>NC_062213.1:172026269-172626269 GCF_902686445.1 Sciurus carolinensis
TCCCATGTTCCCCTTTGTCAATCAACTCTCTCTCTTCTAGAGTGTGTGCCTCGATGTCTACCTCGATGTCTTGATATGTTGAACTCCATGTGTGCTCAATTCCTGCTTTGCATAATCTGTTCTGCCACACTTCTTATTGTGTATGTGCCATTCCGGACCAGAGGTAATTGGGTTAGTAGTGGTGGACTCTCTCGTGGTTGCTCTTATTTTCCTAGAAGCCTGTCTCTTGTGGTTGTTCAGCCAAGGTTATGTCAGCCTTTCATCACCACTAGGAGGATCTGTGGTCTGGGTGACATCTCAGAGGATCAAATTCCAATGCTGAAATTGTTTTGGGTGTCAAGGACAAAAATTGCTCTCACTGTTGCCTGGTTTTCAACCGTACAGGGGACAGATCTTCTGCTACACACAGGGAGAAAGAAATATACTGGTTTCAGAAAATATGATTGAATCTAGTCACTCTTTAAACATTTTCTGGATCCACTTATTTGTTGATGAATATCCACAACTCCAAGTCAAAATTTATCTATTTGGGCCTTAGAATCTACAGTAAGATACAATGTCAAATATCAAGAGTCTCCTTCCAGTTTCAATACTAACATGTTCCCAAAATCTGAATGCAATTTCTGGAAGTTTATGAAACTTTGAAATCCTTCTGTGAACCAATTGTCTATGAAATATGGTCATTTAGAGGTAAAATTAATGAAGTATTATAATTATATTCAAAAATATGATTTTGACACAATTTTTCATCATTTAGAGGTTAAGGGAAATGAGTAGGCAGGACAGTTATCAGGGACCAGAAGGACTTTGTCTCATTTGAAGCATTGCTCCCAAATTATAAAGGAGAATTTTAGAGTTAGAGTGGTCACCAGCAGGGCGGCCTCATTTTTCATCTTGCTAGGTTAGGCCTTTGGGTCACACCTTGCATAGACCAGTATTTCAGTTAGAAAGTCAGAATTTTTGAAACCAATGAATAAAAAGCTCTATTCCCTAGTGTCAAAGGAAAATAAATACATTACATTAAATAGACAAGCACACAGATACAACGTAAGGGGAAATGGAGCACCTAAGCCAAAGTTCCTTGGGCATCTTCATTTCACTTGAGTTCTCCTCCTGAAGTTTCTATAGGAGGAAATGGGAGGAGCTGAGAGACCAGGGCACAGGCCACCTCTGCAATTTTTCTTTTTTCTTCCCAGTTTGGATGCCTTTTATTTCTTTGTATTGGCTTATTTCACTTACTAGGACTGAGATGAATCAAAGTCATGAAAGTACTATTGAATCACTACCTTTTGTAAAATGCTAAATGGAAGTGGTGAGAGTGACAACTTTTCTTTATTTCAGTCCTTATAGAAAAAGCTTTCATTCTCATGTCTGACTATGATACTACTTGCAGGTTTTTTTATATATGGTCAGACATGATATTACTTAGTATAGAGTTACTTAACATAGAAATGTTACTGTTTTTTGTATGGATATTTTGTTTCCTGAGAATTTTGAATTCCTTTATGTGTGTGTGTGTGTGTGTACTTATGTAGTCTACATATTGGATCATGTCATCCAGAGTTTTATTTCTTTCAACACTATATGTTTAAATAAGTTCCTTATATACTTAATTTATTGATGGGCTTAATTATGAATCTGTGCTGAATTTTGTCAAATCCTTTTTTTGCTCATAAGAGGATGATGTGATGATTATTTAGTTTTTTTAATGCAATGTATCATACTTATTGATGTATGTATGTTGATTCATTCTTACTTCACAGGATAAATCCCATTTGGTCAAAGTATATTTTTATATATATTGTTGAATTTACTTTGCCAATTTTTCATTGAGGATTTTTGCATGTGTGTTCATCAGTAATATTGACCTGTACTTCTCCTTTTTTGTGGTATCTTTTTTCTTGCTTTGATATTAGGGTGATGCTGGCTTCAATAAAATACTTTGGTAGTATTCCCTTTTCTTCCATCATTTGGAGAATATAATATGGAATGGTATTAAAAATTCTTTAAATATTTGGCATAATTCCCTTGTGAACCAATTAGTCTTGGGGTTCTTTTGTGGGAACTTTTTGATCACTGATTTATTCCACTTACTTGTTCATGATCTGTGTGGCTTAGGTCAGTCTCAGTAGGTTGTGTGTTTCCTTTAATTTATTTATTTCTTCCAGGTTTTCCAGCTTGTTGTTATGTAGTTGTATGTGCCCCCAATCCATTCTACTCATCCCAGTGTTCCCAAACTTTTCATACAATTACAATGCCAACTGAAAGTTGATGATAAGGAGGATAGTAACAAAAGAACATTTAAAATCCATTTTATATAACTGTTTTAAGGATTAGTTGAATTAGTCCATTTTATTTGGTAAACAATGACTCAAAAAAAAAAATTCTAAGTACAAGTAAAGAAATATTAAATGTATTCCTGAACATCCCTTCCCTCTATTGCAGTCTCAAAATTTACTAATTTTTTTACCCTTCTCAGTCTCTATTTCAGATCCATTCTTTTCCTTGTACAATAGCTGGATGAAAGATATAGTAATTGTGGCATTGTTCTGATGGTATATTTTATCTTCGTGATCTGGTACCTGATATCGAATCTAAAAGGTAAGTGAACAGGAGGAGTCCTGCTCTGAGACCTTCTTGTCTTACAGATTTATTTTACATTCTCCCTGAAGGCCCACTTTATAGCTTGCTTTTAGCCAAGGTTCACCCTGTTTCTCAAGAGAATGAAAGGTTAAGTCCCCAAATGTTTTATTGAAGCTATGCATTAATATTCTAAGGATAAATTGTTGTCTGTACCTCTCTGAGTGAGCTCACTTCTATCCCAAGTCTGTAATAAAAGAGTGACTCAGCTTCTTTTGCCCCCTCCTTCAGCCAGTAACACACAGAATCATAATTCTACTTCTCAAACTTTTCATTCTCCTCCTATAACGTGGATAGAGTTGACATATCTTATCTCTGGCACCCTTCTCAAAAGAATGTAATTCAGTTTTCTCCAAGCACATTTTGTGACAATTTCCCAGGATAGATCAACTTACCTCGTTTTGCATATCCAATTCACTGAAAAATTTCTAACATTTAATCCTACTTGGAGGTTCTTTACTGCCTTCACTCTGCCTCCTTGAAGGAAGTTCACCGTTGTACAGTTTTGTTCAGTCAGAGAATCCCAGGTAATAGGTATTAAGTTGGAGATGACTCATTTTATTTCCAAAATTTGTTTCTGATATAATTTAGGGTTAACATGCCCATGCAGTATAAGATTCCCCCAACACCTCTTGTAATAAAACTGCAATTCATAAAGCCATAAGAAATTCCCATTGTTTTCTTGATAAAATTTCCTCAAAGGCAGAGTATTAAATCAATATTGAGGACTGGGGCTGTAACTCAGTGGTAGAGCACTTGCCTAGCATGTGTGAGGCACTGGGTTCAATCCTCAGCACCACATAAAAATAAAGACATTGTGTTCAAATACAACTAAAATATATATTTAAGCAAAAAATCAGTATTGGGCAATATGTGTATCACTAGATGTTAGAATTAAAAATAAAGTATGTGGGATTATGAGAGGAAAAGGATTTTGTGCTCACTGTTTTACCTATTTCAAATAATATCTTGTACTTAAAAGCAAGAAATAGTTAGGGATTTATAAAATGTACTATGACTGCTGAGTTTATAAAAATTAAGAAAATTTTTCCAAATAGAAATAAGGATATTAAAATATATTAATAACATATAAAATAAGTAAAAATTAAATTAGAACTCAAACATTAATTTAAAAATAAAGGTTATATTACAGTTGCATAGTAAGTCTATTTGAAGAGAGGAATTTGAAAATATACCTAGTCCTCTATATCTACAAGTTCACATTCACAGTCAACCAACTGCAGATCAAAACATACTTTTAAAATTGTGCCTGTGTTGAACATATAGAGACATTTTTGTCATTAGTCCATAAATGATATAGAATAATAACTATCTGCTTAGTATTTATATTACTAAATTATTTTATATAAGGGACTTGAACATCCACAGACTTTGTATTCATGAGGTGGAGTGGGAGATAGTAAGAACCCATCATGGGAACCAAGTGATTACTGTGTATGCATAACCTCGTCATTGAATATTATGTCTTTTTGTCTAAATAAAGAAATGATAAATAAATAAACAAAAACCCCAAGTCTGATTAAACTTCTCCTGAAATTTCCAATTTTCAGGTTACATGAAAAAAGAATATATAATAAATGACAGATAAGCAATCATCAAACTACATACATAGAAAATCTCACAAAACAAATGACTTGAATTCTTCACTAAATTTTTGCAAAAAAATTAAATGGAAGGTGAAGAAGAGTTTGTAGTTAAAGGAAGATGTTAAAGGAAGATGTAAAAGATATCAGCTGATATGGTTTGGAACTTAAATCTCCCCCACACCCACCGAAGTTCTTCATGTGGTAAAGCCTGGTATTATTTGGAGGTGGTGGAACCTTTAAGAGCTGGAGCTAGCAAGAGTCTTTGGGTCATAGTGCACTCAGTGGATACCAGCCCCTTCTTCTTTCTCTATTTTTCTTTCTGACCATAAGGTAAATAGTTTTGCTCTGCCATGCACTGCCACCATGATATGCTGCCCGCCTTCCAGAGGCCTAAGAGTAATGTGTCCACCTAATCATGGAGTAAACTTCCCTAACAGCAAACACAAAATAACTTTTTCTCTTTATTAGTTGATCAACTAAAGTATTTGTTATAGTATATTACTGACTAATACAGCAATTGGTACTAAGAAATGGAGTCATTGCCATTACCATATACCCGATGGTGTGGAAGAGCCTTAGAAATTGGTCTATGGAAGAAATTTGGAAAAAGTTTGGATAAGCAGTTTATGGTTTAGATATGAAGTGTCCCCAAAGCTCATGGGTGAGATAATGCAAGAAAGTTCAGGGTGAAATGACTGGGTTATGGGAACCTTAACCTAATTAGTGCTTTAATCTACTGATAGCGATTAACTGGATGGTAACTGTTTCAGTCAGCTTTCTTGCTGCTGAGACTAAAAGACCAGACTAGAACAATTTTAGGGGGGGAGTTTATTTAGGGCTCACAGTTTCAGAGGACTCAGTCCATATACCAGCTTCATTTCTCCTGGCTCAAGTTGAAGCTGAACAGCATGGTGGAAGAGTGTGGCATAGAGAAGTGACTCACATGATCAGGAAACAGAGAAAGCATCCACACTCCAGATACAAAATATGTATCCCAAAGGCACACCCCCAGAGACCTACCTCCCTAGCCATACCCTGCCTGCCCTCAGTTACCACTTAGTTAATCCTATTAGGGGATTAAGTCACCAACCCAACTCAATCATTTCCCCTCTTCTTGCATTGTCTCACACATGAGCTTTTGGAGGACACATCCAAACCATAACAGTAACTGTAGGCAGGTAGTCTGTGGCTGGAGAAGGTGGGTCACTAGGAGCAAGTCTTGGGGTCTTATATTTTGTTGTGGTGAGAAGAGCTCTTTCTCTTTGCTTTTTGGTACAATGTCCTGAGCCACTTTCCTTCACCACACTCTTCTGCCATAATGTTCTGCCTTGCCTTGGGCCGACCTAATGAGCAGCCAGAAAATAGGGGCAAGCCCAAATGGAGATTGCAGGAGTTACTTGAGGGCTAACCAATAGCACTGGTACTTTCTAAGACCTGATTAAGTTTGGACCAATAGTATTGGTCCTTTTCCAAAACCTGATCAGTATAAATCTAGACCAGTAGCACTGACCCAAGATTTATATAACCCCTAGACTAGCACACTCAAGCAACAACAGGCATTGGATCCCTTTTACCCCATTAAGGTTTTGTTTGTTTCTTCACACTTGAATAAATCCTAGTCCTTTTACTCTTGCTTTCCATTGTTGTCTATGAATTTTCTTTGGATTTGCGAGACAAGAACCCAGAAAGAATTGACAGTGGATTTCTGGGATCTTGGTGACACTGAGGAGTATAGCCAGCCATGAGCTACAACACACCACTCAAGTAGTGGAAAAGAATCTGGCTTTGTGCTGTGACCCTTGGAGCTGATACAGCAGGTATCCCCTGCCTTGATTGCTGCTAACACTAAAACTGGTGTTCTTCATTGCAGAGGACTGCAGTTTAGGTAGACCCCACCCACCAAAAGAAGGGGTGAAACTCTGCTTTTAATAATAATAATACTAATAATAATAATAGTAACAACAAATATTTAATTCCAAAATAAAATTGTGAACTGCATTACATAAAGCAAACACTGCTCAATATAAAGACTCAGATCTCAATTCAATGATACCAGGAGATTTCAATATGTCACTCTCACCAATAGATAAATTATCCAGGCAAAAATCAGTAAAGACTCTTCCAACTTAAAAGATTACTCTAAATCAAATGGACCATCTATGCAATATTTAACCCAACAGCTGAATTCATGTTCTTCTCAGCTGCTCGTGCAACCTTCTCCAAAATGGACCATAAGTTGAAATTCAAAGAATGTCTTAGTGAATTTTTTTAAAAATAATGTATCTCTAGCATCTTAGTAGATCATGATGCAATAAAATTAAAAATCAACAGCAAAGAAAACTGAAATTACATAAATCATGGATATTAACAATACACTTTTAAATGATGAATGGATATTAGTGGAAATTAAAGGTGAAATATCTATGAGAACATATAAAAAAAATTAAAAGGATCCTAAATAAACAACCTAATGAAACATATCAAGTTTCAAAAAAACAAGCAAAAACATTTCCAAAATTGGTACAAAGATTTGAATCTTTGAAAGAGAGATGGAATTGATGAATCTTAAACCACACTAACCAAATAAAGATAATCAAGACACAAACAAACAGAATAAGATGAAGAAGGAGTTATTGACACAGATGTCTCTGAAATCTTAGGGACTACTTTGAAAACTTGTCAATAAAAGGAAAATCTAGAAGAAATGGAGAGATTTCTAGATACACATGATCTACCAAAATTAAACCAAGAAGATATACAGAGCTAAACTGGCCAATAAGCAATGATATTGAAGGAGTAAAATGCGTTCAAAAAAAGCAGAGGACAAGATCGATGCACAGCTGAAGTACATCAGACCTTTACAAAGATCTAAAGTCAATACCCCTCAAATTATTCCATGAAATAGAAATAGGGACACTTCAAAATTAATTCTATGAAATCATATACTCCATCAGAGATCTATACCTTGTAAACATCAAAGTAGAGGATATAAAATCAACATACAAAAATCAATAGATGTTATATACAACAATAAGGAATCTGCTGGAAAAGCAATCAGTATAAAAATTCCATCCCAATAGCCTCAAAAAAAAAAAGAGGAATAAATCTAACTAAAGAGGTGCAAAACCTCTACAATGAAAATTATGGATACCAAAGAAAGAAATTGAAGAAAGCACTAGAAAATGGGCAGAATTAATATTGTAAAAATGACTATATTACCAAGAGTGATCTACAGATTCAATGCAATATTCACCAATTTTTTCATAGGACAAGAAAAATATTCCTAAATTTCATATGGAATATAAGTCCCAAATAGTCAAGGCAATTCCACAAAAAAAAGCAATGCTGGAGGCATCATGATACTGGATTTCAAATTATACCACAGAGCTATAGTAATAAAAAGCAGTGTGGAACTAGCATAAGAACAGATATTTAAGCCATAGAGGTAGAATAGAAGACACAGACAAACCCATACAGATGCAGACATATAACCATTGAGATGTGCAAAAATCATACTTGGAGAAAACATATCTTTTTAAAAAATGGTGCTGGAAAGACTGGCTATCCATATGTAGAAGAATAAAACTAGATCCCTATGTCTCACCCAGCACAAAAGTCAACTCAGAGTGGATCAAAGACCTAGAAATTAGACAAGAAACTTCTAGAAGAAAACACAGGACTAACACTTCAAGAGAGAGTAGGCAATGAGTCCCTCAATAGGATTCTTAAAGAATAAGAAATAACACCAAGAATTTATAAATAAGATGGCATAAATTAATAGTTCTGCACAATGAGGGACAAATTGAGTGTGAACAGAAAGCCTACATAATGGGAGTCTTGTCAGTACTCTTCTGAGAGGATTACTATCCAGAATATATAAAGAACTCAAGGACGAGATGGAGGTTTAGCAAAAAGTGTCTTTTCTCACAGCTCCGTGACTCAGGACTCAAACAGTGAGAAAAGTACTTCTCTGTGAGGTGAGTGAATAAAGCACTTCACTGATACTCTATATTGGACAGAGGGCCTTGAAGGCTGGGGAATTTGGGGTATATCAGACAAGGCTAAAGAAGAGAATTGGAGAGTTTTTGCTGCTTACAGATTCCCTGGTGTTTACCCCATTTGTCTGCTGTGATGACCTGCAGTCTGCCAGCATATGACGCCTTTTTTGAGTGCAGATTGCTCACTGTCAGGCGCCTATCACCCGCCATTTGCCTGTCTCTGGCTGGTCTATCGCCTGCCTTACACCTTTCCATCACCCAACGCAGGTTCACCTCCCGATCGTCCACAACAGTCAGCAAACTGATCGCTGACCGCAGTGGAGCACCAGCTGCCTGCTGTTGCCTGGAAGTTCTCTGTCACAGTACCTGCAAGTTTGATTACACGTGGTGCCTCCATTTTGAGACAATAGCCAAGCCCCATAGGACCCCTGGCAGACTGACTGAGCCCATCTCCAGGATCCCTCAGCCCGACCATCACTCCCTGCCTCTGGGGCCCTACATCAACTGACTGCTCCCTGCCGCCAGGACCCCCACACCAACTGACTGCTTCCTATCACTGGACCCCAGACCGATGATTGCACCCGGCTCCAGGATCCCACAACCACACCAAAAACCAGACCTCAGGACCCTGCCTGACCAACTGCATCCTGCCTCCAGGACCTCCCGCTGACCATGTTCACACACTGAGCTGCAGCTCCCCTTTAGCCAACTCATTTGGAAGCCAGAGTGGCCATCTTGGATAATCCTGGAAGCCTTAGCTCCGATCTTTAGGTGGGGCAAATCCCATCCTTAGACACCTGCTGGAGGCTTGAACCCCATTGTCAGGTACCTCTCATGCATCAGGCTACAGAACACTGGGAGGTTTCATTATATGACTGTTATACTGTGATTTTCTTTTTCTCCTTATTGAAAAAATTTAAGTTTATTTCTTTACTTTTCTTGCTCTCTTTTCCTTTTGTTTACCTGTTCCCTCAGAGTCTCTTTTCCCTTTTTTGCATGCTACATCCAATTTCTTTTGATTACACTCTCACCTTTCTATTATCTAGAACTTCTGTATAATCTTTTCTTATCCCATTAACAGCCATTCTACATCCCTCTGCACCTCTTTGTCCTCCATTAGAAACTGCAGACCTTATTGTAAATCTGTTTGTTTTATTGAAGATAATATTTTAACTCATTCTGTTTATTATGACAATTTTGTTTTGTCCTCAAGGGGCTATTTGGTCTAGGATTGCATAGTCTGAATTGGGCACTGCTAATATTGATCTCCCCTTAAAGAAAGGTTTTGGAAACCTATAGGGCCACTATAAGCCTATGGGGGAATATACAATACCCCGATCTGCACTGCTAGAGCAGAAGATACATGAGCAACATGAAAAACAAGGGAAGAAAATGATCCAAAAAATCTAGATTCTATATTAATAGAATCCAATGACAGTATGTTAGAAGAAATGTCAGAAAAGACATCGGATTATACATGATTAAGATGATTCACAAAGCAAAGGAATGCAGGCAATGAATGATAATACCAATAAGCTGAAAGAGCACTGCAGGAAGCAAAAGATCATTTCAACAATAGAGATTCTCAAAAAAAAAAACAAAAAAACAGAAATCCTTGAAATGAAATGAAAACTCAATGGAAAGCATCACCAAAAGACTAGACCACTTGGAAGACAGAACCTCAGACAATGAAGACAAAATATTTATCTGAAAATAAATTGCCTACAGAGAAGATGGTAAGAAATCGTGAACAGAATCTCCAAGAACTATGGGACATCATGAAAAGACCAAATTGATTATTGGGATTGAGGAAGGCACAGAGATACAAACCAAAGGAATGAACAACCTATTGAATGAAATAATGTCAGAAAATTTCCCAAACCTGAAGAATGAAATGGAAAATCAAATACAAGAGGCTTACAGAAACCAATGCACAAATCACAACAGATCCACACCAAGGCACATTATAATGAAAATGCCTCATTCAAAATAAGATAGGATTTTGAAGGCTGCAGAGAAAAGCATCAGATTACATATAGGGGAGACCAATACGGATAGCAGCTGACTTCTCAACCCAGATCTAAAAGCTAGAAGCCTGGAACAACATTTTCAAGCTCTGAAAGAACATGGTTGCCAACCAAGAATCCTATACCCAGCAAAACTAACCTTCAGATTTGAAGATGAAATAAAATCCTTCCATGATAAACAAAAGTTAAAAGAATTTACAAATAGAAAGCCTGCACTACAGAATGTTCTCAACAAAATTCCATGAGGAGGAAATGAAAAACAACAATGGAGGTCAGCAAAGGGAGGAACTACCTTAGAGAAAACCACTCAATGAAACCAAGCCAATTAAAAACCAAAAATAAGCAAATGACTGGAAATACAAATCATATCTCAATAAGAAGAGAATTGGAGCTGAACTCCTGTCAGGATCAGAGAAAATTAATACACAAGACAGGAAAGACTGAAAAGTGCTGGGAAAGGCTTGGTATGGAGAATCCCAAGATCGGAGGGGCAGCCTGCCCTGGGCCGATCCAGAGTCTATTTGGCTCATTAAACTGGTACACAAAGTCACCTGGATCTGCCTGCTGTGCACAGTGAGCCCCAGCTGAAGACATTTTGGTATCTGCTGCAGTAGTGGCACCAACTCAGACCTAGAACTTAGCTCCGTTGGTTTGGGGATGAGTCCAATACATGCAGATGCCAACTGCAAGATCTAATTGAGCCTAGAAAATCAGGAGAATATCTGGCACAGAGAATTTCTGGCACAGAGACCATTTTGCCTGGGGTAATACAGGCAGAGAGGCTGGAGAAGCCCTCCTGCCACCACCTTGAACCTGGAGTTCATAGGACCAGCAGCAGGGAGAATCTGAAGGGCAGAGTGACTAGGCTCAGGGCTCAGAAACAGTCCTTGGGAGGCCAACAAGGGCAGTATCCCTGAACAACAGAACCAGCAAAGGACTGACTCCCCTTTCCTATGAGCGCTCCCTGGGGAGCAAAGTCAGTATGGTCCTGGAAGTGCGTTGATTCATTAATGCCTGGAATCTCCCCATGTAATAAAACACCTGGGCAATACCAGGCCTAACCCTATCCATGGGAGCTTCACCTGCAGAAACTCATCTCACAGAACCCAGCAGGAACCATACCTTGGAAGTGGAAAATATCTTCCATAGCTCCTCACACCCATCCAGCTGAGAAGGGAAGTTGAAAATAGCAGTTTGGCACAATGTACCCATACTATCATTGACTATTCTGTTATTTTGTTTTTATTTTTGAATGTATACTTATTGATAGATATGGACATTTATTTATTTGTACACACACATATTTGTTTCTGCTTTATCATTTTTAGCATTTCTTGAGGGTAGTTATTTTTCTGTGCTCTGTTTTTTTGAGTATTAGGTTTTTGATTAGTATAATTTGATTTAATATATTGTCTGTTTCACAACTGTTTCCCATTTTTTCTGTTTTTTTCTTTTTCTTGCTAACAGCAAAACTCATTGTTCTCTCTTTCACTCTCCCTTTTTTTTTTCTTCTATTATTTTCTTCTCCCCCCTCATAAAACATCCTATGTCATCTCTGCATTTGCCCTATTGATGTCTTGAATCTACAACTCTTTTCTACCACCATAACTTCTTCTTTCATCTTAATGAATCTCTAACTGGATACTTAATAAATATTCATATCTATTTTTTCTCATTTCAAGCATTTTTCTGAAAGGAGTATTTTTCATGAATCAATATTTTGAGGACTAAAATATTTGTATATATTTTGTTCTTATAATCTTCTTTCTTTTCAATTTTTAAAACTTTTTTTGTATACTTTTTCCTCTCACTTATCAGTCTACCTCAATGTTCTCTTTTCCTCTGCTGACAATCTGTATTGTTCTCTTTCATTCTTTCTTAATTTTTTACTCAGATTTTCTCTACTCCTCTCTCATAATCATCACATCCTATATCACTTCTATTCTATCCCTGTTCACAACATATCAACATCTCTGGGACACTGTGAAGGTAGTTCTAAGAGAAAGTTCACTGCATTGAGCTCATCCATTAACAGAATAGAAAGATACCGAATAAGTAAACTAACTTTATATCTCAAAGCCCTAGAAATGAACAAATCAACACAAAAATCAATAGAAGACATAAATTAATTAAAATCAAAACTGAAATTAATGAAATTGAAGCAATCAAATAAACAAAATTCTATGAACGTAGTATCACCTTGATACCCACAGAAGACAAAGTCAAATCAAGGAAAGAAACTTCAGACCAACATCCCCCATGAACACAGATGCAAAATTCTTAATAAAATTCTGGGAAATCACATACAAAACAGTGCACCAATTAATTGGGGTACATCCCAGGGATGCAAATTGGTTCAACATATACAAAAAAAAAAAATTCATCACATAAATAGACTTAAGGATAAGAGTCATGTAATTATTTAATAAAGAAAAAGCATTTGACAAAATTCAGCATCCATTCACACTCCAAACATTAGAAAAACTCAACATTGTAAAAGCTGTATATGCTAATCCCAAGGTCAACATCATTCTATATGGAAAAAAAAAAAAGATAATTATGCCCTCGTTCACCACTTCCATTCAACATAGTCCTTGAAACCCTAGCCAGAGCAATTAGACAGAAGAGAGAAATTAAAGGGATTCAAAAGGAAAAAGAAGAGCTCAATCTATGCTGTCTGCTGATGACATGTTTCTATATTTAGAAGACCCACAAACTCCACCAGAAAGCTTCTTGAATTCATAAATGAATTCCATGAAGTATCAGGATAGAAAATGTACACCCAGAAATCAATTGTGTTCCTATATAACAATGATGAATCAGGTGAAAGAGAAGTCAAGAAAATGATCCATTCATAATACCCTCGGAAAATAATAAAACTTGGGAATCACCTAACAAAAGAGGTAAAAACCTCTAAAATTAAAACTACAGAACACTAGAGAAGGAAATTAAAGAAGACCTTAGAATTTGGAAAGATCCCCATGTTCTTGGATAGCAAAATTATTGTCAAAATGGCCATACACCAAAAATGCTATACAGATTTAATGCAATTCCTATTAAAATTCCAATGACATTCTTCATAGAAATACAAAAAGCAGCTATGAAATTATTTTGGAAAAATAAATGACCCAGAATAGCCAAAACAATTCTTGGTGAGAAAAGGGATGCAGGAGGCACCACAATACCAGAACTTAAATTAAACTAGAGAGCTATAGTAACAAAAATGGCATGTTTTTGGCACCAAAACAGATGTGAAGACCAATGGAACATAAGAAGACACAGAGACATTCCCACATAGTTATCCCATACCAGACAAAGGTATCATAAACATACATTGGAGCCTCTTCAAAAGTGTCCTGGAAAATGGAAATCCAAATGCAGTAGAATGAAACTGAACCCTGATAACCCACCCTGGACAAAACTCAATGAAATGGATCAAGGACCTAGGCATACTAGAAATTGGTGGTTACTAGAAGAAAAAGAAGGCCCGACTCTCCGTCATGTCTGAAGAACTGACTTCCTCAACAGCACTCCTAAATCACAAGAAGTGCACCTCAGATATAGCATTAATCCCTAGGATATAAAAAGAACTAAAAAAATTTAACTCAAAAAATCCAAATAACCCAATCAATAAATGGGCAAAGGAAATGAACAGGCTCTTCACAGAAGAATAAATATGAGTGGTCAAAAATCTATGAAAAATGTTCAACATCTCTAGTAAGCAGAGAAATGGAAATTAAAACTACAATGAGGTTCCATCTCACTCCAGTCAGAATGGCAATTATCAAGAATACAAGGAACACTAAATGTTGGCGAGGATGTAGGGGGAAAGGTTTACTCATTACTCATACATTGCTTGTGGGACTGCAAATTGATGCAACCATTCCGGAAAGCAATATGGAAATTTATTTTAGAAAACTCGGAATGGAACCACCCATTTGACCCAGTTATCCCACTCCTTGGTATATACCCAAAGGACTTAAAATCGTACTACAGTGATGCAGTCACATCAATGTTTATAGCAGCTATGGAACCAACTTAGGTGCCCTTCAACAGATGAACAGATAACGAAAATGATACATACATACATACATAAATACATACATACACATACACAATGAGTATTACTCAGCCATAAAGAAGAATGAATTATGGCATTTGTGTAAATGGATGGAATTGGAGACTATCATGCTAAGTGAAATAAGCCAGTCCCAAAAAACCAAAGGTCAAATGTTCTCTCTAATATGTGGATGCTAACACAATTGTGTGGGATGGGGACCAAGACTAGAAGTTCATTGGATTCGATAAAGGGGAACCAAGGGGAGGAAAGGAGGACAGGTATGAAATACAGTAGAATTAATCAGACATAACTTTTCTATGTACATATATGAATATACAACCACTGTATGGCCACATCATGTACAACTGCAAGAATGGGATGCTAACTAGAATAAGTTGTACTCCATGTATGTATACTGTGTCAAAATACCTCTCCTGTCATGTATATCTAAAAAAATAAAAATAAAAATAAAGAACTCAAAAAACTTACAACCAAAAACTAACAATAATGCAGTTAGTGAAGGGGCAAATGACCTAAGGAGACATCTCAAAAGAATAGATTCAACATTCAATAAATATATTAAAAACATTCAAACACATTTACTAATTGGGGAAATTCAAATCAAAACTACACTGAGATTCATCTCACTCCAGTTAGGTAATCAAGAATACATTTACTAATAAATGATGGAAAAGGTGTGGGAAAGAAAGAACACTTATACACTGTTACTGTGATTGTAAATAACAATGGAAGTCAGCATGGGGATTCCTCAAAAATCAGAAGTGGAACTACCATATAACCCAGTTATACCACTCCTCCATATTTTTCCAAAGAATTAAAGTCAGTATACTAGCGACACATGCCTAATTGTGTTTACAGCAGTAGCACAATCCACAGTAGCTGAGTTATGAATCTAGCCCAGATGTCTATTCACCCATGAATGGATAAGGAAAATGTGGTGGATGTACACAATGGAGTCTCATTAAGACATGAAGAAGCAAAAAATATCACTGGAAGGCAAGTGGCTAGAAATGGAACGCAACTGAATAGAGCAAATTCAGCCAGATTCAGAAAGTCAAAGGTTATTATGTGCTGTCTCACTATGTGTGAGCTGGAGAAAAGTTTAAGAAATGAGGGGCCATATTGTGAAAGTGGAGTGAGACCAGCGGAGTTTGAGGAAGGGGATCAGTGCCGGGAGGAAACGGGGAAGGGAAGGGGAGGTACTAGGTAATGAAATTGATCGAATTATGTTATGTGGATGTTTGGATGTGTTTATTTCCTTTTTCATTGGTAATCATAATGTGCCAGTGGAAAAGTTAAAAAGAACGTCAGAATTAGGAGGAACTCCTGAGTTTAGACGGTTGACTTTTAATGTTATTGTTAATGTTTATGGCAAAGGTAATGTCCTCTCACTAATAGTAATTCGTCAAAGGGATTCTTGTTAATCTATTATTTTAGTGGCATGACTCTCCTCCTCAAATGGTCAGAGAGTAGTTTTTAATTTCCAAATAAAAAACAACAAAAAAATGCTTTCCTTAATAGTATCTTTAGTGACAATGTCAGGTAAGTATATTAAGGGAAGTATATCGTACTGACAATGTTAGGACAAGTGTATTACCTGACGAACAACTGGGCTTTTTTTTTTTATTGTAAACAAACAGGATACATGTTGTTTCCCTGTTTGTACATGGAGTAAAGGCATACCATTTGTGTAATCATAAATTTACATAGGGTAATGTTGTTTGTTTCATTCTGTTATTTTTTCTCTTCCCCCCCCCCCTCCCACCCCTCTTTCCCTCTAAACAGTCCTTCTTTCCTCCATTCTTGCCCCCCCTCCCTAACCCTAACTATAACCTACCCTAACCCTAACCCTTAACCCCTCCCACTCCCCATTATGTGTCATTATCCACTTATCAGCAAGATCATTTGTCCTTTGGGTTTTTGAGATTGGCTTATCTCACTTAGCATGATATTCTCCAATTTCATCCATTTGCCTGCAAATGCCATAATGTTTATCAATCTTTATGGCTGAGTAATATTCATATATATATATATATATATATTATATAATATGACAGTTTCTTTATCCATTCATCAATTGAAGGACATCTAGGTTGGTTCCACAATCTGGCTATTGTGAATTGAGCAGCTATGAACATTGATGGGCTGTATCTCTCTAGTATGCTGATTTTAAGTCCTTTGGGTATAGCCAAGGAGTGGAATAGCGGGTCAAATGGTGGGTCCACTCCAAGCTTCTGAGGAATCTCCACAATACTTTCCAGAGTGACTGCACTAATTTGCAAACCCACCAACAATGTATGAGTGTACCTTTTTCCCCACATCCTCGCCAACACCTACTGTTGCTTGTGTTCTTGATAATCACCATTTTAATTGGGGGTGAGATGCAATCTTAGGGTAGTTGGTTTTCCATTTCTCTTATTACTAGAGAGTTCTGAACATTTTTTCATATATCTGTTGATGCTTGTACATCTATTTCTGTGAAGCGACTGTTCATTCCTTAGCCCATTTGTTGATTGGGTCATTGTATTCTTGGTGTAGAGTTTTTTGATTTCTTTATATATTCTGGAAATTAGTGCTGTATCTGAAGTATGAGTGGCAAAGATCATTCTCCCACTCTGTAGGCTCTCTCTTCACATTACTGATAGTTCCTTTGCTGAGAGAAAGATTTTTAGTTTGAATCTATCCCAGTTGTTGATTCTTGCTTTTATTTCTTGTGCTATGAGAGTTCTGTTAAGGAAGTCTGATCCTAAGCCGACATGTTGAAGATGGGACCTACTTTTTCTTCTATTAGATGAAGGGTCTCTGGTCTGATTCGAGTTCCTTGATACATTGTGAGTTGATTTTTGTGCATGGTGAGAGATAGGGGTTTAGTTTCATTCTGTTGCATATGGATTTCAGTTTTCCCATCACGATTTGTTGAAGAGGCTATCTTTTCTCCACTTGCATATTTTGGCCCCTTTGTCTAGTATGAGAAAATTGTATTTATTTGGGTTTGTATCCATGTCCTCTATTCTGTACCTTGATCTCCCTGTCTATTTTGGTACCAATACCATGCCATTTTTGTTACTATTGCTTTGTAATAGAGTTGAAGATCTGGTATTGCAATACCCCCTGCTTCACTCTTTCTGCTAAGGATTGCTTTAACTATTCTGGGTTTCTTATTCTTCCAGATGAATTTCATAATTGCTTGCTCTATTTCTCTAAGGTATACCATTGGGATTTTAATTGGAATTGCATTGAATCTGTATAGCACTTTTGGTAGTATGGCCATTTTGACAATATTGATTCTGCCTATCCAAGTACATGGGAGATCTTTCCATCTTCTAAGATTTTCTTTAATTTCTTTCTTTAGTGTTCTCTAGTTCTCATTGTAGAGGTCTTTCACCTCTTTTGTGAGATTGATTCCCAAGTAATTTTTTTTTTTGAGGCTATCGTGAATGGGGTAGTTTTCCTAATTTCTCTTTCTGAAGAGTCATCACTTATGTATAAAAATGCATTGGATTTTTGAGCAATGATCTTGTAACCTGCTACTTTACTGAATTCACTTATGAGTTCTGAAAGTTTTCTGGTGGGATTTCTGGGTTCCTCTAAATATATAATCATGGCATCAGGAAACAGGGATAGTTTGAGTTCTTCTTTTCCTATTCGTATCCCTTTAATTTCTTTGGTTTGTCTAATTGCTCTGGCTAGAGTTTCAAGGGCAATAATGAATAGAAGTGGTGAAAGAAGGCATCCCTGCCTTGTTCCAGTTTTCAGGGGGAATGCTTTCAGTTTTTCACCATTTAGAATGATATTGACCATGGGCTTAGCATAGTTGGCCTTTACAATGTTAAGGAGTGTTCACACTATCCCTATTTTTTCTAGTGTTTTGAGCAGGAAGGGGTGCTATATTTTATCACATGCTTTTTCTGCATCTATCAAAATAATCATGTGATTCTTGACTTTAAGTCTGTTGATATGATGAATTACATTTATTGATTTCCGAATGTTGAACCAACCTTGCATCCCTGTGATAAAACCCACTTGATCATGGTGCACTATCTTTTTAATATATTTTTGTATGCGATTTGCTAAAATTTTGTTTAGAATTTTTGTGTTGATGTTCATCAAGGATACTGGTCTGAAATTTTCTTTCCTCGATGTGTCTCCGTCTGGTTTAGGTATCAGGGTGATATTGGCTTCATAGAATGAGTTTGGGAGGTTTCCCACCTCTTCTATTTCATGGAATACTTTAAGGAGTATTGGAATGAGCTTTTCTTTAAAGGTTTTGTTGAATTCGACTGAGAACCCATCTGTTCTTGGACTTTTCTTCATTGCCAGGCTTTTGATGACCTCTTCTATTTCATTGCTTGAAATTGATTTATTTAAGGTGTGTATGTCCTCCTGGTTCAGTTTCGGTAATTCATATGTCTCTAGAAACTTGTTGATGTCTTCGAGGTTTTCTGTTTTGTTGGAGAATAGATTTTCAAAATAGCTCCTAATTATGTATTGTATTTCACTCGTGTCTATTGCGATATTTCCTTGTTCATTCTGAATTTTAGTAATTTGAGTTTTCTCTCTCTTTCTCTTTGTTAGTGTGGCTAAGGGTTTATCAATTTTGTTTATTTCTTCAAAGAACCAACTCTTTATTTTGTTAATTTTTTTGATTGTTTCTTTTGTTTCAATTTCGTTGATTTCAGCTCTGAGTTTAACTATTTCCTGTCTTCTACTACTTTTGGTATTGGTCTGCTCTTCTTTTTCTAGGGCTTTGAGCTGTAGTGTTAAGTTGTTTATTTGTTGATTTTTACTTGTTTTGTTGAATGTGCTCCATGAAATAAATCTTCCTCTAAATATTGCTTTCATAGTGTCCCAGAGATTTTGATATGATGTGTCTTTGTTCTCGTTTACTTCTAAGAATTTTTTTATTTCCCTCCTGATGTCTTCTGTTATCCATTCATCATATAATAGCATATTATTTAATCTCCAGGTGTTGGAGAAGTTTCTGTTTTTTATTCTGTCATTTATTTCTAATTTCAATCCATTATGATCTGATAGAATACAAGGTAGTATCTCTATCTTCTTGTATTTGCTAACAGTAGTTTTGTGGCATAAAATATGGTCTATTTTAGAGAAGGATCCATGTGCTGTTGAGAAGAAAGTGTATTCATTCTTTTTTGGATTGTATATTCTATATATGTCCACTAAGTCTAAATTGTTGAATATGTTATTGAGATCTATGGTTTCTTTATTCAATTTTTGTTTGGATGATCTATCCAGTGGTGAGAGAGGTGTGTTAAAATCGCCTAGTATTATTGTGTTGTGGTCTATTTGATTTCTGGAATTGAGAAGGATTCGTTTGACATACATGGATGAGCCAATGTTCGGGTTATAGATATTGATGACATATTTATGACTGTTATGTCTTGCTGATTTATGCTTCCCTTAAACAGTATGTAATATCCTTCTTTATCCCTTCTGACTAGTCTTGGTTTGAAGTCCACATTATCTGAAAGGAGGATGGATACTCTAGCTTTTATGCTGTGTCCATGTGCATGGTATGGTTTTTCCCATCCTTTCACCTTTAGTTTGTGGGTATTTCTTTCTATGAGATGAGTCTCTTGCAGGCAGCATATTGTTGAATTTTTCTTTTTAATCCAATCTGCCAGTCTATGTCTTTAATTGATGAGTTCAGGCCATTAACATTCAGGGTTATTATTGCGATATGATTTGTATTATCAGTCATTTGCCTCATTTTTGTTTTTTGACATGATTTGGTTTCTCCTTTATTTGGCTATTCCTTTAGGCTAGTTTCTCCCATTGCTGATTTGCATCATTGTTTTTCATGTCTTCCTCACGGAATATATTGCTGAGAATGTTATGTAATGCCAACTTTCTTTTTGTAAATTCTTTTAGCTTTTGTTCATCATGGAAGGATGTTATTTCATCCTCAAATCTGAAAGTAAGTTTTGCTGGGTATAAGATTCTTGATTGGCATCCATTTTCTTTCAGGGCTTGGTAAATGTTGTTCCAGGCCCTTCTAGCTTTTAGGGTCTGGATTGAAAAATCTGCTGATATTCTTATTGGTTTCCCCCTGAATGTAATTTGATTCTATTCTCTCGCAGCCTTTAAAATTCTGTCTTTATTTTGTATATTAGGTATTTTCATAATAATGTACCTTGGTGTGGGTCTGTTGTAATTTTGTATATTTGGAGTCCTATAAGCCTCTTGTACCTGGTTTTCCATTTCATTCTTCAGATTTGGGAAATTTTCTGATATTATTTCATTGAATAGATTGTTCATTCCTTTGGTTTGTTTCTCTAAGCCTTCCTCAATCCCAATAATTCTTCAATTTGACTTTTTCATGATATCCCATAATTCTTGTAGATTCTGTTCGTGATTTCTTACCATCTTCACTGTTTGGTCAATTTTGTTTTCAAGATTAAATATTTTGTCTTCAGTGAGTGAGGTTCTGTCTTCCAGGTATTCTATCCTATTGGTTATGCTTTCTATGGAGTTTTTGACTTGGTTTATTGTTTCCTTCATTTCAAGGATTTCTATTTTCTTTTTTTTTTCAGTATCTCTAACTCTTTATTGAAATGATCTTTTGCTTCCTGTATTTTCTTTTTTAACTGTTGATTGGTGCGATCATTGAATGCCTGCATTTGCTCTTTCATCTCCTCCTTCAATGCCTGCATTTGCTCTTTCATCTCCTCATTTGCTTCCCTGATTGTTTTAATTATGTACATTCTGAACTCCCTTTCTGACATTTCTTGTGCTGTGCTGTCATTGGGTTTTATTGACATAGTATCTAGGTTTGTTTGGGACATTTTCTTCCCTTGTTTTCTCATATTGGTCAGATATCAGTGGGACTCTGAGATATTGCAGATTTCCTCTATTGGCTTACAGTGTCCCTGTAGATTTCCAGTATATCACCTCCGAACCTTCAGTAGCCTGAAGTCTTGGAGGAACTTGATAATGCAGTGCTTGCAAAAACAGCTGACCCTAGCCTGCTACTGGGTCCAGGGCTGGGGGCTGGTTTTGCGTGGAAATCCTCTCACTGGGCCATCCTGTTCCTAGAAGCTGGCTATAAACAGGGCCTGCCCCCACCTGAGGGAGCCAGACTGCTCGGTAAAATCCTCTCCCTGTCCTGCCTTGGTTCCAGAAGCCGCCTGTGGGCTGGTCTCAGGGCTGGGTCTGGGGCTTGGGGTTGGCTCTGTGCAGAAAAGCTCTCTCTTGGCGGGCCTGTACAAGAAGCTGGCTGTGGATCAAGCCTACCGCTGGAGGGAGCAGGGCTGCTTGGGGAAGTCTCTCACTGCCCTGTCCTGCTCCGAGAAGTTGCCCCTGTCTGGGCCTGCAGCCTGGGCAGAGCTTCACCCCGTGAGAGAGACTCACCCCACGGCTCTATGTTGGTCCAAATCTCTCAATACCTCCCCTTCTTGAATCCTGAGTTCTGGAGCTACGGGAGACACAGTCACCCTCTAGTCCACCATCTTGGATCTCACAATTGGGCTTTTATTACAAGGTGTCAGTCCATTTTCTTGTTTTTTCCTTAACATTTTCTACTGAAGTTCAAACAAAACTTGAGGACATCTTGAGGTATTCAGTAAACAGAATAAGCAAAATTGTATATATTTCTTATTTTAAGGTGTTTTTTCTTCAACTGATCTAAAGAAAAGCAAATATATAATGTGGAACTATTTTGATAATGAGTTCACAACAAACTCCATGTTTTAATTTTTTTTCTATGTCTACTGCAGGTTGCATGAGAACTTCTACTCTTCTGTAATTGACTTTTAAAAAGTCCACCTTCTAAATTTCCCAGACGATCTTCTGAGTTCTTCCTGTTACCATTGGTTTATTCTTCTGCTTTCTCTACTTAAAATTTGACTCTACTAAGAAAAAGTAAGGTTATGTATTTAGCTAACAGAAATTTGCAGACAGTTCAGATGACAATGATTTTGTTTGGTTTAGCAAAACTGTTCTAGTTCACTTCATATGGAAACAATGCTATAGATGCTGTAAAATCTGTGAGTCAACATTAAGCAGTATTTGTTAGGAATAAACTAGAAATTTTAAGATATCCTCTAGTATTATCTTCATTTTGAGGGTGCAGACTTGTTCACTAGATGTGTGGAGTTCCCCATGTGCCTCACTTATGGAGTGCTCTGATAGGTCTGTGACCCAGCCAACTGCAAGATTTTCCTGGCATGCTTGAACTCAAGTCTAATCCTTGTGCATTCCTAGGCACCGACAAAGGTGTTTTGGTTGTTTCTCAAAACAGTGAAAGAAACTAGCCACAACCCAGAGTCAAATTCCTTGAATTTTCATATAAACTTTCACATCCACAACCCAGTTGTGCCAGGGCAGTGGAGTAGGTTGCACACAGATCAAAAAAATTGCCTAGAGACAGCATGCAAGGCATGATTTACTGGGAAATGCTTACAATAGATCATTGACTCCTCCAAGAAGACTTTAGTGGCACTAGACTGAATACTTATTACCTCCATTTCTCAAGGTGCTTTGCCCAGCTGTGCCTCTCTCCCTCACTACATTTTGTCCAGTGGGAGCTTGCTGGACAATTGACACAGATTCTTCCCACAGTAATCTCAGTCACTACTAAGAAAGGGGTTTTATGTGTTAGGCTGCAGAAGTAGTGACATCATCAGCATTGGTTTGCTTATATAACCAACATCCCAAGAAGCAACTGTCCTGGTGTACATGCAAGAAAGTAGCTTTCTAGGGCTGGAACTGGGACTCAGTGGTAGAGCTCTTGCCTAGCTCATGGGAGGCACTGGATTCAATCCTCAGCACCACATAATTAATAAATAAATAAATAAATAAATAAATAAATAAATAAATGAATAAATAAAATGAAGGTACTATGTCCTGTGTTCATTTATAACTAAAAATATTTTTTACAAAAGAAAGTAGTTTTCTAATAGATAACACCAACTCCATCTAGTTCCCAGTGTGCTAGGAGAAAGTCAGTATGCTTCATGATAATATGTATCTGACCATTACAGTCCAGGCTTGCTCCTTGATTTGGCAAGATTTGGGGAAGGCATTCAGGGATATGGTGTTTTACTATACATTTTGTTTTTTAAGGACAATCTGAAACTGTATAACCCATACCCCACATTGCAGATATACCTAGACAGAGCATTTCTCTCTCTTTTCCCTCTTCTTCTCTCCTTTCCTCTCCTCCCCCCCACCTCTCTCTCTCTCTCTCTCTCTCTCTCTCTCTCTCTCTCTCTCTCTCTCACTCTTACTCTCTCTTTTCTGTCCTGCATAAAGATATGCCACTGTCCCCTCCTAAATATATGAGTTCCCCTAATAAGTACTTTGGATTGATCACCCAGGATAGTGTTTCTTTCTTTGGATCCCAGCCATCCCTATCTTCAGATAATTTGGGGCACACCATAGTGGGAATTCTGCTACCACAGCTTTTTGTTGTAACTTCTCTTTCTTTCTTGTCATTAGTTTGGCTAAGGGTTTATCAATCTTATTTATCTTTTCAAAGGATAAACTCTTTGTTTCATTGATACTTTGAATTTTAAATTCTCAGTTTTATGAGTTTCAGCTATGATTTTAATGATTTCCCATTGTCTATTGACTTGGGTATTAGTTTTTTCTTCTTTTACATGACCTTGAGGAGTAATGTTATTTATTTGACATATTTTTATTCTATTTTTTAAATATAGGAGTTCAGTGCTATAAACTTTTCTTTTAGAAGTGCCTTCATGCTGTCCCACAGATTTTGATGAATTATAATCTCTATTCTTCTTTATTTCTAGGAACATTTTCATTTCTCCCCTGATTTCTTCTGCAATCTGTTTCTCATTAAAAATGGTTTATTTAATCTTCAGGGGTTAGAATGGTTTCTGTGTTTTAATCTTTTCTTGATTTCTAATTTTATTACATTATAATCTGATAGGATGCAAGAAATTATTTTTATATTTTATACTTGCTAAAATTGACTTTGTGCCCTAAAATATGATCTATTTTAGACAATATTCCATGTACCACTGAGGAGAAAGTGAATTCAATTTTCAATGAATGAAATATTCTATAGATGCTTATTTGGTCCCTTTGATTAATAGTATTATTTATATCTAAAGAGTCTACTTATTTTAAGCCTGAATGACCTGTCTAATGCTAGGGGAGGTGTGTTGAAATCTCCCAGTATTATTGATTTGGGGTTTGTTTGATTCTTTATATCAAGAAAGGTTTGTTTTATGTATGTAGTACACTGTTGTTTGGGACATATGTATTTACAATTATTATATCTTGTTGTTGGATGATTCCTTTAATCAGCATGAAGTGACATTCTTTGTCTCTTCTGATGAATTTTGGCTTGAAGTCTACTCTATGTGATATGAAAGTAATTGCCCTTGCTTGCTTTGGATTTCCATTTGTGTGGTATGTTTTTCCATCATTCCACCTTCAGTCTGTGGATGTCTTTGTCTATAAGGTAAGTCTCTTATAAATAACATGTGGTTGATTCTTGATTTTTAATCTAATCTGCCTCTCTATGTCTTTTGATTGAAAACTTTAGAACATTTACCTTCAATATTGTTATAGAGAGATGATTCTTATTTCTTGCCTTTTTGATTTCTTTATAATGTTTAATTCAGACTCGATTCTCCTTTATTTGATTGTTCTTCTAATGTAATTCATTTCTATACTGGTTTTCATTTTCATTTCTTCTGCACAAATATTTCATTGAGAATATATTGTAGGGCAGGCTTAATGGTAATGAGTTCTTTTAGTTTCTACTTATCATGGAAGATTTTAAAATTTTATCTTCAATTCTGAAGGATAATTTTACTGGATAAAATAATCTTGATTGTCACTCATTTTCTTTCAAGACTTGGTATATATCCCTCCTGGATTTTACAGTCTGAGTTGAGAAATCAGTTGAAATTCAAATTGGTTTACCTTTAAATGTGACCTTCCATTTTTCTCTTGTGAGTTTTTAAAATTCTATCCTCATTCTGCACATTAGGTATTTTTATTACATCATGTCTTAGAGAGGATCTTCTCTGATCTTGCCTGTTTGGAGTTCTATGCATAACTTGTATTTGGATTACTATCTTGTTCTTAAAAGTTTTCCAATATTATTTTCCTGGAAATTGTAGTTTCTGTAAAGTTTTCTATTATTTCATTGAAGAGGTTGTGCTTTCCTTTAGTTTGTATTTTGAAACCTTCTATCTCAATGATTCTTAAATTTGTTCTCTTAATGTTATCCCAGGTTTCCTAAATATTCTGGTCACAATCTCTTCATATCTTTTCTTTATTGTCAATGTTATTTTCAAGATTATATACTTTGTCATCAATGCCTGGAAATATATCTTCAAATTGGTCTAAACTTTTGGTGATGCTTTCCATTGAATTTTTATTTTGATTTATTGAGTAATTTCCAGGATTTCTGTTACATTCTTAGAATATCTCTTTATTGAAATTATCTTCTACTACCTATAATTTTCTAAGTTCATGCCTTACATCGTCTTTTAACTCATTGGATATTTTAACCACAAACTTTCTAAATACTTTCTCCAACATTTTGCCCACTGTGGTGTCAATAGGGTCAGTAGTTGAAATATTATGGGCTGTTTGAAGTAGTTTGTTTTCTTGCTTTTTCAAATTGCTTGTCTGTCTACTCTTCTCTTTGTATGTTTATTCCTTCTTTTATGCAAGGGTTTCTTTACTGAGCATCTTTCTCTTAAGAGCCTGGTGCTGGGTGAATATCCAGGTATTGATACTTACACTCCATGCATGTTCTCTGCTGTTCCCAGTATCAGCAGCACTTTGAGAGAAGACACTGAACCTTATTTATTATAAGCAAAGCCATATACTATTCAACCCTTTGAAAAAAACAAAATTTGTCACTATTGTTCTCCACAGTTCCTCTAATCCAGGAATAAATTCATAGTAAAGTTCTGGAATAGGTTGAAAATTTAGTTATTGAATGAGGTAAAATTGCCATAGCAATGTATGGGGCTGAAAGCGGGAAGAGGAAAAAATGTGCAGAAGATGAGATAAAATAAAAAAGAGAAAAAATAAGATAGAAAAGAATAGTATGCACCAAGATTAAAAGAAAAGAATATATATTAGTGTGAGGGATGGGGAGATTTGAAGGTTTGAGATAGTAACAGGTAATGTAAGTGGAAAAAGTGAGGGCAAGAGAAGCAATTGTAAACCTGAGTTTGGAAAACAAAGACAGAATGGTTCCAATTAATACTTTAAAACACTAAAAAAAAAATGGGTTGAGGGCACAATATTGATTATCAAGTCAAAACAGAGTGATATATATATATATATATGGTTTGGATTTCATCAGGATTTGGGACTTTTAGAAGCTGTCCATCACTCTTTGGCTTTGTATCTCCCCTGAGATGCTGGGATACAGAAACTGCTCCCCTATTGAACATCCTATCAGATGGTTCTATTTCTTGGCCCAGGCACATGAACCTGGAGGCTTGCAGGGTGTGGTGCTGTGTCTGTTTGCTGTTTCTGTTGAGTACAGGAGCTCAGAATGTAGGGCTCTGGACTATTATTCTGTTTGCCATGGGGCATTGCACACCCTCTCCTCTCCAGAGTCCTCTTCAAAGTGGCATAGAGCCTGATGTCATCTACAAGCACAGGACCTGTGTGTGGTCTGTGGTGAGAAGCATCCCTCTTGACTAACTGGTGGTTGGGGCACTGTCCCTGCAAGTAAAGGGACTTAGCTTGTTCACCTGGGTTCTAGCAGTTGCTGCTCAAGGTGGTCAACCATAGGTACTTCTTTTCTCCAGTGCCCGGGACAGAAACAACTGTCCAGCTTGTGTCCAAGATTCAACTAGTCACAGACACTTTCCTTTTCTACTGTCCAGGACAAAGTCTCCCTTCCTGCCTGGTTCTGAGCTCTCATTTTCCACAATCATGGATCACAGGTGACCACTCTCTGTCAGGGCTCCCAAAAGAGGCTGTGCAGAGACATGCACTAGGCTAACACTTCCCAGGGCAGGTCTGCTCTAGCCCACTCCTCTTGTTCTTGGTGCTGGGGAGGGTGTTTCAGCAGCATTCAACTAGCAACAGTCCCTCTACAAGTTCCTTCTAGACAGCTTATTAAGATATTTCACAGCAGGGATACTCCCTCTGGTTGTACTCCTGTGGTTATCTGAAGGTGAGGATATTCCTTTAATTTGCTCTAGGGTGACCAGCTACCTATGGGCTCCACAAAACAACTGCCATGCCTAGAATGACTTTCTGTTTTCAATTTATGTTAAACTACCTGATCTCCTTCGGTGACCCTGCTATTCCTGTTGTACTGTAATTTGACCTGCTTTTCTTTCTACCTGTTGTTCAGGGAGTGAGTTTATGTTCTTTTCCTCTCCTTCTATCTTTCTTTCTTTGCCCATCCCCTCATCGTCTACCCTGGTCTGGGTTCAGGGTTAAGGAACTCTGTCCTTATTTCCTACTTTGATAAACAAACTTCAAATCTCTCTAGGACTCAGACCGACCAGTGTTGGGTCTTAGAGCATTTATTTTGTAACTCAGCTCTTCCCTCAGCTGTCCCTTCACTTCCTCCTTTCTGTGCTGTGGAAGTCAGGATTGCTGCCTAGTTCCACTCCCCTTCAATCTTCTCTAATTTTCTCAAAACTTTTTAACACCAAGCTATAAGATCTCCCTGGAGCCCATTTATTAGAGAGGGTTTCCATTGTGCTTTTGTCTTTCCCTTACCAGGTAATATCCTGCTATTGATTTTTGATGCTTGCTACTATGATGAGGATTTTCTGTGTGGTCCTATTTAGTTCCGGTCTTGTGTGTTTACATCTCAGATTTGAGTACTTCTCAATCATATTAGTTTCACCCATTGGGAGTTGGATTTAATGGTCAAGACCCAGTATAGTTTTTCCTAACCCTCCCTCAGGGTTAGAGAAATTGGGGAGGTTTTAAAAATTTAACAATGGGTCCTCATTTGTGTCCTGAAATGATAGAGTTCCTGACTTCTACCTGTATCCTAGTAGTTCTGTCTTATAAAGAAAAAAGATCTTGCTATAAATTTTGCCTCTCCTGCAGAGGAAGCTCCTATCTTTTTCCTGGCTTGCATAAGAAGGAAAGTTTTTTCCCATTTTCCACCCTGTCTTTAATTGCTCTCATGAATACCAAGTGAGGTCCACAGAAAAGTTCTCACAGGTGGTTACAAACACTTTTTGTGTGTGCACATTTTAGAAATTATTCCTTCATGCCTACTCACACTTGGACTTAATTTATTCATTAAAATTTTGACTGAAGTCTTCACACAGTTTATATGGTGACTTCTTTTCTATTTGTGTTTTGCTGCTGTTTCCCATCTCTTTTTGGAAACTCCAGGCTGCATGTTTCCCTGAAAACTCTCCAAGGATAAAGTAAAGTTGTAATTTTGTTGATTATCTAACTTATCCATTTTCTTAAGCTTGTAGCACTTCAGATATTCTGGTAAAAGCCAATATCCATAACATTGTATTTGAATAAGTATAACATATAAATCTGAATAATGTTTCATTTATCATTTTTTACTTTTATAAAGGCTGCCTTATATGACTTTTCTGGAGAAAAAACTTTTGAAGTTCATGTAAACCCCTACTTTGTTGGGGTTTTCCATTTCTGATTAGGTAAACAGTGAAAGCATGTTTTCTTATTGATTCATATGATAGTCGGAGATAACAACACATGAAACCACTTCTCTTTTGCAAGATGAAGCATGCTGTTCCAAAACATCATAATCCCATACACATAACTAGAGTATAACCATTTTGAGAGAACATCCAAGAAAATAGGATTTTAAATTAATTTCTAAAGATCCAGTTGAGAAAACACTATTACCCTCCCTCTCATAATTCTTCCTATCATACGAGCCCTGAAAAATCTAAAGGGCAAGTCAAGTCAGAAATATCCATTAGCTATAGAAAGATAAATTTCAACCTCAGTAGTACAATGCATTATCTGGGAGAATTTTTTAAAAATACCAATGACATTTCCCATGACAGAGTAGTTCTCAAGTGTTTCACAGATGATCTTAAAGTGAGTTGATGGGTGGCAAAATCTTATATGAAGGGATACCAAAAGTGCCTGGTAAACACCCGATTAGGAAATGGATACAAGGTGCAACCATTCCTAAGAAAATAAATAAAAATAATGTTAAGACTTTTAAATCAGGACTAACCCCAGGAACTACTCTGGTTTAATACTTCTAGAAGAGCAGAGAAACTTCTGGATTCTTCCTCAAGATATTTCACTATAAATGTTTTAGTCACAAAATGGGCGACAATGGTGGCTATGTTCACACTCTCCAGATTCTCTGTGCTATCTTAGCACCCATTGTTCTATGTGTTGGAAAAGAGCTTAGACACACTCTCAGTCTCCTGGGAAAAAATTAGGTAGTGCTTTGCCATAAATACCTGGAGGTCAGTACACTAGATTCAGGAACTTTGTTAGTCAGCTTTCCATCACTGTGACTAACATACCTGACAAGAACAATTTAGAGGAGGAAAAGTTTATTTTGGACCAATGGTTTCAGAGGTTCAGTCCATGATCAACTCTAGGTCTACAGTGAGACAGAACATCATGTCAGAAATACATGGTGAAGGAAAGTTATTAGCTCATGGTAGCTAGGAAGCAGAAAGAAGAAGGAGCCATGAGGATAAGATATAATTATCAAGGGTGCACCCCTAGTGACACATTTCTTCCAGTCTTGTACCACCTGCCTATAGTTACCATCCCATATAGTTGTTCTTTTTAATTATTAATTAAGCAAATGGATTAATCCATTGATTAGGTCACAACTCTCGTAATCTAATAATTTCACCTCTGAACTTTTCTGCATAAACACAGGAGTTTTGAGGGAGCACCTCAGATTCAAATCAAAACAAGAACTAGGATAAATGATAATATTTAGTGATTATGACTCCATTGAAGACTTCTCCTATAACTATGGGCTTCAGATCACCTACCCTTTAATATATTATACAAAACTTAAGTGAACACATAAGCACATATACTTAAATATGTATCCAGTATGGTTCTTAAGTTCGCATTCTTTATATTTTCCCTTTTTTTTCTCTCTCTCTGCAGCTCATCTCTTATTTATTTCCTCCCATCCTCATTCCCACTGGCCACACTTAATTACCTGAAGTGTTTTGAATTCATTATCTTCTCTTATGTCTACAAAATCAAGGTACTTCCTCAGTCTGGAAAACTTACTCTATTCCTTTGAAGGCTTAATGGGCTAACTCTTCACTTTGCCTTGAGACTCTTCTCAGCTCTCCAAAAACTTCCTTGAATGCCCAACCTGAATTTTGTGCCTTCTATTTGTGCTTCAAGAGCTCCATGCCTTTCCTCTCTATGTACAGGTACAGTATTCAAAATCATTATGTCACAGACAGTTTATTCAGCACTAATTGTGTGAAATGTATAAATCGGGTTATGTTTTACTTCTTCCCACAGTGAGGCAAGGCGTGTTGGTACTTGAGCAATGCCAGGTGCAATCACTGAGCTAAACAGAGCTCCATCCATAGGTTGGTGTAACCAGTCATTCCCTGGGAATTTCCCCTTGAAAGGAACTTAAGTATCGGACTAGCAGAATCCTATGCCCAGAGTTTGACAGCAGGAGAGAAAGCTTTGGTAGTTTGTTTACCAGGTCCCCATCTGATCTTGGAACATCTTGCCTTGACTGCAGAGAAACTGCTGAAATACTGTTAGAAATTTAGGTAACTCAACTGGAGCTCTTTCTGTAGGGACAACGGAGAGCTGACTCGGGATCACAGGCTCAAGTAAGTGAGGGGTTTAGTAGGGCTTAGGTTCATGGGTAGTCTTCACTTATTCCATCCTTTCCTCTTCCTGCAGCTTCTGGGAAACTCCTGTCTCTAATTTCTATGGGCTTGACAGATCTGTATTTGAAGACTAGTGAGATTTGGGAGTTCAGAAGGATGCAATGCATTGACCAGTCTTCAACACTGTAGGAGAAAAATGTTTCTCAATTTTTCTGTATGGATCAGCTTAATGTAGTTTTGTGTCTCAGCAAATATTGGGCTCAGATTCTGGAGATGACTTGAGAACAAGTAAAGAAAATAGCATTCCTATGCATGTGATTCCTCAGTCACATAATAGTGAGATTGGTTCCTGTTTCACAATATTGTTTGCAACCAGAATACCTCTCCTTTAGTGTCTCTAGTTGTGATTAACAAAAACAGAATGAGAGAGAACTCACTGTAAAATGTTCATGATGAGTTTTTAAAAATGCGCTTTCTGAAATTTTTTTACTTTCCTAAAAGGTCAGCACAGAAAAACAAATACTGCATGTTCTTAATCATATATAGATGTTTAAAACAGTTGATTTCATTCAAGTAGAGAGTAGATTAGTGGTTACTAGAATCTAGGTAAAGAAATGAAAGCAGGAAGAGACGAAGATCAGATAATAGGTACAAAAGCACACTTAGAATGAATAAATTCTAGTATTCCACAGTCACATAATTTCACTAAGGTTTGCAGCATCTCATTATGTATCTTTCTAAACTACTAGAAGAGAGGAGTTTGAAGGTTCCCAACACAAAGAAATGCTAAATGTTTAATGGGAAGGGGATGTTAACCACCCTGATTTGAGCGCTGCATATTGAATTATCACTCAGTACCCCATAAATATGTACGGATATTAGATGTAAATTTAAAAACATTTTAAAGAAAACTGAACATTTTTACTTTCAAAATATTACATGAAAGACTTTGCAAAAATATTTTCACTCAGTTATTCTCAATAGCAAAAAATGATATGTCAGAAACACTGACTTTGCTTAATATAAATGCATAACAGAAAGGGGATGGAGTTGGGCATTGTTTCTGTGCATCACACTGAGTTAGAAACATGCATCTTTTCTTTTATGATCTGATTCACTTTTCTAGTGATCTGATTCACTTTCTAAAAGCATCAACTTTTATACTCTTTAATTTGCTTTTTGTTTGAATATTGGAAAATTTCTTTGATAAAATATGCATACATATGGCATATAATTTTCAAAATTTTAAGTGTACTTCTCTGTAGCATTAAATGTAGTCAGGTTGTTGTGCAACCATCACCACCACCCATCCCTAGAATTCTTTCATCTTACCAGATTGAAATTCCCTACCCATTAAACACTAACTCCTTATTATTCAAATGTTTTCTAGAACTCATCTACATAGTAAGAAACATGTACCTAATGATGATAATTATTGTTATTTTTTCACTCTCTTTTAATAAGTGAATAGTTGAGTTCAGGAATATCATCCAGGAATACCATACAGATCAGAGTGAAAGGTGAATTGACTCTTGTTGCAAATGAAATTTTAACCTTGATTTCTTAAACACAGAATGATTATTATGTGAGTGAGACTGAAGTTTTTGGGTTCCATATAGCAATATTCCAAAAGACAACACTTGCTATGGCAAAATCATTGCAATTGTCTACTATTTTCCAATATACATATTTGGCTTTCATTCTATTTTTTTTAACAAATTACCTTTGGAGAAGTACAGCTATATCTAGGTCATGTGCACAAGGACTAGTGAATATCATGGTCCTGAGTGCATTGGCCCACTTCCTTAGTTGTAAAATGAATTTCCTGGTCAGAGACAATTTTTCATGTTAAAAAAAAAAGGGAATGAAAAGGCATTTTGTTTGTGTGTGAATATCTGTGCCTGATGAAGTGCTACCAGTTGGGAATGCAGATTCAATATCAGAGTAAGTGTCCACACCTTGAGGATAAATTACTGTCTCTTCTATGATGGATGCTGCCACTTAGCCACCAGTCTCCTGAAAATAGTAAACTGAATACTCAGAGGTGATACCTAAATAATCCCAATGCAAGGAAATCCATATTGTTGATCCCATGCATGGCCCTGTCCCTCTGTGCCCAAATTCACTTGTCCCTCATCTCAGTGCCTTAGGCTGCCTTAGAGTGTCTCTAAATTAGCTTAAGAGATTTTATGAATGGAGCATTTGATTATTGCTCCAATTCTGAAATGCTTACAATCAGACCTTGGATTCAATTCTCATCTCCATCTCTTATAATTAGGGAGAAGATAAGTTCCTCCAGAGTTGGGATGAAGATCCTCTAGGTTTTCCAAATACATTTTCAACTGTGTATCCATTGTTTTAAGTTTCTCTTTTCCTCATGTTCATCTTCTAGGACAATCATAAGAAAGTAGAGAACTCCATAAACTTTGTAATGACTTTTGGACCATAGCAACCAAGCTATTTACTTTCTTCCCTGTGCCACCGTCTTCACCTGTACTTGATCCTGTGCCACCAATATTCATAAGTTGAATAGGTGTGGTGCCATAGCATGTACAGGTTGCTCTTTCCTAGGGCAGTAGGGTAGTTAGCTGTGCCTTCTTCCAATGCATGAGAAACCCAATTTCAGAAGCACATGTTGAGGATCTCTTTCTGGCAGCTACTTTCAGTACCAATTCCTGCTATCACCAAGAAATGGATGACATGCTCAAGTTAGAGGCGTATTAAACAAAAACCTTATTTACAAATGTGCAAACAAGATGTAGAGGAATTTGGAGGAGCAAAGCAGGACCCTGGAGCTAATATGAAGAGATTGTGAACCACCCTTCGGCCTGAGGAAGTAAAGGGAGGAAGCAAAGTGCATGAGAAAGAAATAATTGTCCCCTGTATACAGCTGAGGAATGGAGACACAGTTTCAGTAACTTGCCTAAGCTCATACAGCTAAATGGCAAGTCCAGTACTTCAACTTAGGAGGTCCCTGTCTAGGACCCTGCTTTCACTACTCTGTATATGACTGCCTTGCCTGTTATAATTTCCTTGCCTGGAGGATAAAACTTACATTAACCTGGCAGGTGAAGCCTTCATGATTTGCTCTGTGCCTCACTCATCAATCTTACTAGGTTTTGCTCAAGTCCTCTTGCTCAGTAAGGCTTCCTTGTATTGAATCTGATGTAGGTCCTTGTTGCCTTCATGATCCATGAGGAAGCCCCTAACTCTTCACAAGGTAGCACCACCTCACTAAAGCCTCTGTGGACCTTCTCTCTGCACAGTGAGTGCCTCATTAGGAAGGGTTCGCTGTACTGCCCATGTATATGGGGTGGTATTTTCACATCATTGTTGCCACCAGCTCTTTTTCCTCTTCTGAACACTAACACCTAGGAAACTGGTTTTTGTTTGTTTCTGAGATACAATTACTATCACATTGATCTGCTGAGACAAAAATCAAACTACCATAGAAATGAAAAACCTTCACATTTGATTGAGGAATTCTATTTCATTTTCCCTTTTGTTCTTTATTGACCACAGGGGTCCACACATCTATCACTAATTATGAGTTCTCCATGAACAAAAAATTCAGGAAGTCATACCCCTTTCTGAAATAACTACTTGGTTCATCTCATAACAATAAAGCTATCTCTGCCTCTAAAATTTCTGTGTAAGTAAATGTAATTATATGTGACAGATGTGCAATACAGAGGCTTAGGAGGTAAAGATCTATTCCCTAGGTCTGTCACTTTAAAAAAGCAGGTCATTCAATGAAGTATACAAAACGAGAAGACAAATGACATCTCTCCCAGGAGGAAGTAGTTCTTTAATGGGAAAAAAGTTCATTCTGGACCTGGTCACTATATTGCACATTCTTAAGGGATGGGTTACCAAATGTAGGCAATAAAAATTTCAGGATACTAAATATTATAAAGGAAATGCCTATACTAAAAAATATTTATTGCTTATCTGAAATTAAAATCTAATTGGGTATTCTACATTTTACCTGGTAACTTTACTTGAGAGTTAATTACTACAGAAAGATGTGGAGATGCTTAAATTCTGCGACTTCTTACTCCTATTATCACTGTTTATGAATTTACCTCATTCCTTATCACAGGTGTAATGGCAACTTCAAGGGTACTTTTCCGCAGACACTTTGTTGTCCTGTACCTCCTTCAGATGGTTACACCAAGTTCAGGTATGATCTCTCAGTTACCTTTACAAACATAAGAAAATGGAGTTTGCCAGGAAAAGCAAGGTACAAACTAAAAAGATAAGCTTTTTTACCATTGCTCCTAAGGTTTAATATGTGGTAATGAAATGAAGATGGGCACCATAGGATACAGTTTATATTTAGGAAGAATGAATCATTCTTTATGAGCAAGTTTTCTTGACTCAAACTTGTGCTAGTTTCTGGGAAGGAAAAAACAAATAAAGGTAAATTAAACCTTGCCCTTGAGAACCCATGATTCATGTTGAGGAGACATGATTTATGTATCAGTTTTGCAGAAAGGAAGTGGTGCAAGGTGTCAATCCATCTGGGAATCCCTGTGACTTTTCAGTACAGTGTAGAATAAGATAAGGAAAGATGGAACAGACAAGGGGGATCTTGACAGAAGATGAGAATCTGCATTTGGCAAAGGATCCATACAAAACAGCAATAAATACAGGTATTTGGAGATCTGTAAAAGTCTAAGACAACAAATAACATAAAAGTATAGAAATTTCTAGCAAGAGTTACATGTTAGATGAAAAAAATTTTACTGATGCAAATTTAGGTGGGATTCAGTCTTTGCTAATTAAAATAATAAAACTGCCACAAACATCTTTGTACCTATGTTTTAAGCCTAACTGAGTGTGAACAACAAAATATTAAATATATCCCATTAGAACTGCTGACCACAGTTTATGCACTATTTTATTATTGTATGGAAAATGTTATTCTGAAGTAGTTATCAATAACTTCTGTCAATAGCATATTTGAGTTTGTCAGGTAGATGCTACAGCTATCAAACCTTTTTATCTTTTCCAAACTTACTGTTGAAAGAAAGGATTTTTAAATGATTACTTTTTAGTTTCTTATTAAACAGTAAGATTGAGTATCATTCCAGACATTTTGTACTTCTTTTTCTCCGAATTGCCTGATTATGATCTAACTTCTTATTTCCTTTGCATTGTTAGTCTTTTCATTGTTGCTTTTTATGAACTCCTAATACTGAATTAATTTTTAATCTGTTTTATCTGTTCCCTGTATTTCTGACAAGTCTATAATATATTGGATTTTTTTTTTATTTATTTTTTTACGTTTACATAGGGTAATGATGTTTATTTTTTTTCCCTTCCCCCCCACCCCTCCCACCCCTCTTTTCCCTCTATACAGTCCTTCTTTCCTTCATTCTTACCGCTCTCCTTAGCCTAACTCTAAACCTAACCCTAAACCTAATGCTAACCCCTCCCACCCTCCATTATATGGCCTCATCCGCTTATCAGCGAGATCATTCGTCCTTTAGTTTTTTGAGATTGGCTTATCTCACTTAGCATGATATTCTCCAATTTCGTCCATTTGCCTACAAATGCCATAATTTTATCATTCTTCATTGCGGAGTAATATTCCATTGTATAAATATGCCACAGTTTCTTTATCCATTCATCAACTGAAGGGCATCTAGGTTGGTTCCACAATCTGGCTATGGTGAATTGAGCAGCAATGAACATTGATGTGGCTGTATCTCTGCAGTATGCTGATTTTAAGTCCTTTGGGTATAGGCCAAGGAGTGGGATAGCTGGGTCAAATGGTGTTTCCATTCCAAGCTTTCTGAGGAATCTCCACACTGCTTTCCAGAGTGGCTGCACTAATTTGCAACCCCACCAGCAATGTATGAGTGTTCCTTTTTCACCACATCCTCGCCAACACCTATTGTTGCTTGTGTTCTTGATAATCGACATTCTAATTGGGGTGAGATGAAATCTTAGGGTAGTTTTGATTTGCATTTCCCTTATTACTAGGGATATTGAACATTTTTTCATGTATCTGTTGATTACTTGTACATCTTCTTCTGTGAAGTGTCTATTCATTTCCTTAGCCCATTTGTTGATTGGATTATTTGTATTCTTCTTGTAGAGTTTTTGAGTTCTTTATAGATTCTGGAAATTAGCGCTCTATCTGAGGTATGGTTGGCAAAAATATTCTCCCACTCTGTAGGCTCTCTCTTCACATTTCTGATAGTTTCCTTTGCTGAGAGAAAGCTTTTTAGTTTGAATCTATCCCACTTACTGATTCTTGCTCTTATTTCTTGTGCTATGGGAGTCCTGTTAAGGAAGTGTGATCCTAAGCCAACAAGTTGAAGATTTGGAACTACTTTTTCTTCTATAAGATGCAGGGTCTCTGGTCTGATTCCGAGGTCCTTGATCCATTTTGAGTTGAGTTTTGTGTAGGGTGAGAGATAGGGGTTTAATTTCATTCTATTGCATATGGTTTTCCAGTTTTCCCAGCACCATTTGTTGAAGAGGCTATCTTTTCTCCATTGCATATTTTTGGAACCTTTCTCTAGTATGAGAAAATTGTATTTCTTTGGGTTTGTGTCCATGTCCTCTATTCTGTACCATTGATCTACCTGTCTATATTGGTACCAATACCATGCCATTTTTGTTACTATTGCTTTGTAGTAGAGTTGAAGATCTGGTATTGCAATACCCCCTGCTTCGCACTTGCTACTGAGGATTGCTTTAGCTATTCTAGGTTTTTTATTCTTCCAGATGAATTACATAATGGCTTGCTCTATTTCTGCAAGGTACATCATTGGGATTTTAATTGGAATTGCATTGAATCTGTATAGCACTTTAGGTAGTATAGCCATTTTGACAATATTAATTCTGCCTATCCAGGAACATGGGATATCTTTCCATCTTCTAAGGTTTTCTTTCATTTCTTTCTTTAGTGTTCTGTAGTTCTCATTGTAGAGGTCTTTCACCTCTTTTGTGAGATTGATTCCCAAGTATTTTATTTTTTTTGATGCTTTTGTGAATGGGGTAGTTTTCCTAATTTCTCTTTCTGAAGGTTCATCACTTATGTATAAAAATGCATTGGATTTATGACCATTGATCTTGTAACCTGCTACTTTACTGAATTCACTTATGAGTTCTAAAAGTTTTCTGGTGGGATTTCTGGGTTCCTCTAAATATATAATCATGTCATCAGCGAACAGGGATAGTTTGAGTTCTTCTTTTCCTATTCGTATCCCTTTAATTTCTTTGGTTTGTCTGATTGCTCTGGCTAGAGTCTCAAGGACGATGTTGAATAGAAGCGGTGAAAGAGGGCATCCCTGCCTTGTTCCAGTTTTTAGGGGTAACGCTTTCAGTTTTTCACCATTTAGAATGATATTAGCCATGGGCTTAGCATAGATTGCCTTTACAATCTTTAGGAATGTTCCCACTACGCCAATTTTTTCTAGTGTTTTGAGCATGAAGGGATGCTGTATTTTATCGAATGCTTTTTCTTCATCTATTGAAATAATCATGTGATTCTTAACTTTAAGTCTCTTGATATGGTGAATGACTTTTTTTGATTTCCGAATGTTGAACCAACCTTGCATCCCTGGGATAAAACCCACTTGATCGTGGTGCACTATCTTTTTAATATGTATTTGTATGCGATGTGCTAAAATTTTGTTGAGAATTTTTGCGTCGATGTTCATTAAGGATATTGGTCTGAAATTTTCTTTCCTCGATGTGTCTCTGTCTGGTTTAGGTATCAGGGTAATATTGGCTTCATAGAACGAGTTTGGGAGGGTGCCCTCCTCTTCTATTTCATGGAATACTTTGAGGAGTATTGGAATGAGCTCTTCTTTAAAGGGTTTGTAGAACTCGGCTGAGAACCCATCTGGTCCTGGACTTTTCTTTGTTGGTAGGCTTTTGATGACCTCTTCTATTTCATTGCTTGAAATTGGTTTATTTAAGTTGTGTATGTCCTCCTCGTTCAGTTTAGGTAGTTCATATGTCTCTAGAAATTTGTTGATGTCTTCGAGGTTTTCTGTTTTGTTGGAGTATAGATTTTCGAAATAGCTTCTAATTATGTTTTGTATTTCACTCGTGTCTGTTGTGATGTTTCCTTGTTCATTCAGAATTTTAGTAATTTGAGTTTTCTCCCTCTTTCTCTTTGTTAGTGTGGCTAAGGGTTTATCAATTTTATTTATTTTTTCAAAGAACCAACTATTTATTTTGTTAATTTTTCCAATTGTTTCTTTTGTTTCGATTTTGTTGATTTCACCTCTGATTTTAACTATTTCCTATCTTCTACTACTTTTGGTATTGGTCTGCTCTTCTTTTTCTAGTGCTTTGAGCTGTAGTGTTAAGTCGTTTATTTGTTGATTTCTACTTCTTTTGAATGCGCCCCATGAAATAAATCTTCCTCTAAGTACTGCTTTCATAGTGTCCCAGAGATTTTGATATGATGTGTCTTTGTTCTCGTTTACTTCTAAGAATTTTTTTATTTCCCTCCTGATGTCTTCTGTTATCCATTCATCATATAATAGTGTATTATTTAATCTCCAGGTGTTGGAGAAGTTTCTGTTTTTTATTCTGTCATTTATTTCTAATTTCAATCCATTATGATCTGATAGAGTACAAGGTAGTATCTCTATCTTCTTGTATTTGCTAACAGTAGCTTTGTGGCATAAAATATGGTCTATTTTAGAGAAGGATCCATGTGCTGCTGAGAAGAAAGTGTATTTGTTCTTTGTTGGATGGTATATTCTATATATGTCCATTAAGTCTAAATTGTTGATTGTGATGTTGAGATCTATAGTTTCTTTATTCAATTTTTGTTTGGACGATCTATCCACTAGTGAGAGAGGTGTGTTAAAATCGCCTAGTATTATTGTGTTGTGGTCTATTTGATTTCTGGAATTGAGAAGGATTTGTTTGACGTATGTGGATGAGCCAATGTTCGGGGCATAGATATTTATGATTGTTATGTCTTGCTGATTTATGCTTCCCTTAAGCAGCATGTAATGTCCTTCTTTATCCCTTCTGACTAGTTTTGGTTTGAAGTCCACATTATCTGAAATGAGGATGGATACTCCAGCTTTTTTGCTGTGTCCGTGTGCATGGTATGTTTTTCCCCATCCTTTCACCTTTAATCTATGGGTGACTCTTTCTATGAGATGAGTCTCTTGCAGGCAGCATATTGTTGGATTTTTCTTTTTAATCCAATCTGCCAGTCTGTGTCTTTTGATTGATGAATTCAGGCCATTAACATTCAGGGTTATTATTGTGATATGATTTGTATTCCCAGTCAATTGACTCATATTTGTTTTTGACATGATTTGGTTTCTCCTTTATTTGGCTATTCCTTTAGGCTAGCACCTCCTGTTGCTGATTTGCATCGTTGTTTTTCATCTCTTCCTCATGGAATATTTTGCTGAGAATGTTCTGTAATGCTGGCTTTCTTTTTGTAAATTCCTTTAGCTTTTGTTTATCATGGAAGGATCTTATTTCATCGTCAAATTTGAAGGTAAGTTTTGCTGGGTATAAGATTCTTGGTTGGCATCCGTTTTCTTTCAGGGCTTGGTATATGTTGTTCCAGGCCCTTCTAGCTTTTAGGGTCTGGATTGAAAAATCTGCTGATATTCTTATTGGTTTCCCTCTGAATGTAATTTGATTCTTTTGTCTCACGGCCTTTAAAATTCTATCTTTATTTTGTATCTTAGGTATTTTCATAATAATGTGCCTTGGTGGGGTCTGTTGTAATTTTGTACGTTTGGAGTTCTATAAGCCTCTTGTACTTGGTTTTCCATTTCATTCTTCTGATTTGGGAAATTTTCTGATATTATTTCATTGAATAGATTGTTCATTCCTTTGGTTTGTTTCTCTAAGCCTTCCTCAATCCCAATAATTCTTCAATTTGGCCTTTTCATGATATCCCATAATTCTTGTAGATTCTGTTCATGATTTCTTACCATCTTTCTGTTTGGCCAACTTTTTTTTCAAGATTAAATAATTTGTCTTCATTGTCTGAGGTTCTGTCTTCCAGGTGTTCTATCCTATTGGTTATGCTTTCTATGGAGTTTTTAACTTGGTTTATTGTTTCCTTCATTTCAAGTATTTCAGTTTGTTTTTTTTTTTTCAGTATCTCTAACTCTTTATTGAAATGATCTCTTGCTTCCCGTATTTGGTCTTTTAACTGTTGATTGGTGCGATCATTTAATGCCTGCATTTGCTCTTTCATCTCCTCATTAGCTTCCCTGATCGTTTTAATTACGTACATTCTGAACTCCCTTTCTGCCATTTCTTTTGCTGTGCTGTCATTGGGTTTTATTGATGTAGTATCTAGTTTTGTTTGGGACATTTTTTTCCCTTGTTTTCTCATATTGGTCAGCTGTCAGTGGGACCCTGAGATATTGCAGTTTTCCGCTATTGGCTTATAGTATCCCGGTAGATTTCCAGTGTATCACCTCCTAGCCTTCAGTAGCCTGATGTCTTGGAGGAATCTGATAAAGCAGCTCATCCGAAGAAAACTGCCCCTAGCCCCCTACTGGTTCCACGGTTTGGAACTGGCTCTGTGCTGAAATGCTCTCACTGTGGGCCTGCACCGTGCAGCTGGCCTTGTGGGAGGAGCCCACTGCCGGAGTGTAGAAGGCTACCTTGGGAAGACTCTAGCTTCCCTGCCCAGCTCCAATAAGCCACTTCTATCTGGGCCTGCTTTACCCAGTGGGCAGCCTCACCCATGGCTCTATTTCAGTCCGAGTCTCTCAATGCCTCCCCTTCTTAACTCCTGGGTTCTGGAGCGACAGGGGGTGCAGTCTCCCTCTAGGACGCCATCTTGGATCACCCCGTGAAGAGAGCCTGCAGCCGGAGTGGGCAGAGCCGCCTGAAGAGGTCTCTGGCTGCCCTGCCCTGATCCCAGAGACTGCTTGCGGATCAAAGCTCTCCGTTGGTTCAGGGGCTTGTGGCTGGTTCTATGTAGAAAGACTCTCACTGGGCGGTCAGCTCCGAGAAGCTAGCCTTGAATGGCACCTCCCACCGCAGGGGTCCAGGCTACTTGGGGAAGTCTCTGGCTGCCCTATCTGGTCCCTGAATCTGCTTGCGTGCTGGAGTACACTGCGCTGCACTGGCTCCGGGACTCGGAGCTTGTTCTGGTCAGAAAGGCTCTCACTAGCGGGCCAGTTCCGTTCCGAGAACCTGGAGAAGCTGGCTGTGTGGGCGGGGCCCACCGCCGGAGTGCACAGGGCTGCCTGTGGATGACTCTAGCTGCCCTGCCCGGCTCCGATAAGCCACCTCTATCTGGGCCTGCCCCCCGGGCCGAGCTTTACCCAGTGGGCAGACTCACTCGTGGCTCTATTTCAGTCCGAGTCTCTCAATGCCTCCCCTTCTTAACTCCTGGGTTCTGGAGCGACAGGGGGTGCAGTCTCCCTCTAGGCCGCCATCTTGGATCACCCCGAATATACTGGATTTTTAAATGATGTGTTGAATATGTAGAATTTATTTTGCTTTGAATTTTTATTTTAGTTCATGGATTGCAAAATTGACCCTAAATTTTTATTTATTTTGTCCTCCACTTTCTCCTAATTGACATTTAATTTTTAACACAATTTTTGTGTTTAACTTTTAATTTTTAACTATTTTCAAAATCAGTTTCAGATTTATGAAAAAATTGTGCAGGTAGTGTATGGAGTTCTCATGTAAGTCCACTCCCTCATCCTCATCTCTCCTCCACACACACATACAATTTCACTTATTAACATCTTGCCTTTTTATACAAGGATTAAGAGAGATCCAACATTATTTTTCTCCAAAAATAATTAGTAAGTCATCTTTTCCATGATTAATTCAACTTTCTCCATTGATCCCAAAATCATTTTTGCCATAAACCAAATCCCCAGTGTATTTGAATTTCTAGACACTGTTTGATTGAAGTCTCTTTTCATGGGCTAATTTCAGATTTCAAAAACCTGATTGTATTTATGCAATAGACTTTATTATCTTGTAGATATAGTCCATACCATGGAGTTATTTTTAAATAGAGTTTTGATATAAAAAAATTTACAGAGATTGGAGTATCAAGATGGTGTAGTAAAATCAGCCTACAGTTCCCAGCTCCTCCAGTTTGGAATAAAAGCAGTGAGAGAACAGCTACTCAGAAAGTTTACTATTAATTTTGCTTTCTGCAATATCCAATTTTACAACTTATTATAGAGTATTACTCCCATTTCCACTTTTGGATGAGTGGAGATACAAAGAACATTTTCTATAAGTTTTTATGATTTATTAATATATGGTTTGCTCTCAAATGGTCAGTTACTCCTGATTATAATCTCTTCTCAAATAAGGGTTAGGGATTGATCACAGTAGGGTGAATATGTTGAGCAGTTGCTTTTGTGCTGAGATTTACCCTCAGACTAGGGCACATGATAAAGATAAAGCGACTCACTAAAAAGACTCTGACAATAGTGGAAGATATATCTAGCCCAGGGGATATTCAAATATCAAAATAGAACTACAGGAATGTGTCTGCTAAAGTTTATAACCCTTCAATAGTTGAACCCATAGATAATGAAATGGAAGAAATGGAAAAAAAATTCAAAAAGTTTACTGTTAAAATGATCAAAGTTCCAAGGATTGAACTAAGGGAGAAGATATAGGATATGAAAGAACAGATAGAGAGTCTGAAAAAGGAACTGAACAGAAGTCTTGATAAAAAAGAACTCAATCAAGTGAAGTACACAGTGGATAATCTCATCAATAAACTAATCAAGCAGAATAAAGACTATCAGACCTCAAAGACAGGGTGGATGAATTAGAACACTCAGTCAGTAATAAATAAAAAGTAAAGGAACTATGAACACAACATACAAGAGTTAAAAGACCAAACTTAAGATGAGAGATCTTGAGGAAGGACAAGCTAAAGATCACAGGTACAGAAAACTTTCATAAGCTAATAGCAGAAAATTCCCCTAATTTTGGGAAGGAAATGGACATACAGGTACCAGAAGCATTTACAAATCAAAATAGATAGGATCAGATAAAAAATTCTCCATGACATATTATAGTTAAAATGCCCAAAATTTATAATAAAGAAAGAATTTTAACAGGTACAAAGAGAAATGGCAAGTCACTAATAAGGTCAAACCCACCAGAATAACAGAATATTTCACAGAAGAAACGAAAGGATAGGAAGTTGTGTGACAACATATTTTAAGCTCTGGAAGAAAATAATTGCCAACCTAGCTTATCATATCCAGAAAACTATCCTTGAATAGTTTCTATCCAATAAAGAAATGAAAATATTCCAAGATAAGCATAAAATAAAATAAATTATAACCACTAAGTATTACAGAAGATACTTAAAGGAATTCTAACATGTAGAAGAAGAAGAAGATAAAATTAACCAAGAGATCAGGGTAAATAATAAATTCCATTAGAAAAGTAGATAAGTGAATGAGAATTAGGAATGATTCAATTATGAAAAATAAAACAAAATGACCAGTGATAGCATATACCCCTATAATAATACTAAGTTCAAATGGTCTTAATTCTCCCATTAAATGACATAGAGTGAAATATTAGATTAAAAAACAAGACCCAACTGTATGTTGTCCCCAAGAAACACATCTCATGGGCATAGATGTTCAGAGACTGAAAAGTGAAAAGATGGAAAATGATATTCCATGCAAATGGACTTTAAAAGCCAGCAGGGTTAACTACTCACATATCAGACCAAGCAGACTTCATGTCAAAATTAGTCAGAAGAGACAAAGAAGGTCACTACATCTGGCAAAAGGAAGATTCTAATAAGAACAATTAGTTACAAATATTTATTCCCCAAATGTCAGTACATCAAATTTCATAGAACAAACATTACTTGATATAAAGGGACTGACAGGCCCCAATACAATAATAGTGGAGCACTTCACCACACCATTCTCATAAGTCATTCTGATACAAAATCAAGAAAGACACATTGGATTAAACTCTCAATAGCCCAAATGACTTTAATAGAAATCTACAAAATATTTCATCCGAAAAAAGCTTAACACACTTTCTTTTCAGCAACTCATAGAACTTTGTCCAAAACTGATAATAAATTAAGCCAAAAAGCAATTTTGGCTTAGCAAATTTAAATACTTAGCAATTTTAAATAATCTCTTGCATCTTTTCAGATCAGAATGAAATGAAATTAGAAATTAACAATAAGAAAAACACAGAAATTCTACAAATATATGGACAGTGCACAAGGAACTTTTGAATGATAAGTAGATCATTGAAGAAATTGTGGAGGTGGATTTTAGAATTCAAGGAATCAAAAATGTTAAGATAACAGAATTTGTGGGATACAGTAAAGGCAGTTCTAAGAGTGAGATTTATATCTAAGAGTACCTACATTAAAAAAAATCAGAGAGATCTCAAACAAACAAGCTAATAATGCATCTCAATGCCTTAGAAAAACAAGAAAAATTCAATCCCCAAACTAGATAGAAAATAACTCATAAACATCAGAGCTGAAATTAATGAAATAGAAAGTAAAATAACGATACAAATGATCAATGAAATAAAGACTTGTGTTTTTTGGGGAAAAAATAAACAATATTGATAAACACTTAGACAAACTAACTGAAAGAAAGAGATACTTGCAAACCAAAATCAATCAAAATCAACTGTATTAAAAAGTACATACACCATGTTCAAATTTGTTTTATTCCAGAAATGCAAGCATGATTAGATGTGTACAAATCAACAAATGTATTACAGAATATACACAAAAATCAAGGGGAAAACACAGAATAATCTCAACAGATGCAGAAAAGGATTTCACAAAATTCAACATGCCTTCATGATAAAATTCATGAAAAAAGTAGGTCTAGGAAGAAATTCCCTCAACACAATGAAGGTTATATATGACAAAACTAAATGGGCATGATACTGAATGTAGAAAAGCTGCAAAATGTTTTTCAAAAATCAGGAGTTAGATAAGGATATCTGCTCTTGATACTGCTATTCACTATAGTACTTGAAATTTGAGCCAAAGCAATCAGTCAAGGGAAAGAAATAAAAGGAATGCCATAGGAAAGGAAGAAGTCAAATTATCCTATTTGCAGCTGATACAATCATATACTTTAGAAGACCCTAAATGTTGGATCAAATGACATCTAAAACTGCTGAGCAAATTCAGGAAAGTAGCAGGATACAAAATCAATATATAAGAATAAACAGCTTTTCTATATGCCCATAATGAATCTACCAAAAAAGAAATTAAATTCCATCTACAATAGCTTCCAAAAATATATTAAAATAAATCTACCCAAGGAGGTGACAAACCATAAAGCCAAAAGTTGATGTATAGATTCAGTGCAACCCATAAAAATATCAATGATATTCTTCATAAGACTAGGAAATTATAAAAAAGTATAAAATATAAAATTTTATACGAGGAAGTATAAAATTGCTAAAAGAAAAAAAAATACTTAGAATAGTCAAAGCAATCCTGAGCAAAAAAGAATAGAGCTGAAGGCATCACAATACAAATAACCAAATCAATAAATGGGAAAATTAACTGAACAGACACTTCTCAAAAGTACAAATGGTCAACAATTACATGGAAAATGTTCAATATCTTTGGCCCTCAGGAAAATGTATTTCAAAAAATTGAGATTCTATCTCACTCTCGTTAGAATGCCAACCATCAAGAATACAAATAATAATAAATATCAGTTAGGATACAGGGAAAAAGTAAATCTTGAACATTTTTGGTGGGAGTATAAATTAGTATAGCCACTGTGGAAATCAGTATGGTGGTTCCCCCCAAAATTACCATATGATCCAGCTATACCCCTATCAGTATTTATCCAAAGAATTAAACACACACATACATAAATGTACATACACACATGGAGTTGAATCAGCCATAAAGTAGAACTAAATTATATCATTTGCTGGAAAATGGATGGAACTGGAGAAAACCATGTTTAGCAAAATAAACCAGACTCATATTCCTAAATCTTATATTCTTATTCTAACACATGTACACACACACACACACACACACTCACACACACACACAATCTGGTCACAGTTACACACACCTGTAATTCCAGAAATTCAAGAGGCTAAGGCAGGAGGATAGCAAGTTCGAGGACAGCTTGGAAAACTTAATGAGAATCTGTCTCCAAATAAAATCTAAAAGGACTAGGTTGTAGTCCAGTGACAGAGAGCAACTGGGTTCAATCCCCAGTACTGAAAAAAAAAATCATGTCAAATACTCGATTCTTGTATGTGTCTTGAAAGAACAAAGAAAATAAATATGTGAATGCTAACCCACATGAAGGGAGGGTAGAGAGGGAAAAATATTTTTAAAAAACTTAGCAAATTATTTGGTTATATATAAAAATGAGAAAAACAATGATATGATTTAACCCCTCATCATTTTTATTTTCAAGTAGATATAAAGGTAAACAAGACAGCCAATGTATAATCACTCTCTGTGATTATTTTGTCTGTAACATATGCATTTAAAATGCACAAAATAATCTGTATTTTAGATACATAATTTAGTTTAATTGTTTAAGGAAATAAGATTAAATATACTTGCAATGCTCTAATATTTAAAACTATCCTCAAAGATTTATTATATAGGCATATGATAATTTGGGCATTAAACAACACCTAAAGTAGCGTTTCTTTCCATACACACAATAATTTTAACGTAAATATTTTGAATATAAGTTGATTAATCACACATTGATACTTGAGACAACTGAGTCCCCAAGGGTGAGAAAAGCCTAACCTGGTTTGGCCATCTTGACTAAGTGGCAATAGAACAGAAGGGACTGAGAGAGGTAAGATGGGCACCGTGTAGGGGAAATGGAGAGTACTGAGAGAACAACTGTTTTTCCTGTTTTTCATTTTCCCTTCAGTAAGTGGTGCAGAAGACAAAAATGAGAGAATCTGAAATGTCCCCTATTCACACATCTTATTCCAGTTAGGGGCTAATATCAGCCTTGAGAGTCTCTGAGTCTCTAACCTGAAAGAATATCTACTGTAACCAAAAAGGGAAAACAAAACATGACAAAGGAAACTTAGAGGAGCAGGCAGTGGCACTTCAGGATGTCTTGCTGGTAATTCCTAAGAGAGTTGAGATAGTTACATTATTAGAGAATAAGAGAAATAAAATTAAACATGCAATGAGTAGAATTTTCTAGAATTGAAAGATTCTTCCAATTCAAGAAGCCCTATGAAAATTATCCAGAGAAAGGATACATTCATACACAGATTCATTATAGTTAAAGTGCAGCAAATATTAAAAACAGTCTGAGACAGAGGGTTAAAAAGTTGAACAAATAGAGTGGAATAAGAAGGAACCATTAAACTTTTTCTTAACAAAGATATAAATCATTTAGCAGAAATGGAAGCCATATTTTCATGTTTTTTCAGGTAAAAAATTTCTTGAACTATTTTTCAAGCCAAGTGTGAAATTAAAATGTCTTCAGGGCAAACAAAATAATTGACTCTCAATAAGGTGTGTGTGTGTGTGTGTGTGTGTGTGTGTGTGTGTGTGTATGAGACAGAAACAGAGAGTGAGAGAGTGAGAGAGAGAAAAAGAGAGAGAGAGAAAGAGAGAGAGAGAGAATGACAATGATTTAAATAGAAGGTGTGTCCTAATTCACACTCTCACTTTTGGTTACTGTTTCCCTTCCCAGAAGAATTCATTGTGAAAGCCTTAAAGGGGCCAATCTTGGCCCCATTTGGTGGACAAGTTGAGCTCAGTTGCCAGTTGTCTCCACCACAGAGTGCGCAACACATGGAGATTCGCTGGTTCCGCAACCGCTACACACAACCCATTTACCTGTACAAGGAGGGAAAGGACCTCTATGGAGAAACTACCTCCAGGTATGTGGAGCGGACAGAACTCCTGAAAGATGCCATTGGAGAAGGTAAAGTGACCCTCAGGATCTTTAATGTCAGTGTTGATGACGATGGGCAGTACCACTGCTTCTTCAGAAACGGTGATTTCTCTGAAGAGGACATCACAGAAGTGAAGGTCACAGGTGAGATGGGTCCCTCTGAGGTTTCTATGCATCTGTGATTCTCAACCCATCTGAGGCTGAGTATTAGAAAAACCCTCAGTGTTTCAGACTATTTCCTTACTACATTGTTTGATTAGCAAGTTCAAATTCATGCACTTAGTTTCTGAACCGGGAAGAATAGAGGATCACGAATGAAAACCGTGTCTGTGCAAACAACCACTCTATCAGTAAATACCTTCTTTTTATGTCCACATTCATCTTTAGATTTCTAAAAGACCAATAATCATTTTAAGATTTGTTTGTGTTTTCAGTTATTCCTGTAGCACTTTAGTAAAATTTTACAAGCAACCTGAATCTTTACAAAAGTCTCCTAAAGATAATTCTATTTTTACTTCTCCCTGACTCAACTGACTGATTATTTAGTGCTAGATTAATTTTCTTAAATCTATTTCAAAAAAATCTTTATCTACAATCTTCAGTGTCCTCAGATATATATGCTATATATTATATGGTATATGCAAGCACATAGTATTTAAGTCAAGCTCCTCACCCTTTAAATTATTCTGAATGACAGAGAAATGCAATGGAGATTGAGTAAACGGAAGGATTTCATGTATGTGAGTACTCACATGTAGGACTCCAGGTCTATACATGTTTAATGACACCTAACTCTTTAGTCTAGATATGAGCTACCTAATATGAGGTGACCACTTAAATTTACATTTAAATGAATTAAAATTAAAGAAATAAAATTAAATTTTCAGTTCTGAAATCTCACTGACTCCATTTCATGTGCTTACTAATCTTATATAGAACATAGCTACTGTATTAGCACAGATGTACACTTTTTCTGTTGTTGCAGAAAGTCTCATTAGAGAGATCTGCTTTGGGGCTACACTTTAAGTCTCTATTCATTCTTTCTTTGCTCCCACATTAGGCAATCTTATGTCTCAGGCAATATCTTAAAATTTTTCAAAAGTTTTTTTCTCTAAATTAACATGTACTCTGATGACACTAGTATATTACCTGCTTATGCAAGACATATATGTAAATACCTATTATATATAATGAACCCATAAGTTAAAGTTTCAGTTTAAGTTGCAAACTTGAGTTTTATACTGTTATCTATCAATTATTTATAATTTATCATGGTGGCTCAAAAGTGACTAGTGATGAAGATAGAAGAAAAGATGAAGCCATAATATCTATGAGGTCTGTAATCTTGATTGATTTTATTCATTATTATAATCCAAGGACCTATATAAGACTTTAAGATTTAGTAAATAACCAGTAAACATTTTTGAATGAATGAATAAATAAGTTAAACAAAGAGGCATTTCCTTACCTAACTTATTTAGGTCAAGATGTTCTTAATATATTGTATCCCTTCTGCCTGGATTATCTTCTTTCCCTTTGAATTAGCATCTCATGGCAATCAGGGCCCCACAGAGTTTTGAATAACTTTATATCAAAGAATACTTACTGAAATGAGGGAGGAAAGGTTGTATTTCTCTGCTATGTTTTCTTTTCCTTTTATCTAACAATATTGTTTTCCCCCTTCATATCCCACCAGCTACAAGCTCAGACATACAGATTTTTATGCATCCTCCCAATACCAAAGGTCTTATTATGGACTGTCATTCAGGAGGTTGGTTCCCACAGCCTCAAATGGAATGGAGAGACAGCAGAGGAGAGGTCCTTCTGCCTACATCAAAATCTCACTCACAGGATAGAGACAAATTGTTCAACATGAAGATGACCCTTCTTCTCAGTGATTCCCACCCTGGGACTGTCACTTGCTACCTTAGAAACCCTCTAACTGGCCAAGAGGAAAGAATAAGCTTTGTCTTATCAGGTGAGATCTGTGCCTTTGTTCTTCAAATGATAGCCATTGTCATATGAGATATAAACAAAACAGAAAAATTCCCTTGCTTTCTTCATTTGGTTTCCAAGACATTAGTTTCTCTTGGATTTATTCATCATCTTACTTGCTGTCTTCCTTATTCTCTTTGCTATATTCATTATTTTTTACTGTTTTCTTGATTTTGGAGTTACCAGGGCATAGTTTTTCAACCTCTTCTCTTTTATGAGTTCATTTCGCCTCATGTCTTTAGAGATCATCAATACGATGATGGCTTCTCACAGTTCATCTCCTGGCCAGACCTCTCTCCCACTCTGTTCTCACCTCCAACTCAGCATCTCAACATAGTCTAGCAAGTATCTCAAGCCATGCATATCAAAAACTACACTCTTCATTTAGTTTACTACCCTCCCAACCACATTTTATATTTTTAGTTTCTCAGAATAAAATCCTTAAATTTATCCTTGACTCCATTTTTTTCTCTCATATTCTATAATACCTGTCAAGAAATAATGCTGTATCCATCTCTAAAACATATCTGGTGTCTCATCACCTCTCACCCCCTCACCACTGCCATCCAAGTCAGACACCATGCCCCTCTGAGTGATAAAATGCCATAGCACCTGAAAGATTCCCATTTCTGCTCTTATTCACATGGCATATGCTCCACATGCAGGCAGCAAGACCCATCTCAAAGACGAGACATAAAACATCACCCTCTTTCAAACCCTGCAGTAGTTTTCCATTTTAATTAGAATAAAATTCCCCACAATATCCTGCATTGCCCTGTGTTCCTATTACCTATCTGGCCTCATCTTCCGGGTTCTCCTTTGTCCACTCTAGTCACACAGACTCTTTGCTGTCCCCATTCATGCTCCTGCCTTGCAGGTCTTTGCCTTAATTGTTCCCTCTTTCTAGAATGCTGTAAATTCCATTAACTCCCCTTATCTCCTTCACGTCTATGCTAAACTCTCACCTTCTTAATAAGGACTGCTTTGACAAGCCAACCTGAAAAAGTGCAACCTGCTCCCTCCACCTGGGGTCCCCTGTCTCCTCACACTTCTTTAATTTTTCTTTTTTAGTATTATTACTTTTTAACCCACTGCATAGCTTAATGATTATATTTATATTCTCTTAATGATCTCACTCTTCAAAACATAAAGGTAGGGATTTTTGTTGATTTTATTAATTGAGACACCCCAACTGCTTCAGTTATTGCATGGCATACAGTACTTAAAGAATCAATAATTGATACTTAAATGATTGAAATAAAACAAAAAATGTGCCTTGTAAACTACCAAGTATATATGTATGTATTAAGTGTGTGTATAAATTCCTGAAATTGGTGTTGGAACCAGAAGCTGAGAAGTATATTATAACTCACGTATATTATAATAAGAATATTAATTCCCCTAACAGTCTTAGCAATTTACTTCATTCAAAACACTTTTGCATTTATTTTCTCATTTGATATTCAAAAAATAAGCTCATATTATAGTTGTGTTAGAAACAGGAGGACAAATTGTTGAATAAGATAAAGAAAGATTAATCTGCCAACTCTCTGTCCCTAAAGTTCATGGCAGATATAGAAGGGAAAATAATTTACTTGCAACTTCAGTAAATAATAAGAGACATATCTTTTTGAATTAACACTTTCTTAAGTAGACATGTACTTTTCTACAAACCTTTGTCTTAAAAAGAATTTAACACCAACTTTGGGGAAAAAATTTCCATTCCAGGAAATACTGACATCTCAGGGAGATCTGATGTTCCATTCATGAAATCAGAATGCATGGAAAGAGTAAAAACTTGTCATAAAGAAAAATTTAATCTTACTTAGGATTTTGTCCCTGCCTGACTTGTGAGTAGGCAAAGGTCTGTTTTGACCTCATTGGGTTGCAGCAAGTGAAAGGGTTTACCTGGGTAAAGAATTAGTTCCAAAGCAGTGGGGGTCTCAGTCCTGTGAAGTATTACATGCATGGAAAACGTCAATGCAATACAGGTTTATGCCACACTAAACATCCAAAATGGCATATCAGAAACATTGATTGGCTCTAGAGCAGCCTCCTGGATTTATTTCCTCATACAGTGTTGCAGGATATAATGTCATGTTCTAGGTATGATAGGAATCTTTCCTCTGGGAAGAAAGACATCAGATTTGTAGAAAAAAAATGACAAGGTCATGCCCAATATGCACAAGCCGGTAAGCCAAAGTAGATGCTTGTTCATATCAATAGGAGAAAAAATTTTACATAAAATATGTCTTTGAATGTATTTGAGAAGAGTAATGCCAGACCCTAAGAGTACATTGATTGGCAAATTCAGAACTGTACATATTCTCATGGTTTAGATAAGAGGACTGAGGATTGAATCAGAACTGACCTTATTCTAGTACCTGAAAACCTGCATCTGAGTCTTAGCTCTGCCTCTTTCTTTTACCCAGGGATCTCATGAAACAGAATGCATGGGAGGAAATACAGAGAGGGGGTTCCCAATCTGGCTTAGGTCTAATATTCCAGGGAGAAGGGGTCTTGAATGGGAATATGAATCAAGATGAATCACCATTTTTAATTGGGTGGGTCCCAACACTCCAAGTTTCCTAAGAGGTAAGATCTGTAACTCTCCATTTCAGATCAACTGTTTTCACATAAGAAAATTTGGAAAATTATTATGGTTACACTTGTGATGGTGCTGATAGCCTCCATTGCATTTCCCAGTGTTGCACTCTGTCGCAAACAACCAGAACGAGGTAAGCAGGTTTGAAGAATGGGAGCTGCGTAGTGGAAGAGGGGAGAGAGCTCTTTGTTCCCAAGTCTGTCTTCTTGAGACATTCTAAACTCTTGGGCAATGTGTTAGACATACGTCCTACACCCGTTTTTTGGTCCTAGATATTTTGCTCTTGTTGCTGGAGCCGCTTACAGTGTTATTTATCTGAAAGCCTGAGCTTCTTGCACCTTAAACAAGTGGAAACCTCTTTCTTACAGTAATAGGCAAACAAACTTGGAAAGCTTTCAATAGCATCTAACACCATTCATACATATTTCTCACTTGTAAATGACCTTGTGAGTAACAGAAAATAACATATTAAACTGCACATTGCCACGAACAGGCTGCATTAGGAAAACAGACCACACAGGGTGAGGTACACTAGTTTTAGTTTAACTAAAGTAAATTTTTGTTTAGCTTGTCTGCTTATTAATAAGTTTCAAGGACTTTTAAAAATTATTTCCCTGCTTCATTCAACCTTTTAATGTACTTCTTTCTTTATTGCATTCCTCTTTCTATGTATCTTATGCTTTATTGAGCCTTTTAAGGCCACATGTGTTGTTCTAGATAGCTCTTCAGTGATTGTACTGAAATATTTTTCTGTCTTGATCTTTACAAAGCAAACTGCCTCCTGTTATTCAACTGTTCCCTTCTGGCATAATTTAACTCCTAACATTTTATTCTTTATCTAGTAGTTGTTCTTGAATCATTTGAAATGAATCATTTTCAAGGTGTCAGAGTTCATTCTATGGTAGGAATTATCACCAGGAGAGGCTAAAACTTTATTGAGTTTTTACTATTAAGAAACACTATTCCAATAACTTTACAATTATGAAGGTATTTCATCTCTACAATGCAATTTGAACTAAATGTTATTACTATGCCCATTTTCCATATGATGAAAATTAGGCATTTCAAAGTTAAGTATTGCATCGAAAAATCACAAAGCTGATAACAGTAGGAAATAAAATTGAATATAAACCAAATAGATTGACTATAAACCACCTTATACTCAATATCCTATATTTTAATCACTAAGTTAAACTGTTCATTTAACTCTCTAGCAGAGGGATATTTTTCTCTTGTTGCTGGAGCCACTTACAGTGTTATTTATCTGAAAGCCTGAGCTTCTTGCACCTTAAACAAGTGGAAACCTCCTTCTTACAGTAATAGGCAAACAAACTTGGAAAGCACGTAGGCAAACACGTAGTAGTAAGTCTTCACAGCATGAAATAATTTCATGAAGAGAAGAGACAGCCAAATGATACTACCATGATATGTGCTAAATAGGATTTTAAGTAAGATGTTGTCTGAAGACCTTTTCATTCGTGCTATTCTTGTATCTAAAGATCTTGTAACCCATCTCCTGATCTCTAATGACGCCCACTGATTGATGGGCCAGGTGGAGTAAAGATTAATTGCTTTCCTCCAGTACTGTTTAGCCTCAGCCCAAAACCTGTACCAGCCCTTATTCCTATCATCAACAGCTCTGATATTTCAGTGCTAATCTTTAGTCCTATTATAAATGAATACTTGGAGATGGCATCAAAATACAGCTGTTGCTTTCTTTTGCACTTTCCCCCAAATCCAAAGTGCCTCCCCACCAGTAACCAGTGATTATTAACACCTCTTTTTTCTTCAGGTAAATGCTGCAGCAAGAAATTTCCTTTGTTAGTGGGTGCAGGAATAGTCTTTTCTTCAGTTGTTCTAGATATCGTACTCACTGTCTATTTGTATAAGCATCAAAGAGGTATGTGGGATCAAAAGAGGGCAATTTCCTATAAATATTTTGTTTCCAAAGGTCCAGTGGCTGTTAAGACACTTAGCCAAAAAGAAGTTATACTTGTTTGAACTACAGGAACAATAGACCCTTGTGCCACATGTCATAGGATTTGGATTCCAGCCTCCTGAATTTTACAGGCTTAATGATACCACACAAATTACTAATGTTTCTGCTCCCAGAGAAAGAATTTTTTGAATTTAATAGTATTATTTTTTCCCCAAATCCAACCATCAACCCTTCACCTTATTTATTATTCTAATTCTTTCTCTACTTTTCACCTAAAGGAGATAATAATTCACTATTCTAATTTTTGGGGTCATATATTTCTTATAGAGATTGATGACCCCCAAAATCATAGTGTGAATGTACACCTGAAACTGATCCTCTCCTCATTGGCTCTCTTTGAGTGTGAAATTAAGACAGATAATTTTCTAAAAGTTTGGATAGTTGAACTCAGCATTTGAGATGTGCCATCCATAAGATCTTTGAGGTCCCTGTGGAAATTGTATGTACAAAATAATGACCAATAAGATAAAGTAATTTTTATAATAAGTCAGTAATAGCCAAAACCACAATGCATAAATCATAAAGTAGGAATGGACTCTTCACAACTGCCAGCCACAGGGATGAGGGATGTGTAGCTGCTACCCAATACCATTTCTTCTATGAAAATAAATGCAAAAGAATTAAAAGGTATAGATGTTTAGCTATAGATGTCCTGTGAAAAGTGAAAGATAATATGTTGTAAATTCATATTGTTTGTCAACATATATTTTACAAATCTCTTCTACTACTCTAGCTTACCTTTTCTTTTTCATAACAGTATTCCTTGAAAAGCAGAAAAATCATTTTTTTTTATGGTAAAGTGTACACAATGAAATAGTTACCATTCTAACTCTAACATTCAGGGATATTAAGTACATTCACATTGTTCTGCAACCATCACCACAATCCATCTCCAAAAAACTTATTTTCCCAAACTGAAATTCCATACCATCAAACAATGATTTCCTATCTTCACCTCCATCCCTGGAAACCACCACTGTATTTTCTCTCTTTATAGCTTTGCATTTTGTAAGTACCTCACATATGTCAAATCATATAATATTTGTCCATTTTTAATGGGCATATTTTACTTAGCATAATGTCCCCAAGGTCCATTCATATAACATATTGAAAAATACCCATCATTTTTAAGGTTGAGCAATATTCCTTTGTATTGCTATAAGATACATTTATTCATTCATTCTCTGATAGATGCTTGGGTTGCTTCATGGTTTAGCTCTTATGCTCAGAGCTACTGTGAACATGGGTAAACAAATATCTCTTCTAAATCCTACTTTCAATACCTTAGGATGTATACACAGATATGAAGCTTTTCTTAGAAACTTTCATATTACCAAATGGGATAATAGCTATCTATAATTGCTGTAGGAAAGTAAGTTTTAATAGGCTAGATATACAGTAGTGAAAAGGGTCACTTAATTGTTGGCAATGGTGCTGCCATCACAAGACGCAGTGACCAATATTATGAGCTGTGGGCTTTTTTCACTTTAGAATCACCCAGAAAAGATACTTTAAAGGACATTTCTGCTCCCGATGACAGTATGACTCTTGGGAATTGTAAGATTTCTTACAATTTCAGAGATTTTGTTCATCTAAGAGTATTCTATTTCACAATATCCCTTACCAGTTGCCAAATTTTCCAGGATCTTCAGCACTAGATAAAGCAGATAAAGGGACAAGTATCCATCTTTCCTTCAGACTCTGGCCAGTCAGAGCTAGCACCATGGTATAGAGCAGAAGAATAGATATCTACCACTTCATAGCCCTCTCCGCTTTAGTCCAAGCATGCTTATCTCCAGGATCATCCATGTAGCCCAACTTCCTTCTCTCCCACTCTCATAACTCCAAAAAGTACAGAATAATAGTAACCTGAAAAGTAAATCTATCATAAATCTTTAATAAAGCACTCCTTTCTGAGTGTCAGCCTTCCTAATTCTTCATGTCTCCCAGTTCCTGCTTCAGATCGACTATTTGCATTGGATGCTATCTGGGTGGAAGATGTGATTGTGGCCCTGTGGGTGCTGATGGTCTTCATCACCATGCTCATTTCTCTTATTTACTTCACAATGAAAGGTAAATGGAATGGGAAATTCAGAATGCATGGTACCTTTGACTGATAACTAGATGTCCAGAAGGGTAACCTTTCTGGTTCTTCTGTCTTAATAACTGGAGAAAGGAATGAAGATCTGTGTTCTATATAAGGATTTGCCGATTGTAGCCTTCTTGAGGTTCGTGGGGTTTCTCCTAGTGCCAATGTTAGTGGCTCAAAATCCATTGACAGTCTCAACTCTGATTACTCAGTTATGACAACTCTCCCAAGTAAATGTGGAAGGCTCAGCTTTGTCTCATCTACAGTCTCTGAAACTTTTGTATATTGATCTCTTTGAGAAACACACTCAATTTCTTCTCGTATGATCTCAAAGGCAGAATTGAACATTTAACACCATAGTTTTCTCTTTCAGAAACATGTGGGTGTCCACAGAGGCAGGACCAGAACATTTATGAACCAATATTCATAAAGGACATATGTCTTTGAAACATTCCCTAACTCAAATAAATTCTTCTTGTGACAATGGAAGGGAAGATAGAACTAGTGACCCAGGAAGGAAATTTTTACACTTAATTCCTGTGTCCTACCAATAACCTACAATCTTAAAGACTTCTATTTTTAAAATGTACTTGGTTAACCAAATGTACATATTCTTTATTACCCTCAGCTTTTCCCTCAAATAAAATGCAAATCCATGGTGAGTTATTATGCAAAATACAAAGAAATTATTTTTTCCCTAAGTAAAGAAGACCCAGAACCCAGAACACAAAAGAACCATCTACTCTGTTTTCATCTTTGCAACCACTGACTGGTTTTCTTTAGATAACCTACTGAGAGCAGAGGGGTGTTCAGTTGTTCAACTAAGACAAGCCAAAATGACAATCCCAGTCACTATTGCAGCAATATTAGAGTTCAGAAGGCTTTCCACTTGTTTGGTTTGGATCTGGAATGTCCCCAAAAGCTCATGTGTTGGGAGATTGATTTTCAATATAGCAAGGTTCAGAGGTGGGGCTTTTCAGCAATGATTAGGGCTTGGACTTTATCAGTGGATTAATCCACTTGATGGATTAATAATTTGAATGGACTGATAGGTGGCAACTGTAGGCAGATGGGCATGGTTGGGGGAGGTAGGGTCCTAGGGGTGTACCCTTGAGGACTATATCTTCTCCCTGTATCTTCTCTCTCTCTGCTTCCCAGTTGCCATGAACTGAGAAGCTTTCTTCTGCCATACATTTCCACCATGATGTTCTGCCTCACCTTGGTAATGTTATAGAGCTTCATAGCAAGAACCTCATGAGCATATAATCAAATTTGAAAATGATCAGAACAGGTGGCATATTTAAATGCCCTTAGCTGCAAAATTTTTAAATAAATTAGCAAACAACTGCAATAATTAGATCAATTTTGCTTTCAAAAGATTTATTTTTTTGTAGTTACATTCTCTGTACCCTCTCACTGGACTTTAGCTCCTTTTATATGTTGAAAAGTTGATCATTTCCATTCCATGTTTCTTATGTTTCAAAATTTTCCCAGTTTTGGGAGTCAAAAATATGTATAAGAATATTTAGAAAAAAATGAAAAAACAAAAAGCACAGACCCAAGGTAACTTCTGATGTGTCTTGCAATACAATCACCAATTTTATTTTGCAATAGTTGTTCCTAAGTGAAGCACAATATAAATTTATTTTTATTTAAGTTATGAGGATTAAAATTGAAAGGAAGAGACAAACACACAGGGGCAAGGAGACAGAATATCTTTTGATTACAATTTTAACAGTGTATATGTTTACTTCAGTTCTGAAGAATATGAAAATTAGGTGAGGTTCTTTTCTTGGGCAAGTTTATTCTTTATAGGCTTCCTCCCAGGAGATATTTTAAGCTAAGGAATTAAAGTTAAGCCATTTCTAAATAAATGTGGTTTCTTGTAGCTTTTCCAACTATCTCTGGCATCTCAGAGGAAGTCAGCATGTTCTCAAACATGTTCTCATCTCAACAATTTGCCTTTAGTAAGATGTGCATTTACTACCTTAAGTAAACTTTATTTCCTTGACAGATCGCATGCAAAGCGAAAGGACAGAACAGATATCAAAGGTCTCATCTGAAACTGTGAATAGAGAGACCACAGTGAAACAAGGTGCTAACCCCTTTGACCGTGCAAATATCCATATGTTCCAATTTCTACGTGGAGGTAAATATACATTTGGGCATTCAGATTTGATTTACAACTCTTGTAAAAATTATGATAACTCAAAAAAGTGATGGAAATACAATAAGATGAGTTAAAGGGATAACAATAAACCCATTAATCTACATGGCAAAATGTAAGTTTTTCTCTGAAAATAGAAATAAATGTATTTCAGTATTAAAGAAAACTATTATTAAGCCAGACATAAGAAGACAAATAACACATGCTCTCACTCATTTCTGGAAACTAGTAAGTCAATTTTTGTAGAAGAACAGAATGGAATAGTGGTTACTAGAGACTGGGAAGAGGGAGGGGAAATGGAAAGAGGTTCAGTAAGGGGCCCCAAGACACAGAATGGAGGAATGGCATCTGGTTCCTTTGCATCTTAGGGTAACTATGGGCTAAAACAATCTATGATATATTTCCAAACAGCTAACAGAGTACACAGTTCACAACATATAAAAATGATGAATATTTAGAGAAGTAGAAATGCACACATTTGTGATTTGAAATTAGCACAAACAACTTGAAGAGAAAATGTCAATAATTAATAAGAACAAATTGAATTTTTATCATCTACTGTTTTGGTAGTAGTGGGGATTTAACCCAAGGGAACTCTATCACTGAGCTACATCCCTGCCTTTCTTATTTTTATTTTGAGATAGGGTCTCACTGAGTTTCCCAATCCAGCCTCAAATTTGCCATCCTCCTGCCTCAGTCACCCCACTACCTGGGATTACAGGCATGTATCACTCTACTCAGTCTATCCCACTTTTTGATTAGGTATTTATTGCAGCTCTGAATGAAATTGTAAAAGATAGGAAGGGTAGGAGAGGCAGAGAGAGAGAAGGAGAACAATTTTTTCTAAGGATGCAAATGAAATTCAATAAGTAAATACAATAAGTTTTCTTACATGGCCATAAATATATTTTAAACAGATAATGTTAGATAAACATGAGTATATGTTAAAAGGAAAAACTGAAGCTTAATAACAGTGATATAAATTTGAAATAATCAAAGCAATGGAACATGGAACACTTACTTATAAATACACACACATACACACACACACACACACACACAACTACAAAACCATACCCACCAAAATCCAGGTAATTGTGTCTGAGGAAATAAATAAGGAGAAGAAAGTGTTGTTTAATATTTGACTGAATTTGAAAACAATTTAATACTTTAAACAAAGATATGGGAAGCAAACTTTAGTCTCTGCTTAATTTTGTTGATTTCTGTTAAATAGTTATATGTTACAAACCGGAGAGTATTTATTCAAAAACATTTACTGAATCTTGATAAGAACAACAGGAGTCTATGAACTTTTTGCCAGGGCCTACTCCCATCTTCTATTCTGCCCCAAAATTTCATGGTAGAAAATTTATCTAGGAGAGATAGGCCTTAAAAATTGTACCTTTACTGCTTTGCCAGCAAAGAGCACTTTATTTGGAGCAGAACACAGGGTGTTTTTATAAACAGTAGAGATCTCAGGGCAAAACAATTAGAGAGAGTTAACATCTGAGCTACATTAGTCTGGAGAAGAAAAAAGAAAAAAAAGGAAGGACCAACCAGAAATTCATGGAAAATGACATCCAACTTGCTAAGATGACTCTTATCCATGGTAGTAAATAAGACTCTGTGTACTGGGGGAGATCAGAATTTATATTTTGCAAAATATTATGTAAAAAGTCCAGTCTCAACAAACTATGATGAGGCATGCAAAACAAGAGGAAGATATGACCTATACATAGAAATAAATGCAGGCGATGGACAATGTCTTTAAGATGTTCTAGATGATGGAATTAGCAGATAAGATGTTTAAAGAATTTATTATAAATGTGCTCACAGAGCTGAAAAGAGTGTTTAAAATGTTTAAATAACTTGTAGTAATGACTCAATCACAATCAATAAATAGAAACTATATTTATGATATATTATATTATTAAATAATATTAAATTTATAATAAATTGTATTTACAATATAATTTCAGATGATAATTCTGATGGTGAAAAATAAACTAACTGAAATGGAAAATAATTTACCAGAATAATTCAGTACATATTTGACACAGAAGAACCAGTAAACTTGAAGCTATCTCAATAGATATTATACTATCTGAAGCACAGAAATTTTATGGGAGACATTGATCTGCACATGCAAGGAGCTCAACAAACTGCAGTTGGAATAAACACAAAATGATACACTCACCATAGTTAAAGAGTGGAAAGATAAAGATTAAAAACAGAAAGAAGAAAGGCTTATCACCTAGAATGAAACGACACTGCTACCATGGCTTAGTTATAGAAGATAATGAACAACAGAAGGTAATCAGATGATATATTCAAAATGCTAAGAGAAAACCAAAGAACTTGTAGATGCTCCTTTCATTCTCTTCTTTTTATATCTACAGAGAGCATAGAACAATTTTATATTATAGTGTTTTCTTTTTGCAAATTTTATTGAAGTTTGATTGATGTACAACATATTGCACATATTTAAGGTGAAAAATTTGATGCTGATTGATATATCCATATATCCTCTGATCTATAACTACAATAGACATGCCTTAATTCCAAATTTTTCTAAATACTCCTTCATAATTCATCCTCCCCATTCTCCTGCCACCATTCTCAGGCAACCAATTTATATGCTTTTTGCTATTAGAGATTAATATGTATTTTCTGTAATTTTATATGAATGAAATCATAAAGTACATATTTGTTTTTATTTGACTTCCTCCACCTAGAATAATTATTTTGGATTCATCTTTGTCATTATATGAACAGCACAAGAGTGTTCATAAGAGGTGAGACTTGGAATCAGCCTAGATTCACATCAACAGGTGAATGTAAAGAAAATGTAACATATATGCAAAATGGAGTATTATCTAGACATAAAGAAGAAACAAATCCCATCATTTGTAGAACAGTAGATGGAACTAAAGGATTTATGTCAAATGAAATGAGCCAGACTTGAAAGACAAGTACAACATGTTCTCTTTCTTATTACACATGAAAGCTAAAAATAGTCACCCTGAAAGTAGAATAGAGATTGGGATTGGTGTTGGTGGGGTGGGAAAGGGAGATAGAATTTGATCAGTACACACTGTACACAGATATAGAAATATTTCCCTGTAACCCCTTATTATGTATAACTAACACATTTTAATAAAAATTAGAATAAAAACTGTTCTTAATAACTACTATTACAATAAATGATACTGGAGTTGGAAATTTCTGCTTAGATTTCATTTTCAGGAATTTCACTCATCTCTGAAATGGAAGAAGGGTTTCTTAAATACAGCATTCCTAAATGTTTCTTTTACTTTTTTCTGTGGCTATTGCTGTTAAAGCTGCTGCTGCTGCTGTGTGTGTGTGTGTGTGTGTGTGTGTGTGTGTGTGTGTGTGTGTGTGTGTGTGTGTGTGTATGAGAGAGAGAGAGAGAGAGAAAGGTGGGGGTAGGGAGAGTTGTTTGCAAGCGTTGGGGGAAATTTTCTATACCACAGAAATAGAAGTGTCCTTTTATGTTTTCATAGTTTTTTAAAAATTTTTTCAAAATATAATTCATGCTCATTATAACATGTTAAATAACACAAACTAATAAAGAAACTTTTTCCTTTTCCTCTGTCGGTTTCATTTCCATGAGAAAGCAGAAGTTCTCCCCCTTTATTATCCATGTACATACACATATCTACAAGCATGTATAACACAAAGAGCATTTTTTCTACATAAACACTTTGTCAAATCACAAGATATTTCATTTGTTTATTTTTTTTAGTGGTCATAATGATGCATTTTCAGTTATGTGTACATACACAAATTTACAGTACAGATGAAAATTCCTATTTAACTATCATGAGTGTGTTAGCTGAGTATAATCCCAAGCAATTTGAAAATTGGGATACCTAGAACTCAACAAAGACTAGTAGAATTCTGAAATGTCATCCTGAAGAACAATTTTCCCGTATCTGAAATTATCTCAAAGAATCATATAACAATGAGAAACAAATCTCAGAGGGCTTTAAAATTGGCAGAGAAAGGACACTTTAAAGCAGCACATCCTTTTTGACATGTACAATTATCAGTTCAGAATGTCATAGGAATACAAATGTCATGGTCATGGTAATCATGAGCATAAATTGTCTTTTCTGGCATGCTTTCTATCCAATAAATATTCATCAAGAACTAGGATCTAAAAAAAGACCAAGATATAACACTTCAGAAACCACGGTTTTCTGAAGGAAACATTGAGAAGGTAGGATTTTCCTCATGTCTCTAAGTTACTTCTTGTTGATCCTGAATCCATACGGTATTAATATCCTAATAAGTTAGGATCCATTAGGAGGAAGAGGAAGACTCATAAGTATGGCAGAACTTGGGATTTTGAGTGATTTTCAGTAAACGTAGCATGTGACTGTCATTGGAATCATGTTCTGCATGCAGACATACTGAAAGAGGTGGAGAAATTCTCAGGTATGGTTTTAAGAATTTCTGAGGACTGCTACAAGGATAGAAAACCATTGGCATACTATAATAGCTAAGACATTGGTACTATTCACATTTGCATTACTGTAATAAAATACCTATGATAACTATCTCATCTCACCTTTTAGAGGTTTCAGTTCATGGTCAATTGACCATATTGCTTTTGGGACTGTGGTAGGGCAACAAATCATGGCAGGAACGTATGGCAGAGGAAATTTCTCACTTCAGGGAGGTCAGGAGTAAATAAGAGAGGAAAAGGAATAGACTGACGTCCCTCAAATCCCTTTTAGGACACAGTCCAATGACCTAACTTTCATCCTGTGAGTTCTACCACATAAAGATTCAACCAATTCCCAATACCTCCATAGTTGGTGACCAAGCTTTTAACATGTGGGTCTCTGGGGGGACAATTATCCAAACTACACCAACTCCAAAATGATATAACTTGACTCAGGGTAAATTATCAGGAATTGCTTTATCTTAATTTGGCACTATTGAGCAGTGGTGGAATCTTTAAGAAGCCAGTCTTAGTTGGAGTTCTTGGGTCACAGGGAACATGCCCTTGAAGGGTATTATGAGACCTTAGTCTCCTCTTCTTTCTCTTTTGCTCCCTGGCCATGAGGTGAGTAATAATAGCTTTTCTCTTGATAAACTGATTATATCCAATATTTGTTCTAGTAACACAAAACTGATTAACACAGTTTTTATTCCCTTTTTACTGATGAGGGAACTGAGGCATAGATAAGTAAGTTGCCCAAGTCCCAGAACAAATAAATGACCAAATGAGGATTCAAATCCTGGCTTTCTGGCTCCCATAACCATTAGACAAATGGTGCTTGACACCTAATAAATATTTGTTCAATGTTATGTCTTATTAGATGGGATCCAGGAGAGGGAGGGTGGAAGGGGGTGGGGGCAGCTGGGAAGAGGCAGCTGGGACAGGACTGGGGCTGAAGGGAAGAGCTAGGCTCCGGTTTTATACCCCGTGTCACCTTAACAAAATCACTTTCTCTCATAAAACCTCATCTGCCTCAGCTATAAAATCTGGACACTCACCTCTTCCCAACACCTTGTTCCCAGAGGTGCTGGGAAATAGAAAGTGATAAGAAGGGAAAAGGATCAAGAAATTCAGAGAAGAGGTGACAGCGCAGGGTAAAGGCATGGAGATGTGTGGCCCGATGTGGCTGAGGCCCTGGTGCTGCCTCCACCCCAATATGTGTGCATGCAGTCACACACACACGCGTGCACAAACACACACGTGCACACACTTGTATTCATACACTCACAGGCACACACTCAAACACACATAATACGCGCACACACATATGCACTCACAAACTTGCATGTACACTCACACACACGAACATATTCAGGCTCACACACACACCTTACAGACATGTTCACATACAAACATTCTCACATGCACACTTACATATACACATTCACTTCCACACACATGCAAGTGCTCACATGCATTTTCACACATTCACTCATTCAGTCACATACATGGGCATACTTCAGGCACTCACACACATACAAACATGCACACATGTGTACAAGCATGGACCTATGCACACACTCACATGCACTCAGGCACACACTCATTCTCATTCTCAGGTGGCCCAGGTGCTGGCAGGGCTGGGCTGGACCACCTAACCAGAGCAGAGAGGACTGGGCCCCGGCTTCCGAGGAAGAGTGTCTCCCATGAGCAGTGAGGCATGTCCACCTCACCCCACCCAGGAGACGTGAACAAGGCAAGGGGAGGATGAACATTTGAGCTTCTAAAGCAGGGATGGCTGCTGCTCCTTCAGATCTTAGTTTTCCAGCCACATGCCCTTCTTGGAGCACAGTCTCAGCACTGGGTGGACAGCCAGACACACAGCTCCAGCAGTTGTGGACACAGTGTCCCTGACCTGAGGGGTGGTTGTGAGCCCCGCCTCAGGCTGAACCCAGGTCTCTGGTGCAGAAGGCACAGTTCACAGCCCTGGGCAGCATATGTTCTTTCCCCCATGGGTTCCCACACTGTGTGGGGTCACATATAGGAACCTGCCAGGGCACCCTCCTTCTGAGAAGAGGCCTGGGGTTTCCTCATGCTCACAGAGGGACCCAGAGCTCTGCCCTCTACAAGTGAACCGCCAGTCAGCCTGGGTTCCTAGGCCCTCTCTGGACCTGGTCAGAGGAGCCTGCTATCTTGTTTCTTTATTCTTGACCTGAATTATTTTCAGGGCTGTAATTAGTGGGGGCCACTGACTGAGCAGAACCACTTCCAGGGACTTTTCTTTGTCCTAATGTGGGTGTGGCTGGCAGCTCCAGTGACCTGTCACTGTCCCTGTCCCTGTGAGCTCTCAGGCCCTCAGCACCCCCACAGCCCTGAGGATTCTGTCATGCTAGACAGCTTGAGAGGTCCCTGCCTCTAGCTCTTCCTACCTCAGACACCCAACCCTAGCAGAGAGCCCTGCATCCTCCTGGCTTTCCTCCACTCTAGGTGTGGAGGTGGTGGGTGGGGAGGTGGTGAGAACCAGGACAGGTGGGACAATGGCTGGTGCTGTGTGTGAGTGTGTCTGAGTGTGTTATTGTGAGAATGTGAGTGTGAAAGTGCAAATGTATGAGCAGGGATAGGAGTGCATGTGTGAGTGAGTGTGACTGAGTGTGTAATTGTGGGTGTGAGTGCTCACAGGTGAGTGAGTGGGACCTGCCTGGGTGTGCAGACAGCTCCAGTTTCCACTGGGCTGAGGGTTCTCCTGTTAGTTTTCCTGGGCAGGGCTTACCTCCCTGCCTGCCATTCTGGGAGGAGGAAGTTAGTTCTGAGGACAGGTGGAAATGTGGGGTCAGTTGATGGGAGAGACTAGGGTTTTTGTGAAGGTTTGGGGATCCATTTCCTGAGATGGTTGGGGATTTCAGCTGATTCCCCTAACTTGCCTGCTCTTCCCCTCACTTGCCTGCTGTTTTGTATAAGCTGATGTATCACCTTCAAAAAGGAAAAAAAAAAAATCTTTCCTACCTCGCCCTCCAGCCCATGCCATTGCCTGTAACTCAGGGGCTTCCTGTGAACTCTTGAAAGCCCTGTAACCCATACCTAGGAGGTGCCCATTGGACACTTGTCTGAGGGGTGTATTAGCGGGTCACTTGCTTGCAGGGTGGATCAGAGTGGGAGGCTGTTCCACTGGCCCAGAAAGAGAGACTGAGAGGAGTTCCTGATCAGTGGGAGGAGGTAGGAATTTGAGGTTCCACATGGGGAGGGGAAGGAGGGAGGTCCACTCCCAGGCCACTAGCTCATGGATCTTCCAGCCAGGAAGTAGCCACCAATGGTCCCTTGGCTTGCACAGATTGACGACTGGAAAGGAAATGGCAAGAGACAAGGACTTCTTGAGTTTGTCCCAGGCCTCTGCCCTCCCTTCAGGCGCTAAGGGGTTGCGGAGGGTGAGAAGTGAGGCAGGGCGGAGCTGCCTGAGTGCTGGCAGGTTTTGCCATTTTAAGTTATGCATCTTTGGGAGAGCTGCTTCCTCTTTGTGAGCCTTGGCACCTTTCCCCCAGATCTGGTGTGAAGAGCAAAGGAAGTAAAGGATGTTCAAGGTCTTCACCAACGGCCAGTGCTGTGCGGGCGTGCCCGTTGGTAATCAGTGTCCCTTTCCTAGCCTCACCCCAGTGCCTGCTCTCAGACCTACCTGTACCTTGATTTTAGCCCTGAAAGACCCTCCTCATACTTCTGGTCTTCAGGACTATAAAATAACAAATTGTGTCATTTTTTTACCACCCAGTTTGTGGTACTTTGTTACAACATCAACATGAAAATAAAACTATTGTTTCTTCTCTTGTAAATGCCTTTCATATTTACTTTTAATCTGCCAGAAACTCTAATATTGAATTTTGAGTTTTAATCTTTTCCTGAGCCAGTGAAAGGTGGGTTACTATTCTCCTGTGATGCTAAGCAGCAGCAGCAGACTGGAGCTCCCAAGTCAGCCACGCAATCAGGAGTAAGCAACTGATCCTCCACAGTGTACTATGTTGCTAAACCATCATGTTTGGTAGGTGAAGTGTATTAAGTATATTTTTAACTTTTTATATTTTCAAATTACAATGGATTTATTAGGATATCACTCCATAGTAAGTAAAACAATATGTGTATGCTCTTTGACTCTCTCCCTCTCTATATGTATAGATCCATACATATGTATCTATATTTATATACATTGATGCAAGGTGGGTTCAACATCCAGAAATCAATAAATGTAATTCACCATATCAACAGACTTAAAGTAAAGAATCACATGATTATTTTGATAGAGAAAAAGCATTTGATAAAATACAGCACCCCTTAATGCTCAAAACACTAGGAAAAATAGGGATAGTAGGAACATTCCTTAACATTGTAAAGGCCATGTATGCTAAGCCCATGGCCAATATCATTGTAAATGGTGAGAAATTGAAAGCATTCCCCCTAAAAACTGGAACAAGGCAGGGATGCCCTCTTTTCACCACTTCTATTCAACATTGTCCTTGAAACTCTAGTCAGAGCAATTAGACAGACCAAGGAAATTAAAGGGATACGAATAGAAAAAGAAGAACTCAAACTATCCCTTATTTGCTGATGACATTTACAGATTTTAGAATGAAGACTTAAACAACTTTGTCCATGGGCAATATTTTGCTCACTACTATAATCATAATAAAATTTTTGTGGTTATATTAATATCATATAAAGTAGTTTTTATCCATCAGTATTAGTCATAAATAAGGATATTTCATAATCATAAAAATAATTCCATCAAAATGAATATACTATTGTTTCCACTATGTATGAATGTATAGTTTTTCAGTATACATAAAAGTTACATTTATACAATTTATTATGTGTGCAGTTGAATTATGTCTAATAATGTACATGCTTTAAATACTTTGTTGCTAAAAAATGTTAATGATTATCTGAGCTGTTGGAAAATACCTCTGAGAGACTTGCCCCACATAGAGTGGCCACAAATCTTCGATGTGAAAAAATGCAATTGCTGTAATGTGCAATAAAAAATATATATGAATACCAGTTGATAATAAACTGCAAACTTGATATTCCCTTACCTTACATACTGATTTCTTCAGTACTGAATTTCTTACAAAGAAAAGAGCATTCTCATGTATTTGATCACAGGATGGTTATTAAATTTAGGATTTCAAGCATTGATCCAATACTAGAATGTCTACTTCACATTTTGGTTTTGTCATTTGCCCCAATAATGTCTTTTAAATTTTTCTAATTTACTTGTCTTATTCGAGATTTAATTGAAGAATACTCATTGTATTTTGTTGGTGGTGTTTTTAAATCTTCTTTTCATCTGTGAGTTAGATCTTCAGCTTTTCTTTGTCTTTCTTGATATAGTTATTTTTCAGGAGCATAGGTTGCTTATGTTGTAGAATGTCTTTGAATATGGGTTGGTTTGTTTTCTCTTCCTGATTATATTTAATTCCAATTGTTTTTTGCAAAAGTAATAAATAAGTGATGTGTCCTTTACAAGATTTTTTCAGTTAATAATCTCCTATTTGCCCCATTGCTGGTTACTTTGTTGTTCTTATTTTTGTGCCTTGCTGCTTTATTGTGGTATGTGTTACATCTCTGTTCAGGTATAGGTTTCATACATAAAAAGGACCCATTACAAATGCACATTTCAATTATTTTAGCACATTTATAGATTTTTGCAATAATAATAATCATACAGTTTTAAAACATTTTGTACCACCCAAAATTCTCTTGCACCTATTTAAGTCCATCCCACACTCAGCCTTGGTACCAACTAATTTATTTCCTGTCCTTACAGATTTACCTTTTCTACAAATTTATATAAGTGAAATCAAATAATATGTAGTCTTTTCCATATGGCTTCTTTTACTTAGCAAAATGTTTGTGGTTCATTCATTGTGTATTATGTATGGGTAGTTTATTTTTTATAGGTAGAAGCTTTATCATTTATTTATTTTATAAACTTTTGATAACATCTGTAGAATTACAGAAAATTAAATGCCATTTTTTCTGTTCCAAGATCCCATTCAATAATCCACAGTACATTAAATGTTTCTGTCACTTTGACTCCTCTTAAGTAACACTTTCTCAGACTCTCCTAGTTTGGGGACTTCTTTATGTGTGCTAGTCAGAGAGTTTGTACTAACTATGTCCCTCAATTAAATTTTTTCTAATTTTTTTCCTCATGATTAGGACAGAGTAATAAAGTTTTTTTGTTTGTTTGTGTTTAGAACTATCACCCAGGTTATGTGCCATTCTTGTTATATCTATAAGGGTTTACAGTGTCACTGTGATATCACCATTGATGCAAATTTTGATCACCTGTCTGAGATAGTGCTTTTCAGATTTCTACACTGCAAATTTACTCTTTCTTCCTCTGTTCATACTGTACTCTGCAAAAAAATCACTACAAGCAGCCTGCAGTTAAGAGGATGAAGTCGATCTCTACTTTCTTGGGTACAGAGTATTCACATAGATCATTAGAATTTTTTTTTAAAAAATGTGTTTTTAGTTGACACATGAAATTGCACATATTTATGGGATATCATGTGATGTTTTAACATATGTATACATTCTGTAATATTCAAATGAGGGTAATAAGAATATCTATCTTTTCAAACATTTATCTTTTCTTTGTGGTGAAAAGATCCAGAATCCTTTCCTCTAGCTTTTTTGAAACACATGGAGCATTATCATTATGTGTAGTCACCCTGATAGGACTTATTCCTCCTTTCTAGCTCTACAAAAACCATAGTACCCAGCAATCAACCTTCCTCCATCCATTCAACCCGCCAACTGCCCCCTGACTCTGGTAACCACAATTTTACTTTCAACTTTTGTAGGATAACCTCTTTTGGATTCCACATATGACTGAGATTATGTGGTATTTATCTTTCTATGTCTGCCTTGTTTTACATAAAATAACCTCCAGTTCTATCCATGTTGCTGCAATGACAGAATTTCAGCCTTTTTATGAACAAATGCTACTCACCTATGTTTACATTCCACATTTCCTTTTTTTATCCAGTCATCCTTTGATAGACGCCTAGGTTCATACATGTCTTGGCTCTTGTGTATAGCACCGCATTAAACATGGGAGTAAATTAGATACACTGATTTCATTTTTTTTGACACATACCCCATAGTGGGATTGATGAATCATATGGAGAATCTATTTTTAATTTTTTGAGAGGCTCCATACAGTGTTCCATCACGGCTGCACCAATTTACATTTCCAGTAACAGTGGACAAGGCTCCCTTTGCTTCACCACCTCACCAGCACTCCTTATCTTCTGTTGTTTTGATCATAGCCATTCTCACTGGGGTGAGCCACCTCACTGGGGTCTTGACTTGCATTTCCTTCATGATTAGTGAGGTGGAGATTTTTTTCCCATATATTTGTTGATCATTTGTGTATCTTCTTTTGAGAAATGTCTATTTAGGTCTTTTGCCCATTTTTAAGTTGGATTAATTTTTTTCTATTGAGTCTTTTAAGTTCCATATATATTCTGGGTATTAATCATTTCTCAAAAAAGTAGTTGGTAATATTTTTTTCCATTCTGAAGGTTGTTTCTTTACTCCATCATTTGTTCTTTTGCTTTGCAGAAGATTTTCAGTCTGAAGTAATCCCACTTGTCTATGTTTTCTTTGGTTTCCTGGGCTTTGGGGGTTGTATCCAGAAAGTCTTCGCCCCTTCCAATGTCCTGAAACATTATCCCTGTTTTAATTACTATTCGTAGTTTCAAACCTTATATTTGAAGTATTTACCCCATTTTGAGTTAAAGTGTGTGTAGTGAGAGATGAGGGTCTAGCTTCATTCTTCTGCATGTGTACATCCCATTTTCCCAGCACCATTTACCACGAGACTCCTCTTTACCCCATTAATGTTCTTTGTAACTTTGTTCCATTAGTTAATGTGTTGACTTTTTATCACATGCCATAAAATATCTAAGATCTATTTTTTTAACTATTGTAAATGGTATTGTTTTCTCGATTCCTTTTTCAGATAATCTGCTACTGGCATAAAGAAATGCTACAGATTTTTTTATGTTGATTTTGTAACCTGCAACTTTGCTGATTTTATTAGTTTTAATAGTTTTTTGGTAGAGTCATCAGGATTTTATATAAGATCATGTCTTCTGTAAACAGTAAAAAATGACTTTGTCCTTCTGTTCTGGGTAGCCTTTATTTCTTCATCTTGCATGGTTTCTCTGACCAGGACTTCCAGTGCTATTGGGAATACAAGGGATTGAAGATGCATATTATGTTTGTTTTGCTCCAGATCTTAGAAAGAGGGCTTTCAGCTTGCCCCATTGGTATGATGCTAGCTGTGAACTTGTTATCTATATCTTTGTTAGATAGGGTCTTTCCTTCTGTACCTAATTTTTCAGAGTATTCATCATAAAGATGTGCTGTGTTTTCTGCATCTGTTGAGATTATTGTTTGGTTTTTGTCCTTTATTCTGTTAATGTGGTGTACCCTGTTTATAGATTTGTATGCTAAGCTAACCTTGCATTCCTAGAATAAACCTCTCAGAATCATGGGAATAAACTTTTTAATATGCTGTTGGACTGGATTTTCTAGTATTTTGTTGAGTATTTTTTCATCTCTGTTCCTCAAGGGTATTGGTTTGTAATGTATACTCCCCATATACCTCCCTCCCTGTTTGGTACCTGGGTAATGCTGGTCTTATAGAATAGGTTTGGACAAATCTTCTTCTCTTCAATTTTTTGAAATAATTTAACTAGAATAATTATTAATTTCAATATTCTTTTTAAAAATAAATGTACTTTTACTTGGAAAATAATAATTGCAGATATTTATTAGGTACAATGAGATGTTATAACACCTGTACATATACATTGTGGAATAACTAAATAAAACTAATTAATATATACATTAACTCTCAAACTTATCATTTATTTGTGGTAACAACATTAAAATCTACTTTTTGTAATTTTGAAATAAGTATACATTAATTATTAGATATATTCAACTTTCTGAACAAGATATCTCAAAATTTTTTTCCTCCAGTGTATTGGAAACTGTATCCTTTGACCGATATCTCTCCATTCCCCACCCCATCAACCTCTGGTTCTACTTTCCATTTCTATGAGTTCATGATTTAAGATTTCATTCATAAGATTATGTAGCATTGGTCTTTCTGTGACATTCTGAATTTTTTTCTCTGGTTTTCTTTTGTGCTTGGAGAAAAAAATGGAGTTATTTTTCTTATAGATAATTAACATATATTATGCTTGACATAGTAGAAAAATACAAATATGTGTATATATATATATATGATAGTGAGTATAAATTCCTGTCTGTTGATTAAGAAAAGTTGGTAATTAACAACTCAGCTTAGGTGGGAGGAATAAATTCAAACAACCAAAGGTAGATTGGTGACTATAGTTAATGACTATGTATAGTGTTTTTTTAAATGAGAGAAGAGACAATGTTTAATGTTCGCACCACCAAGATGACAACCACATGAGGTATTGTATTTGCTAATCAGTTAGATTTGATCATCCCACAGTGTATATATACTTCAAAATACTGTGTCATCCTTTCTACTTCACACATCACACACTGTTGCTTGATCTAAATTCAGCTGACTTCTTTTACTTAAACAAGGAAATGAAATGGCTGTGGTTGTTTACTTCTCTTTGGAAGTAACAGAAGAAAGGAAATAACTTATGTGAACTCATGAGTTAATTATAGGCTCCAATTCTAGGTTCTACTCTATAATAGGTTAGTGCAACTGAATACAGGAGTCACATGATCATTCCAACTTTGACTTCAACAGATGCAAATCTACTCCTTTTTTCCTCCCCACCCCTCTTTCCCACTATACAGTCCCTCCTTCCTCCATTCTTGCCCCCTACCACACTCCATTATGTATCATCATCCGCTTATCACCGAGATCATTCCTCCTTTGATTTTTTTGAGATTGGCTTATCTCACTTAGCATGATATTCTCCAATTTCATCCATTTGCCTACAAATGTCATAATTTTATTATTCTTTATAGCTGAGTAATATTCCATTATATATATATATATATATATATATATATATATATATATATATACACCACAGTTTCTTTACCATTCATCAATTGAAGGACATCTAGGTTGGTTCCACAATCAGGTTATTGTGAATTGAGCAGCTATGAAAATTGATGTGGCTGTATCTCTGTAGTATGCTGATTTTAAGTCCTTTGGGTATAGGCTGAGGAGTGGGATAGCTGGATCAACTGGTGGGTCCATTCTAAATTTTCTGCAGAATCTCCACACTGCTTTCCAGAGTGGCTGCACTAATTTGCAGCCTCACCAGCAATGTATGAGTGTACCTTTTTCCCCACAACCTCTCCAACACCTATTGTTGCTTGTGTTCTTGATAATCGCCATTCTAATTGGGGTGAGATGGAATCTTAGGGTAGTTTTGATTTGCACTTCTCTTATTACTAGAGATGTTGAACATTTTTCCACATGTTTGTTGATTGTTTGTAGATCTTCTTCTGTGAAGTGACTGTTCATTTCCTTAGCCCATTTGTTGATTGGTTTATTTGTATTCTTCATATAGAGTTTTTTGAGTTCTTTATAGATTCTGGAAATTAGTGCTCTATCTGAAGTATGAGTGGCAAAGATATTCTCCCACTCTGTAGGCTCTCTCTTCGCATTGCTGATAGTTTCCTTTGCTGAGAGAAAGTTATTTAGTTTGAATCTGTCCCAGTTATTGATTCTTGCTTTCATTTCTTGTGCTATGGGAGTCCTGTTAAGGAAGTATAATCCTAAACCAACAAGTTGAAGATGTGGACCTACTTTTTCTTCTATAAGATGCAGGGTCTCTGGTCTGATTTCAAGGTCATTGATCCATTGTGAGTTGATTTTTGTGCATGGTGAGAGATAGGGGGTTTAGTTTCCTTCTGCTGCACATGGATTTCCAGTTTTCCCAGCACCATTTGTTGAAGAGGCTATCTTTTCTCCATTGCATATTTTTGGCACCTTTGACTAGTATGAGAAAATTGTATTTATTTGGGTTTGTGTCTGTGTCCTCTATTCTGTACCATTGATCTACCTGTCTATTTTGGTGCCAATACCATGCCGTTTTTGTTACTATTGCTTTGTAGTATAGTTGAAGTTCTGGTATCGCAATACCCACTGTTTCACTCTTCCTGCTAAGGATTGCTTTAGTTATTCTGGGTTTCTTATTCTTCCAGATGAATTTCATGATAGCTTGCTCTATTTCTGTGAGGTACATCATTGGGATTTTAATTGGAATTGCATTGAATCTGTATAGCACTTTTGGTACTATGGCCATTTTGACAATATTAATTCTGCCTATCCAAGTACATGGGATATGTTTCAATCTTCTAAGGTCTTCCTCAATTTCTTTCTTCAATGTTTTGTAGTTTTCATTGTAGAGATCTTTTACCTCTTTGGTTCAATTGAATCCTAAGTATTTTATTTTTTTTGAGGCTATTGCAAGTGGAGTTGTTTTCCTCATTTCCCTTTCAGACGTTTCATCGCTTGCATATAAAAATGCTTTAGATTTATGTGTGTTATTATGTATTTTTATAACCTGCTATTTTGCTGAATTCATTGATGAGGTCTAGAAGTTTTCTGGAGGACATTTTTGGATCCTCTAAATATAGAATCATGTCATCAGTAAATAGTGACAGCTTAAGTTCCTCTTTTCCTATTCGTATCTCTTTAATTTCTTTAGTCTGTCTAATTGCTCTGGCGAGAATTTCAAGGACAATGTTGAATAGAAGTGGTGAAAGAGGACATCCCTGTCTCCTTCCCATTTTTAAAGGGAATGCTTTCAGTTTTTCTCCATTAAGAATGATGTTGGCCTTGGGCTTAGCATAAATACCCTTTACAATGTTCAGTTATGTTCCTACTATCCCTATTTTTTCTAGTGTTTTGAGCATGAAGGGGTGTCGTATTTTGTTGAACGCTTTTCCTGTGTCAATGGAAATAACCATATGATTCTTATCCCTATATCTATTGACATGACAGATTATGTTAATGATTTATGGATGTTAAACCATCCTTGCATTCCAGGGATGAACCCCAGTTGATCATGGTGCACACTTTTCTTAATATGTTTTTGGATACGATTTGCCAATATTTTGTTAAGGATCTTTGTATCTATATTCATCAAGGATATGGGTCTAAAATTCTCTTTATTTGATGTGTCTTTTCCTGGTTTGGGTATGAGGGTGATATTAGCTTCATAGAATGAGTTCAGTAGGGTACCCTCCTTTTCTATTTCCTGGAATACTTTGAGAAGTATTGGAATTAGTTCTTCTTTGAAGGTCTTGTAGAACTCGGCTGAGAATACGTCTGGTCCTGGGCTTTTCTTGGATGGTAGGTTTTTAATGGCTTCTTCTATTTCATTGCTTGATATTGATCTGTTTAAATTGTGTATGTCCTCCTGGTTCAGTTTGGGAGGAGCATATGTCTCTAGAAATTTGTCAATGTCTTCAGAAGTTTCTATTTTGTTGGAATACAGATTTTCAAAGTAGCTTGTCATTATGTTATGTATCTATCTCACTGGTGTCTGTCATGATGTTTCTTTTTTCATCAAGAATTTTAGTAATTTGAATTTTCTCTCTCCTTCTCTTTGTTAGTGTGGCTAAGGGTTTGTCTATTTTGTTTACTTTTTCAAAGAACCAACGTTTTGTTTTGTTAATTTTTTGAATTGTTTCTTTTCTTTCAATTTCATTGATTTCAGCTCTGATTTTAATTATTTCCTGTCTTGTATTACTTTTGCTGTTATTCTGTTCTTCTTTTTCTAGGGCTTTGAGCTGTAATGTTAGGTCATTTAGTTGTTGACTTTTCATTCTTTTCTGGAATGTGCTCCATGCAATGAATTTTCCTTTGAGTACCGCTTTCATAGTGTCCCAGAGATTTTGCTATGTTCTATCTTCATTCTCATTGACCTATAAGAATTTTTTTATCTCCTCCCTGATGTTTTCTGTTATCCGTGTTTCATTCAATACCATATTATTTAGTCTCTAGGCATTGGAGTAATTTCTGATTTTTATTTTGTCATTGATTTCTACTCTCAGTCCATTATGGTCTGATAGAACACAAGGCAGTATCTCATTTTTTTTGCATTTCCTAAGGGCTGCTTTGTGGCATAACACATGGTCTATTTTCGAGAAGGTTCCATGTGCTGCTAGAAGAAAGTGAATCTGCTCGCTGATGGATGGAATACTCTATATATGTCTATTAAGTCTAGGTTATTGATTGTGTTAGTGAGTTCTATGGTTTCCTTGGTAGGTTTTTGTTTGGAAGATCTATCTAGTGGTGACAGCGGTGTGTTAAAGCCATGCAGAATTATTGTGTTCTGGTCTATTTGATTCCTGAAATTGAGAAGAATTTGTTTGATGTACAGGTATGCACCATTGTTTGGGACATAAATATTTACTATCGTTATGTCTTCCTGATTTATGGTTCCCTTAAGCAGTATGAAATGTCCTTCTTTATCCCTTCTGACTAAATTTGACTTGAAGTCCACTTTATCTGATATAAAGATGTAAACCCCCGCTTTTTTACTGAGTCCATGTGTATGGTAGGTTTTTTTCCCCATCCTTTCACCTTTAGTCTGTGGATGTCTTATTCTATGAGATCAGACTCTTGCAGGCAGCATATTGTTGGGTCTTTCTTTAATCCATTCTGCCAGTCTGTCTTTTGATTGATGAGTTTAGGCCTTTAATGTTCAGGGTTATTATTGAGATATGATGTGTATTCCCAGTCATTTGGGCTCATTTTTGGTTTTTAAGTTGGCTCGGTTTCTCCTTTGAGTGGTTTTTCTCTAAGGTAGTTCCTCCCTTTGCTGACCTACAGTGTTGTTTTTCATTTCCTCCTCATGGAATATTTTGTTGAGACCATTCTGTAGCACAGGCTTTCTAGTTGTAAATTCTTTTAACTTTTGTTTATCATGCAAGGATTTTATTTCATCTTCAAATCTGAAGGTTAATTTTGCTGGGTATATGATTCTTGGTTGGCAACCATGTTTTTTCAGAGCTTGAAATATGTTGTTCCAGGCCCTTCTAGCTTTTAGAGTCTAGGTTGAGAAGTTGGCTGCTATCTGTATTGGTTTCCCCCATATGTAATTTGATGCTTTTCTCTTGCAGTCTTCAAAATCCTATCTTTATTTTGAATGTTTGGCGTTTTCATTACGATGTGCCTTGGTGTGGATCTGTTGTGATTTTGTTCATTTGGTGTTCTGTAAGCCTCTTGTATTTGATTCTCCATTTCATTCTTCAGGTTTGGGAATTTTTCTGACATTATTTCATTGAATATGTCGTTCATTCCTTTGGTTTGTATCTCTGTGCCTTCCTCAATCCCAATAATTCTTAAATTTGGTCTATTTTGATGTCCCATAGTTCTTGGAGATTCTGTTCATGATTTCTTACCATCTTCTCTGTTTGGGTAACTTTATTTTGAAGATTAAATATTTTGTCTTCATTGTCTGAGGTTCTGTCTTCCAAGTGGTCTAGTCTTTTGGTGATGCTTTCCATTGAGTTTTTTATTTGATTCATAGTTTCCTTCATTTCAAGGATTTCCATTTGTTTTTTTTTTTGTTTGTTTGTTTGTTTGTTTGAGAATCTCTATCTTTTTGTTGAAATGATCTTTGCTTCCTGCAGTTGCTCTTTCAGCTTATTGGTATTATCATTCATTGCCTGCATTTGCTCTCTTATCTCATCCTTTGCTTCGCAAATCATCTTAATCATATATACTCTGAAATCCTTTTCTGATATTTTTCTAACATACTGTCATTGGATTCTATTAATATAGAATCTAGATTTGTTTGGATCATTTTCTTCCCTTGTTTTTTTATATTGTTCATGTATCTTCCCCTCTAGCAGTGCAGATCTGGGGTATTGCAGATTTCCTCCTATAGGCTTATGGTTTTGGTAGTCCTATAGGTTTCCAAAACCTTTTCTTTAAGGGGACATCAATATTAGCAGTGTCAAATTCAGACACTATGCAATCCTAACCCAAATAGCCCCTCTGAGGACAATAACAGAATTGTCATAATAAACAGAATGAGTTCAAATATTATCTTCAGTAATACTAACAGATTTGCAATAAGTCTGCAGTTTCTAATGGAGGACAAAGAGGATGCAGAGGGATGTAGGATGTAGCTGTTAATGGGATAAGAAAAGAATATACAGAAGTTCTAGATAATAGAAAGGGTGAGAGTGTAATCAAAAGAAATTGGATGTTAGCATGCAAAAAGGGAGAATGAGGCTCTGAGGTAACAGGTAAACAAAAGGAAAAGAGAGCCTAAAAAAGTAAAGAAAGAAAAACTTTAAATTGTTCAATAAGTGGAAGAAAGAAAATCTACACTATAACAGCCATATTCAAATCTCCCAGACTTCAGTGGCCTGATGCATGAGAGGTACCTGACAATGAGTTTCAAGTCTCCAGCAGGCATCTCAGGATGGGATTTGCCCCACCTAAAGATCGGAGCTATGGCTTCCAGGATTATCCAAGATGTCTGCTCTGGCTTCCAAATGTGTTGGAAAATGGGGAACTACAGTTCAGGGTGTGAACGTAGTCAGCTGGAGGTCCTGGAGGTGGGATGCGGTTGGTCAGGCAGGGGTCCTGGAGGTCGGGTGTGTTTGGTGTGGTTGCGGGATCCTGAAGGCTGGGTGCAAGCAGTCGGTCTGGGGTCCCAGTGATAGGAAGCAGTCAGTTGGTGTGGGGGTCCTGGTGGCAGGGAGCAGTCAGTTGATGTGAGGGCCCCAGAGGCAGGGTGATGGATCAGGCTGAGCCACGTGTAATCAAACCTGCAGGTACTGTAACAGTGAACTTCCAGGCAATAGCAGGCAGCTGGCGCTCCACTGGTGTTCTGCGGTCAGTCTGTTGGCAGCTGTAGGACGATCGGGAGGTGAACCTCTGGTGGTGGTGATGGGTACGTGAAAGCAGGCGATGGACAGGCCAGAGGCAGGCAAATGGCGGATGATAGGTGCCTGACAGTGAGCAATCTGCACTCAGAAAAGGCGTCGATATGCTGGTAGACCGCAGGTGTTCACATAGACAAATGGGGTAAACAGCAGGGGATCAATAAGCAGCTAAAACTGCCTCACCAAGAAATAGATATCCTCTCTGAATTAATATTTTCTTCCTAGATTTTTCTCTATGTTCTTCGTTCAGTTTTCACAGGTCAGGTGCTCCAGAAATTTGTCAATGTTTTCTGGATTTTATATTTACTGAAGTTTAAGTTTTCAAAATGATTTCTAATGATCCTCTAGATTTCAGAATTTTCTTTTGTGATATTTCCTTTTACATCTCTTATTTTGTTAATTTAGGCCTTTTCTCTCTTTTGACTTATTTGGCTAATGATTTATCAGTCTTTCTTACCTTTTCAAAGAGCAAATTCTTTGTTGGGTTGATCCTTTGCACTTTTAATTGTCTAATTAATTTCAGCTCTAATCTTAATTATTTTCTGTCTTCTACTGATTTGGGCATTAGTTTGGTGTTCCTTTTCTAGGATTTTAAGGTGTAGCATTAGATTATTTATTTGGAAAATCTTTTTTCACATCTTAATTACTTCTTTTATTAGTTCACTAAAAGTTAAAACATTAATTATAAATATAAGTATTTAAAATATTCAAACATGGTTATAAGTAAACAATATAGAGATACATAAAGAGTGAGCAGAACTTTTGCTGTTAGAATTCTTTTACCAGTGTAGAAACCTGGTTAATATTGCCTGGGTGAATGGCATGAGGTGAAGTCCCAGGATGACTTTTGGAAATTATGACGTACCTCCCAACCCTATTTTAGCTATGTGGTGTAGCTGTCTGTACAGTGTCTGGCAGAGCTGAGTGTGAAGCCTTGTTGGAAGGCACCGATGGATCAAAAAGAAAAATTGACCCCTTAGGATAAAGCGAAGGGATCAACATGCCATGCTTTACCTTCAACTTCACATCCCCTGCTTTTCGGGGTCCTTCCAAGGCCCTGGATAGCAATCTAGTAATATGCTGAAATGAATATTTGTTTCTAAAGTCTGCACAAATAAATGTAGATTAATATTATTTCCTTTTAAATAATTGTTTTAAAATTTTTCTTTATAGATATACATGACAATAGAATGTATTTTTACATATCATACATACATGGAATATAACTTTCCATTCTGGTGGTTGTACATGATGTGGAGTTATACTGGTCATATATTCATATATTCACATAGAAAAGTTATCTCTAATTCATTCTACTGTCTTGGAAGCTTTCTATTTTATTAACGTAGGCACTCAATACTATAAACATTCCTCTTACAACTGTCTTCAACCTATCCAAAAAGACTTTGATATGTTGTATCTCTAATCTCATTTGTTTCTAAGAATTTAATTTCTTTTCTCATTTCTTCTATGATGATGTACTCATTTTAAATAGTATTGTTCAGTGTCCATGTTTTTATGTGATACAATTTTTCTTGCTCTTTCTTTCTAGTTTCATTCTGCACAATCTGACAGGATGCACAAGAGTCTATTAGTATTTTTGTAATTGCTAATACTTACCCTGTGTCTTCAAATTTGGTCTGTTTTGTAAAAGTTTTCATGAACTAATTAGCAAAAAGGGGAATTCAGGGTTTTTTTTTTTTGGATGAAATATTCTGCATATGTTAGTTGGTTAGTTTGATTTATAGTATTATTTAGGTGGAATTAATTTTATTGATTCTGTATTGGATGACCTGACTATTCATGAAAGGGGTACATACTCCACTTTCCCCAATGTAAGTTACCCAGCATCAACCTGGAGTGCAGAGGCACCTGTTTGACCAGTTACTGGCATGTTCCCAGTTGCTGGTATGGGACACCAGCAACACAGGGGGCTCTCTTTCCTTGGTGTCCTCCGCCTGGATTGCCCTAGGCACAATCCTCTGCATGTTTCAATCCTAATGGTCCAGGCACACTCTGGATGCCACAGGAGGTGACTGCTGGGTCAAGCTGGCAACTTCTTTATGAATTCCCAATCTCCCACTTCTGCTCACTGCTGTGCAGCCACTTGAAGATGCTTCCTGCAGCTGTGGCTCTCTGGTTCCTGCCAGACTTTCAGCCTGTTGACCAAGAAATTTTGATCACTTATCGCCCAACAATCTTCCCCACCACCTCTGTGTCAGTTAATATCAGCCTCCCTCTCTATTCCACAGATTCCTCCAAACCTATTTTATTCTTCATCACTGGAGAGACTGGCATAGCTGAGATAATTGAAGAATCTGGGCAAAAAGGAAAAGTAGGCTATTACTATCTGCTATGACTTAGGTGCCACTATGGTCCCCAGTAGCTTCCTTTGCCTTAGCTCTATTTTGTACAGTGGAAAGCAATGACCAATGCAGCCACCTTAAACACTCCACAGTTTGTATATCAAAGACCCCAGGTTTTTCACCTTTTCAGACTCCAGCAGACTTAGCTGCTGTCCAGAGTTCCACAGAGTTCCATCCTTCTGCCCGACCCTACATGATTGGTTGTTTTAGTTTTCCATTGGCAATGATTATGGAATATTTTAATATTAAAAGATACTTAAGGAATCTCTCCTTTTCCAAATATACTTTTCCTTACCTCCCTTGTGGGGTAGTGAGTCTATGTCTTCTTGGTAGTTCAGGTCAGTCATCCCAGAAAACATCGAAAAACCCTTCTTGGCCCATTAGTGGCATGAGGACTCTGAAGTGGCTGAGTGGCAGTCTTAAATTACAACTCAGTGGAATCACTTTTGTGTGTATGGTACAAGCATTGCTTCCTCTGGAACTGAGACCTCCAGGTCAGCAGAGCATCAAGGCATGGAAACAGCACAAACTTCACAGGAGGATCACTAGGTGTAATGGTGAGTGGTGTCATGCATATTTCCACTCCTTGATTCCTGGGCTCATGAGTTCTGGTATTTGAAAAGGGGTACCATACACTGGATGCTAATTCTGACCAAATACCAACTCCAGAAACCCCGGAAGTTATTGTAACCCCAACAGCATGTAACTCAGTCTTCAAAAGATCACTCCATGGTTCTATCAAGTCAGCTACTTCAGGACGGTGGGGAACAGTAAGAACAGTGAATTCCATGAGCATGTTTCCATTACTGTCCTTCTTTGCCTGTGAAATGAATTCCTTTATCTGAAGTATTACTGAGAAATACCATAGCATTGGACAAGGAATTCTCTAAGTACAGAAATAACAGTTTTGACATAAGCATTACGTTTTATCCAGGGAGAGGGTCTTTCAGTAAGTACAAATGATGTAAGCAGTTCATTATAATAGCATGCCACCAAACAACTAGCTGATCACCCTGGGGAATTTTACGTTATGTTGGAGTTCAGTATTTAGACCCTGCTGCTAGCAGATTGGACACTCAGTGGTGGCAATAACCATGTTATCAATATTTCCTCTAACCATTGCATTAGTAAATTGTATGTTTTATAACTATTTTAACTTGTCTAAAACTTGAGGTGTTAACATAAATGTATAAAGGAAGATATATTTTCTTAAATTCTTTTAGAGGACACATGAACAAAACATAAAAACAATGATACCAAGACACAACACTTCTATCAATAGCTTTGGAGAAAAAGCACATGTAATCGACTATTATGTTTTTAACTGGATTACATGGGTAATACTTTGTGTAACCATCTTCCTACATTGTCCTATTTTTCTATTCCTAGCAATTGTTGTTTTATCCATTGTTCTAGGGTAACCCAGCTTCCTTAGAAAATATTTGAATTTTCTTGTCGTTTTCTGAGATTCCTGTTTGTAAGTCCAGCAGATAACCTGGGGTTCTGCACTGTCACGCGCACAGAGGTGTAACTTTAAGTTAGTAGCTACACCCCCAGCACAGAGAAAAGGAAACAGACTCAAAGATTAATTTGTTCCTGATCACATGGCAGGATTTCAAAAAAAAACAAAATTTTAGACTCGAAGTCCTACTCTTTCTCTCATTTTACATGGACTTTGTATTTTCCTCGGGTATGTTTGCTAATGCTGTTCATACAGAACAATAACTTGCACAATTTGTGCCAATTGTTTTTGCAAATGTAGATTTATAGCCTATTTAGTATATTGTATTTTTTCAGGTCCTGGGTTGACTCATTTAAAAAAAGGATAAATCTTTCTTCTCCTCAGTATATAAACAGTGCGATGTCTTCATTTTGAAGAAAAGTAGTACACAAAAATTACACATATAAAATAAGAAAATGTGTGCTGGATGACAATCATCTTACTGGTTGTCAAGACAAAAGCTAAAAAGCCATGTTTACCAGGTGTAAAAATATAGAATTTATGGGAAATCCCAGAAGAGATTCTTAAGTGAAACACTGTGCAAGTAGCAGAACATTGAGAGTCTCTCAGAACTTAGATTTGAAGACAGATTTTACTGTTTTCACTGGTTACGTAACCTTGGAAATCAGGAAGCAGTTTTGTTGTGTATTTTGATGTTTATTCTCTTAACGACCATATGGAATGCTTATAAAATAGGTATACTATGGACTCCTGTCTACACATTAATGTATGTATTTAGGCTATCAGAATCTATGGGATAAATGACAAACAAGAGATTAATGAGTTTATCTATAGATGTGGGTTTGAATAAGATAAAAAGATAAAAGGGACAGGGAGATGACATTCATGGAAGCATCACTTTCTGTTGTTTGAGTTGTCTTCATAAAATTGTATTTACTCAATGAGACTTTAAACTTACTTTGACAATCAAGGTCAATTTTCTTATGTTAACCTAGGCTACACTGAAATCTTCCACTGATTTCTCCTCCTCCCCCTTCTCCTCCTCCTCCTCCTCCTCCTTCTGGTAAAATACACATTACATAAATGTTACTTTCTTTACCATTTTAAAGTCTATAGCTAAGTGGTATTAGCTACATTCACACTATTGTGCAACCATCACCACTAACCACCTAAATATCTTCATCTCTCAACATGAAACATTTTACGCATTAAATAATTTCTGATTTCTTCTTCCTACAAAGCTCCTGTAAACTACCATTATAGCTTCTTTCTCCATGAATTTGACTACTCTAGAAAACTCATATAAATAGAATTATGCAATATTTGTCTTTGTGCAAGTAACTCATTTCATTTAGTATAATGTCCTTAAAATTCAACCATGTTGCAGCTTATATCTGGATTTCCTTCCTGTTTTAAATGCAGTAATATCCCATTGTCTGTTTGTATTACATTTTGCTCACCCATTCATCTATTGATGGATATATGAATTGTTTCCATGGATTAGTGACTCTGTATAATGTAATTATCAACATGGATAAACATATCTTGTTGAGGTCATGCTTTCAATTCTATATGATATATTTCTAGAAGTGGGATTGTTGGATCAGAGAGTAATTCTGTTTTTAATTTTTGAGGAACTGCTGAACTAGGTGCAGCACAATGGCAATACTCTTTGTGTTTGTCAGTGCTTTAGTTAACTTTTTCACTGCTGTGACCAAAAATCCTGACAAGAACAAATTTAGAGGAGAAAGAGTTTATTTGGGAGCCCACAGCTTCAGAGGTCTCAGTCCATAGATTGTTGGCTCAGTTCCTTGGGGTGTGAAGTAAGGCAGATTATCATGGCAGAAAGGCATGACCAAGGAAAGCAGCTGGGAACGTGGCACCTAGGAAGGAGAGAGAGAGAGAGAGAGAGAGAGAGAGAGAGAGAGAGAGAGAGAGAGAGAGCGCTCTGCTCATCCAGAACAAAATATAAAAACTACAGGCACGCCCCTAGAGACCCACCTCCTCCAGCCACACTCTATCTACTTACAGTTACCACCAAGTTAATCCCTGTCAGAGATGAATGCACGATTAGGTTGAACCTCCTATAACCCAATCATTTCATTTCTAAACTTTCTTGCATTGCCTCATACATGAGCTTCTCAGGGACATCTACCTAATGTAAGTCATCAGTCAACTTTTCATTGCTGTCACCAAAATATTCAACAGGAACAGCTTAGAGGAGGAAAAGTTCATTTTGATTTATAGCATTGCAGGTTCATTGTTAAAGGACTCCTGTGCTCTGGGCCTGAATTGGAACAATATGGAAAAATTGCATGGTGGAGGAAAACTACTCAGTTCATGGTGGCAGGGAAGCAGAGAGAGACAGAGGGAGGGAAGAGCCAGAGGGAAAAAATATAATCCCCAAGGGCAATCTCCTAGTGACTTGCTTCATCCAACCATGCTCTACCTACAGTTAACACCTAGTACAATAGTTCTTTCAAGTTATTAATCCCGCAAACAAATTAATTCACTGATTAATTTATAGTTCTAATCATTTCACTTCCTGAATTAGCACAGGACAGCTCATATCCAAATCATAACACCATTTTACATCCCTATTAACAGTGTACAAGTATTCTAATTCCCCCATGTCCTCACAAATTCATTCACTCATTTTTTTTCCTTCTTTCCTTCTTCCTTCCTTCTTCTTACTTTCTATTATTTTGAATAGTAGATATTTTAATGGTGTTAGGATATTATTTTAATTTCAATTTGTATTTGCACAATAACTAGTGTTGTTGAGCAATTTTCAATGGACTTATTGGCTATTTGTATGTGTCTAACTAAAAAGAACAAATTAAAAAATTTAAAAAGAAAACAGAAAGAAATGTCTACTCAAGTGATCTGGCCATTTTTGAGTGGTTCTTTTTTTTAGCAAAATGTTCTCTATTCTGGATGGCAACCATCTCTTTAACATAATCTTGATAAGATATTTGATTTGTGTATATTTTCTCCCACTCTATGGAGTGTCTTTTCATGTATAAAAGTGTTTCATTTTCCTAAAGCCAAATTTGTTCACATTTTCTCTTTTTGCCTGGGCCTTTTATGTCATATCTAAGAAATCATTTCCAAATCCAGTGTTGTAAATGTTGTAAAACATTTTGTCTTATGTTTTCTTTTAAGAGAATTATTATTTTAAGACTTATAGTTAAGTCTTCAATTTACTTTGAGTTAATGTTTATATAAGTTGTTATGAAAGGATCCAACTTCATATTTTTGGTACATGGATATTCAGTTTTCTCAGTACCATTTGTTAAAAAGTCTATCCTTTTTCCTATTAAATACCCTTGGCATTATTGTCCAAAATCATTTAAATCTATATGTGAGGGCTTACTTGTAGGTATTCTATTTCCTTACATTTATTTATGTCTTTAATTTCTTCTAGCAATATTTTGTAGTTTTCATTTTAGAAGCCATTTGACTCATTTCTTAAGTTTATTCCTAAATATTTCATTCATTATTGTAAATAGTTATTTTCTAAATTTCATTTATGATAACATTTTTAGTGTATAAAAAACAATTTGATCTTTTTGTGTCATTTTCAGAATCAGTTACTTTGCTGAAAACATTATTATTTCTAAGAGTTTTTGAGTGTGTGTGTGTGTATAATCTTAGGGATTTTTATAATTAAAATCACATCATTGGGAGAGGCAGGATGGTGGATTAGCCTGAGGCAGCATTACTCTTAGCTAGACTACCCAGAACTCAAACAGTGGAAATAGCATGTCTCCTGAGTCTTAGAGTGAAAAATCCTGAGACTGCAGAGTAGTTTACCCGAGCCAAACCAGACACTCTTTGACTCACTAATGAGATATTAAAAAAAAAATCTCTCCACTATAGTTTATCAATCCTCTGCCAAGAGCCAATCTAGGAGCCATCTTGGGACTGCAGTGTGGTAGAGTCTACAGAAACTGGAAGCCCAGATCTGTGAGTTTGAAGCTAGTCTGCGTGGGTTGGTCTGAGCCACACAGAAACTGGGAGCATTTTTGTTGGGACTAATGACACGTTAACTAACTCAGGCTGACTCCTTACTTCCTGGCAGGTGAGCAAGATCAAGGCCTCAAAGGCGATTTCAAAAGTTAATGACGATAAATCGGACCCCTGTCAGGGATTGGTTAACAACAGTTCCGTAAATGTGATCAGCTTGTGTTTGCCATATAGTCCTATGGGACTCTTGCCTGCATGCCCCCCGCACCCGCCCCTGTGCCTTGCTGACTTTTAAGCTGATTGGTTCCCGCCTAGCCTCACCCTACATAAGAGCTGTGTGACTTCCTCAATAAATGAGTTCCTGCTGTGACTGCTCTCCCTGATGGTCTGATTGTCCTCTGCCTGGAGGGCTGAGTGCAGGTGGTCAGTCGGCCCTAACTTTCCCGGTCTGACCTTGTTGGGGAATGCTGCCTTCCCTTGTCGCTGCTCAAGAAGAGCAAGGGGGCTAAAGACCCCAACACATTTTTCCCCAGGGGAACACAGGTTAGAAAGTTTGGAGAGAGCTGGGCTCTCCCCAGCTCTGAGAATCCTGAGCCTCATAGGGACTGGTGAGGGCAGCTACAGAGGGTCAGAAAGTTGGAAGAAGGTATGAGGGTATTTTGCTCTCAGCTCACCCAACCAGTTGGTCAGGCACTCACTGTGTTCCTAGGGCCCACCCAGGCCAGAACCAGTCTGGTCCCCAACTCCATCCCAAGTCCAGCATCTACTGGTCCTTGGGACTGGTGCCAGGTCCAGCATTAGCACCCAACAGACCCCCCAGCTAACTCCCAGTCCCCAGTCTTTGAACCCCTACCTATACCCCACCCAGCCTATAGCTCCAGCTTTGCCTTGATTCACCTGGTGCAGAACAGCTGGGCCCCTAATGTGGTTGGGCCCCAACATGCCCCACATCCCACTTAGCTGCCAGAATTACCCAGTCCAACACACAGCTTTGGGGACAGGCCTGCAAGTCTTGGACCTGGCCTTGACCTACCTGGTACCAAACAGCTGGGCTCCAAAAACAGGCTGCTTTGCCACCAGACTCACCAAGTCCAGCACATAGCCTCCCTGCTGGCCCCCAGAATCCATCACCAGCCCCGGCTTCACCTGCCACCTGGATGTGGCCAGCTGCTTTGCTGCCCACCTGCAACCCAGCTTCCCCAGCATGCCACTTTGCCTATAGGTCTGCAAGCCAGCCTTCCCACACTAATCTCCCAAGCAGGGAAATTAGAACTCCAATCTCAAACACAGTGAGCAACACAATACAAGGAAGGACACATAACCCACATCCCATACTCACAAGCTTAGATCATACTTCAAGAAGAAATGAAAAGAAAATCAGGTGAGCACAGCCAGTCAACACATATACTCGCTGACTATTTTGTCTATCATTGTGGATATGACTCCTGAATTTCTTACTATTTAACCAAGATTTTTCTTTTTTTCTTTTATTGTTGTTGTGGCTTATTTGTTGTTGCAGTAGTTCTGTTTCACTTTTTGATTTTGGGTTTCCATATTGGATTCTTGTTTTATTTGAATGTGTACTGACTGATTCAAGGACTCCTGCACATATTCCTATTGCTTTTATTTCATTTTGTTCTTTCTTTTTTTTCCCTTTCTTTTAAATGTTTTAAATGTTGTTGTAGTTTTTTGCTTTGTTCTGTTTTTTTTAATGTGTTATTGCTCCATGCTCTGTATTTTGAAGATTTTGTGTTATGATTAGCTTATTTTGATTTTGTTTTGTATCATTGTTATCACTACTCTATCTCCCTGTGTCCCTCTTTCATTTCTCTGTTACTGACACTCAAATTACAGTTTCTCTCTCCTCCTTTATATTCTTGTCCCCTTTCAAACTAACAACATATTCCATGTTACCACTGCATCTGCTCTATTCACCCTTTGAAATTGCAAACACTTTTCTACCCTCCTATTTCTTCTTTATACATACTCAACCCTATCCTTAACACTCTTAATACTAATTGAGGTATATAACATCTCCCTATGGCCAATGTCACAGCAATAATTAATACAGTAGGAGGTATAGGCAGCACCTATTGTTTGATTTTAAGCTAGACATAATACATGATTAAGTACTGTTTTTACTGATGGAAATTGCTGATACCACTATTCTTATGTATTGTACCAATTAACACTAGATATCAAAGTAGGAAATAAGGACTTATTATTTATTTGTTAGTGTAGAGGGACACAATAAACCCATAAGAGAGACACTCTACAGTATCAGATCCATCCAATAGATGGGTAGACACAAATAATATGAAAAAACAAGGAAACAACCCCCCCCAATAACTCAGATTACCTCAACAATAGACTCTATTGACACCACAGTGGAGGAAATGTCAGAGATAGAATTCAGAAAATTCATGGTTAAACTTATCAACAAGGTAAAATATGATGTAAGAAATAAAATCAAAGAGAAAATACAAGAAGTGAAAGATCATTTCAACAAGGAGATAGAGATCTTGAAAAATCATTCAGAAATCTTTGAAATGACAGAATCAATAAACCAAATTAAAAATTCAATGGAAAATATCAGTAATAGAACAGACCACTTGCAAGATAGAGTTTCAGGCAATGGAGAAATAAAATATATAATCTAGAAAATAAAGTTGACCATGGAGAAATATTGTTAAGAGATGATGAACAGAACTTCCAAGAAACATTGGATAACATAAAAATATCAAACTTAGGATTTATCAGGATAGATGAAGCTTCAGAGATAGAAATCAAAGGAATGCACAATTATTTTAATAAAATAATATCAGAAAATGTCCCAAACCTTAAGAACAAAATGGAAAATCAAATACAGGAAGATTACAGGACCCCAAATATACAAAATTACAACATACCCACACTAAAGCACTTTATTATGAAAATGCCTAACGTACACAATAAGGATAGAATTGTAAAGGCTGCCAGAGAAAAGTGACAGGTCACATTTTGATGGAAAACAATCTGAATCTCTGCTGATTACTCAACCAAGACCCTCAAAACTAGGAGGTCTTGAAATAAGATACACCAAGTTCTGGAAAAAAAAAAAAAAAGAATGCCAGCCAAAATACTGTACTCAGAAAAGTTAAGCTTCAGAATTGATGAAATAAAAACAATAGTTAAAAGAATTCACAACTAAAAAGCCTGCACTATCACATACTCAATAAAATATCTCACAAAGATCAAATAAAAAATAAAAGTGAAAATCAGCCAAGGGAGGAAGTACACTAGAATAATAGTGAATCAAATAAGAAACTAAGTCAAATAAAAAAAATCCAAATGAGGGGGAATAAGAATCATTTCTCAATAATAACACTGAATGTAAGTGGCCAAAACTCATCAATCAAAAGACATATATTGGCAGGTTGGATTAAAAATAAGAACCAACAATAATACTGTCTCTAAGAGGGTTACCTCATAAGCAATGACATCCACAGGCTGAACATAAAAGGATTGGGAAAATATATGTCATTCACATGGCTCTTGTAAATAAGCAGGTATTTCTTTCCTCATATCAGATAAAATGGACTTGAATCCAAAATTAATAAGAAGGGACCAAGAAGGTCACTTCATATTGCTTAGGGGAATTATACATCAGCAAGACTTTGCAATCATAAGTATTTATGTCTCAAACATTGAAGCATATATCAAATTTCAAGAATCAAATAGACCACAATGCAATAATACTGGGTGTCTTTAACACACTTCTCTCAAAACTAGATATATCTTCCAAACAAAAACTAAAGGAAGCTATAGAACTAATGAATACAATTAATAATTTAGACTTAACAGATATATATAGATTATTCCATGAATCAAGGACTAAATACACTTTCTACTCAGCACCACATGAATCCTTCTCTAAAATGGACCATATCTTAGGCCACAAAGCAATACTCAGCAAATACAAAAAAGGAAAGAAAGAAAGAAAGAAAGAAAGAAAGAAAGAATTTCTTGAATTCTATCAGATCATAATGGGAAGAAAGTAGAAATCAATGATAAAATGAAAAATAGAAGCTTCTATAACATGTGAGACTAAATACACTATTGAATGACCAATGGTTAGTAGAAGAAATCAGGGATGAAATAAAAACATTCTTAGAGGTAAATGGGAATTGCAACACAACTTATCAAAATCTCCAGGACAGTATGAAGGAGTTCTAAAATTATTTCATCTGTGAACAGAGATGATTTTATGTTTTCCTTTCCAATTTGGATACATTTTATTTCTAATAGTTATGACTAACACTTTTACCATTATGTTTAATAGAAGCATCCAAAGTGGGTTTCCTTGCCTCATTCCAATCATAGAGGAAAGGTTTCATTCTTTCATCATTGAGTATGAAGTTAGCTAGGAATTTCTTCACATAAGATTTTTATTGTACTGAGACTTTTCTTTCTGTTTTAGTTTCTTGAATGTTTTTGTCAAGAATGGGTGCTGAATTTTTGGCACAGTACTTTTCTGCATTAATTGAGATTATCTTATTTCTTTTTTCTCATTCTGTTAATGTACATTTGTATGTTGAGCTATCCTTGAATTCAGCAATAAATCCTGCTAGTATTTAGTATACAACACTTCTAATGTGCTTCTGAAAATGGTTGGTATTTTATTGAGAATTTCTGCATCAATGTTTATAATGGATACTCTTCTATTGTTTTCTTTTTTTTACTTCTTTTGGTTTGGTTATATATATATATATATATATATATATATATATATATATATATATATATATACACATACATACATAAACCTAACTGGCTTAGATTTTATGCTTATCATGAAAGTTATTGATACTCGGTCCCTGATATAGAAAGGTGATAGTTAAAATGCTCAATGAATTAAAAATGATCTAAAGAATGAACTAAGAGAAAATTTAGGAAGTAGAAGAACATTTTAACAATGAGATAAAAATTCTGAAAAAGAATGAAACAAATACTGAAAATAAATGACTCAATAAATCAAATTAAAGATTCAGTTGAAAGTGTCACCAATAGATTAGGTCACAGAGAAGACACATTTTTCAGGCCTCCAGGCCACACACAAAGTCTATAATCCTGAAAACAAAGTCCACAATAAAGAAAAGATGACAAAAGACCATGACTAAAATATAAAAGAAATCTGGGATAACACTGAGAGACTAAACATAAGAATCGTTATCATAGAAAAAGCACCAAGATACAAATTAAAGGAATACACAACCTTATCAATGCAAAATTATCAAAAAAAATTACTAACTTTAGGAATTTTGTGGAAATACAAATATAAGAGATAAGAGCAAAAACGATCCTCTTTAATACACATTATATTTAAAATATCTGATTCATAGAGTAAGCATAGAATTTTAAAAGCTGCAGGAGAAAAATTGCATGTCACAATAGAAGGTAAATTATACACATGCCTCTGATATCTTAGTCCAGTCCTTAAAAGCCAGGAGGGCTTGGAATAATATATACTAACCTGTGAAACATAGTGGGTGCCAACCAAGATTGCTATATCAGCAAAATTGTTACTGAGAATTGAGAACAATATAAAAATCTTCCAAGATGAACAAAAGCTGAATGAATTCATGATCACTAAGCCAATGCTACAGAAAATACTTAGAGAAATATTACATATAAAAGAGATAAAAAACAAACATCAGAATGAGTGAATGAATGAATCTCACTAGAAGAGTAGACAAGTAAAGGAGAATAAAGTGTGAACCAAGAAAACATAAGTGAACACTCCAACTTAATGGAACAGGTACCTACTTCATTTATAAGACTTCTAAATCTCAAGAAATAAAATGAAGAATCAATAAGTGGAATGGCATCAAATTTAAAAACTTCTGCACAGTTAAGGAAACCAGAGCACCAAGAGAGAGTCTGCAGAATGGGAAAAAAATCTTCACCATGTATTCTTCCAACAAAGGATTAATGTCTATAATACATAAAAAATCTTTAAAATGCTTAACACCAAAAACAAACCAAAAATAAATAAATGACCCAATTAATAAGTGGCAAAATAATTAACGAGAATTCTCAGAATAAGAAATACAAATAAAAAACAAATATATGAAAATAATGTTCAATATTCTTAGTTATCAGGGAAATTCAAATCAACGTTATGTTGAGATTTCATCCCACTTCAGTTAGAATGGCAATCATGAAGGATACAAATAATAATAAACAATGGCAATTATATGGAGGAAAAGATACACTCATCTATTGTTGATGGTACTATAAATTATAACAATCAATCTGGAAAGCAGTATGGTGATTCCATAAAAGACTAGGAATGAAACCAACATATGCCCCAGCTATTATTTCTTTTTGGTATACAAAAGAAATAAAATCAGTATCCTATAATGATACATTCATATCAATGTTTATACCAGCACCATTCATAATAATGAAGTTATGGAACCAGCCCAGGTATCCATAAACAAATGAAAGGATAAAGGAAATGTCCTATCTATAATAATGGAGTTTTAATCAGTCATAAAGATGAAGTTATGTCATTTGCTGATAAATGGATAGAGTTGGAGAACATCATGCTAAATGAAAAAAGTCAGACTCAGAAAGTTAGTGGTCCAATGTTTTCTATCATATGCAGAATCTACAGAGAAATAATTTTTAAAAGGGAGGGATTCCATGAAAATCGAAGGGAGAGCAATGGAGGAGGTGAAGGGGATCAAGATAGAGGAATAAATATATCACAATGAGTCACAATTTAAGTATATCTTTAAAGCACAAATTAAAAAAATAAACAATGAATAAGCTGAAAGAAGTACACTAGAATAAAGGAAAGGAAGCAGGGGTAGAGAGGAGGGGAGGGAAAGTAGAAGTACTGGAGATTGAAATGGAGCAAATACTACATGCGTATATGAAAATGTCAAAATGAAGTCCATTATTATTTAAAATTATGATCCAGCAACAAAAAACTTAAAAAAAAAAAAGAAAAACAGTGTTCTGAGTGGTATATGGTAGATGCTCTAGTGAGCCACCCAGATCACGCTTCAGTTTTGAGATGCCTATCCCCTATGTTGCTGGGAGAATCGATAGTTACAATTTCTCAGCTAAGTGTGTCTCCAGGAGTTGTCTTAAGCCACGGCAAGCACCATCATAATTCATGCACCCTCTTCATGTGCAAAGGCAGCTTATACCAATGGCTGGTAATTGTGGTGGAAGAAAGACCTGGCACCCTTGCCTCAAGGCCCCAAAACCCTGAAGGACGGTTCTGACTTCTTGCAGGATTGACCATTGTTGTGACTCCATTACAATTCAAGAAGTCTTCCTGCTCAATCCTACTTCTTTCACTTGACCACTGGTGTTAATCCTGAGGGTATGCCCCCAACAAACTAACCCTACGCACATTTCAACATCAGTCAGTTTCCCAGGATCCTTAACTAAGACAAATGTTTATTATGTGATCTTCAGAAAGGGAAATCCTTAGTGTCTAACAAGAAATTATTATCCTTTCTATTAATCAGGTAAATTTAAATAAGCTAAGTAAACTAAGCAGCACTTATGATTGTGGGCTGAAAGTCTCAATATGTTAGTTATCTTCAATCCAAATCCTAGCAGGTTTATTTAGCTGGAAACTATTAATAACTCAAAAGTTTACATGAATAAAATAATAACAACTTTGGATATCCATGAAACCTATTATTCTGATCAGAGAATAATTTAGTCCTGCTAAATTCCAAGGGGGAGTGATAGAACTATCAGCCTTAAATAGTCACACCCTTGAATGTGAATAGGGCATTGAGGTATGCATTAAGGAACTTTTTCTCTTGTCACAAATATGGAGACTTGACCCAAATAATATCTCACTATTCCCCCAAGTAGTGACTAACAATGGAAGAAGATTGTATTGATCCCTCAAGTTCCAGTTTTCATAAGTAAAAAAATAGGGATGTCCGTGTTTTCTAGCCTCCTTTCAGTTGGTTTAGCAGAGAGATGACTCAGGTTTGAGTTAGCCCAACAGAACACGCTATGACTAACAATGGAGTTATCTTTGTTTTAGAGTCACATAAGTGTTACTTTATTTTAATCCCCTAAATACCCAGGGCATTACAGTAGCAGGGGTCCCTCTCTACAAAACATTGACCACAGTGAACAGCCCAGCTATGTCTGGACTAAGCACAGCTTCCTATGCAATAAGAAGAGTCAGGAATTTGTCTGTGGTCCTCTACTCATTTTGATCTGACTTTTATATCTGTGTTTGGTAGTTGTAGACTATATTTATGCCCCTTTTAGAACACATTCTTTAAAAGTTTCCTATGGATAAATAATTGCCAAAAGAGGCTGCTGAAGCCTTGACTAGATTCCTCTAATTAAAAAAAAAAAAATTCCATTGTCTAGTTAATAAGAAAGCTTTAAAAATTATTTTCCAAGTGCCTTCCCTGTGTCTTTATCTATATTGACTGTAGTATAACTTTCAGGAAGAAAACAGAATTGATATGGGACATTTAAAAAGGATGATATTGAGTAGGGTTGGGAATGAAAAAAGAAAATTCTAAATGATGTTCACATGGGGAATTTTCAGGGCATGACTATTAATAAGAACAAGAATTCCCCTAAATCTTTCCCAGCAGTAGCGTGATGTCAAGGGAAGACACAAGGGAAGTATATGAAGAAACACACATTGGCTCACATATCACCTCAATTCAGGGCATGTCATGTTGGAGCAGGTCTGTGACATACATAACACAGAGATCTCTCTAGTGATACAAAGGTAGGGAGAAAAGTTTAGCAGCACAAAATGTAAGCCCAGGTAAACAAAGTGTTGGCTTGGACTTGAGTGGAGGTATGCTGGTGTAGCAGCATGGCTGAACTACCGGCAGGCACCAAGGAAACCATCTGGAAGAACTAGAAGAAATTTTCTGGGTTCTGGAGCTCAAGTAAGTGATCAGATTGCAGGTGCTGGTTGGGGACAAGGATATTTCTGCCTCCTGAAGTCTAGCCTTAGGACTTCCTTTAGCTCTAGGTCTATAATATCTCATCAATCTTTTTAACACAGGACAATGATATCTGGGGGCTTAGGAAGCTAACAGGCAATGAACTGCTTTTAGAGAGAGGATCTACTTTCAAATTCCATTATTCAGATTACTGATCATGTTCCCCACTTCCCTGAATTCCAGAAGTTGTGCTACTTACCCAGTCTCTTCTTTTAAGATTTCAAAGTAAAAAAGAGTGGAATCAATCAGTGTTTTAGACCTGATAGTCACCATGGTGGGTGTCCCATTTACCAAGACTCGTCTCCTAAAATATAGATGGTTCAGTTAATAAATTTAGATATTCACTAAAAAGTTATTAGCAATATTTAAATGATAGTTTCAAAAGAAGTCTTTTAAAAACTGATTCACTGAGGTATAATTTTACATACAGCAAATTGCATTATATTTAAGAATATTTTGTTATGTTTTATTTACATATACACCCACAAAATTATCCCTGTAGTCAATATAATGAACATAGTCATGACTCTGAAAGGTGTTTTCATGTACTTTTGTAAATGCTCCTTTCTTTCCTTCCTCCTGTCCCCAAGTAACCACTGACTGACTTTCATAAAGATCATTTGCATTTTCTAGAATTTTATATACATGAAATCATACCATCTGCATTATACCCTTTTTTGTATGATTAATTTAGTAATCTTGTTGAGATTCATGTCTGTTGTGTATATAAACAGTTCATTCCTTTTTATTGCTCTACATATTATATTGTATGAATCATCACAATTTGTTCAACCATTCACCTGTTAGTGAAATTCTGAGTTATTTCCAATTATTGTCTTTTACAAATAAGGCTACTATGCCTTTACATGTGTAAGTCTTCTTGTACTTTTGTCACTCTTATAGTTGGTTTTCAAAATCAAATATCTCTCATAGATTCAAGATCTGGGTTAAAGATTCTGCAATGGAGGGAGATGCGAGAATACCTATCAATCATTTAGAGATTACAACTCTTGGAATTTTGAACTGCTTTTCTAGCTGGAATGCCAGCTTCCCTGCATCTGTGTGAATCCAACAGTGGGGAAGTATTGCTGATATTCCTTTGTCATCTTTGTCAGATATGTAAAATAATAAGATACAAAGCACTATTTCTTTAAATATTTTCTTATTGACTGTGTAAGTGCCAAATAGGCCTATTGTTTTTATTCAATAGTAGAAAAATTTTGTTAGTGTCCAGGACCATAGTAATTTCTTCCTTCAGATCTTGACTCATTTTTCTAGCATACTGACTATGATTTAAATAAAACCCTACATTTCCCTTTAATATGTAGTATTTGAAACACTTTGGTGATGGTGTTAGTGGGCTTATTTGACTTACAGTCCTGTGAACCAACTTGCAGAGTTACCAGACAAAATATAGGATGCTCAGTTAAATTTGGATTTCAAATAAACAATGAATAATTTATAAGATACAATTTTTTCAAAATGTCATGATTGGTTCTTTTAGTGTTATGTCTAAGAACTAAGAACACTTTGCTAAACTCTGTAAACCTAAACTGTGTAAACAGTTTATGCTGATTTTATTTTCTTCTCACAAATACATAGATACATATTCGTATCTATGATTCACTTTGAGATATTTTGTTAAAAGTTGCAAAGTTTGTTTTATTCCCTTTTTGCATATGAATGCCTAAATTTTTTCCAGTACCATATTTTCAAAAGACTGTTCTTTTCCAATTGAGTTCCTTCTGCACTAAACAAAAATAAGGTATCTGTGTTCATGTGGATCAACTTTTCCATTCTTGTAGTCCTCAAGGTCTACCACCTTTTCAATGTCCCACCCCTTAATACTGTTACAGTGGCAATTAAATTCCAAGAATTTGGGAGGGCACATTCACATAGCAATTGGGAACATGGTTTAGCTCTCTAATTTAGATTTTATTTCCATTCAACGGTGTTTTGTAGTTTTCATCACACATTTTGTTACATTGACACCTCATTACTTCATTTTTGGTGCCATTAAAATTAGTATTTAAAATTTTTCAAACTCCAAATTGTTATGGCTTATGTATAGAAAATCACAATTGACTTTTGAATATTGACCTATAATTTTCAACTTTGCTAGACTTATAATTAGTTTCAAAAGATATTTTGAAGGTCCATTTTGATGTTCTACTTTGACAACCATGTCATATATGGATAGAGATAGCTGTCTGTCTCCCTTTCCAGTCTGTCATTTTGCACTGGCTAGTACTTACAGAACAGTGTTGCATTGGAGAAGTGAGATAGGACATACTCTCCTTGTCCAACAAGGGAACAAGTTTTCAATTACTTTCATTAAAAAATATGTTTGTAGTGGGTTTTTTGCCTATTGACTGTATGTGGTTAAGGTAGTTTCCCTATTTTTCTGATTTGCTGAGAGCTTTGATTTTAAATAGATACTAAATTTGTTGAATGCCTTTTCTATATCTATTGAACTGATTATCTGTTTTTGTGTTATTGTGAATTAGTATTGCTGATAATAATATATTGCAAGTTTTTTCTATTCCTTATGCTAGTACTATTAATTAGTTTGCTTTCACATAGGCAATAAATTCCATTATATTTTTACTGTCTTTGCATTAGACAATTAGTTTTCTTTTAGAGCAATTAGAACAAGAAAAATCTAGATTTTTACTTTAATATATTTGTTAAAGATATTCTTCATTTCCTTTGTTGTTGTTGTTGGTGGTGGTGGTGTAGATGCACCTTCCTACAACTAATGTTCTGTTTGAACACTGAATATTTCTTACATAGAGGGAATTCAGGGATGGAGAGAGCGTGGGGGGAAGCCAAGAAAATGGAGTGAGACAAACATCATTAACCTATGTACATGTGTGACTCAACATCGTGTACAACCAGAGAAATGAAATGTTTTATCCCATTTGTGTACAATGAATCAAAAAAATATTTCTTAAATATTAATAAACTGGGGAGGAAAAGAAAACTCTTTTTTAAAATTTGAGAATATATTCCTCCTTCATTTAACTAGTTCCTCTTTTGAAGAACATCTATCTTTTGTACATATTCCCACCCACTCCACCAAGAGGTTCTCCCCAGAGCTGAAAAGATGTTAGTGCCATGTTCCTGGACCTACAGAACTGTTAGATAAACAAATCTCTTTTTCTTTTTATAAATAACCCAGCCACAGGCATTTTGTTAGAGCAAATTAAATATTCTAAGACATCCATCAAAGGTAGAAGGTTTTATTCCTGTTCCTCTCCAACAGTTTCAGTGGGTTTCTACAAGTGCCCAAAGGCTATTTTTTGTTGCTTTTCCCTGACATGTTAAGGTTTTAATTTTATAGGGAAGATGGGTGGATATAGGGTGGAGTTTAAATAGTGGTTCCTGTTGTTTTCCTCCAATCAACAGCAGGAGAAAAGTTCAGAATTTTCCTACTTGAGTTCCTGAAGTAAAGAACTGCAAAAGAACACTCACATTTGCTCTCCCCAAAGTTTTTCTACTCAGACATTAGCATACAGATATTTTTAGCAATTTGTTGAAAGATTCTAGGTAAATCTTACAGTTTATTTATGTGACATCCTTCAGACTCTTTCCAAGGTTACAAATCTTAAGTTGTGTTTTTTCTTGAGGTCACTTACCCAACTTCACCAACCTCACATTAAGCATTTGCCCTTGACATTATTTCTCTTATGGGTTTAGAAAAGTCAATTAATTTGCAATTTTTCCAGTTTGTTTCTTCTGCAACGATGTAAGTACCACTTTTTCTAAAACTCAGCCACTCAATCAGAAAACCACTTCCATATATTTAAAGTGCAAATTTGGCCATTAAATTTTGCTAGTTAAAACATTTCAGTCATGTTTCCTTTGTTAGAGGTAACACATAAAATTATTAACAAGCTCTTTTAGTTCAACCAGAATTTTGTCTCAGTTGTCAAGCACATGAATCCAAAAATACTCTTCTTACTTTATCATGTACATTTAGGCAGGCACCTGTGCTTTGTGCTTCCCATATTCCTTCCCTCTCTTGATCAGAACAATGTGTGGGGACATGGTTATTTTATTGAGCACTGAGAAAGGTTATTTCTGAAAGGAAAGACTCTGAAGATCACCCCTCTTTATAATCTTGATGAAATCCTGTGTATCCACACAATCTATACACTGTATCTCATAATCTGTGACCTTATTCCAGTCTTTTATCCAGATATGATGGAGCCTATATCCTCTTACTTTTCTGGATACCGTGTATGCTTTCTTCTCTTGCAAGTGATGACATCAACTTCAGGTAAGAACATCTACTTTTTCCTTACTCAATTTCAGCTGTAGAAAGAATCTGGTGTCCTGTCAACTTTTAGGGGGATTTTGAAGTTAGCACTTTATTGTAATATCAGGTGAAAGGCTGAAAAATGAAAATCTTCTTAGATCCATGAAAAGTGAGATTACAGGACAAATCCCTGCCCTCCAAATCAGAGAGACAGAGAGGTGCAGGAATCTACCAGAGCAGAAATCCATAAGCAGAAACCTCTGGGAAAACCAGTACCAGCAGTACCAGGATAGGAAATTATAAACTGTTATTTTCAATTGTTGGAAGTTAAGTTTGGACTTGTCTGAGTCAAATACTCCAGAGAAGCCTAGTGGGGGTAGTACTCTTGTGCCTTTTACCTCCAGGATTTCTACCAAATTCTTAAAGTAAGTAATTGGAAAAAAAATTTCCTTGGATTCCAGCAAGGGGAGGAGAAAAGTAATCATTTTGGTACATACTTGTCTTAAAATGCACTGTACTCAAGAGAAACTATTTTGCAGAGCCTAATCTATTGGAATTCCATAACCTAACTAACCTGGGGGAAGGGCAATATCTAATTGCAGCCTCCTCCATCCATCCTGTCCCACTTAAGAGGGGGAAGCACTGATGGAAGCACTCATGAAGCCCACATCCAGACTCTTGCACAGACTCACCCAAACTGAAACCTAATCAGGGAACCACAGAATGCTTCTCCTCCCCCGAAATTGTATTACCTTATCACTGAAAAGCTTTCACCAGAATTCTACTCACTCAGTATATTATGACTGGTTTTCCACACACACATATACACACAAATTGCAAGACATACTAAAAGGCAAATCCATAGTTTGAAGAGAGAGAACAAAACCAGATTCAGACATGATGGGAATGTGGGAATTATCAGATTAGGATTTTAAAACAACTATAATTAATAGGCTAAGGGGCCTAATGAAAAAAGTAGATAACATTTAAGAACAGATGGAAAATGTAAATAGAGAGATGTGAATTCTAGGAAAGAATCAAAAAGAAATGTTAAAGATTAAAAAAAAAAAAGAAATAAAGAATTACCACCAAGAAACTCTGTTATGTCAGTTTTAGGATAGATACTTCTATTTCTATGTAAACTTTCTCATACTAATAGAAATTTAGAAAAAAAAAAAAAAAGACCAATTTTGTAACAAAATCCAGTGGTCAAAGTGACAAAGATAGTCCAGTAAAATAACTTTCTAAAATAATGTGTTTTATAATTGGAGGTACAAAAATGATTTGCAAATATTGAAAGATAAGTAGACTTTATATCAAGAATGTGCAAGTGACTTGGAGCTATCAAAGGACCGAGTTGTGGTCTAAAGTTGAGAGAGGAACCCTGTTGTGGACTTCAGTGAAAGAATTTTCTCCCTGATGGCAGATGCGAAAATACACTAAACAGTAATTATGAACAGAGTCAGATGTGGTCAAAATCGCCTAAAGGAATTCATTTGGAAAAGATGGGAGGAGATTGTAATGGAAACAAAGAGAGGGAAAAAAAAGAGTTTGACTTACATGAGATGGTTAATGGAGCATATGCACCTGAGGAAGCTCTTTCTGGTTGTCACTGACTCCTTGCTCCTCCCACAACCTCTGGGGTCCACACCCACAGGGCCTGGCTGCACTGAAGGCACCGCACACTGCAGACAGTTCTGAGGGTGCTCTCCTGGTGCTCTGTGTGGATTTGCACAGGTCAGTGAAAGTCAAGTCAGGCGGTTATTTAGGTTGTTCTCCTTGGGAGAAATGGGGTTCTGCTGGAATCAGGTTCTATTAGATTTGCCCATTGAAATGTTATACTAAAAATCTTCCTTTTTTTAGTTTTGTAAAGGAATTCTTGTATTTTTTGAAGGTTATATACATTTAATATAATTTTGGTAAAATATTTAAAATATGTGCTGTATCTTTAACTTGCTAACTTTTTGAATGCTTTGAACTCAAATTTTATTTTGCCTACAATACCTATTTTCATTCCAGCTGTTCAATAAGCAATGTTAACTTATGATTAATTCTCATTTTTGTTTATTTTTATTTGAATATTCTACTAAAATTTTCATTTAGGCTATTCCCACATATAAAATCAAAATCATGTTCCTTTACAGAGTGTGTCAAGCTAAAAATGTATCTGTTCTCCCCTAAAGTTCTGTTTTACCATTTTTTCTTCCTTCTAAAAAGGAAATTTACATGAATATATGAAAAGCTTTTAAATACCTAAGTGGTCCTTCCAAGAAAAAAATTGGAACAATAATTTTTATCCCAAAAATGCTACATTAAAATGCTAAATTTTGCTCAAATGGATATGAGTTTTTAGTTGCAAAGCTTGATTAAATTTCTATTACAGCTGATTTCTATTACTCTACTGATTTTTCCTACTCTCAGAAACATCCTGCAAGTAATAGAGATTATAAGAGATAAAGATTAATACACTGTTTAAAAAAATTTCTATTGGAGGATAATACACATAACATAAAATCTACAATCTTAACCATTTTAGGTGTATAGTTCAATGGTGTTAGCTACATTCATTAGGTTATTTAACCATCACCATCGTCTTTTTTAAAATTTGTTCTAATTAGTTATATGTGACAGTAGAATGCATTTTGACACATCATACATAAATGCAGTATAACTTCTCATTTTCCTGGTTGTACATGATGTAGAATCACACAAGTCATGTAGTCACATATGCATAAATGCACATAGAGTAATAGTTTCTGATTCATTCTATTGTTCTTTCCACCCATATACCCTCCACTCCCTTCACTCTACTCTGCCTAATCCACAGTACCTCTATTCTTCCCTAGCCACCCCCACTTACTGTAAGTTAGAATCTGAGTTTCAGAGAAAACATTTGGCAATTGGGTTCTTGGGATTCATTTATTTCACTTAGCATGATATTCTCCAGCTCCATTCATTAACTGGCAAATGCCATAATTTCATTTTTCTGTAAGGCTGAGTAATATTCCATTGTGTATATGTGACACATTTTCTTTGTGTATTCATCTGTTAAAGGGAACATAGTTTGTTTCCACAGTCCATCTATTGTGAATTGAGCTGCTATAAACATTGATGTGGCTATGTCACTGTAGTATGCTGATTTTAAGTCTTTGGCTATATGCTGAGGAATGGGTAACTGAGTCAAATGGTGGTTCCATTCCAAGTTTTCTGAGGAACCTCCATACTGCTTTCCAGAGCAGTTGCACCAATTTGCAGTCCCACCAGCAATGTATGAGTGCACCTTTTCCCCCACATCCTCACCAACGTTTATTGTTGCGTGTATTCTTGAAAACGGCCATTTTGACTGGAGTGAGATCAAATTTTAGAATAGTTTTGATTTGCTTTTCTCTAATTGCTAAAGATGATGAACATTTTTTCTCGTTTGTTGATTGATTGTATCAAATTCTGTGAAGTGTCGATTCAGCTCTTTAGCCTATTATTGATTGGGTTATTTGTTTCTTTGGTATTAAGTTTTTTGAGCTTTTTATATATCTTGGAGATTAGCACTCTATCACATTATTGTTTCCTTTGCTGAGAAGTCGAATTTTAGTTTGAATCCATCCCATTTATTGATTCTTTTTTTTACTTCTTGCACTTTAGGAGTCTTGTTAAGGAAGTCAGGTCCTAAGCCAATATGATGAAAATTTGGGTCTATCTTCTCTTCTAATAGGTACAGGGTCTCTGGTCTAGTGCCTATGTCTTTGATCCACTTTGAGTTGATTTTTGTGCAGGATGAGAGACAAGGGTTTAATTTCATTTTCTTACATATAAATTTCCAGTTTTCCCAGCACCATTTGTTGAATAGGGTATTTTTCCTCCAATGTATGTTTTTGGTGCCTTGGCACCAAATAGATATAATGTGTCTTTGTCTGATTTCGATAACAGGGTGATACTAACCTCATAGAATGAGTTTGGAGGCTTCCCTCCCTCTGCATTTCATAGAATAATTTGAAGAGTATTGACGATTGACGTTAATTCTTCTTTGAAGGTCTTGTAGAACCCATCTGAGAATCCAACTGGTCTTGGGCTTTTCGTGGTAGGCTTTTGATGGCATCTTTAATTTCATTGCTTGAAATAAATCTGTTTAAATTGTGTATTTCCTCCTGATTCAGTTTGGGTAGGTCATAAGTCTCTAGAAATTTGTTCATTACTTCAAAGTTTTCTACTTTATTGGAGTAAACATTTTCAAAATGATTTCTAATTATCTTAATGGCCATTAATTCTCAAGATTATTATTGGGATGTGATTTGTATGCCTGGTCATTTTGAATTATTTCTGATTTTTAATTTTACTTAATTTCTCTTTTGATTGACTATTCCTTTAGTGTAGTTCTTCCCTTTGCTGGTTTTAACTTTTTTTAAAAATTTCATCCTCATGTAATATTTTGTTGAGAATGTTCTATAGTTCAAGCTTTCTAGTTGTGCATTCTTTTAACTTTTGTTTATCATGGACGGTTTTTATTTCATCTTCAAATCTGAAGCTTAATTTCGCTGGTTGTAAAATTCTTGGTTGGCATCCATTTTCTTTCAAAGCTTGATATATATTATTCCAGGACTTCCTAGCTTTGAAGGTCTGGGTTGAGAAATCAATTAAGATGTCTCACAACCTTTAAAATCATTTCCTTATTCTGTATGTTAGTCATTCTCATTATAATGTGCGTTGGTGTGGGTCTGTTGTAATTTTATACATTTAGGGTCCTGTAAGTCTCTTGCAGTTGATTTTCCATTTCATTCTTTAGGTTTGGGACATTTTCTGATATTATGTCATTAAAAAGATTATGCATTCCTTGAGTTTGTATCTCTGCACCTTCATCTATCCTGATAAATCTTAAATTTGCCTTTTCCTTCTATCTCATAATCGTTGGAAGTTCTGTTCATGGTTTCTTACCATATTCTCTATACAGTCAGGTTTTATTTTCAAGATTATGTATTTTTGTCTTCGTTGCCTGAGGTTCTGTCTTCCAAGTGGTCTGTTGGTGATACTTTCCATTTGATTTTTAATTTGGTTTATTGATTCCTTCATTTTATTTCTGCTTTATTCCTTTTCAGAATTTCTATCTCTTTATTGAAGTGATCTTTCATCTCCTGAAATTTATCTGATTTCATTTCTTACATCATTCTTTACATTGCAGATTGGTTTGGCTATGTACTTTTTAACTCCTTCCCTGACATTTCTTTTACTCTGGTGTCAATGTATGCTATTATTGGAGCATCTTGGTTTGTTTGGGGCACTTTGTTCCCTTGCTTTTCCATGTTGTTTGTGTATCTTCCCATCCAGCAGTATGGATCTGAGGCAGAACAGTTTCTACCCTGTAGTCTTAAAGTGTTCCTGGAGGTTTCTAGTACCTTTCCTTTAAGGGGTACTGGTGCCCAATGCCAGCAATATACAGCCTTAAACAGAATAGCTCCTATTAAGGCATCTATAGTTTTTTCACAATAAACAGAAATGACGAGTTCAATTATTGTCTACAGTACAAACAGTAAGTTTGCTAAAAGGGTTTCCCATTTCAAATGATGGAAAAAGAGAGTACAGAAGTGATGTTTATGAGGCAGGAAGAGAGAAGAAAGAAGTAAAAATTTTATAGTAAATGGAATTAATAGAGGGTGGCTGTTAGCATGAGAGAAGAGAGAAAGAGAATTTAGGGAAAAAAAATAATTGAGAGGTAAAATATATACAAAGTTTTAAAAAAAGAGTAAAAAGATAAGAATACACAACAAAACTATAATATACTATTCAGACATCCCAGTCCTCAATAAATTGATGCAAGAAAAATATTTGGTTTCAGAAAAGAAAAAAAAAAAAAAGAATCTCAATGGAAAATCGAACAATTATTTCCATTGGCATTCAAAAGTTTCTAGCTTTCCTTCTCTACTGATAGGAGAGTTGTCCAGTCTGGTGAATGCCTGACCAGTTGGCTGGGTAAGTCGATAGCAGATTCCCTCATATCCTCTTCCAACCTTCCCACCCATTGTAGCCAGCTCCTTCCATCCCTGTGTACTTCAGGACTTATGGGGCTTGGGAGAGCCTGGCTCTCACCAGTCTTTCCAACTTGTGCTTCCCCCAGGGAATGCCCCAGTCTCTGAATTTCCACAGGATTTCCAGGCCCAGACTGGTCCATGCAGACGCAGTGGCAATCTGATGAATCTGGACTTCAGATTCCCCAGGCTCTGACATGCTGCAGTCCCAAGATCTCAGTGCCTTCCAACTTGCAACTAGAGAGACCACCAGGGATGCACTCACCCAAAGGAGTGACCCTGTGAAGAAGCAGCAAGATGGCAGCCATTAGCACACCCAGCAGGAAGACCTCAGGTAACCAAACCCACAGGTACCTTGACACTGGCCTGGCCAGTGTCCCAAGATGGAGCCACCTACATGTAACTGAACCTGCATGCACTCTGACAATGGACCTCCAGGCCCCAACCTGGCAGCAGAGGTGGCTGTGCCTGGTGGACATTGGTGGCCTCCCAGGGAAATAGTATTTCCAGTGCTTGAACTCTGAGTCACAGAGTGATAAGGAATGCAGCTTTCCTCTAGTCCACCATCTTAAATCCACCATCATCTATTGATAAAGGACTTTTCATCTTTTAAATTGGAAACTATACTCATTAAACAATTCTCCCCACCACCCAACCACAGGTAATCACCGTTCTACTTTTTGTCTCTGTGGTTTTGATGACTCTAAATACCTCATACAGGCTGACCGATATGCTATTTGTCTTTTGGGGGGCTAGCTTATTTTAATAATGTAGAACATGTCAGAATTTCCTTTCTTTGAGACTGAATATTATTTCATTGTATATATTATATTTATATACCACATCTGTTTATTCATTCATCTGTTGATGGACACATGGGTTGTTCCAGTTAGCTGTGAATGATATCGCTATGAACATGGATGTATGAATATCTCTTTGAGACCCTGCTGTTAATTCAGTTCAGTGTGAGGTTCTAATACATGCATACAGCATGCACCGATCAAAGCTATCCTCCCTTTATCAGCTCCCTACCTTTCCCAACCTCTTCTGATCACTATTCTGCATTCAAACAAACATTTTTAGCTTCTGTATATGAGAGAGCACATGGTACTTTTCTGTCTGTGTCTGGTTTATTTTACTTAACAATATGTCCCAGTTTCATCCATTTGACAGAAAATGACAGAAGTTCATTCATGTTTATAACTGAAAAATATTCTATTGTATATACATATGTGTGTACACATACATATATAGAATATATATGTCACATTTATTTTCTTTATCCATCTCTCTGTTGATGAGCACCTAGGTTTCTTTCTTATCTTACTATTTTGATTGTGGCACAATTAACATGATTGTTTGGGTATTTCTTTGGTATTAAGATTTTATCTTTTGTGAATGTGTACCAAGTACTAGGATTGTTGGATTATATGATATAGCTATTTGTTCTCTAAAGGAACCTACTGTTCATGATAATGACTATACTAATTTACATTTATAGCAGCAATGTGTGAAACTTCTTTTTCCTCTACATCCTCACTAGCACTTACTTTTTATTTTTAGATAAACAGCTCTTTTAATTGTAGTGAGATGATGTCTCATCATAGTTTTGATTGTATTCTACTGATGGCTAATGATATTGGGTGTTTTTTCAACTATCTATGGGCCACTTTTGTTTCTTCTTTTCAGAATATTCCTGAAACAATCATGGCTGAAAACGTCCTAAGTTTGATGAGAGACAAATACATGAGATGATTTTCCCTTTGCACTCTCTATTCTCTTCCTAGAAATCTTACAATGCATGTGTTGGTTTGCTGGATGATGTCCACATGTCCCTTAAGCTCTGTCCACTTTTCATCAATATTTTTTTCTTTATGTTTCTCCAGGATTTGCATGTTTTTTGAATTGTATTTGTTTAATGTTTTTGGCTTTTGCTTCTTACCAACTATTGTTTTTGTGAAAAGGTTTACCTTGAAGTATAAGCTTAAGCTCTCCTTGGGTCTTTTCTGAGTCTGTGCCTTTCTCTGGGCATGTACCCACACTTTCTAATTCTTTCCAGTTGTTTTTGAATGCCCCAGTCTTGTCTGGTACCCAAAAAGTAAAAGAGAAAAATAAATATGAAAGAGGCTTTTAAGTGCCCTGGATATCACCTTAGTTGGAGAAGGAGGGGACTTGCAACCACCGGGGAAGGTAAAATGACCAACCACTTCAATGTCTGCACTTCTGTGATCGAGGCATCAATAAGTGATGAAAGCACAGACAACCAAATGCTTTGAGAGTAAAGCCCTTCTTGGCCACCTGACTCCCACATGCTATGTACAATTGTTTGCATGGGGAGTCAGATTACTGGTGCTTCCTACTCCACCATCTTCCCAGAATCTTCCAAATGAATAGAGTTTTGTTTTTTTTTTTTTTTTATTTATTTTTTTTTACATTTACATAGGGTAATGATGTTTATTTTATTTTCCCCTCCCCCCACCCCTCCCACCCCTCTTTTCCCTCTAGACAGTCCTTCTTTCCTTCATTCTTGCCGCTGTCCTTAGCCTAACTCTAAACCTAACCCTAAACCTAATGCTAGCCCCTCCCACCCCCCATTATATGTCCTCATCCGCTTATCAGCGAGATCATTCGACCTTTAGTTTTTTGAGATTGGCTTATCTCACTTAGCATGATATTCTCCAATTTCGACCATTTGCCTACAAATGCCATAATTTTATCATTCTTCATTGCGGAGTAATATTCCATTGTATAAATATGCCACAGTTTCTTTATCCATTCATCAACTGAAGGGCATCTAGGTTGGTTCCACAATCTGGCTATGGTGAATTGAGCAGCAATGAACATTGATGTGGCTGTATCTCTGTAGTATGCTGATTTTAAGTCCTTTGGGTATAGGCCAAGGAGTGGGATAGCTGGGTCAAATGGTGTTTCCATTCCAAGCTTTCTGAGGAATCTCCACACTGCTTTCCAGAGTGGCTGCACTAATTTGCAACCCCACCAGCAATGTATGAGTGTTCCTTTTTCACCACATCCTCGCCAACACCTATTGTTGCTTGTATTCTTGATAATCGCCATTCTAATCGGGGTGAGATGAAATCTTAGGGTAGTTTTGATTTTCATTTCCCTTATTACTAGGGATGTTGAACATTTTTTCATATATCTGTTGATTACTTGTACATCTTCTTCTGTGAAGTGTCTGTTCATTTCCTTAGCCCATTTGTTGATTGGATTATTTGTATTCTTCGTGTAGAGTTTTTGAGTTCTTTATAGATTCTGGAAATTAGCGCTCTATCTGAGGTATGGTTGGCAAAGATATTCTCCCACTCTGTAGGCTCTCTCTTCACATTTCTGATAGTTTCCTTTGCTGAGAGAAAGCTTTTAAGTTTGAATCTATCCCAGTTGTTGATTCTTGCTTTTATTTCTTGTGCTATGGGTGTCCTGTTAAGGAAATCTGATCCTGAGCCAACAAGTTGAAGATTTGGACCTACTTTTTCTTCTATAAGATGCAGGGTCTCTGGTCTGATTCCAAGGTCCTTGATCCATTTTGAGTTGAGTTTTGTGTAGGGTGAGAGATAGGGGTTTAATTTCATTCTATTGCATATGGTTTTCCAGTTTTCCCAGCACCATTTGTTGAAGAGGCTATCTTTTCTCCACTGCATATTTTTGGCCCCTTTGTCTAGTATGAGAAAATTGTATTTATTTGGGTTTGTGTCCATGTCCTCTATTCTGTACCATTGATCTACCTGTCTATTTTGGTACCAATACCATGCCGTTTTTGTTACTATTGCTTTGTAGTAGAGTTGAAGATCTGGTATTGCAATACCCCTGCTTCGCTCTTGCTACTGAGGATTGCTTTAGCTATTCTGGGTTTTTTATTCTTCCAGATGAATTTCATAATTGCTTGCTCTATTTCTGCAAGGTACATCATTGGGATTTTAATTGGAATTGCATAGCACTTTAGGTAGTATAGCCATTTTGACGATATTAATTCTGCCTATCCAGGAACATGGGAGATCTTTCCATCTTCTAAGGTTTTCTTGAATTTCTTTCTTTAGTGTTCTGTAGTTCTCATTGTAGAGGTCTTTCACCTCTTTTGTGAGATTGATTCCCAAGTATTTTATTTTTTTCGATGCTATTGTGAATGGGGTAGTTTTCCTAATTTCTCTTTCTGAAGATTCATCACTTATGTATAAAAATGCATTGGATTTATGAGCATTGATCTTGTAACCTGCTACTTTACTGAATTCACTTATGAGTTCTAAAAGTTTTCTGGTGGAATTTCCAGGTTCCTCTAAATATGTAGCTGGCCGTGTGGGAGGAGCCCACTGCCGGAGTGTGGAAGGCTACCTTGGGAAGACTCTAGCTGCCCTGCCCGGCTCCAATAAGCCACCTCTATCTGGGCCTGCCACCCGGGCCAAGCTTTACCCAGTGGGCAGACTCACCCGTGGCTCTATTTCAGTCCGAGTCTCTCAATGCCTCCCCTTCTTAACTCCAGGGTTCTGGAGCGACTGGGGGTGCAGTCTCCCTCTAGGCCGCCATCTTGGATCGCCCCGTGAAGAGAGCCTGCAGCCGGAGTGGGCAGAGCCGCCTGAAGAGGTCTCTGGCTGCCCTGCCCTAATCCCAGAGGCTGTTTGCGGATCGCGGCTCTCCGCTGGTTCGTTGCTGGAGTACGCTGTGCTGCAGGGGCTCTGGGACTCGGAGCTTGTTCTGGTCAGAAAGGCTCTCACTAGCAGGCCAGTTCCGTTCGGAGAACCTGGAGAAGCTGGCTGTGTGGGCGGGGCCCACCGCCGGAGTGCGCAGGGCTGCCTGTGGATGACTCCAGCTGCCCTGCCCGGCTCCGATAAGCCACCTCTATCTGGGCCTGCCACGCGGACCGAGCTTTACCCAGTGGGCAGACTCACCCGTGGCTCTATTTCAGTCCGAGTCTCTCAATGCCTCCCCTTCTTAACTCCAGGGTTCTGGAGCGACTCGGGGTGCAGTCTCCCTCTAGGCCGCCATCTTGGATCGCCTGAATAGAGTTTTGAAAATCTAATGGTCTTTCAAAAAATAACATATTGGTTTAAGCTGAAGGGAATGTAATCAGAGCTGGACATTTAAATCAGAAACTATACTCATTAAACAATCTCTCCACTCCCAACCCAATGCAATCACCATTAGATGAGCTAGGTCTGCTGGGCAGAATTTTGTATGTCCTTCCATGTAGTGTGTAGCAACAGGGTTCTTATTGGTTTATGACTTATTTTGATTTTCTTCCTTTCTGCACAGAGAAACTGATGGTAACTGTTCCCATGGGGCACTTGGTGGCTAGAGTAGGAGAACAGGCTGCTCTCAGCTGTCAGTTGTCCCCACCACAAAGTGCAGAGCACATGGAGGTGCGCTGGTTCAGGGGTGACAATTCCACGCTTGTTCACCTATACAGAGGTGGTCATGAAGTAAATGGAGAAGCTGCCCACGAATATGTAAATCGCACAGAGTTTGTGAAAGAGGCCATGGGAGAGGGCAAAGTGACCCTCAGAATTCATAACGTCAGCATTTCTGATGATGGACTGTACTGGTGTTCATTTAAAGACACTAACTTCAGTGATACAGCCAGCCTGAACCTAAGCATGGCAGGTATGTGTGCTTGTGGAACACTGTATAACAAAGCCTTTTTGACACTATAAGTTAAAATTGAGGAAAATTATCTCAATGCTTCTTATTCATCTCATATTCAAAAAAATTTCCAAGTATTACAAATACTCAAACATCTACTGTAAAAATATACTATGCAGTGAATAGACATTACAAAGTGACCAATTGGTCTAACTTGTAAATGAAACGTGAATTTGATTCACAAATCTTAAATTGCAGAACACATGACTTCCTTTTAACTTGCCAATCAAACCTCAGTACAATAGCTATCTTGATGGTTCTTTCTCATTTTCATCAGCACTTGACTTGGAGACACAGATTCATATCCAGGTTCCTGTTAGTGATGGACTCCTGGTGCAGTGTAACTCAGGAGGGTGGTTCCCACAGTCCCAAATGGAGTGGAGAGACAGCAGGGGAGAGGTAGTTCCACATTCATCAAAATCATACTCACAGGATGAAGCCAGACAGTTCCACATGAAGATGACTCTTCTCCTCAGAAACCTGTCAGATGGCGATATTATGTGCTGTTTGCAACCCTGTAACAGGTGAAGAGAAACGAACAAGTATCATCCTAGCAGGTGAGTGCTCCATCATTAAGGTTTGGTTGTCAACAAAACATAAAGAGAAAAATATAAATAGAAAACTAAAGGGATAGTTAATGTTGAGGAGCTTCTACATTTCCAAACGCTCTCTAATTTGACTCTTTATCATTGTTATGGGTTTTGGTAATACAGATGTTGTCAGGTGCTAAGAGGAAGTCTTTAGAAGAAAAATAAACAAGAACAATAACAATTCACAATTAAAACATACATTACAGCTTTAATAGAGTTTAATGTTCATTATCTTCTTAAACCCTCACAATAATTATGTGTAAATTTAACAGTGTAAATTCTAACTCAGTAACTTTATCTTTCTGAACTATAGTTCTATCATCTTAGAAATGAATATAATCATACCTCATGGGATTTTGAAAATATTAAATAATTAGCAGAAGTAAAAACCTTTTCTTACTGTCATTCAATATTTAGCACAGAATTGACATTTAAAAATTTCTGAAATTTCAACAGTGAGGAATTTTTGTGGTCATTGAGAGACAGATGTTGAGAGGCCAATAAATCCAGGAGTAAGTGAAATGTGGAACTAAACTACAGATTTCTTGATAATAGGTTCATAATAAGTTGATGGCAAAAGCCAATCAGGATAAGGCCATATTCTATGTGCAATAAAGGTATCCTTAACTAATCCTCTGTAGAGAAATCAGGGTTGAATACAGGAGCAATGTGGTGGGTGGGGAAATGCCCCTTCATATACTACTTCATGGAATCTATTTTAGCCTGATTGAGAACACAATTTTTCCCTCAAAAACTTCTACAGTACTCTTAAAGAATTAAAAAATGGACTGGAAAAGTATTGTCCTGACCAGGTAGGAGTCTATAACAATGATTTGTGGTTTAGTGAGAAAGTTTTGTAGGAGTGGGTAAGATTCTGTAAATATTATAAATGCAGTGCTGATAGGATTTACTGATAGATTAATGTGTGATGAAAAAGAAATAAAGTAAATCAGAAGGATTCCAGTGTTGTAGCACTGATTCATGAAAGATGATTTTTCGTCTACTGAGATAGGAAAATGTGTGGAATGAAATAAGACCATGCTTTCAGACTTACCAGCAATGAGTAGATCAGGACTTAGGCACATGAGCTTAAAGTTCTGCAGAGGAGACCATGTTTGGGACATAACATGAAGGTCTTCAGCCTAAAGAGAATATTTTAAGGATGAAACTGGCGAATATCACAAAAGGAGTAAGAACAAATCCATTTGCTCCTTTGAAGATCAGGATGCTTTTGTACTGAGATCATTTGTTAGAGACAAGAGAGAGGTTTTTTTTTTCAATCCATTGAAGTCTCAGTGTGAATTATTTCCCCAAGATAAGCTTAATGTGGTACTTGCTGTATACTTGTCACTAAACCAAGTCTACCAACATGTAGTCCTCTTACAAATACAGAAATAAGGAATCATAGACCCGAAGGAGAATCCTGCTTCATTAGCAGCAACTTTCTAATTCATCTTGGACCCCTGTTGTGAATGTATTGATTTCAAGTTGTTCTGTTCGCTCTTTCAGAGGACCTGTTTGATAAGGACCACCTTACAATGAAGTTTTTACTTTTATTTTCATGTATAATACTCCTTTTGGTGTTGGTGTATATGTGCGTTCTGTATTGCATAAGAAAAGGTAATTGATACAAGGGGGGAATCATTAAGGATGTTAACTTGATTGCTAAGTCATATGTAGGCAAAACTGAATGATGTTTGTCTTCCAAAGTCATGCCTCTTTTGGGAAGATTTATAGTTTGTTTCCCAATTTAGAAATGTTGAACTTCACACCTCTTAGCTTCCCAAGACAAGGATGCTTTTAGGGATGAGTTTGGTATAGATGTCTCCTGAACTTTCAGATTCACAGTTACTTCCATACCTGTAAATAGGGTGTTAGAGGAATAAAAATTAAACACTGAAAATTGAGAGAGTACTATTCTCTTTTAAGAAGCAGTCCATATGTTTTCCAAAGGAAAAAGTAAGAGTTTTATTATTTTTAAGTGTACACAATACTTAGGAGACTTGTTTTACTTGAATGGGAATTTACACTAGAGACAAAATCAACATAAAGATTACACTAATGGTATGAATCTATATCATGCACAAACACAGAAATGAAATGATGTACCCCATTTTTGTACAATGAATCAAAATGCAGTCTGTAAAAATAAAAAGAAAAGAAACAATAAAAACATGAAGAAACAACAAAAAAATATCAAGAAGAAGAGCATGTATGTCCAGCTTTTATATATCTGGCTATCTCTTCTGTCCACTGTTTGGCTGGCCTCACAGTTATGCACAGCCACAGCACCATCAGCCCTGCACACTGATACAAAGTGGGATAAATTCATCAGGTAACTACCATAATGTGGAACAAAGGAGCAGCACCTAAGTGCCACAAAGTCAAATAATAGCAAACCATCCCACGGACCAAAGAGAAACCATAGAAACAAACAAAAAAAAAAAATGACATCGTTTCTTTTCCCCAAATAAATTCACATGAAAGTTCTATGATTCCAGAATTTTCAGAATAGAAACAGGGTAATGTGAAATGTCAAAGACCCCATTATTTTGTGAAGTACACCTCAAAATATTCTAATTCCACCCACCTCTGAACCATATACTCTTAACCTCTCCCAGTCGCAGCTGGTAGGGCCTGTGAGGCCACCAGGGTGACTCTGGCCCTATCTCCTGGAGAACTGCCCAGTCCCTGATGATTCCACTCACACCAGATGCTAGTGCATCTCTCCTCTCGTGAGAGACCGGGACCTCCAGGAAGGGCCCTGAGCTTTGATTCATGGTCAAATGCTGAGCCCAAAGGTGAGCCAACAAGCACTTTGCAGGAGAGGCACCATCTTAGAAACCAAGTCTGTTGGGGCGGATTTGTTCAAGTGTGGCTTCCATTTTTAAATTAAATAGTTTTAAGGCTTCTGGGTTTGTGTTTCCAGTGCTCAGATGAAGTCCAGCCATAGGACTTCTTACCCACCCAGAGATGCTTTACAAGCCTTGGTAAAAGGCATTATCTCCTTTTGACATTGCAAAGTTGATGTTTTAAGAGAGAAAAACTTCCCAGCCACTAGGTCTGGCCCTCCCTTTTCCCTCACAGCTGCTGGTAGCACTTTCACACTCGGTCCTGAGGATCTCTCACCAACTATCCTCTTAACCCACTTTAGCTTCAGTTCTCTAATCAGCTGTCTACATGATTGTGTCGCTATTTTCTCCACTCATGGTCAAAGGAGTAGTGCTGTGCAGAAGTAGCGAACTAATGCAAGAGGTGTGGAAGCAGGTGCCCTGTGCTGAAGCACTGGAAGCCTCTGGGTCACTTTATGATTTGCAAAGAGAAGTTTCTTCAACCTTCAGAACTAAGTCTCATACTAAGGCTGACTTCCCTCCTACAAAACACCTAAATCAAGCAGAAAGGAAACAAGGGCAAGAGTGGTGATTCCTGTGCAAAGATTTGAAATGTTTTAAAAGACCAAGTTCCTGAAATTCAATAAAATATGTTGATTAATTTCAATTAAAAATAAAAGAAACGGTCCAATCAAAATGAAGCACATTCGACTTCTACATTAAACTCTTCAGTGATGGATGAATCCTGTGAGTCTTGCTCAAAGATGCATTTAATTAAACCACTATCTTCTTGCCCACACGAGTTACCATTAGTTTTCAATATTATAATTTCTTTGATTCAGGATTTTGAGTAAATTAATATGAAATACAGATATATAATATAAACCAGTAAAAGGGCTATTTTTCTCCATTGTATGTTTTCAGCACCTTTGTTTAGTATGAGAAAACTGTACTTAGTGGGTTTGTCTCTCTGTCTTTTATTCTGTACCATTGGTCTACCTGTCTATTTTGGTGCCAATGCCATGCTGTTTTTGTTACTGTTGCTCTGTAGTAGAGTTTAAGGTCTGGTATTGTGATACCTCCTGCTTCACTCTTCCTGCTAAGGATTGCTTTAGCTATTCTGGGTCTCTTATTTTTCCTAATGAATTTCATGATTGCTTGTTCTATTTCTATGAGGTACATCATTGGGATTTTAATTGGAATTGCATTGAATTTGTATAGCACTTTTGGTAGTATGACCATTTTAACAATGTTAATTCTGCTTATCTGATAACATGGAGATCTTTCCATCTTCTAAAGTTTTCTTTAATTTCTTTCTTTAGTGTTCTGTAGTTCTCATTGTAGAGGTCTTTCACCTCTTTTGTTACATTGATTCCCAAGTATTTTATTTTTTGAGGCTATTGTGAATAAAAATGCATTAGAGTTATGATCATTGATTTTATATCCTGCTACTTTACTGAATTCATTTATGAGTTCTAGAAGTTTTCTGGTGGATTTTTCAGCTCCTCTAATTATATAATCATGTCATTGGCAAATAAGGATAGTTTGAGTAGATAGCCTCTTCAACAAATGGTGCTGGGAAATCTGGAAATTCATATGCACCAAAATGAAACTAAAGCCCTATCTTTCACACTGCACAAAACACAACTCATAATGAATCAAGGACTTCAGAATCAGACCAGATACCCTGCTACTTGTGGAAGAAAAAGTAGGTGCAAATCTTCATTATGTCCACTTAGGACCAGACTTCCTTAACATGACTCCCAAAGCACAAGAAATAAAAGCAGAAATCATTAACTGGGATAGATTCAAACTAAAGAGCTTTTTCTCAGCAAAGGAAACTATCAACAATGTGAAGAGAGCCTACAGAGTGGAAGAAAATCTTTGCCACACATACTTCAGTTAGAGCACTAATCTCCAGAATCTATAAAGAACTCAAAAAACTCTACACCAAGAATACAAATAACCCAATCAATAAATGGGCTAAGGAAATGAACAGACACTTCACAGAAGATCTACAAGCAATCAAGAGATACATGAAAAAATGTTCAACATCTCTAGTAATAAGAGAAATGCAAATCAAAATACCCTAAGATTCCATCTCACCCCAATTAGAATGGCGATTATCAAGAATACAAGCAACAATAGGTGTTGGTGAGGATGTGGGGGAAAAGGTACACTCATACATTGCTGGTGGGGCTGCAAATTAGCGCAGCCACTCTGGAAAGCAGTGTGGAGATTCCTTAGTAAATTTGGAATGGAACCACCATTTGACCCAGCTATCCCACTCCTTGGCCTATTCCCAAAGGACTTACAATCAGCATACTGCATTGATGCAGCCACATCAATGTTCATAACTGTTCAGTTCACAATAACTAGATTATGTAACCAACCTAGATGTCCTTCAATTGATGAATGGATAAAGAAACTGTGGTATATATATATACAATGGAATATTATTCGGCCATAAAGAAGAATAAAATTATGGCATTTGCAGACAAATAGATGCAGTTGGAGCATATCATGCTAAGTGAGATAAGCCAATTCCACAAAACCAAAGGCCAAATGATCTCTCTGATAACCAGATGATGATATATAACGGGGTGTGGGAGGGAGGCAATTGTATACAAAGATGAATTGTATAGAGGAAAAAGAGGGGTGGGGAGGGGTTGGGGGAAAGGAAAAATAACAGAAAGAGACAAACATCATTACCCTATGTACATGTATGATTACACAAATGGTTAGACTCTACTTGGTGTACAACCAGAGTAACAAGTTGTACCCCATTTGTGTACAATGAATCAAAATAAATAAATAAAAATAAATGAATAATGGAATTAATTGTGTATTCATATTTGTTTATGGCAAGAAAATATAACAGATGATAACAATGACATATTTCACTAAGAGACAAGAATTCAAAGTGATAGGGGAAAAATAAAATTTATTACTGATTCAAGGATTCTATGAGTCAAAGGGTAAGTTCCAATTTATTTGGTCCATTCTACTACCTAATCTAGAAACCACATTTATTGATTACCTACCTATGACAGCCATTGTTATTATCATTTTATAGAATTTATCTATATCAATTCAAAATGGTAGTTCCATTATTGTCTCCTTTTAGGGATAAGGGTACCATAGATTTTGTAGATCATAAATCGTAGAGCCAAGATAGGACTACAGATACCTCTGGCTCAAAATCCCATGCACTGATCATTATACTCTTATTTCAGTACTCGATTTCAAGTTTATTCTCGTACATTTTAATGTTTGTGGAGGTCGTTGACTCATGAGACAGTCTAGCTCAGTGATTGTGAAAAATTTATTTCCTTTGGATAATAAATTCACTTTCACACAGTATGTCAAATTATAATTCTGAAACCACAGAGACCTCTCTTTTTCCAGTGAAAATCTTTGAGAAACTTTTCTCTGAAAGTACTTCTGCACTCTCCAGATAATTAAACGTTACATTTTTTTGTTGTTGTTGTTCAATCACTTGTGGAAGGTGATATAAATCAAAGATTAACTGCTTCACAGATAAATTATTCTGTAATACTTGGGAAACGTTTTCACCATGTCTACTTAGCTTGTGGCAATGAATACCTGGACAGGACATTTAAGCTCAGAGGTACGAAGTGTGATTTCTTTACTATGTAGGAAGTCAGGCTTTTCTTATTCCCTGAGTCTGTGGTTCCAAGGCAATTCTTTGTTTTAGCCAACTCAGTGTTGGCACAGCTACCGTTGTCAAAGAGTCATTAGCATTCTGACAAGGATTCCTAGGACTGTTTCCCACTCTCCCCAAATTAATTTTGATCTGGAGTAGGTGGTGCAAATTAGGAACAACACCTAGCTCCATGAGATCTGCAAACCTAGTCTGACTAGGACTTGCCACTATTCACAAAACAGACTCATAGATTAAGCCCTAAATTGAGTTGGCATGGGAAAATGACTCCTGCTTTTTCAAATAGAAGTCCTCAGGCTAGAGATGCCCCACACTCCCATGTTCTTCTCTGTTAATCTAACTCTCTCTCTTCTAGAGTACGTACCTCGATGTCTACCTCGATGTCCTGTTGTGTTGAACTCCATGCCTGCTCAATTCCCGCTTTGCATAATCTGTTCTGCCACACTTCTTATTGTGTATGTGCCATTCCGGACCAGAGGTAATTGGGTTTAGTAGTGGTGGACTCTCTCGTGGTTGCTCTTATTTTCTTAGAAACCTGTCTCTTGCGGTTGTTCAGCCAAGGTTATATCAGCCTTTCGTCACCACTAGGAGGATCTGTGGTTTGGGTGGCATCTCGGAGGATCAAATTCCAATGCTGAAATTGTTTTGGGTGTGAAGGACAAAAGCTGCTCTCACTGTTGCCTGGGTTTTCAACCGTACAGGGGACAGATCTTCTGCTACACACAGGGAGTAAGAAATATACTGGTTTCAGAAAATATGATTGAATCTAGTCCCTCTTTAAATATTTTCTGGGTCCACTTACTTGCTGATGAATATCCATGACTCCAAGTCAAAATTTCTTATCTATTTGGGTCTTAGAATCTACACTAAAATACAATGTCAAATATAAATATTCTCCTTCCAATTCCAATACTAACATATGTATTCAAAAATTTGTATGTAATCTCAGGAAGTTTATGAAATTTTTAATCCTTTTGTGGACCCATTATTTATGAAATAAGGTCATTATTTAGAGGTAAAATTAATGAAGTAAAATAATATTCAAAAATATGTTTTTGACAATTATTCATTATTTAGAGGCTTATGAAGGAAATGTGTAGGCAGGAGAGTTATCACCAACTGGAGAAATAGTTTGTCTCATTTGAAGCATTGCTTCCAAATCACAAAGAAGAATTTTAGAGTTAGTGGTGAGCAGAAGGACTCTCTGTTTTGTCTCATTTTCTGTCTTCTTTGGACGGCATGCATCAACCATTTATCCTGAAATTTAGACTCTCCTGCCTCAGAACTTATGAAACGAGTGAATAAAAAGCCCTGTTCCTTAGTGTCAAAAGAATAAATACATTTACATTTAAAAAAACAACACCCCAATAGGGGGGAAATAATAAAGCACCTAAGACAAAGTTCCCTAGACATCTTCATTTTAATTAAGTGTGAATTCTTTCTCTAAAACTTCCATAAGAGGAAATATGAGGAGCTGAGAGACCAGAATAGAAACCACCTCAGTCATTTTAGAAGTTGTCCGAGGATAATACAAATTATTCCTTATTGTCAAAGGTTTTTCAAGTTTAATGACCACATAGCTGACCTCAGTAGTTTCTTTTGAATGAATACACAGGAGTTGAGCTGGATCACAAGTTAGGTATATATTTACCTTCATAAGCAACTGCTAAGATGATGGTACTAGTTTATACATAACCAGCAATGAATAAGAGAGCACTTACTGTTGAGTTGTATGTTTAAGAAGGATTGGTAATAATTCTTTATATATTTTCTACAATGTACCTGTGAATCAATTGGTCTTGGAATTATCTTAGTCAGGACTTTTTTGATTATTGATTTAATCTCCTAACTTGTTAATCTCCTTGCTCAGATTTTCTATTTCATCTTATCTCAGTCTTGGTAGGTTGTATGTTTCCTCTAATTTATTCATTTCTTCCAGGATTTTCATTTTATTGTTCCAGGCTTTCCATTTTATTGTTGTACAGTTGTATATAATAGTTGCTTTTAAACCCTTCTCCACTTCCTCCCTGGTGTCAAACGTAATATTCATTCCATTTTTGGTTTATTTATTTGAATCTTTACTCACTTTTTAAAAAATTGTGTAGATAAATATTTGGAAATTTTATCTTTGTAAAAAACCAACTCAATTTTATTGATTTTTTTCCTATTGTTTTTCTATTTTTTATTTCTTTGTTTTCTGATTTAATCTATTATTTTCTACCATTAGCTAAACCTGGGCTTAAATTGTTCTTTTTTTAGCTCCTTGGAATATAATGTTAGGCTGTTTATTTGACATCATTCTATTTCTTAAGCATTTATCATCCCTATTGGGACTGCATTTGCTACATCCCTGAAATTCTAGTATGTTGTTTTTCATCTTCATTTGTCTTGAGATATTTTGTAATTTTTTTCTTTTACTTTCTTTCTTCAGCTTTATTCAGATATAACTGACAGATAAAAATTTACTTGCCTAAGGTACATGCATGATGTTTTTATATACACATCCGTGGTGAAATGATGACTGAAATCAAACTAATTAACATATCCATTTCCTCATATAGTTACCTGTTTTTGTATGTGTGGTGAGAATACCTAAGATATATTCTCAGCAAATATCAAGCACTCAATAAATATGGACACATTTCTGTATGCGAAGTTTTCAGAACATGCTCATTTAACAACTGAAAGTTGGTACCATTTGACTAACATCTCCATATTTTTCTACCTCCTGATCTTGGAAATCACCATTCAACTCTTTGATTCAATGAGTTTAAATCGTTTAGAATCTACATGTAAATTATGTCGTGTGGTATTTGTCATTCTATGTCATACCTATTTCACTTAGCACAATGTTCCCCATGTTCATCTATGTTGTCACAAATGGCAAGAAACTCTTCTTTTTGTAAATTAGATTAACATTGCCTTGCATACACATGCATAATTTATTTATTAATCTATTGGCAGACATCTTGTCTCCATAGCTTGGCTACTTCGAAGAATGCTGTAGTGCAGATATCGTTCTGAGATAGTAACTTTATTTCCTTTGAATGCATGCTCTGAAGTGGAATCACTTAGGAACCTTCACACTGTTTTCCATAGTGACTATATCAATTTACATTCCCACCAAAGTTCATGTCCATTTCACAATGCAAAATGCATTCAATCTCCAAAACTAACAAAGTCTTAAATATTTTAGCATTTCTCAAAAGTTCAAGTTCAAAGTCTCCTCAGAAACTCAAAGAAAAGTCAACTGTGAGCCTCTGAAAAAATAAACAAGATAGTCACGTACTCTAAGATACAATGGTGGAGCAGGCACAGGGTATACACCCCTACTCCACAAGGAATCTCTTTGCATATTGTGGTCATTTCAGCAATATTCATCTGTGAACATGGGCGATCTTTGTATTTTTTCTGTGTCTTCTTCAGTTTCTTTTGTCAGTATCTTGTAATTTTTTTTTTTTTTTTTTTTTTTTTTTTTTTTTGCGGTGCTGGGGATTGAACCCACGGCCTTGTGCTTGCAAGGCAAGCACTCTAGCAACTGAGCTATCTCCCCAGCCCCAGTATCTTGTAATTTTTATCACATCATCTTTTACTGCCTTACCTTAATGTTTTCCTAGTTTTTTTTTTTTTTTTTTTTTTCTTTAAGTTGGGTTGTTTGGTTGCTGTTTTGAATGGGATTGCTTTCATGATTACTTTCTTAACAAGTCTATTATGAATATATAAAAATGTTATTTGTATGTTGATTTTTTGTATCCCACAATTAAAAAAAAATACTTTTAGTTGTAGATGTACACAATAGCTTTATTTTATTTATTTATTTTTATGTGGTGCTGAGGATCAAACCCAGTGCCTCACACATGCTAGGTAAGCACTCTAAACCACTGAGTTACAACCCCAACCCTGTATCCCACAGTTTTATTGAATTTATCAGTTATAATAATTTTTGTTGAAGTTTCTCTCTTTACTTCTTTACACACACATACACACACAGGAACATACTTATGTCCTCTGCAAACGGAGATGATATTGCTTCTTCCTTTCATTTATATGCCTTTTATTTATTTATTTTGTTCATCTTTATAAGACTTTTAGCACTATGGTGTTTTCTTGTTTAAAATCATAAGAGAAACTCTTAGCGTTTCCCCATTCAGTATAATGCTGGCTATGAGTTATTCATATACAGCTTTTGTTATGTTCAGGTACATACCAAATTTACTCAGGTGTTGAATTTTATTAAATGATTTTTCTTCATCTATTGAGATGATCATATGATTTCTAACCTTCACTATGTTTATATAATGATTTCATTTATTAATTCGTGTATGTTGAACCATTTTGTATCCCTGGGTAAATCCAAATTGATCATGGTGAATGATCTTTTGAGTGCCGTTGAATTCTATTTGGCAGTATTTTGCTGAGAATAGTTACATCTATATTCATTGGAGGTATTGCTCTACATTTTTCATTTTTAATTATATCTTTGTCTGGTTTTAGCATCAGGGTAATGTTGGCCTTATAGAATGAATTTGGAATAATTATTTTCCTTTCAAGTTCTTTGAATATTTTGAGAAGAATTGTTGTTAGTTTTTATTTAAAAATTTTTGTAGACTCTTTTTTATTTGTTCTTTTTTAGATATGCATGACAGTAGAGTATATTTTGACATTTTATATATATATATATATATATATATATATATATATATGGAGAATAACTTCACATTAATGTGGTTGTACATGATGTGGAGTACTGGCTATGTATATATATGTAAACATAGGAAAGTTATATCTGATTCATTCTACTGTCTTGTCTATTCCTATCCAGACTCCATTTTCCTTATTCCCCTTTGACTAATCAATAAGCTTCTATTGTCCCCTCCTACTGCCCTTACTGTGTGTTAGCATCCACATATCAGAGAGAACATATGGCCTTTGGTTTTGGCGAATTGACTTATTTCACTTAGCATGATACTCTCAAGTTCCATCCATTTCCTGGCAAATGTCATAATTTCAATCTTCATGGCTGAGTAACATTCCATTATGTATATAAACCACATTTTATTTATTCATTTACTTGTTGAAGGGCACCTAAGTTGGTTCCATAGCTTAGCTATTGTGAGTTGAGAAGCTATAAACATTGATGTTTATATCAATATAGTGCACTGATTTTAAGTCCTTTGCATGTATGGTGAGGAGTGCGATAGCTGGGTCAAATGGTGGTTCCATTCCAAGTTTTCTGAGGAATCTCCATACTGCTTTCCAGAGTGGTTGCAGCCCCAGTGATTTTGGTATGTTGTATTGGTGTTCTCATTTACCTCTAATTATTTTTTTTCATCCCTGATTTCTTCTGCTCTCCATTGGTCATTCAATAGCGCATTATTTAGTCTCCATGTGTTAGAGTATCATCTATTTTTTATTTTAGTATTGATTTCTTGTTTCATTCCATTATGATCTGATAGAATTCATGGTATTATCTCTATTTTCTTTTTGTATTTGCAAAGAGTTGCTTTGTGGCCTAAGATATGATTTAGAGAAGTATCCATGTACTGCTGAGAAAAAAGTGTATTCCATCATTGATGGAGGAAATATTCTGTATATGTTTGTTACATCTAAATTATTAATCATATTTTTTAGTTCTACAGTTTCTGTATTTAGTTTTTGTTTGGAGGATCTATCCAGTGGTGACAAAGACATGTTAAAGTCACCCAGTATTTTTGTGATCTATTTGATTCCTGCATTTGAGAAGGGTTTGTTTGATGTATGTAGGTGCTCCATTGTTTGGGGCATAAATATTTATGATTGTTATGTCTTGCTAAAGTATAATTCTCCTAAGCAGTATGAAATGTCCTTCTTTGTCCCTTCTGATTAACTTTGACTTGAAGTTCATTTTATCTATTATAAGGAAAGAAATCCCTGGTTGTTTACAAGATCCATGTGAATGTTAAGTTTTTCCTCATCCTTTCATCATCAGTCTGTGGATTTCTTTGCCTGTGAGGTGAGTCTCTTGGAGACAGCATGTTGTTGGCCCTTGTTTCTTAATCCAATCTGCCAGTTTATATCTTTCGATTAATGGTGTAGGACATTTACCCTCAGTGTTATTGTTGGAGATGTTTTTTATTCCCTGTCACTTTGATTTAGTTATGGTTTTTAATTTGAATTAGTTTCTCCTTTGATTGACCATTCTTTTTTTTTTTTTACTTATGATTCTATTATTTATTTGAGATTTCTACTAGGCTTCTACCTTGCATTGACATTAAAATGATCTCACATAACATTAATTTCCTTATTATTGTGTTTTTGAACTTGCCCACAGTGGTGACTATTTATTCACCTACCCATTTAAATTTCTTGGAAATATCTATAAAGTTATGAATGCTTCAGTAACAATTTCCTGAACTTATGTCTTTGTATTTATACCCCAGGATTTTGGAAAAAGTGGACTAATTAACATTTTCTGAGAACCCCAAATACTAGGAAATATTACTTTAAAACCATCTAAATGACTTTTGGCCTAGAAGATCTTAAAATCTTAACGCAAACAAATATCATAAAAAGAAAGCAGATAAGCACCTGTTTCTTGAAAGCATGTTCATTTTGATTTAATCCATTTTCCAAAAAATGATTATAATAGTCTCCCATCACAGGCTCTTCTTTAGATGTTACCCTGTCTGTCCCCCACTAAAGGTAGGGTTTATCTCTTTGCCCCATTTAATCTAGTGGGACCTGTGATTACTTTGACCACTACACTGTGACATAAGTCACAACCAACTTATCCATCGGACACAGCTAGCACAGTATCTAGGAACTGTGGTGCTTTTAGGGGCCTCTGAAAAGCTTTCTATTTCTTTTAAATTCAGAAGAAAAAAAAAGAACTTTTGGGTTTAAGAAAATGCTTGAATATATACATATATATTCATCTTTATGTCAAGAGTTCATAAATATAATTATATATTTAAATGCTATTTATGTATTTATTTACTTATTTGGTAATGGAAAGACCTGTGGAAGCAGAAGTGCCTGGGGTCCCCTGATTGTCACAGTTCAGTCCTGGGGGGAAGTGACATAATTCAATTTCTTAAATGCCCATACAGCTTCTGATTCCTGCCCTTTGGGACATTTACTCTCATAATCTGGCCACTTGACCATGATAAACCTAAACTACATGGAAAGATCATTCTGGTCAACAGTCCTAGATGAGTTCCCAATCGTAGCCTTGTGAGTGAGCCCATTCAAGATGCTCTGCTTGGTTGAACCTAAGAACCTTGATTGAACTAAGAGCCTTGGTTGAACTATGGCTGTAGTCTAGCCATAACTGATTGCAGGTACAAACTAGACACCGATTAAGACCTGTCCAGCTTAACCCCATAAACATAAAACACTGCGGTAAATTAATAATAAGGGGTTATTTTAAGCAATGATCTTTTGGAGTGGTGATTGACTATTCTAGTGTAGTTCCTCCCTTTGCTGATTTTCAATTTTATGGTGTTATTTCATTTATATGAAATATTTTATTGAGTATGTTTGGTAGTGCAGGCTTTCAAGTTGTGAATTATTTTAACTTTTGTTTATACTGAAAGGTTTTTATTTCATTGGCAGTTCTGAAGCTAAATTTTGCTGGGTATAGTATTCTTGACTGGCATCCATTTTCTTTCTATATATTATTTGAAGACCTCCTAGCTTTGAGGGTCTGGGTTGAGAAATCAGTTGAGATCAGATCATTTTCCCTATAAATGTTACCTTTCATTTTTCTCTGGTAGCCTTTAAAATTCTATCCTTATTTTGTATGTTAGGCATTTTGATAATAATGTGTATTTATGTGGGTATGATGTAATTTTATATATTTGGGGTCTATAAGCCTCCTGTATTTGATTTTCCATTTCATTCTTCAGGTTTCAGAAAATTTCTGATATTATTTCATTGAAAAAACTGTTCATTCTGATAGTATATTCTCTTGGTTTGTATGAGCCTTTATCTATTCCAATAAATCTTTGTTCTTTTCATGTTATCTCATGTTTCTTGGAAGAATTGTTTCTGCTGGAGTTCAAAAGAATCATCTTCCTGTGGCAAAACAAGTGACGGTACATGTTATAATTTGCTTATGGTTAATGTGTGTCCTCTGACTTTTATTTTTGAAAATTTGCTTTTGTTTCCTGGTGAAGTCTTTATGTTGAACCTGATTAGAAACATTTGTGCTTTGTGTACGTAGATGTTCATATATTTTCATAGATCTGGGGAGTTTGCATCTATTATTTCTTTGATCATTTTATTTATTATTTTCTTTATTCTTCTAGTGCATCATCTCACTAATTTTCTAATATTTTACCTTCCTCAGTCTCTACTTCAGATCCTTTAATTTCCTTGTACAACAGCTGGATGAAAGCTATATCCATGGGGATATGTGTTCTAATGGTACTTTCACCTTATTAATTGGTTGTCTAATAAGGTGCCTAGAAGGTAAGTAAACAGAAGGAGTCATGACTCTGAAACTTTCTTCTTGTACATATTTGTTTTACATTCCCTTATAAAGTTCCACTTTATGTCTTGTAATGCAAAACTTTACTCTGCTTCTCCAGAGAGGAAAAAAAAAAGGTTAAATCCCAAAGTGTGTTGAAGTTATATATTAGATTCTAAGGATAAGCTGTAGTCTCCCCCCTCTCTGGGCTAGCTTATTTCTATCTCAAGTGTGTAATAAAAGAGAAACTCAGGCTTCTTCTGTCCTGTCCTTCAGTAATAATACACAGAATCATAACTGTGCTTCTCAGACTTCTCATTCTCTTCCTGCAACATGGGCCAGTTGACATCTCTATCTCTGGCACCCTCCCCAGAAGAATACAATTCAGTTCTCTGCAAGTACATTTTGTGACATTGTTTCTCACATAGGTCAATTTATCCTGCTTTTACATATTTCATTCACTGAAAACTTTTAAGATTTAGTTCTGCTCGGACATGTTTTTTTTTATTCTTTCATTCTGCCTTCTTGAAGGTAGTTAACCATTCTATGCTTTTGTTCAGCCAGAGAATCATGGGTGACTGGTATTAAGTAGGAAATAACTCCCATTTTATCCCCCAAATATTTTTTCTGATATGAATGAGAACTAACATGTCATCAGATATGATTGCCCCAACACTTCTTGAAATAGAATTGCAATTCATAATATCGTGAGTAGTTCCCATTGTTTTCCTGATGAATTTTCCTTAAGTGGCATAGTATTAAGTCAACACTGATGATATTATGTGTATCACTATGTTAGAAGAAAAAATGAAGGCATATTGAATTATGAGAGCAAATGTTTTGAGCTCACAGTTTTACCAATTCCAAATAATTTCTCACAAGTGAAAGCAAAAAATAGTCAAGGATTTAAAAATTCACTGACTCTTGAGACTATGAAAACTAAGAAAAAATTTCCCCAAGTGGAAAAGTAGTATGGAAAACATGTTAATAATATATAAGAAATAAGTAAAAGAATTTAATTAGAGATCAATCATCCTAATTTAAAATATAGATTGTGTTATATTTGCAGGGCAAGGCTCCTAAAGAAAGTAATTTGAAAACACATTTAACCCTGTGTGTGTACATGTTCCACATATACAGATTGAACCAACTGCAGATCAAAACATATTTTTAAAATTATGTCTGTATTGGATTTATAGAGGCAATTTTTTTCTCTTATTGGTTTCTAAATAATATTATATAACAACAATTTATTTAGCATTTTCATTGTATTATGTATTATAAATTATCTGGTGATTATTTAAAGAATATGGAAGAATGTTGGTAGATTGCATGCAAATACTATGTGATTTTATATAAGTGATTTGGGATTCAGCAGATTTTGGTATCCATGGGGCAGATTAAATCTGGAACCAAGAGATTGTATATTTACAACCTAGTCATTGAATATCAATGGTTGTTAATATTACAAGAGAGATAACCATAGATTAGTTTCATAAATGTAAGAAAAACTCTACCTGTTATGCCTTCTTATTAAAAAATAAAAAAAAAACAAAAAAATAAAATCCCAAGTCTGATTAAACATATATTACAACTTCTAATTTGCAGGATGCACTAAAAAAGAAGATAATAGTATAACAGAGATGCAATGAACAAAATATATACATAGAAAACAATACATCAAATGCCTTGAATTTTTCAATAAATCTTTTGCAAAAAAAATGAAAAAAATGAAATGGAAGATGAAGAGCTTATGGCTAAAGGGAAATGGAAAACATACGAATTGCTATAGTTTGGATCTTAAGTGCCCCCTAACAATTCTTGTGATAAATCCTGGTGCTACTGGGAGGTGGTGGAACCTTTAAGAGGTGGTACTCAGCGGGAGATTTGGGGGTCATTGTGCACTCAAGGGACAACAGTTCCTTCTTTCTCTGTTTTTCTTTCTGACCATAAGGTGAGCAGTTTTGCTCCCTGCTACCATAATGTGCTGCCTCTCTTAAGAGGCTTTAGAACAATGTGCCCACCAAATCATGGAATAAAACCTCCCAACTGCAAACAAAATAAACTGTTTCTCTTTATAAGTTGATTGATTCAAGTACTTTTATAGTAATGGAATGCTGACTAACAGAAAATTAGTACCAAGTAAGAGAGCCATTGCCTTTGTTGTAGACCCAATGATGTGGAAAAGCCTTTGGAATTGGTCCCTAAAAGGAATTTGGAAAAGTTTGGATAAGCAAGCTAGAAAAATCAAGTACTGCTATTAAGCTGAGTTTAGCAGATAATTATCTTGGGAGTTCAGAAAGGCGGAATGCTAATAGTAATGCAGACAGTAAAGACTATGCTGATGAGTTTTCAGATGGAAATAATGATTATATTGGAGATGGATTAAGGTATCTGCATATCATACTGTAACAAGAATCTGGATATATTTTGTCCATGCTTTGAGACTTTGAGGGAAGCTTTCTACTTTAAAGGTTATAGACTTGTTTTACTTGTGGAGGAAATTTCAAAGCAGTAAATCATTCAGGGGATGACATGGCATTATTAACTGATTTTATTGAAATTTAGAGTGATAATCCAGGAAACGATTAGCAAAGCAAAAAATATTCTTTAAATGAACACTTTGACCAGAAAAGGAGTTTGCATAAAGTTTGGCCAAGGAGAGGGCAGATAATAAACCAAGTTCTTTGTACTGAGACAACTAGAAAGATAGCTTGAAGGCATCTCAGGAATCATCAAGACTGTAGTCATCACAGGCTTAGAGATGCAGAGATACAAATATGTTTCAAACATTTTTCAGGGCAGAGACTTTTTGAGAATAGATTCCAGGGTACCTTGCTTAGTCAAGACCTCCTAGAGAATCATTTTACCATGTTCAGTCAGCAAGGCACTTTGGAACTTTGGTGCACCTATGTCCCAAGTAGGTCAAAACTTAAGCTGGCAGCAGACCTTGGCATCACCCATATCATGCCAATTTTTCAGGCATGCAGAAGACAAGAGTTAGAGGTATCATAACTTACTTCCACCAAGATTTCAAAGGAAAGTTTATGAAACCAGTCAGTTTATCACAGGCTCAGAGTTCCTGCAAAAAACCCCTGACATGATATTGTATAGAACAGTGACAGTGAAACCAAAGTTGCAATAGATATACAAAAGAAGACGGAAGATGCCAGAAATGTGTAATACCTGCAAAAGGAAACTGTGGACGACATGGATTCTATCCTGAGAGAAATCACATGGACTTCAACTAACAAGACCATCAGTGTGAGGAGCACAAGCCCTTGGGAGCACATGTCCCACCCCAGTTTATTTCAGATGCCAGACAGGAAGCTGTCCAATTTAGAGTTTCCCTTACTGTGTTTCAATCTTGCTTTGGTCTCCTTGCTTTTTCCCTGTTCCTTCCTTTTCGAATGGGAATGTTTACCCTGGGCCTGTCCCACTGTTGTATATTGGGAGTATATAACTTTCATTTTTAACTCCACATAACTCACAGCTGAGTTTGCCTTGAGTCCCAGAAGAGACTTTGCACTTAGATTTTTGAGCAATGCTGCAACCATTTAGGCTTCAGAACTTTTGGGAATGGATTGAATTCATTTCACACTGTGAGATGGGCATGTACTTTTGTAGGCTAGGGAAAAAGTGTGTAATTTGGATCTTGAGTGGCCACCAAAGGTCTACATAGTAAGGCTTTATCACAAGTACAGTGCTACTGGGATGTGGTCGGACTTTCAAGAAGTAAGGCCTAGTGGGAAGTCTTTGGGCCATTGAAGGTATGCCTTCAAATGGATAGCAGGACCTCTTTCTCTCCTCTGCTTCTGGGTCATGAGGTGGGAAGTTTTCCTCCACCACACTTTCCAACCATGATGTGTGTTCCTTCCTCACTAGAGGTCTAAAAGTAATAGGTTCAGTTGATTAAAGGCAGGAACCTTCAAATCTGTTAGCTAAAATATACCTTTTCTCTTTGTAAATTGATTTACTCAAATATTCATGTTATAGTAATGGAAAGGTGACCAACATATCAATCAGTTAATCTGTTTATCTATTTGGACATTGATTTAAATAATAAATTAAAATCATTTTGACAATTTTAAACAATTATACATGAGTATTATATTTCTGATTATATTAATCAATTATTACTTTTATTTTGATTATAGTATTGTAATTATTGGGAAAAAACTTATCATTTATTGTTATATGCTGATATATTTATACATGAAATGACAATGTCTGGGATTTGCTTTAATATAATATGGAAACAATGTGAAATGGGTGAGGTTATAGTTAAAATACAATTGGAAATAAGTTGGCATTTGTTTCAAGTGTGTGATGGGAGCATGAATTATAATAATATTTTTGCATTTATATGTTTTAACTTTTTTATATTGAATTTTATATTTACAGGGTGCCATGATGAAAATTATTCAGAGAAGGGGAAATAAGAATAGGAAAAAAAAACTTAAGAATGTGTTTGGAAAAATGATATAACCACATAAGTTAAATAGAAAGTCAGTTGATAAACATCACATCAGACAGAGATAGAAAAATAAATAGTAAATTGTGAACACATATGAAGAATACAATAGCAAAATTGAATAAAGAAATAGAGACTAGGAATGTAGCTCAGTGGTAGAGCACTTGCTTCACAGGTATGAAGTAAAAGAAAATGTAAAAATACATTCAACAAGGATTCAGATATACTCATTACATATTGAGAAATACAACACACCATAACTGAATTTACAAAAAAAGTAGTAATGAAACACAAAGAGGCAATACTCAAGAGATCAAAGTATTTTCTCCAAAATTAATGAAAGATATAAAGCTCATCTTCAAAAGATAAACATAAACAAGCAAAAGTACTAGTCAATATAAAGTACTTATAAAGTATATAAGCACTTTGGGTTGACTTCAGGGAAACCTCAGAACCCTATATACAAGGACAGTGTTATAAACAAATAGAACATAATGTCATTAAATAAAAGAAAAAAACAGAAACAACAGAAGCCAGAAACAAAAAGGAAGAATAACTATACTGTGTAGGAAGAAATTATTATGCACCTAGAATTATGTTTACATAATTCAATTGTAACTGAATCTACCTGCATTGACATTGCTTAATTCAAGAAATTCTTGAATACTAATTTATCTAAGCAAACAGCTGACCTTTCAGGACAGTAAATTCTTCACTTGAACAAATAACTTGCCTACAAAAACAAAACAAAACCAATTGTTTATCATAATTCTTTTTTAAGAACCTTACCAATCTTAAACCATTGTCAAGAACTTTGCCTGTTTTCAGTTTCCTGATTGATTTAAAAAAGACTTCAAACCACTGTATTCATAACATTAAAACTCTACATTCTCTTTTCTCTTTCTACTGAGATGCTACTTAGACTGTCCAGATGGGTTCTTTCTTATACTGGAAGGTTTAATAAGCATCATTTGAAGAATAGCTCATTCTGGTGGGTTTTGTGGGAAGTTGAAATGTAACATAATTAAAATCGCTGGTATCCTGTCCACGATACAAAATATTTGTTATTTTTCTGTCTGATTCTACTTTTCTGCTATAGTCTTAGGTAATGCTAAGTTATGGTTTGTAGAAACCTAATTATGCCTAGGATAAACAACCTTTTAAAAACCACAAGTGGGTCACAAGAGAACTACCTCATATTCCCAAAGACCTAAGGACTCCCTACTGTGCTCCACCTCTTAAAAGTCCACACCACCTCTCAATACTCCCACTTTGGAAACCAAGTTCTATACATATGCACTTTTAGAGAGACACAGACCATATTAAAATTATATCAGCAAGATAATTAAATTTTAAATTTTATTCTTATAAATATCTAAAAAGTACTTTTAAATTTACAATAAAATTTTTAAATTTTTTTTATTGTAAACAAATGGGGTACAACTTGTTTCTCTGTTTGTACATGAAGAAGAGATGTACCATTTGTGTAATCATACATTTACATAAAGTAATGGTGTTTGATTCATTGTTTTTTTTCTTCCCCCTACCCCTCCCACCACTCTTTTCCCTCTATACAATCCTTCCTTCCTCCATTCTTGCCTTCCTCCCACCCCCCATTATGTATCATCAACCACTTATCAGTGAGATCATTCGTCCTTTGGTTTTTTGTGATTGACTTATCTCACTTAGCATGATATTTTCCAATTTCATAATAAAATTTACAATAAAATTTAATCTTATAACTTTATTTCTCCCAGAAGACTTGATGATGGGCATCTATTATTTTTATTTCTATGATGCTCACATTATTTTTATAGAACATTTCTATAATCTTTGCCTTAATATTTTTGAACTGCTAGAAGAAAATATGATAAGCTGGTTATGCCATAAACAAAGAAATTTATTTTTCATAGTTCTGAAGTCTGGGAGATCCAGCAAGTTTGTTATCTGATGAGAGCCCGCTTTCTCATAGGCAGAGACTTTTCACTTTATATGCACACAACAGAAGAACAAACTAGCTCCACTAGGACTCTTTAATAAGAATGCTAATCCCATTCCTGAGTACCACATCCTCAAAACCTAATCATCTTTCCAAAAGCCCAATCTCCAATTATATATAACTCTAACTTTGTGTTTCAGATGTTAGCTTATGAATTTGGGGAGACTGAAACTTTCAGAACATGAAAGTAATTCAGTATTACTGCAGAACCTTGCACAAGATATTTTGGAGAAACTAGATGGTTATTTTCTTAGGGAAACAAGGAAGAACCATATTTTCAGCTCTTGAACTGTTTTTTTGCCACCTTGAGGAACACTGAAAATACAAAGTAATGACAGAAGAACAGAAATGAGGGAAACAAAGAGTGAAATAGAAGAATGTTGCACTTTCCAGCTGTTCCATTGAAGTAGAAATCCATTTTGTGAAGCTCACAGTGGAGCTTGCTGTTGTGAGAATCCACGAGATCATAACAATTTTTGCCACACTAAACCAGCCAGCACCTACCATGTGGACTAGGGTGCACCTGGTGGAATACAATCAAAACATTCACAAAAATTATATATGCAGGGATATTCAGGGCAGAGAGATGGAGGAGAGGGCAACTCACATTTCCTTTGAATTTAATGGCTCACAGGACCAGCAGAAGAGAGTCAGGAATCTAAACAGGTAAGCAAGATTACATTCAGGCACTGAGCCTTGGCAGGTCACATTCATGGACAATGCATGTGAATGCTGTGCCCTCTCTATCCAGGGCAGTTGAGCATCCTGCCCTACATGTAGAATTTTCTGGAGGGAGGCACCCATGACTCAGATGCCCATGAGACATTGGCATCTCTTCAGCCCTAGGAGTTTGTGAATCTTATTTCTCTAAAGTAGATACCACCCATAGAGTTACAAGTTTCTATCAATGCTAGATCCCAGCCACTGGAACTCCCCATGTAGGTCTCTTCATCTGCATGCTCTGGAAGGGCATCAGTCACTGCCATCTAGACATAACTTCAGCCCACAGGATTTGCCATTCCATCCTACCTGGTACTGGCGAACAGAGGCTCTGAGGGCCATTTCAACCAGCTTTGTTTCCAGGGCATTTCTGCTGGCAGTTTGATGAACAACATAATTAGGAGGAAGAGCTTAATAATCTTCAGCCTTGCTCTCTCTAAGGAGCATGTGGTCCAAGAAGCGATGGAAAGAAGGCATGCTGGTATAGGTAGTGAATATCCAGCCTAGTCCACAATTTTGACCACTCAGTGGAGAAAAAGTCTTCCATTTTTCATTAAGTTTTTGGTGCCCTGCTATTTGCTTATTGCTTCATGTAAACACCACACACACACACACACACACACACACACATTTGTTTCTGCCCTTTTTCTTCCTGTCACCTTTTATTTTTTATTACCCTTTTGATATTTTGTTTTACTTTGTTTTTAGGTAAGAATAGAGTTACTTTAGATTAGGTAGAGAGGAGTGAAGGGAAGGGGAGAAAAGTGGGGTAGGACTGATAGTAGAATGAAACAGATAATTACCTTATGTACATATATCATAACATGACTGACAGATGTGATTCTTTAACATGTACAATCAGAAAAATGAGAAATTATACTCCATTTGTGATGATTTATCAAAATGCATAAAATGCATTCTACTGTCATATGTATAACTAATTTGAACAAATTTAAAAAAATTTTTTAAGAGTGTAGTGGTAGTTTTTGTTTGTTTTTGGATTTGGGGGATGGTCTTGTTTATGACCTTCATGTAATATAGCTCTTTTCTGCTTTTTTTCTTCACACATTTTGAATATTTTGACCTTTCTTTTGTTTTCCTACACCATTATATTTTCTTGTAATGAACTATATACTTTAACATGTTTAAAATTTATTTAGTTTAGCCCTTTGGAGAATGGAGGAGAGCAGGTTAGGGGAACCCACGATATTGTAGCAGCTCCTGGAGAATAAATAAAAATAGCAGTTCAGCAGCAACATACTGAGCCTACAGAGTTGAGAAGAACAATTTTATTTGACATTGGTGATTGGAACTCAGGGATAAAAAGCCTGGCTTATGCAAGGGATGAGAACTAGGACCAATTAGGGTCAGATAGAATATTGTGATCCCTGAACCACCTCTCCCAAGCCAAGAAGGGGCTGAGAGATAAATTTATGAGTCAGCACACCTCCCCCAAGCACATAGACTGAAAATTTTGGAAGGAAAGGTGCTTTGACAGAGCTGGTAAGGCAAGGGTAAGGCTGGAAGCAAAAGGATAAGAAAAGATGTTCCATAAAAATTGAGACCAAATGCAAGCAGGAGGTGATCATTTCATGTTCAGCAAATCATATTTCAAGCCAAAATTAATCAGATGATTCAAAGAAGGTCACTTCATACGGTTAAAAAGTACACTCTAATAGGAAGATAATAATGATAATGAATATTTAAGCCCCAGACACAATTATTGTACCAATTTTTAGAAATCAAATGAGTGGAGCTTTCTCTGTTTCCCGTGCCATGACCTGAGCTACTTTCTTCCACCACACAGTTTAACACACCTCAGGCCCAGAGTAATGGAACTGGCTCTCTATGGACTGAGACCTCTGAAACTATAAGACACCCAAATAACCTTTATTATCCTCTAAAATTGTTCTTTTCAGGTCTTTGGTCACAGCAACTAAAAAGCTAACTAAAATACTCAGATCCCAGTTCAATGATACTGGGATACTTTAGCATGCCTCTCTCACCAATATATAGGTCATCCAGGCAAAAATCAGTAGAGAATCTTCAGATCTAAAAAATACTATAAATCAAATGGATGTACCAGATATCTATGCAATATCTCACCCAAGAGCTGAATTCTCTTTCTTTTCAGCTGCTCATGTAATCTTCTCCAAAATAGACCATACTTTAGGACACAAAGAAAGTCTTAGTAAATACAAAAAAATTGACATAATTTCTAGCATCCTTTTAGATCATGATGGAATGAAGCTAGAAATCAACTGCAAGGAAAACTATAAATTGCATAAACACAGAGAATGAACAATACACTTTTGAAAAATGAATGACTATTAGCAGAAATTAAAGGTTACCTTTTTAAAAATCTTAGAATCAAATGAGAGTAGAGATACAGCATACCAAAATCTCTGGGACAAAATGAAGGCAGTTCTAATAGATAAGTTTATAGCTATGAGTACTTATATTAAAAATCAGAAAGATCCCAAATAGCAACTTAATGATGCATACCAAGGTTCTAGAATAACAAACACAAAACATTTCCAAAACCAGTACAAGAAAGGAAATAGTTAAGATAATAACTGAAATTAGAGAATTAAAATAGTATAAAAGATCAGTGAAAAAAAAAGTTGGTCATTGAAAAGATAGATGAGATTGATAAACCTTTAACCAAAATAAAGATAGGAAAGACCCAAATTAATGGAATCAGAGATAAAAAAGAAGATACCAACACAGACATCTCTGAAATCCAGAAGATTATAAAGGATACTTTGAAAATTGCCAAAAGAAATAGAAAATTTAGGAAAAAATGGAAAGATTTCTAGACACATGTTCAACCAAAATTAAACCAAGAAGACCAGAAAAGCCTAAATAGATCAACAATAAGCAATGAGATTGAATTAGAAATAAAAAGTATTTCAACAAAGAAAATCCCCCCCAGAGGGATTCACAGTTGAATTATAATAGACCTTTAAAAAAGACAGGCCAATACCCCTCAAATTATTTTTTGATGGACTTCATCCCAGGGATGCAAGGTTGCTTAAACATCAGGAAATCAATAAATGTAATTCACCATAACAATAGACTTAAAGTCAAGAATCACATGATTATTTCAATAGATGCAGAAAAAACGTTTGATAAAATACAGCACCCCTTCATGCTCAAAACACTAGAAAAAATAGGGATAGTGGGAACGTTCTTTAACATTGTAAAGGCCATCTATGCTAAGTCCATGGTCAATATCATTCTAAATGGTGAAAAACTGAAAGCATTCCCCCTAAAAACTGGAACAAGGCAGGGATGCCCTCTTTCACCACTTCTATTAAATATCGTCCTTGAAACTCTAGCCAGAGCAATTAGACAGACCAAAGAAATTAAAGGGATACAAATAGGAAAAGAAGAACTCAAACTATCCCTATTTGCTGATGATATGATTACATACTTAGAGGAACCAGGAAATTCCACCAGAAAACTTTTAGAACTCATAAGTGAATTCAGTAAAGTAGCGGGATATAAGATCAATGCACATAAATCTAATGCATTTTTATACATAAGTGATGAATCTTTGGAAAGAATAATTAGGAAAACTATCCCATTCACAATAGCATCGAAAAAAATAAAATACTTGGGAATCAATCTCACAAAAGAGGTGAAAGACCTCTACAATGAGAACTATAGAACACTAAAGAAAGAAATTAAAGAAAACCTTAGAAGATGGAAAGATCTCCCATGTTCTTGGATAGGAAGAATTAATATTGTCAAAATGGCCATACTACCAAAAGTGCTATACAGATTCAATGAAATTCCAATTAAAATCCAAGTGACGTACCTTACAGAAATAGAGCAAGCAATTATGAAATTCATCTGGAAGAATAAGAAACCCAGAATAGCTAAAGCAATCCTTAGCAGAAAGAGTGAAGTAGGGAGTATTGCAATACCATGTCTTCAACTCTACTACAAAGCAACAGTAACAAAAACGGCATGGTATTGGTACCAAAATAGAAAGGTAGATCAATGGTACAGAATAGAGGACACGGACACAAACCCAAATAAATACAATTTTCTCATACTAGACAAAGGTGCCAAAAATATGCAATGGAGAAAAGATAGCCTCTTCAACAAATGGTGCTGGGAGAATTGGAAATCCATATGCAACAGAATGAAACTAAACCCATATCACTCACCATGCATGAAACTAAACTCAAAATGGATTAAGGACCTTGGAATCAGACCAGAGACCCTGCAGATTATAGAAGAAAAAGTAGGTCCAGATCTTCAGCATGTCGGCTTAGGACCAGAGTTTTTCAACAGGACTCCCATAGCACAAGAAATAAAAATAAGAATCAATAACTGGGATAGATTCAAACTAAAAAGCTTTCTCTCAGCAAAGGAAACTATCAGTAATGTGAAGAAAGAGCCTACAGAGTGGGAGAAAATCTTTGCCAATCATACTTCAGATAGAGCACTAATCTCCAGAATCTATAAAGAACTCAAAAAACTCTACACCAAGAATGCAAATAATCCAATCGACAAATGGGCTAAGGAATGAATAGACACTTCACAGAAGAAGATCTACAAGCAATCAACAAACATATGGAAAAATGTTCAACATCTCTAGTAATAAGAGAAATGCAAATCAAAATCACCCTAAGATTCCATCTCACTCCAATTAGAATGGCGATTATCAAGAATACAAGCAACAACAGGTGTTGGCGAGGATGTGGGGAGAAAAGTACACTCATACATTGCTGGTGGGGCTGCAAATTAGTGCAGCCACTCTGGAAAGCAGTGTGGAGATTCCTTAGAAAACTTGGAATGGAACCAATATTTGGCCCAGCTATCCTACTCCTTGGCCTATATCCAAAGGACTTAAAATCAGCATACTACAGAGATACAACCCATCAATGTTCATCGCTGCTCAATTCACAATAGCTAGATTGTGGAACCAACCTAGATGTCCTTCAGTTGATGAATGGATAAAGAAACTGTGGTATATATATACAATGGAATATTACTCAGCCATAAAGAATGATAAAATTATGGCATTTGCAGGCAAATGGATGAAATTGGAGAATATCATGTTAAGTGAGATAAGCCAATCTCAGAAAACCAAAGGACGAATGATATCGCTAATAAGTGGATGATAACACATAATGGGGGGTGGGAGGGGTTAGTGTTAGGGTTAGAGTTAGGGTTAGGAGGGGGACAAGAATGGAGGAAGGAAGGACTGTATAGAGGGAAAAGAGGGGTGGGAGGGGTGGGGGAAGGGGGTAAACAATAGAATGAATCAAACAACATTACCCTATGTAAGTTTATGATTACTCAAATGGTATGCCTTTACGCCATGTACAAACAGAGAAACAACATGTATCCCATTTGTTTACAATAAAAAAATTATTTTATGAATTAGAAAAAGGGGAACACTCCAAAATTCATTCTATGGATCCAGTATCACCCCAATACCAATGCCAGATAAGGGCATTTTAAGGAAAGAAAACTACATACCAATATCCATGATAAACACAGATGCCAAAATCCACAACAAAAGATTAAGAATTTGTAAGACAGTAAATCTGATCAAACTGGTCTCATTCCAGGGATATAAGAATGGTTGAACCTACACAAAACAATATCTATAATTTTTCACTTAAATAGAAGTAAGGATAAAAATTATATGACCATCTCATTAGATGCAGAAAAATCTAACACTAATTCATGTTAAAATCCCTGAAGAAATTAGGGGTAGAAGGAACTTACCTGTTGCACTGACTGCAACAATGGAGGTAGGCCAGTTACTCTATCCAAGTGTAACTTTGGTGAACAATGCGAAAAGGATTAGTCTCTGTGCACTGAGATCCGAGGAGAAAAGCTTTATTTGGAAGAAATGGAGTACTTGTCACATAGGAAGCTGCTTCTGTTTTTATTGTGTAAAGCACTGTCTTTTATATGCTTGCAGTTAAGCTAGTCATGTATCTTCAAGGTCAAGCCTTGTGTAAGTAGTTACTAGCCTACTTGGCAGACTAAACAGAAAGTAAAAAACAACCATGTGAACACAGAAGGTGACAGTTTGACAGACACTGAAGAACTGTCTTACAGACCACAGAAGAACATCCTGTCCACAGAACACAGGAAAGAAGGATGAAGCCGTAGTCCCTGAATGATCTGAAAGGCACGTTGGCCTCCTTCCAGGGGACGAGGCCCATGTCTCCCCGTTCCTTATGCTCTATTTCTTGGTTGATCTCTGTTAACATTACAACCTTATGATTTGAGCTTTGTAACTTAGCAAAATTTACAAATTAAACTTTCCAAAGAATCCAAACACCTAACAGAAAGAGTAAAACATGATCAAATTTAACAGTATGTTAACAGGTAACAAATTTTGACCCTTATTAATTAGCAATCCACTTAAAAGATAAATTAAGAACATAAGGGGTTATACATAATTGATTGATAAGAAATTGAGCATTAATGCTCTCAATCAATAAGCCCAGGAAGTCCTCTTTAGGATGATAATTTTCTTAGTCATTAAGTCCAATAAGTCCTTTTGTCGATGTTGGAGCAAAATAGCAATTTGAGTTCATTGTAAATCTCCTTTGTTTGTTGAAAAACTTGTGTTGAGGTGATTCCTCAGAGGGTAAGTGTAGCATAACAGGTAGAAGGGAACTATGGCCCATATTATTGGGACTCAATAAGACATTAATCATCATTAAAAACAACAAATTTCCCCTAAGGTCTATCACATTTAAATAGCAATCTTTTGTACCCTATTCCAGTCGTTTGGGACCATTGTAGCCAGACCTACAGAGAATATAAGGCAATTAATATTAGTAGTTCTATCATTATAGATGACATCATGACCTATTGAGCTCCTTGGTTCCCCACTGAGTGTAACAGGCAGGTTCAGTCTGAATGGGCCTTTGGCTTCAGACCTCCAGGTGGTGAATTTCTCACCATCTGCTGCTCTCTTTTCTTATCCCTGTAACAACAGCAATGAGAGATCCTAATTTTTAATTTAAATAAAATTTTTTGAAATAATAATATTTTTGTGTTTTATTCCTTTTTGTGTTTAATTCCCCTTCCTCCCCCTTCCTTAAGCAAACCTTCTCTTTACTCTCTCAATGATGGCTTGCCTATTGGGGTTATAAAGAATATCAGTAACAAGAATTAGCAACAGTAAAAACATAGGTCTGAAATCATAACACACAAGAAACAAAAATAAAAGCATTATTTTATCAAGGGAAAACTATGAAGTAGAGCTGAATTTAAGTGCTACAGTCCTTAACATTTATAGATAGATAATAACATTACTATGTGTGGGAATGGTTTACAATGTAGCTGAGATTAATAGAACAACCTTAAGAGCAAAGTTTAGGCAACATTTTTACCACATAAAAGACACATATAAAAGTAAAGAACACTAATTTAGCTTAAAACACATTAAAAGTAAAATTTCTGAAATGCAAAGTTGTTTAAAATTGCAACCAAGTCTATAGGATTTAAAACAAATCTTTTGTGCCATGGCAATTTTTATTAAACACCATTTTTTTATATTTAATCATACATTTGTACATTGAGCTTTCTCCTAATTTAAAGCTAATGTATAGTTGGACCAAAAATTTCTGATTCTGGCAGTGTTTCTTGATAGCCATTAGGCACTCATATTTAATTATTGTTTCTGCTTTTACGTACCCAGGAATGGCTATGGGTTCGTTTTAATTGTTTAGCTAGGTGTTTAAGATCAAACTGGTCAAACTGACCCATTCCTGTCTGTTAAGAGTCAGCTGAGTTCCCACAGGGGTCACTCTGGGGAACTTGAGAGCAGCTTCTTAGCTTCTTTAGTGCCATCCACTAGGTAGGGTCTCCTTAATGGGGTGGCTTCCTTTGGAAGCATCCAGGGGTGTCTCCCTTTTATGGTGACCCTCCTCTAGAGCAGGTGCACTGATTGACTTTTCATCCTATAGCAATCTCATCAGTCTCCCTGATCAGGAGGTCATGTGGTCAAGAGTTGTAAAGTGACACCGAGTTCGGATGCTGGCAATGAGCCCGCCCCCCACACAGAGGTCAGAGGTTGGTAACTGAGCCTGTCTGCCTGCCCCCCTACTGCTGAGGGACACTGTGCCTTTTCCGTACTGACTCAGTGCACCCTTGCTCTGGGGCTCCCCAGCTCCTTTGGAGGCTGGTGCAGGCATTTTGAAATATTCCTGAGGGCATGGACATCATCATTGGAAGGGTGGCTCCCTTCCTGAGACACCTACAGGAGACTGGAGGCCCTTTGACAGGTACCTCTATTTACTCACTTATATCCTACACCCTTTCCCCATCCTCTTGTTCACAAATAGAAATATTGTAAATAGTAATTGAACTGATCCTGTTCATTACAATAATGTTAAAGTCTTTATAGGGGCTATCTGGTTCAGGGCTACATTTTCTTTGTATTGGGTGGTATTGGTATTGATCTCCCCTTCAAAGAAGAGGTAGTGGAAAACTGCAGGATCATAATAAACCTACAGGGGGCAAACTTCAGTATCTCTGATCTACACTGCTAGAGGGGAAAATACAGAAACAATATGAAAAAGCAGGGGAAGAAAGTATCCCTAACAAACCAAGATGCTATTGTGATAGACTCCAATGACAGCATGGCAGTAGAAATGACAGAAAAAGAGTTTAGAATCTGCATGATTAAAATATCCATGAAGCAAAAGACAAGATAAGAGAGCAAATGCAGGTAATGCGTGACCATTCCAGTAGACAGTTAAAAGAGAAAATGCAAGAAGCAAAAAAACACTTCAATAAGAGATAGAGATTCTGGAAAAAAAAAATACTTGAAATGAAAGAAATGATAAACCAAATTAAAAACTCAATAAAAGCATCACCAACAGAATAGACCTCATGGAAGACAGAATCTCAGACAATGAAGACAAAATATTCAATCTTGAAAATAAAATTGAACAAACTGAGAAGATGTTAAGAAGTCATGAACGGAAACTCCAATAATTATGGGATATGAAAAGACCAAATTTAAGAATTATTGGGATTGAGGAGGGCACAGAGATACAAACCAAAGGCATGAACAACCTGTTCAATGAATAATATCAGAATATTTCCCAAACCTGAAGAATGAAATGGAAAATTAAATACAAGAGGCTTACAGAACACCAGGTGCACAAAACTACAACAATCCACAACAAGATACGTTACAATGAAAATACCTCACATTCAAAATAAAGATAGGATATTAAAGGCTGCTGGAGAAAAGCATCAGATTACATATGAGGGGAAACAAATACAGATATCAGCAGATTTCTCAGCCCAGACTCTAAAAGCTAGAAGGGCCTGGAACAATGTATTTCAAGCTCTGAAAGAACACAGATGCCAACCGAGAATCCTATACTCAGCAAAACTAACCTTCAGATTTGACAATGAAATAAAATCTTTCCATGATAAACAAAAGTTGAAAGAACTGACAAATAGAAAGCCTGTTCTACAAAACATTCTCAGCAAAATATTTTGTGAGGAGGAAGTGATAAAGAACAATACAAGTCAGCAAAGAGAAGAACTACCCTAAAGGAAAAGCCAATCAAAGGACAAGTAAAAAACCAAAAATAAGCCAAAATGAGCAGGAATACAAATCATATCTCAATAATAACCTTGAATGTCAATGGCCTAAATTTAATAATCAAAAGACATAGACTAGCAGATTGGATTAAAAAGAAAGACTCAACAATATGCTGCCTTCAAGAGACTCATCCCATAGAAAAGACATCCACAGACTAAAGGGGAAAGGATGGGGAAAAACATACCAAGCACATGTTCCCAGTAAAAAAGCAGGGGTCTCCATACTCATATCAGATAAAGTGGAGTTCAAACCTAAGTTAGTCAGAAGGGATAAAGAAGGACATTTCATACTCCTCAAGGGAAGCATAGAACAGCAAGATATAATAATTTAAAATATTAATGCCCCAAACAATGGAGGATCTACCTATATCAAACAAACCCTTCTCAGTTTTAAGAATCAAATAGACCAAAACACATTAATAGTGAAGGAATTTAACGCACCACTCTCACCACTGGATAGATCCTAAAAACAAAAACTGAACAAAGAAATTATAGAAGTAAATAATACAATCAGTAATATACACTTAATGGATATTTACATAGTATTTCATCTGTCATTGAGCAAATATTCTTTCTTCTCAGCAGCTCATGGATCCTTCAGCAAAATAGACTGCAAAAAAGTCATTAGTAAATACAAAAAAATAGAGATCCTATCCTGTATCCTATCAGACGATAGTGGAATGCAATTAGAAATCAATGATAAAATAACAAAAACTACTCATATACCTGGAGACTAAACAATATGCTACTGAATGATGCAATGATAACAGAAGACATCAGGGAAGAAATTAAAAAGTTCTTAGAAGTAAATGAGAACAATGATACAACATATCAAAATCTCTGGGACAGTATGAAAGCAGTCCTAAGAGGAAAATTCATTGCATTGAGCTCATACATTAAAAAACTAAGAAGTCAACAACTAAATGACCTAACATTACACCTCAAAGCCCTAGAAAAAGAAGATCAGATCAACACACATAGTAGAATACAGGAAATAATTAAAATCAGAGCTGAAATCAATGAAATTGAAACAAGAGAATTCAATTCAAAAAATTCACAAAAAAAAGTTGGTTCTTTGAAAAAGCAAACAAAATTGATAAACCCCTAGCAACACTAATGAAGAGAAGGAGAGAAAAAACTCAAATTACTAGAATTTGTGATGAAAATGGAAAGATCGTGACAGACACCATTAAAATACATAGCATATTAGAAGCTACTTTGAAAATCATAACTCCAACAAATAGAAAATATTGAAGACATCAACAAATTTTTAGAGACATATGATCCTCCCAAACTGAATCAGGAAGATGTACACAATTTAAAAGGATGAATTTCAAGCACTGAAATAGAAGAAGCCATCAAAAGCCTGCCAACAAAGAAAAGTCCATGACCAGATGGATTCTCAGCTGAATTCTACAAGACCTTTAAAGAAGTACTGATACCACTACTCCTCAAAGTATTTCAGGAAATAGAAAAAGAGGGAACCCTTCCAAACTCATTCTATGAGGCTAGTATCACTCTGATACCAAAACCAGACAAAGACACATCAAAGAAAGAAAACTTTAGACCAACATCGCTGATGAACATAGATGCAAAATTCCTTAACAAAATACTGGCAAATCGCATACAAAAATATATTAAAAAGGTAGTACACCATGATCAAGTGTGGTTTATCAAAGGGATGCAAGGTTGGTTCAGCATCTGGAAATCAATAAATGTAATGCACCACATCAATAGACTTAAAGTTAAGAATCACATGATTATTTCAATATATGCTGAGAAAGCATTTGATAAAATACAGCACCACTTCAAGCTTAAAAAACTAGAAAAAGTAGGAATAGTAGGAACATATCTCAACATTGTAAAGGCTATCTATGCTAAGCCCACAGCCAACATCATTCTTAATGGAGAAAAACTGAAAGCATTTCCTCTAAAAACTGGAACAAGACAGGGATGCCCTCTTTCACCAATTCTATTCAACACCATCCTTGAAATACTTGCCAGAGCAATTAGACAGACCAAAGAAATTAAAGGGATACGAATAGGAAAAGTAGAAATAAAGCTGTCACTATTTGCTGATGACATCATCCTATATTTAGAAGATTCAAAAAACTCCACTAGAAAACTTCTAGAACTAATAAATGAATTCAGCAAAGTAGCAGGATATAAAATCAATATGCATAAGTCTAATGCATTTCTATTCATAAGTGATGAATCCTCTGAAAAAGAAATTAGGAAAACCCCTCCATTCACAGTAACCTCAAAAAATAAAATAAAATACTTGGGAATTAATCTAACAAAAGAAGTGAAAGACCTCTACAATGAAAACTACAGAACGTTAAATAAAGAAATTGAAGAAAACTTTAGAAGATGAAAAGATTGCCCATGTTCTTGGATAGGCAGAATTAACATTATCAAAATGGCCATTCAACCAAAGGCACTATACAGGTTCAATGCAATTCCAATTAAAATCCCAATGACATTCCTCATAGAAATAGAGAAAGCAATCATGAACTTCATCTGGAAGAACAAGAGACCTTGAATAGCCAGAACAATCCTGAATAGAAAAAGTGAAACAGGAGGTGTCACAATACCAGACATTAAACTATATTACAGAGCAATAGTAACAAAAACAGCATGGTATTGGCACCAAAATAGACAGGCAGACCAATGGTACAGAATAGAAGACACAGAGACAAAAATCACATAAGTACAGTCACCTCATCGTAGACAAAGGAACCAAAAACATGTAATGGAGAAAAGATAGCCTGTTCAACAAATGGTGCTGGCAAAACTGGAAATCCACATGCAGTAAAATGAAATTAAACCTCTACCTCTCACCCTGAGCAAAACTCAACTCAAAATGATCAAAGACATAGGAATTAGACCAGACACCCTGCACCTAATAGAAGACAAAGTAGGCCCGAATATTCATCATGTTGGCTTAGGATTAGACTTCCTCAATAAGACTCCCAAAGCACAAGAAATCAAGACAACAATCAATAAATGGGATGGACTCAAACTAAAGAGCTTTTTCTCAGCAAAGGATACAATCAAGAATGTGAAGAGAGAGCCTACAGAGTGGAAGAAAATCTTTTCCACATGCACTTCAGATATAGCACTTATCTCCAAAATTTTTAAAGCACTTACAAAATTTTACACCAAAATTAAAAGAACCCAATCAATAAATGGGTCAAGGAACTGGACAGACACTTTACAGAAGAAGACATATAGGCAATTAATAAATATATGAAAAGTGTTCAACATCTCTAGTAATTAGAGAACTACAAATTAAAACAACTCTAAGATTTCATCTTATTCCAATTACAATGGCTTTTATTAAGAACACAAACAACAATAGATGTTGGCGTGGATATGGGGGAAAAGGCACACTTTTACATTGCTGGTGGAGTTGCAAATTGGTGCAGCCACTCTGGAAAGCAGTATGGAGAATCCTCAGAAAACTTGGAATGGACCCATATTTTGACCCAGTTATCCCACTCCTTTTTTATACCCAAAGGACCTAAAATCAGCAAACTTCAGTAACACAGCCTCATCAATGTTTATAGCAGCTCAGTTCACAATAGCTAGATTGTTGGACCAGCTAGATGCCCTTCAACAGATGAGTGGATAAAGAAACCCTGGTATATATACACAATAGAATACTATTCAGCCATAAAGAATAATAATATTATGGCATTTGCAAATAAGTGGGTGGAATTGGAGCATATCATGCTAAGTGAAATAACCAAACCCAAAAAACCAAAGACCAAATGTTTTCCCTGATAAAAGTAGGATGATAAGGAGTGGGGTGAGGAATGAGAGATAATGGGGGAACTTTAGAATATGTAGAAGAAAATGAGAGGGAGGGGGGTATGAAAAATGGTGGAATGAGACAGACATCATTACCCTATGTACATGTATGATTACACGAATGATAGAATCTACATTGTGTACAACCATAGAAACGAAATTATGTACCCCATTTGTGTACAATGAATCTAAATGCAGTCTGGAAAAAATTAAAAGCTAAATAAAAATAATGAAAAAAAAAGAAAAAGAAAAAAAAGAGTTGTGAATCTCCTTAGAGAAGTTCCCCTGGGTTTAGGCTGACTCTGAAGGCAAGAACCAAATATTGGTTTTCTTGGTCCCTTTATTTTAATCTTAATCTTTGAGTCTTGGTCTTAAACATCCAGCAAGCCAGTCTCACCAGTCATAAAGTAATAGTACTGGGTTTTAAATTTAATGTCTATAACTATACAGTCATTTACCCCCTTCTCCTTTAATTGGGCTCTGTATTTCCCATCTGTACTTTAGGTGATGGCCTATTATCTCAAATTACTTCAAGTTGTTTTCTCTTGAAGCAGTACTTTTGTAAAACGTTAATCAGGCAACAGTTATAGAGCTTACAAGGAAAATACAAAATGGAATTAATAACAGTAAAAACATATTTAGTGTGTTTAATAGCTATCTTGAATTTTGACCGAATTCTACATTATATCTCCTGTTTGAGATCCCAGTTAATTTTTTTAATAAAAAACATTCTTTTGAATATAACCTTAAATGAGCTAAAGTTTAGCTTATTTTTTGAGCCACTCTAACATGTAGTAAGGTGGGGCTCTTTACAAGTCTAATACAAAATGTTTTAGTTTTGAATCTGATCTTTGCATCCTCTTTAAATATCATTTTACAAAATTTACACATATTGTTTCCTGAGTCTACATGAAGGTTTGTTAACATAATATGATATTTTCATTAACCCTTAGAAATATATTTACTTTTACATCTAAAACATAAATGAAGGAGAGGCTGAGAAAACTGTTAACTTACACTTTTTATGGCAAAATACCTTTATGTTTCATGATATTAATCTTTACACAGATTAGGCTCTCATTATCTTTAGAAATATATTTACTTTTAAAAATTGTCTTTTGTCTCAGTGTAAAAAGTAACAAAATTTTTACACATATCTTATTGATAACAAGTCATTGTAGCACATTAAGTGATAGAATGATAGAATAACTCTAATAAAATTTACTATTTTTATAAGTTTTAAATTAGCTTGACCATTGTTTAAAAGTCTTATACACCTTGGAATTAAAAACATACCTAATATATAATAGTACTATTACCTTGATATTCTTAAATAAACTAAGTCTAGTTTTTAAAGAAAAATTTAGACTCTAACATAGTACAATATTTTAACACTTGTTTAACCATAATTGTACAAACCCTAATTTTCTTAAGACCAATTGTTCTAAAGAATAAAGCTTAATAGACAGTATTAGGAGCAAATGAGTATTAAGAAATCTTTGATGGTTCACATATGGATTAAATTTTTTGTTTATATCAGTACATTAATATTTAAATGGGCTATTTGGTTTTGTTGTTAACATTTTTACATATTCTGGATATTAGTCCCCTATGTAGGGCAGGTGGCAAAGATTCTCTCTCATTCTGTAGGCTCACTCTTCATGCTTTTAATTGTTTCCTTTGTTGTGCAGAATCTTTTTAACTTGACACCATCCCACATACTGATTCTTCATTTTATTTATTGGGTTTTTAGAATTCTTGTTAAGGAAATTGATGGCTATGCCAGTATATTGGGGTATTGAGCCTACATTTTCTTCAAGCAGTTGCAGAGTTCCTGGTCTAATTCCTAGGTCTTTGTGCACTTTGATTTGACTTTTGTGCAGGGTGAGAGATAGGGATCAAGTTTCATTCTTCCATATATGGATATCCAGTTTTCACAGCAACATTTGTAAGAGGTTATATTTCTTCAACATGATTTTTGGCACCTTAGTCAAGCATTAGTTGCCTTTAGTTATGTTCGTTTGCTCCCTGGGTCTTCTATTCTATTTCATTGGTCTTCAAGTATGCTTTGGTGTAAATACCATGCTCTTTTTGTTACTAGAGTTTTGTAGTATAATTTGTGGGCCATTATTGTGATACCTCAAATGTTGCTTTTGTTGTTCAGAATTGTTTTGGCTATTCAGGGTTTTTTTAAATTGCAAATAAATTTTAGGAATGACTTTTTCTAGTTCTGTCAACAAAGTCATTGGTATTTTGATGGGGATTGCATTCAATCTATATAACGCTTTTGGTAGCATGACCATTTTGATAATATAATCCTGCCTATCTAAGAACATGAAAAGTCTTTCTATATTCTCAGGACTTCATCAATTTCTTTCTTCAGTGTTCTACAGTTTTTATTGTAGAGATCTTTCACTTCCTTGGTAAGTTTTTTTCCTAGATTTTTTTTAAGGTAATTGTGAATAGAATAAGTTTTTAAATTTCTTTTTTGGAAGATTCATTATGGGAATACAGTAAAGTCATTGTTTATGTATGTTGATCTTGTATCCTGATACTTTGCTAAATTTATTTATCAACTCTAGGAGTATTTTGGAGGAGTTTGGAGTCTTCTAAATATAGGAATATGTCATCAGCAGAGGTAATTTGACTTGTTATTTTTCTATTTGTATTCCTTTGATTTTCTTTTCTTACTGGATTGCTGGGAACAGGGTTTTAAGGACAATGTTGAATAAGAGTAGTGGGAGTAAACATCCTTATCTTTTTCCTTATTTTAGAGAAAATGCTTTCAGTTTTTCTCTATTCAGTATGTTGACCTTGGTTTTGTCATAGCCTTTACCACATTGAGTTAAGTTACTTCTATCTCTAGTTTTTTTAAAAAATGTTTTAAACTTGAATGGGTGTTGAACATTGTCAAATTGTTTTTCTGTATTTATTTATAAAATCATGAGATTCTTTAATTTATTTATGTGATGAATTACATTTATTGATTTGTATATGTTGAACCAAACTTACATCCCTGTGATGAGACCTATTTGATCATGATGCATTCACTTTATAATGTGTTTTTGAATACAGTTTGTGAATATTTTATTAAGAATTTTTTAAATCTATGTTGATCAGGGATATCTGAAGTTTTCTTTCCTTGATGTGTCTTTGTCTGGTTTTGATATCAACCAGCTTCATAGTATGATTTTTTCAGTGTCCCCTCCTTTTCTATTTCATGGAATAATTTGAGGAGGATTGACATCAGTTCTTTAGAAGTCTGGTAGAATTCAACTGAGAAGTCATCTGGTCCTAGGATTTTCTTTGATGGAAGAACTTTAATAGCTGCTTAAATTTCATTACTTGATATTGGTCTGTTTATGTGTTCTGTATCTTGTGTGATTTTATTTGAGTAGGTCATATGTCTCTAGGAATTTGTCAAGATCTTCAAAAAAATTATAGGTTATTGGAGTATAAATTTTCAAAATAGTTTCTAATGATCCTCTGGATTGCAGGAGTATCTATGGTGATATCACCTTTTCATTTCTAATTTTGTTAATTTGGGACTTCTCTTTCCTTTTGTTGGTTCTGCTAGTTTGGCTAAGGATCTATCAATCTTGTTTATCTTTTCATAAAATCAACTCTTTTTTATTGACCATTTGTATTGTTTTTTACTCTCAATTTAATTGATTTCAATTCTGATTTTAATTATTGCCTGTCTTCTATGGATATTGGTTTTACCTATTTTTCTTTTTAATATGCCTTTAGTTTTTTTAATGTAGGAGCTTAGTGCTATAAACTCTTAGAATTGCCTACTTACTGTCCCAGAGATTTTGATATATTGTATCTATTCTCATTTGTTTCCAAGAATTTGTTTTATTTTTTCCCTGTTTTCTTTATGTTTGATATCTCATTTAAAAGTGTATTATTTAATCTACAGGGGGTAGAATTTTTTCTTTTTTTTTTCTTGCCATTGATTTCTAATTTTATTCTGATAAATTACAAGAAATTATCCCTTTTTCTTTCATTTGTTAAGATTTGTTTTGTGCCCCAAAATATGATCTGTTTCAGAGACTATACTTGTGCACTGAGAAGAAAGTGAATTTAGTTGTCAATGAATAAAATCTTTTATAGATGTCTGTTAGGTTCATTTGATTAATAGTGCTTTTTAAATCTGAAAAATCTACTTAGTTTATGTCCAAATGGCATATGTCCAAATGAAAGCAGTGTATTGAAATCTCCCAGTATTATTGTATCAGAGTCTGTTTGATTCTTTATATTGAGAAGAGTTTGTTCTATGTACATAGATGCACCATTGCTTGAGGAATAGGTATTTATAATCATTATATCTTGTTATTGGATAATTCCCTTAATTAGTATGAAATGACCTTCTTTGCCACCTCTGATTAAATTTGGCTTGTTGTCTACTTTGTATGATATGAGAGTGGCTACTCTTGCTTGCCTTCATTTTCCATTTGCATGGTATGTTTTTTCCCATCTTTACACCTTTGGTCTGTGGATGTCTTTGCCTATAAAGTGAGACTCTTGTAAGCAAAATATGTTTCAGTCTGTTTTTTAAATTCTATCTGTAAATATATGTCTTTGTTTTAATATGGAATGCTTCACAAATTTGTGTGTCATCCTTGAGCAGGGATCATACTAATCTTCTCTGTATCATTCCAACTTTAGTATATGTGCTGCTGAAGCAAGCAAAATCTTGGTCTTTTAATAGAAGAGTTTAGACCATTTCCATTCAATGTTATTATGGAGAGATGATTTTTATTTCTTGCCATTTAGATGCATTTCTAATTCTTAATTCAGAGTTTATAGTCCTTTTATTGATGGCTCTTCTAAAGTAATTAATCCCTGTAATTCTTTTCATTTTTCTTTTTTAAAAATTTTTTACATGAAATATTTCATGGACTATGTTTTCTTAGTGCAGGCTTAGTTGTTATGGATTCTTTCTGTTTCTGCTTATCATGGAAGGTTTTATTTCTATTTAAATTTTGAAGAATAATTTTACTGGATAATAATCTTGATTGGCATGTTTTCTTTCAGGGCCTGGTATATATTATTCCAAACCCTCCTGGTTTTTAGAGTTTAAAAATCAGATTGAATTTACCTCAAAATGTGCCCTTCAATTTTTCTGTTGTGGTTTTAAAAATTCTATCTTTATTTTGTATATTAGGCATTTTCATTATAATGTGTCTTGAAAAGAATATTTCTTAGTATTTTTTTAGTTGTAAATGGACACAATACCTTTATTTTATTTATTTATTTTTATGTGGTGCTGAGGGTCAAATCCAGTGCCTCACAGATGCCATTCAGTGCTCTACCAATGAGCTACAACTCCAGCCCAAGAGAATATTTTTTTTATCTTGCCTATTTAGAGTTCTATATGCCTCTTATATTTAGATTTTCATCTCATTTCTAACAGTTTTCTAATATTATTTTTCTTGAAAATATAGTCCCTGGAAAGTTTTCTGATATTGTTTCATTGAAAATATTGTGTATTCTTTAGTCCATATTTCAGATCCTTTTTCTACCCTGAAGGTTCTTAAATTTGTTCTTTTAATGTTTTCCCAGATTTTTGACTATTTGGATCACCAAATATCTTAACACCTTTTATTTATCATTGACTTTATTATCAAATTTACATACTTTGACTTCAAGGTCTGAAGATGAAACTTCAAAGTGGTGTGATCTATTGGTGATGTTTTCATTGACTTTTTAATTTGAATTATTATTTCATTTCTAGGATTTCTGTTAGGTTCTTTTTCAGAATCTCCATCTCTTTATTGAAATGATCTTTTACTTCTTGTATATTCTCTGTAAGTTTATTCCTTACATCTTCTTCTAGTTCATTGAATAATTTAACTATAAACTTTATAAATTCTTTCTCTGACATTTCCTCCACTGTGTTATCAATGGGGTCAGTTGTTGAAGTGTTGTGGACTGTTTGGGGTGGTTTATTCCCTTTCTTTTTCATACTATTTGAGAGTCTACCCCTCTGTAGGGGTGATTATCATTTCTTCTTTTATGGAAAGGACTATTTAGTTATCATCATTCTCATAAAAGCCTGGGACTGGGTAAATATCCAGATATTGATACTTTCACCGTAGGTGTGTTCTCTGCTGTTCCCAGTATCAGTGTCACTTTGAGAGAAGACACTGAACCCTATTTGCTACAATCACATTGGAGTAAAGCCATGTATTATTTGACCTTATTGAAATAACAAAACTTTGTTGATAATGTTCTTCACAGTTCCTCTATTCCAGGTATAAACTCATAGTAAATTTCTGGAATAGTGTGAAAAATTGGTTATTAAGTAAGAGCAAAATTGCCATAGCAATTTTACATAGGACTAAAGAGGAGATTAAAGAACAAGCAAAAGAGAGAGAAAAAAGAAAGAAAGAAAGAAAGAAAGAAAGAAAGAAAGAAAGAAAGAAAGAAAGAAAGAAAGAAAACATAGAAAAGAATAATGCACACTAAGGTGAAAAAAAAGATTGATTTTGGTGGGGGGGATATGATTCAGTAGCAATTAATGTAAGAGAGAAAAGAGGGAGGATCAAGTGTAAACCTGAGCTAAGAAAACAAAGATGGAATGATCCCAATTAATACTTTAACACATCAGAAGATATCCAAGATGGAGAGCTAGATGGAAGCTACAGTCCCTTCTACATTCACTGTGTTTCTGGATTCAAGCAGAGGAAATAGTCTTTCTCTGCAAGACAGCCCTTGCTGCCCACTGATACTCTGCTGTTTGCCCTCCACTTATCTGCCACAATAGCCAGCCACTTGCCAGCATATCACACATCTTTTGAGTGCAGATCACTTGCTGGCTGCCACTGACTGCCCACTGCTTGCCCATTTGCCCATTTTTTGTGTGCCTTTTACCTGTCCATTACCCACTGCCCAACATCCACCAGCCCATCATACCCTGTTTGTCCACAGACCACCTACAGACAACTTACAGATCGCCCACTGCCCACTGCTTCCTGGAAGTCCATTGTCAAGGTACCTGGAGGTTTGAATACACATGGCCACCACCATCTTTGGACAATGTCCTGAGCCTGGGAGTCCAAAGCCAAGGGGCCTGCAGGTTTGCCACTGCCACCACTGCCATCTCAGGCCACAGTTGCCTCAGTCTGGGGACACCGGTCAGAGCTTGGAGATATATTGTTGTGGTACCTGCAGGTTTGGTTGCACATGAGCTCTTCCTGCTGAATGTGGCTAGTGGCTGCCATCTGGCTATCTCTTTGCAGGGTCAATCCTTTGTGTGAATGCAATCATGGTGATCTCTCTGCAAGATGGAACTGCACTGAGATTTGGGACTACAGCAAGTCAGAGCCTGGGGAATCTGAGGCCCAGACTCCTCGAATTTCATCTGGGTCTATGTGGGCCAGTCTTGGCCTGACAAGCCTGTAGAAAGCTGGAGACTAGGAGCAGTTCCTCGGGGTGTTTGAGAAACTGGATAAAACTGGACTTTCTCCAACTCAGTGAGTCCTGAAGTGCATGGAGATGTAAGGGGCCAGCTACAACACATGGGAAACCTGGAAGAGGATGTGAGGGCATTTTGCTCTCAGCTCACCCAGACAACTGGTCCGGCACCCATCAGACTGGAGCTACCATCAAACTTCAGACATCTCCACCTATCAGCAGAGAAGGGAGGCTGAGAAAATTTTTGAAACCCAATGAAAGCAATCATTCAGTATTCCATTGAGACTTTCTTTTTTTACCCCTTATCTTTCACATCCCTACCATCTTTGAATCTAGTTATTTTTCATGTATCAATTTATTGAGGAATGGTATGTCTAAATAGTATATTACAGTATTGTGTATTCCTATATTTTCACTTTAAAAAATTCTGTATATATTTTTTCTCTCACTTATCTGTCTCCCTTGATTAAGAGACAACCTCTATTAATTCCTCCTTCACTCTCACTATTAATTTTTACCTCTATCTTCTCTTTCTCCCTCATAAACACCACATCATACACTACTTCTGTTCTCTCTTTGTCCATCATTTGGAATGGTAAATCCTTTTAGCAAACTTACTGCTTATATTGGAGGTGATAATTGAACACATCATTTCTGTTTATTGCAACAAAAGTTTAGACACCATAATAGGAGCTATTTGGTTTAAGGTTTTATATAGTTTGTATTGGGTACTGTTAATAATGGCCTCTCCTTTAAAGGTGAGGTATTGGAAGCCTTTAGGGACACTTTAAGACTACAGGGTAGAAACTTTACTGCCTCAGATCCGCACAGTTTGATGGAAATCCCTAGACAACACAATTGAAGAAATGTCAGAGAAGGAGATCAGAAGGTACTTAGTTAGACTGATCTTCCAAATAAATGATGCTATCAGACAGAAAATACAGGAAGTGAATAACCTCAATAAAGAAGCAGAGATTATTAAAAAGGAGTCAAAGAGAAATGCTCAAAGTGAAGGAAAAAAAAAACAAATTAAAAATTCAATGGAAAGTATCACCAACAGACTAGACCACTTGGAAGACGGAACCTGAGACAATGAAGACAAAATATATACTCTTGAAAATAAAGTTGACCACACAAAGAAGATGGTAAGAAACTATGAACAGAACTTTCAAGGAATATGGGATAACATGAAAAGTCCAAATTTAAGATTTATCAAAATAGACAAAGGTATGTAGATACAAACCAAAGGAATGCACAATTTTTTCAATGACATAATATCAGAAAACTTAGTAAATCTAAAGAATGAAATGAAAAATCAACTACAAGAGGCTTACAAGACTCCAAATGTGCAGAATTACAGCATACCCACACCAAGGCACATTATGATGACAATGAATAAAATGCAGAATAAAGATAGAATTTTAAGCATTTTAAGAGAAAAATATCAAATTACTAAGGGGGAAACCAATTTGGATTTCAGTTGACTTTTCAACCCAGACCCTCATGCCAGGAGGTCCTAGAACAACAAATATCAAGCCCTGAAAGAAAGTGGATGCCAACCAAGAATTTTATATCCAGTATTTTTTTTAAATAGAAGCTACTCCAATACCTGGAGACTAAACAACATGCTATTATTGAGTGACAAATGGATAGCAGAAGAAATCAGGGATGAAATTAAAAAATACTTAGAAGTAAATGAGAACACCAATACAACATATCAAAATCTCTGGGACACTGTGAAGGCAGTGCTAAGAGGAAAATTCATTGCATTTAAATCATTCACCAAAAGAATAAAAAGTAAAAAATAAATGACCTAACATTACATCCCATGAAGGAAAAAAACTTTAGACCAATATCCCTGATGAACATAGATGCTAAAATTCTCAGCAAAATTCTGGCAAATTGTATACAAAAATATATTAAAAAGATAGTGCACTAGGATCAAGTAGGGTTCATCCCAGGGATGCAAGTTTGGTTCAACATACAGAAATCAATATATGTAATTCATCACATCAATAGACTTAAAGACAAGAATCATATAATCATCTCAATAGATGCAGAAAAAGCATCTGACAAAACACAGCATCGCTTCATGTTAAAAACAATGGAAAAAAGGAATAGTAGGAAACCTTAACATTGTAAAAGCTATCTATGCTAAGCCCAAGACCAGCATCATTCTAAATGGAGAAAACCTGAAAGCATTATCCCTAAAAACTGGAACAAGATAGGGATGCCCTCTTTCACCAGTTCTATTCAACATAATCCTTAACACTCTAGCCAGAGCAATCAGATGAAAGAATTTGAAGGGGTATGAATAGGAAAAGGAGAACTCAAACTATCACTATATTTTGAAGAATGAAAAACTTCCACCAGAAAATTTCTAAAACTAATAAATGAATTCAGCAAAGTAGTAAAATAAAAAATCAATTCCCTTAAATAAAATGCATTTCTATACATCAGTGATGAATTCATTGCAATAGAAATTAGGAAAACTACCCCTTTCACAATAGCCTCAAATGCACACACACACACACACACACACAACCCTAGGACTCAATCTGTCAAAAGAAGTGAATGACCTCTGCCATGAAAACTATGAAGCACTAAAGAAAGAAATTCAAGAAGACTATAGAAGATGGAAAGATCTCCAATGCTCTTGGATAGGCAGAATTAATAATGTAAAAATGGCCATACTACCAAAAGTATTTTACAGATTTAATACAATTTTATTAAAATTCCAATGACATTCTTCAAAGAACTAGAAAAAGCAATCATGGAATTTATTTGGAAAAATAAGAGACCCAGAATAGCCAATCCTTAGCATGAAAAGTGAAGCTAGAGGCATCACAATACCAGAACTTAAACTATACTACAGAGCAATAGTAACAAAAATGGCATGGTATTGGCACCAAAATACACATGCAGACCAATAGTATAGAATAGAAGACACAGAGAAAAACCCACATAAATACAGTTATAATAGACAAAGGTGCCATACATACATTGGAGAAAAGATAGCCTCTTCAACAAATGGTTCTGGGAAAACTGTAAATCCATATGTAAAAATTGAACCTCTATCTCTCACTCTCCACAAAAATCAACTCAAAGTGAATCAAAGACTTAAGCACTAGAACAGAGACTCTGGACTCAATAGAAGAAAAGGTAGGACCTGATTTCTTTAATAAGACTCCTAAAGCACAAGAAGTAAATCAAGAATCTATAAATGGGATGGATTTAAACTAAAATGCTTCTTAGCAAAAGAAAAAATCAATAATGTAAAGAGATACCCTACAGAATGGGAGAAAATCTTTACCACATGCACCTCAGAGAGAGCATTAATCTCCAGGATGTATAAAGAACTCAAAAACCTTAACACCAAAAAACAAATAAGCCAATCGATAAATGGGCTAAGGAGTCAAACAGAAACTTCGCAGAAGAAGAAATATAATCAAACCACAAATATTGAAAAAAATGTTCGTCATCTCTAACAATTAGGAAAATTCAAATCAAAACTAAGATTTCATCTCACTCCAGTCACAATGGCAATTTTCAAGAAAATAAGCAATGGTAAGTGTTGGTGAGGATGTGGGAAAAAAACGTACCCTCATACGTTGCTGGTGGGAATATAAATCGGTGCAACCACTCTGGAAAGCAGTATAGACATTCCTTAGAAAACTTGGAATGGACCCACCATTTAACCCAGTTATCCCACTCCTTGGTTTATACCCAAAGGATTTAAAATCTGCATACTACAGCAATACAGCTACCTCAATGTTTATAGCAATTCTACTCACAATAGCTAGACTATGGAATCTACCTAGATGCCCTTCAACAGATAAATGAATACAGAAAATGTGGTACATATACACAATAGAGTATTACTTTGCCTTAAAGAAGAATGAAATTATGGCATTTGCAGATAAATGGATGGAGCTGGAGAATATCATGTTAAGCAAAATAAGCCAAACTCAAAGAACCAAAGGCTGAATGTTTTCTCTGACAAGCAAATGCTGATCCATGATGGGAAGGGGGTAGGAAAAATGAAGGAACTCTGAATTGTGCAGAGGGGATTGAAGGGAGGGGAGGCCATGTAGGGGTGGGAAGGACGGTGGAATGAGATGGACATTATTACCCTACATGCATGTATGATTACACTACTGGTGTGACCCTGCACCATGTACAGTCAGAAAAAATGAGAAGTTGTGCTCCATTTGTGTACAGTGTGTCAAAATGCATTCTACTTTCATGTATAATGAATTAGAACAAATTTAATTTTTTTTTAACCAGAAGAAATATAATTCAATGGATTAAGGGCAAAATATCAAATACTTGAGTAATGACTATCAAATACAAATGAAGAGTCATATATATCAAAGTTGATTTTGGAGCCATCACAAGGTGAAGAAATTTCTTATTGAGCCTTTGTTTGGATTCCATCAGGATTTGAAATATTTTGAAAACATTTATCACTCTACAACTTCAAAAGCTTCTAGAGGTATTAGGGCAAAGAAACCACTCTCCTACTAGACTTCCCACCAGATGGTTCTCATTTGTCAGCTCAGGGACTTGAGGCTGAATGCTTGGAAGATGTAATGCTGTGTCTGTTGACTGTTTCTATTTTGTGCATGAACTCAGGATGCAGGGCTCTGGGTTGTTGCTCTGTCTCTCAAGGGTCACTGAACACACACTTCCCTCCATAGGATCCTCTTCAAGTGACATAGAGACTAATGCTGCCTACAAGTGCATGACATGTGGTTGTGGGCTCTCTGTGTGTTTCTGTGATGCAGAAGCATACCTCCTGATACAGATTGATAGGGTACTGTCTCTGTCACTGGGTAAAGAGGTTCAGTTTGCCTGGGTTCTAGCTTCCACTGCCCAAGGTTGAGAACCATGGGTGCTGCTTCTCTCCACCTCCTGGGATAGAGACAGCTGTCACACCTGTGTCAAAGCTCCAATTGGTTGCAGTCATGAATCATGGGCACCTTCCTTCTTTGCTGCCAGGGACAAAGACTGCCTTTCCACCTGGTTCTAAGCTCTTTCTTCTTGCTTCCATGAATCACAAGTGATAGCTCTCTCTCTACTCAGGTTCCATCAGAGGATGTGTAGAGGATGTGTAGAGTTCTAGACTAGAACTTCCCAAGGCAGGTCTCTGTATTCATTGAAGAAGAGGATGTATCAGCAACCTTTATGGCTACTATAAATCCCTATACAATTTTCTTGCAGATGGGTTTTGAGATATACTACTGCAGGGGTAACTCCCTCTGGTTATATTTCTTACTATCTTAATTGAGGAAATGCCTTTAATTGGGGGCTGACAAGGTGTGGGCTGACAAGGTGTGGACTTCGCAAAATGGTTGCCATCTGTTCACAACTTTGGCTAAACCGCTTGATTTCCTTCAATGACCCTACTACTTCTATCATGTTTTAATTTGGTCTGCTTTTCTTTCCAGCAGTATTTAAGGGAGTGAGATTATGCACTTTTCCTCTTTTTCTTTCTCACTCTATTACTTTCCTCTTTTTCTTTCTCTATTACTGCCCCTCCCTAAATGCTAGGTTCAGGATTAAGGAACTCTGTTCTTATTTTCTGCTCTGGTAACCAAACTTCAAGTATCTTGAGGTTTCGCACTGTCTAATATGTGGTCTTAGAGCATTTATTCTGTCACTCACCTCTCCAGTAAACCGTTCCTTCACTGCCTTCTTTCTGTTCTTTGGAGGGATTGAGGATTGCTGCCTAACTCCACTCTCTCATTTTCAATCTTTTCTTGATTATCTCAAATTATCAAACCCCAGACTATAAACTTTCCATGGGATTCTATTTATTAAATAGGGTATCCTCTGTGCTTTTATTTTCTCTTAGCATGTGGTAACCTTCTATTGTTTTTATTTGATGCTTGCTACCACATTGGTCGGAAATGAGGGTTTTTCATGGTCCTATTTAGCTCAAACCTAGGCAAGTCTTGCGTACTTACATCTCAGATGTGAGGACTTCTCAATCATATTAGTTTTCTCCATTGGAGTTAGCTCTAACAGTCAAGGTCCAGTACAGTTTTGCAACCCTCCCACAGGGTTAGAGGAATTTTTTTCTTTTTTTTTTGATTTAACAATGGGTTCTCAGTTGCCTCTGCTGGATGATATAGTTTGCTGCCCTCTGCCTGCATCTTAGTACATTTGTCCCATAAAGGACAAAGATCTTGTTGTACTTTTGCCTCTCCTGCTGATAGGTTCCTCCACTTTTCCTGGTTTGCATAAGAAGTTTGCATCCTACCTCCAATCATTTTTATGACTATCAAGTAAGGTTCACAGAGAAGTGCTCACAGGTGGTTCATAGTGAAGTTCTCACAGGTGGTTGCAAACACGTTTTGTGTCCACACAATCTAAAATTATTCTCTCATACTCATACTTGGCCTTTTATATTTATTAAAATTTTAGTTTTTTTTTTTTGAGGTTATTGTGAATGGAGTTGTTTTCCTAATTTCTCTTTCAGAGGATTCATCACTTATGAATAGAAATGTATTAGATTTATGCATATTGATTGTATATCTTGCTACTGTGCTGAATTCATTTATTAGTTCTAGAAGTTTTCTAGTGGAGTTTTTTGGATCCTCTAAATATAGAATCATGTCATCCACAAATATTGACAACTTGAGTTCCTCTTTTCCTATTCATATTCCTTTAATTTCTTTAGTCTGCCTAATTGCTCTGGCTAGAGTTTCGAGGACAATGTTGAATAGAAGTGGTGAAAGAGGACATCCCTGTCTTGTTCTGTTTTTAAAGGGAATGCTTTCAGTTTTTCTCCATTTAGAATGATATTGGCCATGGGCTGAGCATAGATAGCCTTTACAATGTTGAGATATCTTCCTACTATATCTATTTTTTCTAGTGTTTTGAGCATGAAGGGGTGCTGTATTTTATCGAACACTTTCTCAGCATCTATTGAAATAATCATGTGATTCTTAACTTTAAGTCTATCGATGTGATGAATTACATTTATTGATTTCTGTATGTTGAACCAACCTTGCATCTCTGGGATAAACACCACTTGATCATGGCGCACTACCTGTTTAATATATTTTTTGTATGTGATTTGCCAGTATTTTGTTAAGGAATTTTGCATCTATGTTCATCAGGGATATTGGTCTAAAGTATTTTTTCCTTGATGAGTCTTTGTCTGGTTTTGGTATCAGAGTGTTACTAACCTCAGAGAATGAGTTTGGAAGGGTTCCCTCCTTTTCTATTTCCTGGAATACTTTGAGGAGTATTGGTATTCTTCTTTAAAGGTCTTGTGGAATTCAGCTAAGAATCCATCTGGTCCTGGACTTTTCTTTGTTGGTAGGCTTTTGACGGCTTCTTCTATTTCAATGCTTGAAATTGATCCTTTTAAATTGTGTACATCTTCCTGATTCAGTTTGGGAGGATCATATGTCTCTAAAAATTTGTCAATGTCTTTGATATTTTCTATTTTGCTGGAGTATAGATTTTCAAAGTAGCTTCTAATTATGCTATGTATTTCAATGGTGTCTGTCATGATTGTTCCTTTTTCAGCTCAAGTTCTAGTAATTTCAGTTTTCTCTTTCCTTCTCTTCATTAGTGTGGCTAAGGGTTTATCAATTTTGTTTACTTTTTCAAAAAACCAACTTTTTGTTTTATCAATTTTTGAATTGTTTCTCTTTTCCAATTTCATTGATTTCAGTTCCAATTTCAATTATTTAATTATTTCCTGTCTTCTACTATTTTTGGTGTTGATCTGTTCTTCTTTTTCTAGGGCTTTGAGGTGTAATGTTAGGTCATTTAGTTGTTAACTTTGTATTTTTTTAATGTATAAACTCAATGCAATGAACTGTCCTTGTAGTACAGCTTTCAGGGTGTTCAGGGATTTTGATATGTTGTGTCATTTTTCTTGTTTACCTCTAAGAACTTTTTTAATTCCTCCCTGATGTCTTATGTTACCAATGCATCATTAAATAGCATATTGTTTAGTCTCCAGGTGTAGGAGTAGTTTTTGTTTTTTATTTTATCATTGATTTCTAATTGCATTCCATTATGACCTGATAGAATACAAGGTAATATCTCTGTACTTTTTAATTTATTAATGGCTTCTTTGTGGCATAGCATATGGTCTATATTGAATCCATGAGCTGCTGAGAAGAAAGTATATTTGCACAATGATGAATGAAATACTCAGTACATGTCTGTTAAGTCTATATCATTGATTCTGTTATTTAGTTCTATAATTTCTTTGTTTAGTTTTTATTTGGAGGACCTATCCAGTGGTGAGAGTGGTATGTTAAAGTCATCCACTATTATTGTGTTTGGTATATTTGATTCTTAAAATTGAGAAGGGTTTGGCATGGATGTGGGGAAAAAGGCACACTTTTACATTGCTGGTGGAGTTGCAAATTGGTGCAGCCACTCTGGAAAGCAGTGTTGAGAATCCTCAGAAAACTTGGAATGGACCCACCTTTTGACCCTGTTATCCCACTCCTCAGCTTATACCCAAAGAACTTAAAATTAGCATAGTACAGTAATGCAGCCACAACAATGTTTATAGCAGCTCAATTCACAATAACTAGATTGTGGAATCAGCCTAGATGCCCTTCAACAGATGAATGGATAAAGAAACTGTGGTATAAAGACACATGGGATATTATTCAGCCATAAAGAAGAATAATACGGCATCTGCAGATAAGTGGATGGAATTGAAGAATATCATGGTAAGTGAAATAAACCAATCCCAAAAGACCAAAGGACGATTGTTTTCCCTGATAATTGGATGATGATGTATAGTGGGGGTGAGGGAGTGGGGGGTGAGAGAAGAATAGAGAGGGAAATGAGAGGGAGAGGGGTATGAAAGATGGTGGAATGAGACAGACGCAATTACCCTTTGTACATGTATGATTACAGGAATTGTATGAATCTACATCATGTACAACCATAGAAATGAAATGATGTATCCCATTTGTGTACAATGATTCAATATGCAGTCTGCAAAAATAAAGAAAGAAAGAAATAAGAAAAAAATTGTAGCTGAGTCTTCTCTCAAGTTTGTATGGTGACTTCTCTTCTATCTGTGTTTTGCCCACATGTGTCAGTGCTTTTATCTCATCTCTTTTCGGAAATTCCAGGCTGCATGCTTCCCTGAAAACTTTTCAGAGATGAAGACAAGTTGTAATTTTGATGTTTATTCAACTTTTCCATGTTCTTAAGTTTATGTCTACACTTCAACCATTGTGTCAAAAGTCAGAATTCATGGCATTGTATTTGAATGAGTGAAAAATGTTAAACTTGAATGATGTTTTATCCCTCAGATTTTTCTTTTATGATTTTTGTCTTTTATGACTTATCTGAAAAATCTTTTGAAGAAACCTACTTTATTGGGTTCTCCCATCTCTGACTAGGTAAACATTAACTTATATAATAATGGAGATAACAACACATGAAATCACCTTGCAAGAAGAAACATGTGTTTCCATAACACTACATTCTGACACACATAACTAGAGTATAAATATATTCAGAGAACATCAGAGCAAACAGAATTTTTAATTAATTGTAGTTGAGAAAACACTATTACACTCCCTCTCATAATTTTTCCTATTATACAAGCCCTGAAACATCTTAAGGGCAAGTAAAAAAATTCTATTAACTATAGAAAGGTAGCTTTCAACCTAAGTAGTACAATGCAATCATCTAGGGGAACTTTTTAAAATACCAATGGCATTTCTCACAACAGAGTAGTTATGTTATGTTTCATAGATGATTTTAAAGTCAATTGACCAGGCATATAATCTTATAAGGAAGGATACCAAAAGTGCCTGGTAAACAGATGAGGTAGAAAATGGATATAAGTTACAACTATTTCATAGAAAAAGAAATTAAAATGAAGTTAAGACTTTTAAATGAAGATCAATCCCAGGAATTCCTCAGAGTTAATGCCTCTAGAAGAGCAGAAAAACTTCTGGATTCTGTCTCAAGATGTTTCCTTTTAAATGTTTTAGTCACAGAATGGAGTAACAATGTTGGTTCTGTTCACACTCTCTCTCCAGATTCCCTGTGCTTATCTTCACCCCCATTCTTGACTATATGCTGAGAAACAACTTAAATACATTCCCAGTCTCTTGAGAAAAGCTAGGAGGGGGTTTTCCCCAAATATCTGGAGATGAGATTCAGGAACTGTGTTAGGCAACTTTCTATCACTGTGACTACCATACCTGACAAGGATAATTTAGAGAAGGAAAAGTTTATGTGGGGCTCATTGTTTCAGAGGTTCTTTTCATAGTCAGCTGACTCCATTGCTCTGGACCTGAGATGAGGCAGAACATCATAATGGAAACAGATGGTGGAGGAAAGTTATGTAGCTCATGTTAGATGGGAAGCAGAGAGAGAGAAGGAGAAGCCAGGCAGACAAGAAATAATCCCCAAGGTATCCACTTCTTCCAATGATGGCCCACCTATCTTTAGTTACTACCCAATACAGTAGTCCTTTTAAATTATCAATCCATCAAATGAATCAATCCACTGAGTAAGTTAGAAATGCTCATAAATTGAATTTCACCTCTTAAAATTCTTGCATTAATACAGAAACTTTGGAGGGATGCCTCATATGCAAATCACAACAGGAACTAAGATAAATGATAAGTTTTAGGGATTCTGAATCCACTGGAGTCTCATTCCATAGCCATGGTCATCAGTAGATGACCTGCCCTTTTATATATTTTACCAAACTTAAGTATACATATATGTACATACGCTTAAGTATATATCAGATGTATTTCTAAACTTTGCATCCTTCATAATTTTATTTTTTGTCTCTCTCTCTGCAGCTCACCTCTCATTATTCCCTCTCATCTTCTCTCCCATTCTGGCCACACTTAACTACCTGAAGTGTTTTGTATTCACCATCTTCTTTTATTTCTACAAAGTTAAGGCACTTCCCTAGCCTAAAAAACTTACTCTACTCCTTCACTTACTTACTGTACTTAACTGGGTTTACTGTTCACTTTACTGCAAGACTGTTCTCAGCCATTATCAGCTCTCCAAAACCTTTCTTAAGTGCCTAATCTGAATTTCAGGCCTCTCATTTGTGCTTCCACAGCTTCATTCCTTTCCTATGTGCAGGTACAGCATTCAAAATCAATTTATCACAGTCCTTTAATTCAGCACTATCATATGACTGATTTATATGTATTTAAATCAGATTTTGTTTTATGTCATCCCAGCATGATGCAAGTCACGTTGGTACTAGAGCAATGCCGGGTGTAATCACTGGGCTGAACAGAGTTCCGACAGGTTGATACAGTCAGTCATTCCCTGGGAATTTCCCCTGCAAAGGGACTTAAGTATCAGGATAGCAAAATCATATGCCCAAAGTTTGACAGCAGGAGAAGGACTTTGGCAGTTTATTTACCTGGTCCCCATCTGACTCTGGAACATCTCGACTTGACTGCAGAAAAACTGCTGAAACGCTGTCAGACATTCAGTTGACTTAACTGGACTTCTTTCTGTAGGACCAACAGAAAACTGACTGAGGATTACAGTCTCAAGTAAGTGAGGGGTTTTAGTAGGGTTTAGGATCATGGTTCTCTCTTCTTGGATATTCTTTACTTATTCTATTCTTTCTTCTTGTGCCTTCTCTGAGGGCTCCAGTCTTTAATTTCTATGAACTTGACTGAACTATATATGAAGAATAGTGAGATCTGAGAGTTCAGAAGGATGTAATGCACTGAGCAGTCTTATCCACCTGAGGGGGAAAACATTTTCTGAATTTTTAATGAATCAATTGAATGTAGTTTCATGCCATAGCAAATATTGGACTCAATTTCTGGAGATGACTTGATAATAAGTAAAGAAAATAGTGTTACTATTCATATTATTCTTTAGCCACAGAATAGTGAGACTGGTTTTCATTGCAATATTCTTACAACCAGAATACCTCTTCTGCAGTGTAGCTTGTTGTGATTAACAAAAACAGAATGAGAAAGGAAAATCTCATGGTGAAATGTTCATGATGAGTTTTTAAAATATTATATGTGTTTTTTTATCACTTTCTGATATAAGCTAGCACAGAAAAAAATACTGCATGTCCTCAATCTTATGTGGAATTTTAAAAAGTCGATTTTATACAAGTAGATAGCAGATTAGTGGTCATGAGAGTCTACACAAGGAAAGTGAAATGGGAAGAGAGGAAGGTCAGATAATAGGTACGCAAATACACTTAGATAGAAGGAATAATTCCTAGTGTTCCACAGTACTGTAGGGTCACTACATTTTATAACAACTCATATATTTTTCTAAAGAACTAGGAGAGAGGAGTTTGAATGTTCCCAAAGCAAAGAAAGACCAAATATTTAATGAGAACAAAATGTTAACTTCCCAGATTTGAGCAATGCACATTGAATTATCACACTGTACCCCATAAATATGTACAGTTATTAGATGTCAATTTTAAAAATTTTAAAGAAAATTGAAAATTTTTTGACTCAAAATATTACATGAAAGTCTTCATTAAAATATTTTAATTCAGTTATTCTCAATAGTGAAGAATGATATGTTGAAAACACTTTGATTTTCCTTAAAATAAACACAAAACAAAAGGAGGGTGGGTTGAGCATTGTTTCTATGGATCATACTGAGTTATACACATGCTCCTCTTCTTTGTGATCTGATTCACTTTTCTGGCAGGTTGAATGTGATTTGTATTACCTTTTATAGTCTTTAATTGACGTAATTGTTTTTTGTTTGAACATTTGAAAATTTCTTTAGTAAAATAATCATACATACAAGGTATACTTTTAAAAATTTTAAGTGTACTGTTCTGTAACATTAAGTGCACTCACATTATACAATTATCACCACCATCCAACTCTAGAACTCTTCTGCCTTCCCAAATTGAAACTCTACTCATTAAACACTAACTACCCATGTTCAAGTGCTTTTTTAGCACTCATCTATATAGTGAGAAACGTACCTGATCAAGATTATTATTTGAGTGAAATTGAAAATTTTGGGTTCCATATAACAATGTTCCAAAGAACAATGATTTCTATAGCAAGATCACTCCTGTTATCCACTAATTCCAATATCCATATTTAGCTTTTTCTTTTTTTTTTATTAGAATTAAAATTAAAATTTCAGAGAAGTGAGGAGTGGATGTGCATACACAAAGATGTTCAGCATAGTAACTTTTGTCTATTAGCAAAAGTTCTGTCCACAGTCTAGTCTTATCCTTCAGCTGGGTAATAAGCTTGCATAATTACCATGGGGAAGCTCCAATTCTATAAGATACCTTATCCTGATGAATAATATTAATTTGATTACATTTCCTGCCTGAAACCTAGACTGTCATAACCAGTGCTACACATGTAAAGTATCTGCAGAGAAAACATGGGAAAAATTTATGATTCATAAATATAGAACATAGATGTTACAAACTCTGTTGATCACAAACATTTATTTAAGGTAATTATACCGCATGCCTCCATTACCTGCTCTATGTTCTTCTTGCCTTCAATCAGCATCTCGGCTAGATGAGATTCTTAACCTAATTGTTCAAATCTTTATTTCTGTAATCCGAACCTTTGGTTTATCTACTTTTATTGGGTAGCTTCATGTCTCTACAGGCCAAGAATATTGGTCAAGTCATCTGTGACCCCTGGATCTGTCTCTCCAGCCCTCCAGAGACTCACTTTTCTGACTGTTGGTTCATTGATGTGAGAAGCTCCAAATGGTTAGCAGGGAATCTCAGTTTCCAATTCACTGGATTCATAACTATGTCCTATGTTGAAAAGTTTCCTCTGTGAGATCCTAGTGAAAGACCCTCCGTCCCCCTGTCCAAGGAAGATCACGCAAAGACACTGGCTGCAATAGCAAGAGGCTGTTTATGGATACACAGGCACCTGCGGGTGCTCAGCAAAACCTCAGCCAGAGCTTCGGTGAACTGGCACACCGGGCTTTGGGGTACAGGGTTTTTATAGGGTGAAGGGGCAGGTTTTGTGCGCGTGGTAAGCAGCAGGTTTCTTATCTTCAGGTTACCTCCCTTTCCCGCTGAGACCGCTGCAGCCAACATTTCAATGCAGGCTTCAGCAAGGCCAGGCAAGGGGGAGGGAGGATCACCCAGGGCTTTTTAGCCCTTTTTCTTAGCAGCCCAGAAGTTTAAAACAGACACCCTTTCTTCTTTCTTTTTTTCCTTATGCCTCGGGAAAAAGACACAATTGTTGCTTGGTATTTTATGGTTCCCGCTTATCAGTTCCTGATTGTGCAGGCACTCCCTAGGACCCGATGATCTATGCTTTTCTCCAACCGCCCTATTCTTTTTCAATCTATTTATCAGTTTAAAGACCTCCGGGGAGGTTGTGCAGCCTCCCCTGTGTCATGGGTTTAAGACATGGAGCTGGGGCCTTTCATTTCCCCCCTTTTTCTTTATCATGGATAGAATCTTATATCCATTCGTTTATCCTGCCTCAGTTATCAGTTTGCTTAATCATTTGGTACTGTTGAGTGAGGACCATAGTCTGGATTGTTTAAAGGGAATAATACAGACTTCTCCCGGCAGGGAGAAGGGGCCATGGCTGATATTCTAAAAGTTCCAAGAAGTGAGCGCACCCTACATCTTTTATAGGTTAGAGTTTCTTTTGTTCTTCAGTTTTTTTTTGTTTTTTTTTTTTTACTTTTTTCTCCTTCCTGCCTACGTGACTAGGCCTGGTTTTGCATTAAGTGAGAAACCATGGGCAGGGGGGTGGGCAAGGTGATTTAGGCAGGTAAGGGCCTAGGGGGCATTAATTAGCATCTCCTTGCTTGCAGTCCTTGATAAAGGCAGGTAAATTTGGTAATCAATGGGCTCCGGAGATCCTTGACATTCCATTCTTTCAGAGGCAGTCTCCAACTTCCAAAGGCAGATGGCTTCATGGCTTCATTTCCTCGAATTGACCCAATTTTTTATTTTTACACTAACTACCTGTCCTTAATTCTGGCTTCATTCCCCCCTTTAGCTATAGGAACTCCCAACTGCTTTAAGGAAAAGGGGGCGCCGATCGTTCTGGCTGCTTCGAAGCTGAAAGGGGTCAGCGAGGGGCAAGCAGTTTGGAGTTTCTTTTTTTTTAAAATTGGGTCAATCAAGGGGTCCAAGGTAGAAGACTGGTTGGGGAAGAGCAGGTTGTAAAGTCATCTGGGGGTGGGTGCTTCTTTGATAGGAGAACAAAAAGACATGAGTACTCAAATGAGATTAGTACAAAGTAAATGTTGCAGCATCTGGAACATGCCACTGAGTATCATGAAAATGACAGAAGTTAATCTCTTACCAGGAGGTGGAAGAACTGAGAAATTGTTCCCATTAACTAGGCCTAGCAAAGGCTGGAGAGGACAAGGTCTTTATTTGGGAACTTTGACATTGTCCAGGTTATCAGGAATGTAAACACAACATTTAACTCTTAATGTTATAGATGTTCCAAAAATATAGTTAAGCTACTTAATGTTATTTGATTTTTGTAAAATATCCCTTTATTGGTATAACCTGTGTTTAGTAGAGATCTCTATACTTCTGTTACTTAGGGATAGATAATCATACGAGCAAACATAGATTAAGTCTACCTGTGTAGCTTAGGAAGGTCTGCAGGCCTTAAACTGACTAAAAACTTCTGACTCTGGCAGTTTCTCTTGATAGTTTTCAGGCACATTTGCTGAAGAATCTTTCTTTCATTTGTAGCTCCCAGTTTTATTCTAGTGGGCTAATACAAGTGTACATCTTAAGTTACATTTAACTATTATTTCTTTTAAATGCCCAAGAATGGTTATATTTTGGTTTTAACTGTTTTGCTGGGTGTTCAAGATCAAGTTGGTCAAATTGACCTGGTTCCTGTCTTGTTAAAGAGTCAGCTGAGTTCCCACAGGGGCCACTTGTAGAGAACTTAAGGGCAGCTTCTTAGCTCCATCAGTGCCATTGGTTAGGCAGGGTCTCCTTGATGAGGTGACTTCCTTTGGAAGCATTAAGGGATGTTTCCCTTTTTCCATGACCCTCCTCTGCAGCAGATGCACTGAGCGATTTTTTTTATCCTCTAGTCTCAACAATCTCCTTGATCAGGAGGTTGTGTGACCCAGAGTTGCAGCGCTCCTTAGAGAAGTCCTCTTGTTCGTGGGTTCAGGCTGACTGAGGGTAAAAGATCCAAATACTGGCCTATCTTGTCTTCTGTATTTAATTCCAATCTCTAAGTTTGATCTTAATCATCCAGCAAGCCAGTTTCACCAGTCATAAAGTAAGAGTACTGGGCTTTAACTTTAATGTCCATAACTTTACAGTTATTTACTCTTTTATTTAACTGGAGTCTACATTAGTTCTGGAAGTTACCACTATCTGTTCTGGTATCTGCTACCACTATCTGTTAGGTGATGGCTTATTATTACAAGTTACCTAGGTTGCGTGTTCTTGAAGCAGCTACTTCTGCAAAACATTAATAGGTAACAGCTTTACAAAATGAAATTAGTAAGAGTAAAAATATATTCTGCTTGTATAATAGCTATCTTGAATTTTGACTGAGAACCACATTATATTTCCTATTTGAGATCATAGTAATTTTACAACAAAAACCAATCTTGTGATTATAACTTTAAATAAGCTGAAGTTTGACTTATTTTGGAGTCACTCTAACATGCAGTAAGGTGGGAGGCAGAGCCTTATCTCAGGTAAGGCGTGACTCTTTACAGATCTTAAGTAAAATGTTCTAATCCTAAAAGTAATTTTTGCCCCTTTTGTCATGACCAGCATGACCAAATTTTCAAGTTCAGTGAGGGTCAAAGGAGTATTAGAAAATAAAGGTTTATAAACACAGATTTTGAAGATTAAGCTGAGATCAGATGGAGCTCTGTTCTCTGATGGAAATGTAGATCTAAAGAGTTATGTTAAGTTAAAGACTATGTAAGCATTATTCTTTGTTTTCAGGAGAGTTACAGAGACTAGACCATCTACATAACTTTTTCCCACAACTGCAAAGTGCAATGTTAGGAACTCTGTGTAGCTCTCAAAGAAGTCCACTGTCCAATGTTACTGTAAGGTGGGCAGGAACTAGAGAAGGGAACTGATGAAACACTGGTTATCTAGCAAAACAATTTCTTTTTGCCCAAGAGCTGTGTGTTTGATATCAATGTAAGAGCTGATAGGACTCCTGTACAGAGCCTCCCCAGGGAGGCTACCGCCACAGCAGTGAGGCATCTTGTGCTCCTACACAGGAACACTTTCAGGCACCAGGCATGCTACAGTCATGAAGTCAGGGACCCCAATCTTAGTCATTGTTGTCCCATTTTTGTTATAATGCATTATACTCTTTCTTAAATGTCATTTTAAGAAGTTTATATATATTGATTTCTGAGTCCATATAAACATTAGTTAACACAGTCTAACATTATATCCAAAACAGGAATCAATCAAAGAAAGGCTGAGAGAGTTTTTTAACTTTTCTTTTGTGTAGCAAAATGCTTTTACCTTCTACAATATGAACTTTTAAACAAATCAGGCTGTCACTAACTCTTAGATATATATTTACATTTAAATTTTTATCTCAGTGAAATAAGTAACCAATTTTACATATACCTTACTGATAATATGTCCCATAATAGAACATTAAATGATAGAAATAAATCCCCAATTAAAATTTACTCTTTATAAGTTTAAGATTACCATTACAGACAAGTTTAATCTGGAGAATAGCAGCTTGATAAATTTCCTGCTTTAAAAACTTGTATACCTGGAAAATATGAACACATTTAATATACAACTAGAAACCATTGCACAATTACCTTGACACTTTTTTTTTTACCAAATTTAGGTTTTTTAAGAAAAATGTAAACTCTGTAACACAGTACAATACTCTAACAGTTGTTTAACCATAATTGTATACACCCCAATTTTTAAGACTAATTGTTCTAAAGAATAAAACTTAATAGACACAAAGTTAAGAGTAAATTAGTGTTTCTAAGAAATCCTTGCCATTTTACCATGTCATTTTACCATATAGATTAAACTTTGGTTTATATTAGAACATTAGTATTTCACCTTAGGAAAAACCGTAAATAGCTTTAGCTGTTTTACATACATACAACCAACTTAGTTTTACACAAACTTGTTGAAACTTGACCTTTACTTACACAGACTTTCTTAGCACTTACTTAGACCCTCATGTATTTCATCACACAAGCATTTTCTTACCCAGAAACATTTCCTTTTTCCTTTTACTAAATATATTTCCATACTCAGACCTTTCTATTTTTTTTTTCCTATCTGTTGACCCCTTTTTGTTCACATTCTGAAACAACTCTAACTGAAACACAGTGAAAGGGTAGATGGTAACTCTAAATCCAAATCTAAGAGCTCCTTGGAGCTTTGCAGAACTGGAGGGGGAGCAGGAGGAAGTGGTAAGGGAACAGATGGAACACTCACCCTCCGAGTTGAGGTTTTATCTGTTAGAACATAACTTTTAATAACCTTGTTTTTAGTTTAGTGATGACACAAAGCAAGTTTAAACCCTTTTTATTTACCAACCTATGAAAACACCAATAATGTTTAAGTATGATACCCCATGGAATTTGAGGAGTTAAGAGTACTTGATGTTATTTAACAATGAGCATTTTAATTTTGCAAATTAATCAGATGTCACCAACAAACACATTTGAGTAATCCCATACATGTTAACTCTAATTTACTTATTCTGTAAAAACCAAGAAAGCAGGTAGGTGTCCTGAACAGTATTTGCTGTTTCTTTCCTGTTGAAGAAAAGCCCTAGGAACAATTGATATTAGACATTTTATTAACATCAATATTTTATTTGCTTGACCACCTAGAGACTTGTGAGTTATTTTTAAAGACATTTTACTTTTATTAGTTTACCCAATTTGAATTGAACCTTTAAATCATGTGAATTAAAAGTATCTGGATCCATTTTTAAATTTTAATTTTAAGAGCGCTCAGTTTTGATACAGACAAAACATGACATTAGTACGACATACAAATAACACAAAATTAAAAGGCCTTGTAACTTTATAGGTGAATCTCCATTGCAATGTAACAGATGTTCAAGAACTCTAGTTGAATAAAATAGAACTGATCAAAAAAATCATGAGCTCAAAAAAATATAGAATTAAAAAAACAAGAGTCCTGGAAAAATGATACAGCCATTAATTACTTCAGTAAAGCACCATAAAATTCACTTTTGCTGGAGTTTAGGTAAGGCTCTTTTTACCTTTTTTTTCCTTGGGTTTGAGACCGGTCTGCTACTGAGCCTTTAGGCTTCTTTTATTTACATTTTAATGTAAGCCTTGACTGAGATCTGGAAGGATCTAACAGGTTTTAATAGAAATTTTGTGCCTAAGGCACTTTAACCATTTCATCAGGACAGGTTGGACGTCAAAGAAAATTATGAGACCTTATATTCTATTACTTTTGAGAATAAAGCTACTTTGCTAAGTTCCTCACTGAGATATGCCATTGGTTATTGAGTTGCCTATGGCTGTCTATCCAGGATTTATTTCCCCCTTTGTGACAAACAGGTTAAATCTTGCTTCATAGGTAAGCTGAGGACAGGAGCTTGAAGTAAGATCCCTTCCTGGGGCAGAATACTGTTCTATGGTGGCTATTTCCTGTAGTTGAACCTGTTGATGACGTAATTAAGCTTTATTTATTTATTTATTTATTTTTTTAGATCTTTTAATTCCTATTAGCTAAGAAGTTTAGGAGTTCTGTAATGGCCTTTTGATATTCCTCCTGGTTGGAGGCACATAAAGGATGTACTTTACTTACTGGAGAACAATCACAGAATGTTTTATCTCTGAATTTTGTTAATTCCTTAGCTAAGGTTTGTCCAGAACACGTGAGGACCATTTAAATCCTGAGGCAATACTGTCTAGGTTAGTTAAGATACAGTATCTGGTTCCTCAAAGGCAAACAAATTGCCATTCAGAGTCTAGCATAGACAGGAAAAGTCATCTTTTAAATCTAACTTAGTAAACCAAGCTGCAGTTGGAATCCAAGATAAAAGTGTATGAATTAAGAACTACAGGGTGGGGGAAATTACTGCTTCATTATTTTAAGGTCTTGGACTAGGCAGTTTGCTTTTTAACTCCTAAAATGGGCAAATTGCATGGACTACTGCAAGGCATTACTGCTTTCCTCCTGCCACTATAAACTCCTAATTATGAAAAGCGATGACAAAAGTAAAAAGTGTGCCTTTTACCTATCTTCTTGCCCTGTAGACTAAAGGAATCTCCGGAGGGTGAGGGGACACCTATTGGTTGTTAGGCGTATAACGCCCTTTGCTTGGAGGGTCTCATGGGAGGGGTTTTTAAATGCCTCCCTCTTGCAGCTTAAAGAGAACACTGTGAGCACATTTAAGCACAGGAACAGTAATGGGGAGACTTTAGTGTCTAGACTAGTGAAGGCTAACTGTGCGAACAAAGGGAACCCGGGCATTTTCATATTATCCCAGGCCTTCATCCCACAGCTTGAATTCCTAATGTCTGACCGGCAAGGGAAGGGGAGCATCCAGGAGGGAGTGGATTTGCGGGAGTGTTGTGCACTGTATGGCCCATACTGAGGCAAAGGTGATTGGCGCTTTCCCTCAGTGCCATTGTCTACCGATCATCCTGGATACCCTTCAGGGCTGTTGGGAGGGGGGCGTGGGAGAGAGAAGCTTACTTACCTTGGCGTAAATCTTTCCCTGGCATCTCCACCAAGATGAAAGACCCTCCTTTGGGCCAGCCTACGTTGAAGGTTGGCCATTCAGAGGTGCAGAGGGTTACCCACTTCTTCTTTCTGACCTCGACCAACAAGTTGCTGGCACGGTTTTGGATGTTTTGCCAATGGTCGAGGGTGAGACTCAGGGGGGTTACCATGGATTGCCCCATTTCAGTCCCGCTAGCAGAAAGGAAGTTAAGGAACAGGCACAAGAGAACAAAGACAAGACAACAGATCACAAATCACAAACGCTGCGCGTCTTCGGCACAAACCAAAAGTACCAAACCGAAAGTATCAAGTGGTGTCGGAGAGTGTAAGTCCCTCCGGCCAAAAAACAAATCCTGAAGAATCAGGTACTAGGTCCCCTGGGACGTCTCCCAGGGTGGCAGGGGAGAAGTCTGAGTTCGTCAACTCCTTCTCGGGCTGCCCAAAGTACAAAGTGACCACGCGTGATCATACTAACGCTGCGCTCAAGAGATGTGGAAACAGACATGCAGAGATTCAAGAAATATGACAACATGACAAGGAGCTCGAGCTGGCCAGCTTACCTCCCAGTAGTTCTTCCAGAAGTTCCTCGGGCAGGGATTCGGGGCAGCAAGAACACAAATCTCGGTGAAACCTCCAAATGAAAGACCCTCCGTCCCCCTGTCCAAGGAAGATCACGCAAAGACACTGGCTGCAATAGCAAGAGGCTGTTTATGGATACACAGGCACCTGCGGGTGCTCAGCAAAACCTCAGCCAGAGCTTCGGTGAACTGGCACACCGGGCTTTGGGGTACAGGGTTTTTATAGGGTGAAGGGGCAGGTTTTGTGCGCGTGGTAAGCAGCAGGTTTCTTATCTTCAGGTTACCTCCCTTTCCCGCTGAGACCGCTGCAGCCAACATTTCAATGCAGGCTTCAGCAAGGCCAGGCAAGGGGGAGGGAGGATCACCCAGGGCTTTTTAGCCCTTTTTCTTAGCAGCCCAGAAGTTTAAAACAGACACCCTTTCTTCTTTCTTTTTTTCCTTATGCCTCGGGAAAAAGACACAATTGTTGCTTGGTATTTTATGGTTCCCGCTTATCAGTTCCTGATTGTGCAGGCACTCCCTAGGACCCGATGATCTATGCTTTTCTCCAACCGCCCTATTCTTTTTCAATCTATTTATCAGTTTAAAGACCTCCGGGGAGGTTGTGCAGCCTCCCCTGTGTCATGGGTTTAAGACATGGAGCTGGGGCCTTTCACTAGGACCTTCAAACATACTGAGGAAAAGATTAAAAGAGGGGAAGCAAACATTTTCAAGTCGGTTATAAGGCCATATGAGAGGATCATACCCAGTATTTACTCCTGGGTTTCCAAGACCACGCATTCTGCTCCAGAGATGGCACAATTGGTTAGTCACTAGTTTAAGGCAGATCTCACATGTCTTAGGGCTAGATTTTCTCAGGTTCTATCAAATTTACTATATCTAGACCATAGATACATGGTAAGACTAGTGAATCCCATGGTCCTTAGCACATTGGTATACTTCCTTTGTTGTAAAATGAATTTCCTGGTCAGAGACAATATTGCATGAGATCAAAGAAAAGGGGGGAATGAAGTTGGGTTTAGGGAGGGGGGCAGGAATGGAGGAAGGAAGGACTGTATAGATGGAGGGGAAGGGTGGGAGGGGTGGGGGGGAAGGGAAAAAATGGCAGAATGAATCAAACAAAATTACCCTATGTAAATTTATGATTACACAAATGGTATGCCTTTACGCCATGTACAGACAGAGAAACAACATGTATCCCATTTGTTTACAATAAAAAAAAAGGCATTTTGTATGTGTGTGAATATCTGTGCATGATGAATTGCTCCCAACTAGGAACCCAGATTCAATGATAAGTATCTTCCCCTTAAGTATAAATTAATGTCTCCTCTATGATGAATGCCACCAACTAACCAGCAATGTCCTGGAACTAATAAGCTAAACACTCAGCAGGGGTGATAGCTAAATAATCCTCACTACAAGGAAATCTTTGCTGTTAATTCCATGCATGGCTCGGTCCATGTGTACCCGAATGCCCTTGTCCCATGTCTCAGGGTCTCAAACTGCATTAGAGTATCCTTAAGTTAGTTTAAGAAACTTTGTGAATGGAGTATTTAATTATTGCTTTAATTTTACCACCCTTAAAATTAGACCTTGAATTCAATCTTCATCTTCATCTCTTGTGACTAGGGAGAAGATGAGCTCTTTGAGATCTGTGATGTAGATCCCCTAGTTCACCAAATACTTTCTCAGCTGTGTATTCATAGCTTTTAGTTTTCCGTTTTCTTCATGTTCATCTTCTAGGACAGTCAAAAATAGGTAGAGAACTACATAATCTTTACAATTACTTTTTGGTCATAGCAACCAAGCTATTTCCTTTCCTTTCCTGTGCCTTCTTCACCTGCATTTGATTCATATAATTTGAGTAGATTTGGTGTCATGACATGCTATAGATTGCTCTTTTTTCATACCTTCCAGCGTGGAGGTTAGCTGTGATCTTTAATGCATGAGTAACCCAATTTCAGAAGTACATATTGGGGATCACTTTCAGTTCCTGTTATCAGCCAGAGACCCAGCAAGAAACAGATGACATGCTTAAGTTTGATAAGTATTAAATAAAGAGTATATTTACAACTCTGCAAACAATGTGTAGAGGAATTTGGAGGAGCAAAACAGGATCCCTGAGCTAACATAAAGAGATTGTGGCTGCCCCCGGGCCTGAAGGAATAAAGGCAGTAAGCAGTAACTAAAATATATGGACAGAGAGAGCTACAGGGTAGGTTTTGTTTGTTTTCTTGGGCATACAGCTCACACACCAACCCAGCAAGAAAGGAGTTAAGAGAGCAAATACTCCAAAGTCATTGTCTTTCATTCCTATAATCTCCTGCTTGTTACTCTGCTTGCTAAACCTCACCAAAAACCATTGGAAGGAGACCCAATCATTGAAATCTTCAGCATTCCACTTTGTGAGAGACAGAGAAGAGTGGAGAAAAGTGGAGATTGGATCTGGAGAAGCAAGCAGGTGACACTCAGCCCAGCTAATATATGCTAGTCACACTGCAGGATCCTGCAGTATATTTTGAATGAGAAGATGTAATTCCTATATGCAAACACTTAAAAATGTATAGCAAAGTCATGTACCTTAACAAGTGCAGCACAGTATGAAGGGTGTTCATAATAAAATAGGATAAATTTTAAAAATTGCATAGAAATCTAAAATTGACCCATTCGAAATTCAATTGCTTTTCTTCCCAGGTGTCTCATCATGGCTAATGACATAATTTATCCACCCAGTTACAAATCCTAGAAGCTCAGGAGTCATGTGAAAATAAATCTTTGCCATTCCCTCCATTCAGAGACTGATTTAGTCCTAGGGGTTGTACAGTTGTTCTCTCTCTTATTTTGTGATCTTTTATTCCTTCCCCAATACCACCTTCTTGGGATAAAATACTCATTTTGTTTGCCATGTGGTGTTATTGCCTCCATTTCTTTCTTAGCCTTCAAAATCACACTTCAAATATGTAAATATGGATATGTTGTGCTATTCTTCATCAATATCGAGAGACAACATTTTTTGAGCATTTTTGTGCTCCACTTTAAAAAAATCTAAATGCCTATATTTAATAAATTCAATTCTATGAAATATATATCATCTCTTTTCCAGAGAGTAAACTGAGACACAGAAGTTATGTAAATAACCCAAGGAGGCTGTTAAGTAGTAAAACCAGGGTGTACATTTGGTTCCAAAGACCTCACTTTTCACCTCTCTTAAACACTACTAGATTTCAACAATACTAAAAACAATGAGAAAATGAGTACTTTACACTCCTTGTGTTTTTTTATACTATTTATACTTTTTAGTATAACACTTGTCAGATACTATTTTGACCACTTTAGGTATTCTAACTCCATGAATACCAATAATAAATGAATTGATAAAGAAATTATTATCCCCTGTGTACAGCTGAGAAATAGAGACACAGTTTCAGTAACTTGCCTAAGTTCACACAGCTAAATGGAAGACCAGGATTTCAACTTAGGTAGTTCTTTCCTAGGAGCCTGCTTTTAACCACTATGCATATAACTGCTTAACCTGTTTTAATTCCCTTGCCTAGAGGATGAAACTTAAATAAAACTTAAATTCATCAACCTGACACATGGAGCCTTCATAATTTGTTCTCTGCCTCACTCATCAATCTTACTAGGTTTTGCTCAAGTCCTCTTGCTCGGTAAGTTTTCATTATATTGAACCATTGCCTTCGTGCTTCATGAGAAAGTCCCTCACTCTTCACAAGGTAGCATCACCTCAGTAGCAAAAAATTCATATGCTGTAAATAAAAGTAAACCAGTATCTCTCACCCTGCATAAAACTCAACTCAAAATGGATCAAGGACTTAGGAATTAGACCAGAGAACTGCACCTACTAGAAGACAAAGTAGGCCCAATTATTCATCATATTGGCTTAGGATCAGACTTGTTGTGGAAGTCTGATCACAGTCTCTGTGAACTGTGCTGCAGAGGGAAGGTATCTCCCAGTCTATAAGAGCTGCCCACATACACAGAATGGTATTTTCACATCATTGTTGCCATCCAGCTATTTTTCCTCTTCTCTGTAATATGAGCACCTCAGGAACTGTTTTTTCTTTGTTTGTCAGTTTGTTTTTGAGGTACAAATAGACAACTATCACATTTATCTATTGAGTTAAAAATCAAAATACTATGCAAATGAAAGCCTCCACATTTGACTGAGGGAACCAATTTCATTTTCCTCTTTGTTCTTTACTGACAACATGTGTCCACAAATCTGTCTCTAATTATGAGTTCTCTATGCACAGGAAATTTAGATGATTTACTACACTTGCAGGTTATAGCCCCTTCTGAAATAGCCATGCGGTTCATCCCATAATAATAAGGCTAAATCTCTGCCTTCAAACTTTTCTGTGTAAGTAAATGTGACTAAATGTGACAAATGTTTGAAGTATAGAGGCTTCAGAGATCAGAATATATTCCGTAGATCGGTCGCTTTGGAAAAGCAATCATTCCATGAAGTTTACAAAACCAGAAGACAAATGAAATCTAGCCTAGGAAGAAGTAATCCTTTAATAGGAAAGAAACTTCTGTCTGGACCTGATTTAGTCAATAAAAATTTCTGTACACTAAATATTACAAGGGAAAAGTAATTTGTGGTTTATCTTAACTGGGTGTCCTAATTTTTACCCAGCAACTTTACTTGAACATTAATTACTACAGAAAGATGTGGAGATGTTTGAATTCTGCAACTTCTTACTCCTGCTAGCACTGTTTTTGAACTTGTCTTATTCCTTATCACAGGTATAATGGAAACTTCAAGGGTACTTCTCTGCAGACACTTTCTTGTCCTGTACCTCCTCCAGATGGTTACACCAAGTTCAGGTATGATCTTTCACTCAACTTTATGAGGATTAGCAGATGAAGTTTTCCAGGAAAAACAAGGAACACACTGTTTTTCTTTTACAATTGATCCCAACTTTTAATATGTAGTAATGAAATGAAGATGGGTACCATAGGATATAGCTTATGTTTAAGAACACTCATTCCTTATGAGCAATCCTTCTTTACTCAGATTTGTGCTAGATTCCAGAAAGAAAAAACAAATTAAGAAGAACATATACTTGTCCTTGAGAACTCAAGATTGATGCTGAGGAGATATGATTTATGTATCACTTTTACAGAGATGAAGTAAGGCAAGATGTGGATCCATATTGGAATCCCTGTGAATTACCAACAGAGTGTGGAATAAGATGAGGAAAGATGAGATAGGCTTGTATGTTAGATGATAAAAATCTTACTCATCCAAATTTAGGTAGGATCTTTTGCTAATAAAAATAATAACTGCCACAGACATCCATGAATCTGCATTTTGAGCATAACTTTGAGTGAGTTATAAGAAATATTCCCTATCTTGAAGACACTGACAAATTTCTAGAGACACATGCTCCTCTCAAACTGAATCAGGAAGACATACACAATTTAAAAAGAACAATTTCAAGCACTGAAATAGAAGAAGCCATCAAAAGTCTACCAACAAAGAAAAGCCCAGGACTGGATGGATTTGCAGCCAAATTCTACAAGACCTTTAAAGAAGAACTAATACCAATACACCTCAAAGTATTCCAGGAAATAAGAAAGAAGGAAACCCTTCCAAATTCATTCTCTAAGGTTAGTATCACTCTGATACCAAAACCAGACAAAGACTCATCAAGGAAAAAAACTTTAGACCAATATCCCATAGACGCAAAAATCCTTAGCAAAATACTGGCAAATCGCATACAAAAAATACATTAAAAAGGTAGTGCACCATGATCAAGTTGTGTTTATCCCAGGGATGCAAGGTTGGCTCAATATCCAGAAATTAATAAATATAATTCATTACATCAATAGTCTTAAAGTTAAGAATCATATGATTATTTCAATAGATGCTGAGAAGGTGTTTGATAAAATAGAGCACCCCTTAATGCTTAAAAAAACTAGAAAAAATAGGAATTAGGAACATACTTCAACATTTTAAAGGCTATCTATGCTAAACCCATGGCCCCAATCATTCTAAATGGAGAAAAACTGAAAGCATTCCCTCTAAAAACTGGAATAAGACAGGGATGCCCTCTTTCACCACTTCTATTCAACATCGTCCATGAAACACTAGCCAGAGTAATTAGACAGACCAAAGAAATTAAAGGGATACAAATAGGAAAAGAAGAACTTAAGTTGTCACTATTTGCTGATGACGTGATCATATATTTAGAAGATCCAAAAAACTCCACTAGAAAACTTATAGAACTAATAATTTAACTCAGCAAAGTATCAGGATATAAAATCAATACACATAAATCTAATGCATTTCTATTCATAAGTGATGAATTCTCTGAAAGAGAAATTAGGAAAACCATTCCATTCACAATAGTATCAAAAAAAAATACTTGGGAATTAATCTAACAAAAGAGGTGAAAGACGTCTACAATGAAAAGTACAGAACACTAAAGAAAGAAATTGAAGAAAACCTTAGAAGATGAAAAGATCGCCTATGTTCTGGGATAGGCAGAATTAATAATATCTAAATGGTCGTACTACCAAAAGTGCTATGCAGACTCAATGCAATTCCAATTAAAATCCCAATGACATTTCTCATAGAAATAAAGCAATCATAAACTTCATCTGGAAGAACAAGAGACCTCAAATAGTCAAAACAATTCTGAGTAGAAAAAGTGAAGCAGGAGGTATCACAATACCAGACCTTAAACTGTACTACAGAGCAATAGTAACAAACACAGCATTGTATTGGCAGCAAAGTGGACAGGCAGACCAATAGTGCAGAACAGAAGACACAGACAAAACCACATAAATACAGTCACCTCATACTAGACCAAAAGAGCCAAAAACTTACAATGGAGAAAAGATAGCCTGTTCAACAAATGGTGCTGGCAAAACTGGAAATTCATATGCTGTAAATAAAAGTAAACCAGTATCTCTCACCCTGCATAAAACTCAACTCAAAATGGATCAAGGACTTAGGAATTAGACCAGAGAACTGCACCTACTAGAAGACAAAGTAGGCCCAATTATTCATCATATTGGCTTAGGATCAGACTTCCACAACAAGACTCCCAAAGCACAAGAAATCAAAGCAAGAATCAATAAATGGGATGGACTCAAACTAAAAAGATTAATCTCAGCAAAGGATACAATCAATACTGTAAAAAGAAAGCCTACAGAGTAGGAAAAAATCTTTTCCACACACATGTCAGATAGAGCACTTATCTCCAAAATTTATAAAGAACTTATAAACTTTACACCCAAAATACAAAGAACCCAATCAATAAATGGGCCAAGGAACTGAACAGACACTTTACAGAAGAAGACATACAGGCACTTAATAAATATATGAAAAAGTGTTCAACATCTCTAGTAATTAGAGAAATGCATATTAAAACAACTCTAAGATTTTATCTTACTCCAATTAAAATGGTTATTTTCAAGAACACAAATAGTAATAGGTGTTGGCATGGATGTGGGGAAAAAGGCACACTTTTACATTGCTGGTGGAGTTGCAAATTGGTGCAGCCACTCTGGAAAGCAGTGTTGAGAATCCTCAGAAAACTTGGAATGGACTCATCTTTTGACCCAGTTGTCCCACTCCTCAGTTTATACCCAAAGGACTTAAAATCAGCAAACTACAGTAACACAGTCACATCAATGTTTATAGCAGCTTAGTTCACAATAGCTAGATTGTGGAACCAACTTAGATGCTTTCAGCAAATGAATGGATAAAGAAACTGTAGTATATAGACACAATGGGATATTATTCAGTCATAAAGAATAATAATATTATTGCATTTGCAAATAAATGGATGGAACTGGAGAATATCATGGTAATTGAAATAAGCCAATCCCAAAAAACCAAAGGCTGAATATTTTCCCTGATAAGTGGAGAATGATATATAATGGGGGTGGGGGTGGGAAGTGAGAGAAGAATGGAGGAACTTTATATTATGCAGAAGGCAATGAGAGGGAGGGGGGATATGAAAAATGGTGGAATGAGACAGACATCATCATCCTGTGTACATGTATGATTACACAAATGGTATGAATCTACATTGTGTACAATGAATCAAAAGGCAGTCTGTAAAAAATTTAAAAAAATAAATAAATAATTTAAAAAGAAAGAAATATTCCCTATGAGTAGAACTCATGACCAAAATTTATGTTATTTATTATTATTCTAAAAATATTATTATTAAATAGTTGCCAATATACATTTCTACATACAGAGTATGTGAGTGTGTCACGTAGATGTTACAAGTTTTTTCTTTTTCAAACGTATAGGTGAAAACTAGAATCTTACAGTAATCTTAGTTTCTTATTAAATTTGAAGTTAAGTATCTTTCCAAAAAGTTTTGTATTTCTTTTTCTCTGAACTGGCTGTTTATGTCCTAACCCCTTATTTCCTTTGTATTTTTGGTGTTTCCTTTGTTGTTTTTTAAGAACTCTTAAATAGTAAGAGTTAACTTTTGAGCTATTTTATCTGTTCTACATATTCCAACAGATTTGTAATTCACTGGACTTTTTAATTATATTTTGGATATGTAGAATATTTTTGCTTTGATGTTTTATTATATTTTTTTTTTGTAGATTAAAAAATCCCCCCCAAATTGTAATTTATTTTGTCCTCCACTTTCTCATAATTGACTTTTATATTTGTAACCCGTTTTATTTTTGAAAGCACTTTCAGGTTTATTAAGTAAATATTGTGCAGAAAGTGTAGAGAGACTCCATATAATCTTGCTTCCTCATTTCCATCTCCCACTCCAGACACACAGTTTCCCTTACATTAGCATCTTTCCTTAGTATGGTGCATTTATTATAATTGAGTCAGTATTAATAGATTATTATTATGTAAATTTCAAGTTTAGATAGAGTTTATTCTTGTAAAGTTCTTTGGGTATTAACAACTTGTTACATAAATGAGTCAAAGATAGCCCCTATATATTGATACCATGTTTCTTACTTCTTCAAAACTGAAACCCATTAATCCAAATGTCCACCAATGCTAAGGTCAAAATTTTACACATCCAATTGTTTTAAATATTTCCCAAAACAAGGAAATTTTTAACCATTTAATGCCTTTCTGCTTTGTATGTCCTGTGAAACTTACCCAACATCTATTTGCTAGCTATAGATAAGATAAACTCTGTAAATATAAAAGCCTCAAGCATAACTGGTCAAGATGGTACACTATTGTAATCCTGCTGACTTAGGAGGCTGAGCTAGGGGGATTGCAAATTTTAGCCCAGCCTTAACACTTAGTGTGATCCTATTTCAAAATAAAATAAAAAGGACTGGAGAATATAACTCAGTGGTGAAATGCCTCTAGGTTTAGTTCCCAGTACTGCAAAAATAAAAAATAAAAATTCCAAATGGCTGATACCCTCAGAGCTCTCTAAACACATGAGCCTCCTCTCCTCTCCCTTCCTGGATGTGGTGCTCTGTGCCCCTGCAAGGTCTCATACTGTGAAGACTGCCTCTTTTGCAACCAAATGTTGACCAAAAATGAAGTTTATTGTATGCTACTGCCACATCATGGTTTTATCTTTTTCCATGATCAGCCTCTGAAATTCTCAAATTTATTCTATAAGTGCATAATATCATGTATCCACCATTACAATATCAGTCAGAATAATTTTGCCATCCAAAAAAAGTCATATATTCTCAATGAACATAAAACTCAACATGTTGACATTCTTATGCTGCATAATTCAGTAGATTCTTTTTTCATGGTGTCCAGGTGCTGTGTTTGCTTAGAAATAGTTTTTCAGAGCACAATATAAGACTGTAACAACAATTTTTGGTTCATTTTGTATTTTCAAGTTAATTCATGAAAAATGATTATTATAGGATTGAGATAGAAAGCCAACATTATTAAATAAAAACAACAGTTGTCCTATCCACTGATTAATCCAACTCTCTTCAATGATCCCAAAAGTTGTTTTTGTCATAAACCAAATTCCCTGTGTATATGGATTTCTAAATTCTATTACATTGAGCACTCTTCTCATGGATTAATATCAAATTTCATAAACAAACCTTGTTCATATTTATGGAATAAACTTCAATATCTTATAGATATATTCCATGCTCCCTAATTATTTTAAAATAGTTTTTATATAAATATTGAGTTTGGGGAACCAAGATGGTGGAGTTTAAAGCAGGCTACAGATTCCAGCCCCTTCATAGTTTGGAATCAAAGTAGTGAGAGAACATCTACTCAGCAAGTGTATTATTAATTTTACATTCTATAATATCTAATTTTACAATCTGTTATAGATTACTATTCCCCTTTCCATGTTTAGATGGATGGAGCTAGAGTAGACAATATTTTCAATAAGTTTTTAATAGTTTACTAGTATATGGTTTTCTCTCAAATGATCATAGTAACTTGTAATTATTATTTTCTCTCAAAGTAGTGCTGGGGATTTATCATAGAACTGTGAATATGTTAAATAGTTACTTTTATGCTGAGATTTACCCCAATTCCAGGACACATGTTAAAGATAAAACAACTCACTAAAAATACTCTCACTTAACAGTGGAAAATATATCTATATCAGCAGATATATAAATCACAACATAGAAATAAAGGAATGTAACATGTGTCTAAACTTTATAACCTCTCAATACCTGAACCTATAGATAATAAAGTGGAGGAAATACCAGAAACATAACTCAAAAAGTTAATTATGAAATGATCAAGCATCAAAGAATTAACTAAGGGAGAAGATATAAGACATAAAAGAGCATATCAATAAAGAGTCAGAGAATCTTAAAAGGAACCATACAGAAATCTTAGAAACAAAAGATTCAATCAAATAAAATACTCAGCGGATAGTCTTGCCAATGAACTAGACCAAAAAGAAAAAAGAATATGAGAGCTTGAGGACAGGGTGAGTAAATAACAACACTCAGCGGATAATTTTTAAAAAACTATAAACATAACATACAAAAGCTCTGTGACATAATCAAAAGGCAAACTTAGGACTCAAATTTTGAGGAAGGACAAAAGATAAAGACAAATGGTGTAGAAAGCTTATTCAGTAAAATAATAGAAGAAAAATTCTCAAATCTTAAAAAAGAGATGGACATTCAGGTGCTGGAGTTATTTGGAACTCAAAATAGACAAAGCTGAAGAATCTCTCCATGACATATTATATTTAAAATGCCAAAAAATAAAAAATAATTTTAAGAGGTTCAAAGAGATGTGGCAAGTCATAATAAAGGAAAGCTTATTAGAATAGTAGCATATTTCACAGCAGAAACTGAAGGACAGGAGAGTGTGGAATGACATATTTCAAGCCCTGAAAGAACATATCTGTCTATCTAAATTTCTGTGTCAGTAAACTATACTTATCCAAGATAAGCATAAACAAGTAACTTATGATCACTATTCCAGCAATTCAGAAGATACTTAAATTAATCAATCCTAAAATGAAAATAACCAATAAATCAGGTGAAAGAATAAATCTCACTAGAAGAATAAATAAGCAACTGAGAATTAGGAATCATTCAAATAACGAACTAAAAATTACAGGAAGTAGCACATACTTTTCTATAATAACGCTAACTGTAAATGATCTTAATTCTCCAATTAAAAGTCATGGACTGGAATGTTGGATTAAGAAGCAAGACCCAACTATATGTTATCTCCAAGAAACACACCTCATGAAGACATCCAGTGACTGAAAAGTGAAAGGATGAAAAATCATATTTCATTTAAATTGAATCCAAAAACAAGCAAGAGTTGCTACTCTCCTAGCAGACAAAACAGACTTCATGGTAAGTCAAAAAAGACAAAGAAGGTCACTTTGTTTTGGTAAAGAGAACAATCCAACATGAAGATATAATTATTTTAAATATTTATGCCCCAAGTGTCAATGCATCCAATTTCATAAAACAAACATTACTTTATATAAAGAAACTAACAGTTTATAATTTAATAACAGTATCGGACTTTAATATATGATTTTCAATAACAGATCATTTACACAAAAATCAAGAAAGACGCGTCAGATTTCAACTAAAATTTTACTCAATTGGATTTAACAGAAATCAGGACTATTTCATCAAAAAATCTGAATATACTTTCTTTTCATCCACTTATAAAACTTTCTCCAAAACCATTCATATATTATTCCAAAGAGCAAATCTTAGCAATTTCAAAAGAAATTAATCTCTAATTTGCAACCCCACCAGCAATGTATGAGTGTACCTTTTTCCCCACATCCTCGCCAACACCTATTGTTGCTTGTGTTCTTGATAATCGCCATTCTAATTGGGGCAAGATGGAATCATAGGGTAGTTTTGATTTGCATTTCTCTTTTTACTAGAGATGTTAAACATTTTTTCATATATCTGTTGATTGCTTGTACAGCTTCTTCTGTGAAGTGTCTGCTCATTTCCTTAGCCCATTTGATGATTGGGTTATTTGTATTCTTGTTGTAAAGTTTTTTGAGTTCTTTATAGATTCTGGAAATTAGTGCTCTATCTGAAGTATGTGTGGCAAAGATTTTCATCCACTCTGTAGGCTCTCTCTTTACATTGCTGATAGTTTGCTTTGCTGAGAAAAAGCTTTTTAGTTTGAATCTATCCCAATTATTGATTTCTGTTTTTATTTCTTGTGCTTTGGGAGTCATGTTAAGGAAATCTGGTCCTAAATGAACATGTTGAAGATTTGGACCTACTTTTTCTTCTATAAGGTGCAGTGTCTCTGGTCTGATTCCAAGATCCTTCATCCATTTTGAGATGAGTTTTATGCAGGGTGAGAGATAGGGGTTTAGTTTCATTCTGCTGCATATGGATTTCCAGTTTCCCCAGCACCATTTTTTGAACAGGCTATTTTTTCTCCATTGTATGTTTTTGGCACCTTTGTCTAGTATGAGAAAACTGTATTTATTTGGATTTGTCTCTGTGTCCTCTCTTCTGTACCATTGATCTACCTGTCTATTTTGTTGCCAGTACCATGCCATTTTTTGTTACTATTTCTCTGTAGTATAGTTCAAGTTCTGGTGTTGTGATACCCACTGCTTCACTCTTCCTGCTAAGGATTGCTTTAGCTATTCTAGGTCTCTTATTTTCCCAAATGAATTTCATTATTACTTGCTCATACATTGCTGGTGGGGTTGAAAACTAGTGCAGCCACTCTGGAAAGCAGTGTGGAGATCACTTAGAAAACTTGGAATGGAACCAACATTTGGCCCAGTTATCTCACTCCTTGGCCTATACCCAAAGGACTTAAAATCAGCATGCAGCCACATCAATGTTAATAGCTGCTCAATTCACAATAGCTAGATTGTGGAACCAACCTAGATGCCCTTCAATTGATGAATGGATAAAGAAACTATGGTATATATACACAATGGAATATTACTCAGTCATAAAGAAGAATAAAATTATGGCATTTGCAGGCAAATGGATGAAATTGGAGAATATCATGCTAAGTGAGACAAGCCAATCCCCAAAAATCAAAGACTGAATGATCTCTGATAAGTGAATGATGATACATAATGGGGGGGTGGGAAGGAGGCAAGAATGGAGGAAGGATGAATAGTAAAGAGTAAAAGGAGGGATGGGAGGAGTGGGGGGAAGGAAAAACAACAGAATGAGACAAACATCATTACCCTATGTACATGTATGATTACACAAATGGTATGACTCGACAGAACCAGCTCCGAGTCCCAGAGTCAGCAGTGAGCTCTGGCCCGCAGGCAGCTTCAGGGACAGGGACAGGGCAGCCAGGGACTTCCCCAAGCAGCCCTGCTCCCTCCGATGGCAGGCACCTTTCAAGGCTAGCTTCTCGGAGCAGACCGCCCAGTGAGAGCCTTTCTACACTAAGCCAGTCACAAGTCCCAAAGCCAGTGGAGAGCTCCGGCCCGCAGACAGCCTCTGGGACCAGGGCAAGGCAGCCAGAGACTTCTCCAGGCAGCCCTGCTCCCTCCGGCCGCAGGCCCTTTCCACGGGGCGATTCAAGATGGCAGACTGCATCTCCTGTCGCTCCAGAACCCAGATTCAAGAAGGGGAGGCATTGAGAGACTCAGACTAAAATAGAGCCACAGGGTGAGTCTCCCCCACCAGATGAAGCTTGGCCTGGACGGCAGGCCCGGATAGGGGCAGCGTCTCAGAGCAGGGCAGGACAGCTAGAGTCTTCCCCAGATAGCCCTGCTCCCTCTGGCGGTGGGCTTCTTTCACACAACCAGCTTCTTGGAGCAGGCCCCCCAGTGAGAGACTTTCTGCACAGAAACAGCTCCAAGTCCCGGTGCCAGCGGCAAGTTCCGGCCCGCAGGCAGCTTCAGGGACCAGGACAGGGCAGCCAGGGACTTCCCCAAGCAGCCCTGCTCCCTCCAGCAGCAGGCTTCTTTCACGGCCAGCTTCTCAGAGCAGGCCTCCCAGTGAGAGTCTTTCTGCACAGAGCCAGTTCCAAGTCCTGGAACCAGTAGCGGGCTAGGGGCGCTTTCTTCAGAAGCACTGCATTATCAAGTTCCTCCAAGACGTCAGGCTACTGAAGGCTGGGAGGTGATACACTGGAAATCTACAGGGACACTACAAGACAATAGAGGAAATCTGTAATATTTCAGAGTCCCACTGATATCTGACCAATATGAGAAAACAAGGGAAGAAAATGTCCCAAACAAACCTAGATACTATATCAGTAAAACCCAATGACAGCACAGCAGAAGAAATGTCAGAAAGAGAGTTCAGAATGTACATAATTAAAACAATCAGGGAAGCAAACAAGGAAATGAAAGAGCAAATGCAGGCATTAAATGATCGCACCAATCAACAGTTAAAAGACCAAATACGGGAAGCAAGAGATAATTTCAATAAAGAGTTAGAGATACTGAAAAAAACAAACAAACAAACAAACAGAAATCCTTGAAATGAAGGAAACAATAAACCAAGTTAAAAAATCCATAGAAAGCATAACCAATAGGACAGAACGCCTGGAGACAGAACCTCAGACATTGGAGAAAAAATATTTAATCTTGAAAACAAAGTTGACCAAACAGAGAAGATGGTAAGAAATCATGAACAGAATCTACAAGAATTATGGAATATCATGAAAAGGCCAAATTTAAGAATTATTGGGATTGAGGAAGGCTTAGAGAAACAAACCAAAGGAATGAACAATACTTTCAATTAAATAATATCAGAAAACTTCCCAAATCTGAAGAATGAAATGGAAAACCAAGTACAAGAGGCTTATAGGACTTCAAATATACAAAATTACAACAGACCCACACCAGGGCACATTATAATGAAAATACCTAACTTACAAAATAAAGACGGAATTTTAAAGGCCGCAAGAGAAAAGAATCAACTGACATTCAGGGGGAAAGCAATAAGAATATTAGCAGATTTTTCAATCTAAAAGCTAGAAGGGCCTGGAACAATATTTACCAAGTCCTGAAAGAAAACGGATGCCAACCAAGAATCTTATACCCAGCAAAACTTACATTCAGATTTGACGACAAAATAAGATCCTTCCATGATAAACTAAAGTGAAGGAATTTACAAAAAGAAAGCTAGCATTACACAACATTCTCAGCAAAATATTCCATGAGGCAAAGATGAAAAACAACAATGCAAATCAGCAATGGGAGGAACTAGGTAAAGGAATAGCCAAATAAAGGAGAAACCAAATCATGTCAAAAAACAAAAATGAATCAAATGACTGGGAATACAAATCATATCACAATAATAACCCTGAATGTTAATGGCCTAAATTCATCAATCAAAAGACATAGACTGGCAGATTGGATTAAAAAGAAAAATCCAACAATATGTTGCCTGCGAGAGACTCGTCTCATAGAAAGAGATACCCATAGACTAAAGGTGAAAGGATGGGAAAAAACATACCATGCACATGGACACAGCAAAAAAGCTGGAGTATCCATCCTCATTTCAGATAATGTGGACTTCAAGCCAAAATTAGTCAGAGGTATAAAGAAGGACATTACATACTGCTTGAGGGAAGCATAAATCAGCAAGACATAACAATCATAAATATCTATGCCCCGAACAGTGGCTCATCCACGTACATCAAACAAATCCTTCTAAATTCCAGAAATCAAATAGACCACAACATAATAATACTAGGCAATGTTAACACACCTGTCTCACCACTGGACAGATCTTCCAAACAAAAATTGAACAAAGAAACCATAGATCTCAATAACACTATCAATAATTTAGACTTAATGGACATATATAGAATATACCATCCAACAAAGAAGAAGGAATACACTTTCTTCTCAGCACCACATGGATCCATCTCTAAAATAGAGCATATATTATGCCACAAAGCTACTGTTAGCAAATACAAGAAGATAGAGATACTACCTTGTACTCTATCAGATCATAATGGATTGAAACTAGAAATAAATGACAGAATAAAAAACAGAAACTTCTCCAATACCTGGAGATTAAATAATACACTATTATGTGAGGAATAGATCACAAAAGACATTAAGAGGGAAATAAAAAAATTCTTAGAAGTAAACGAAAACAAAGACACATCATATCAAAATCTCTGGGACACTATGAAAGCAGTTTATAGAGGAAAATTTATTTCATGGGGCACATTCAACAAAAGAAGTAGAAATCAATAAATAAATGACTTAACACTACAGCTCAAAGCCCTAGAAAAAGAAGAACAAACCAACACCAAAAGTACTAGAAGACTGGAAATAGTTAAAATCAGAGCCGGAATCAATGAAATTGAAAGAAAGAAAACAATCGGAAAAATTAACAAAATAAACAGTTGGTTCTTTGAAAAAATAAACAAAATTGATAAACCCTTAGCCACACTAACAAAGAGAAAGAGGGAGAAAACTCAAATTACTAAAATTCGGAATGAACAAGGAAATATCACAACAGACACGAGTGAAATACAAAACATAATTAGAAGCTATTTTGAAAATCTATACTCCAACAAAACAGAAAACCTTGAAGACATCAACAAGTTTCTAGAGAGATATGAATTGCCTAAACTAAACCATGAGGATATACACAACTAAAATAAAGCAATTTCAAGCAATGAAATAGAAGAGATCATCAAAAGCCTACCAACAAAGAAAAGTCCAGGACCAGATGGGTTCTCAGCCGAGTTCTACAAAACCTTTAAAGAAAAGCTCATTTCAATACTCCTCAAAGTTTTCCATGAAATAGAAGGAGGGAACCCTCCCAAACTCATTCTATGAAGCCAATATCACCCTGATATCTAAACCAGACAGAGACACATCGAGGAAAGAAAATTTCAGACCAATATCCTTAATGAACATCGACGCAAAAATTCTAAACAAAATTTTAGCAAATCGCATACAAAAATATATTAAAAGATAGTGCACCATGATCAGGTGGGTTTCATCCCAGGGATGCAAGGTTGGTTCAACATTTGGAAATCAATAAATGTCATTCACCATATCAACAGACTTAAAGTTAAGAATCACATGATTATTTCAATAGATGCAGAAAAAGCATTCCATAAAATACAGCATCCCTTCATGTTCAAAACATTAGAAAAAATTGGGGTAGTGGGAACATTCCTTAACATTGTAAAGGCCATCTACGCTAAGCCCATGGCCAAAACCATTCTAAATGGTGAAAAACTGAAAGAATTCCCCCTAAAAATTGGAACAAGGCAGGGATGCCCTCTTTCACCACTTCTATTCAATATCGTCCTTGAAACTCTAGCCAGAGCAATTAGACAAACCAAAGAAATTAAAGGTATACAAATAGGAAAAGAAGAACTCAAACTATCCCTTTTCACTGATGACATGATTATATATTTAGAGAAACGTGGAAATTCAACCAGGAAACTTTTAGAACTCATAAGTAAATTGAGAAAAGTAGCAGGTTACAAGATCAATGCTCATAAATCCAATGCATTTTTATACATAAGTGATGACTCCTCAGAAAGAGAAGTTAGGAAAACTACCCCATTCACAATAGCATCGAAAAAAATAAAATACTTGGAATCAATCTCACAAAAGAGGTGAAAGACCTCTACAATGAGAACTACAGAACACTAAAGAAAGAAATTAAAGAAAACCTTAGAAAATGGAAAGATCTCCCATGTTCTTGGATAGGCAGAATTAATATTATCAAAATGGACATACTACCTAAGGTGCTATACAGATTCAATGAAATTCCAATTAAAATCCCAATGATGTACCTTACAGAAATAGAGCAAGAAATTATGAAATTCATCTGGAAGAATAAGAAACCCACAATAGCTAAAGCAATCCTCAGTAGAAAGAGCAAAGCAGGGGGTATCACAATACCATGTCTTCAACTCTATTACAAAGCAATAGTAACAAAAACGGCATGGTATTGGTACCAAAATAGACAGGTAGATCAATGGTACAGAATAGAGGACATGAACACAAACCCAAATAAATACAATTTTCTCATACTAGACAAAGGGGCCAAAAATATGCAATGGAGAAAAGATAGCCTCTCAACAAATGGTGCTGGGAAAACTGGAAAACCATATGCAACAGAATGAAACTAAACCCCTATCTCTCACACTGCACAAAACTCAACTCAAAATGGATCAAGGACCTCAGAATCAGATGTGAGACCCTGCAGATTATAAAAGAAAAAGTAGCTCCAAATCTTCAACTGTTGGCTTAGGATCAGAGTTCCTTAACAGGGATCCCATAGCAGAAGAAATAAAAGCAAGAATCAACAAGTGGGATAGATTCAAACTAACAAGCTTTCTCTCAGCAAAGGAAACTATTAGTACTGTGAAGAGAGAGCCTACAGAGTGGGAGAATATCTTTGCCACTCATACTTCAGATAGAGCGCTGATTTCTAGAATCTATAAAGAACACAAAAAAAAATCTACAACAAGAATACAAATAATCCAATCAACAAATGGGCTAAGGAAATGAACAGACACTTCACAGAAGAAGATCTATAAGCAATCAACAGATATATAAAAAAATGTTCAACATCTCTAGTAATAAGAAAATGCAAACCAAAACTACCCTACAATTCCATCTCACCCCAATTAGAATGGCAATTATCAAGAACACAAGCAACAAGAGGTGTTGGCGAGGATGTGGGGGAATAGGTACAGTCATACATTGCTGGTGGAGTTGCAAATTAGTGCAGCCACTCTGGAAAGTTGTATGGAGATGCCTCAGAAATCTTGGAATGGAACCACCATTTGACCCAGCTATCCCACTCCTTGACCTATACCCAAAGGACTTAAAATCAGCGTACGGGGCTCCAGGTGGCTGCTCAGAGGAGGGGCCGATAGCCAGGTGATTAGGTGCAGAGAAGGGTCCCAGGACCCAGGAGGCTTCTTGGTAAAAGAGGTGAACAGAGACAAGCTGAGGGGCGGAGCGAAAGTTCCAGGACTGCGGGCAACTTCTCTGAGGAGGGGAAGCCTAAGGAGACTTGTCGGCAAAGGGTGAGGCTCCCATGCTCAGGAGGTAGGTCGGGGCCCCTGGGAATGTTGCAGAGGAAGGCAGCCCAGACCAGGCGGTAGTTGTGAATTGAGGGGAACCTCTAGGAGGGGAACTGACCAGCGAGACATCCCCATCGGGTGAGTCTTCCCTGCCAGGTGAGGTTTCCCCACGAGGACGGTAAAATGAGAGACACAAGCCCAAACAGGCCTTGCCTCAGCCCGCAGCCTAGTTCCCCTTTGGATGACCATGGTCAACAAGTGGAGGCACCTCTGCCAACTAGCAGGTAATATACCCCACCTAAAGGCCACCACCCCTAGAGAGGCAGCTTCTTTGTGGAGCACCACATTATCAACTTCCTCCAAGACTTCAGGCTACTGAAGGCTAAGAGAGGATATACTTGAAATCTTCAGGGACATTATAACTCAATAGAGGAAATCTGCAACATCTCAGCGATCCACTGATACCTAAACATTATGAGAAAACAAGGGAAGAAAATGCCCCAAACAAATCTAGATGTTACATCAACAAAATCCAATGACAGCATGGCAGAAGAAATGACAGAAAGGGAGTTCATAATGTACATAATTAAAATGATCAGGGAAGCAAACGATGAGATGAAAGAACAAATGCAGGCATTGAATGATGAGATGAAAGAGCAAAGGCAGGCATTGAATGATCGCACCAATCGGCAGTTAAAAGAGCAAATACAGGAAACATAAGATCATTTCAATAAAGAGTTAGAGATATGAAAAAAAAAACCAAACAGAAATCCTTGAAAGGAAGGAAACAATAAACCAAATTAAGAACTCCATAGAAAGCACAAACAATAGGATAGAACACCTGGAAGACAGAACCTCAGATATTGAGGAAAAAATATTTAACCTTGAAAACAAAGTTGATCAAACAGAGAAGACGGTAAGAAATCATGAAAAGAATCTCCAAGAACTATGGGATATCATGAAAAGGTCATTTTAAGAATTATTGTGATTGAGGAACGTTTAAAGAAACAAACCAAAGGAATGAACAATCTATTCAATGAAATAATATCAGAAAATTTCCCAAATCTGAAGAATGAAATGGAAAACCAAGTCCAAGAGGCTTATAGAACTCTAAATACACAAAATTACAACAGATCCACACCAAGGCACATTATAATGAAAATACCTAACATACAAAATAAAGACAGAATTTTAAAGGCTGTGAGAGAAAAGAACCAAATTACATTCAGGGGAAAACCAATATGGATATCAGCAGATTTTTCAATCCAGACCCTAAAAGCTAGAAGGGCCTGGAAAAACATTTACCAAGCCCTGAAAGAAAATGGATGCCAACCAAGAAGCTTATACCCAGCAAAACTTACCTTCAAATTTGATAATGAAATAAAATCCTTCCGAGAAAAACAAAAGCTAAAAGAATTTACAAAAAGAAAGCCAGCATTAGGAACATTCTCAGCAAAATATTCCATGAGGAAGAAATGAAAAACAAAGAAGCAAATCAGCAAAGGGAGGAATTTTCCTAAAGGAATTGTCAAATAAAGGAGGAACCAAGTCGTGTCAAAATAAATAAATAAATAAATAAAATTTTTAAAAAATGAACCAAATGACCGGGAATACAAATCATATCTCAATAATAACCCTGAATGTTAATGGCCTGAACTCATCAATCAAAAGACATAGACTGGCAGATTGGATTAAAAAGAAAGATCCAACATATGTTGCCTGCAAGAGACTCACCTCATAGAAAGAGATACCCATAGACTAAAGGTGAAAGGATGGGGAAAAACATACCATACACATGGACTCAGCAAAAAAGCTGGAATATCCATCCTCATTTCAGATAATGTGGACTTCAAGCCAAACTTAGTCAGAAGGGATAAAGAAGGACATTTCATACTGCTTAAGGGAAGCATAAATCGCAAAGACATAACAATCATAAACATCTATGCTCCAAACAGTGGCTCATCCATGTATGTCAAACAAACCTTTCTCAATTTCAGAAACCAAATTGACCATAACACAATAATACTAGGTGATTTTAACACGCCTGTCTCACCACTGGATACATCTTCCAAACAAAAATTGAACCAAGAAACCATAGATCTCAATAATACAATCAATAATTTAGAGTTAACAGACATTTATAGAATATACCATCCAACAGAGAAGAACAAATACACTTTCTTCTCAGCAGCACATGGATCCTTCTCTAAAATATACCATATATTATGCCACAAAGCTAATGTTAGCAAATACAAGAAGATAGAGACACTACCTTGTATTCTATCAGATCATAATGGATTGAAGTTAGAAATAAATGAAAGAGTAAAAAACAAAAAATACTCCAACACCTGAAGATTAAACAATATGCTATTATATGATGAATGGATAACAGAAGATATTAGGAAGGAAATTTAAAAATTCTTAGAGGTAAATGAGAACAAAGACACATCATATCAAAATCTCTGGGACACTATGAAAGCAGTACTTAGAGGAAAATTTATTTCATGAAGCGCATTCAAAAAAGAAGTAAAACTCAACAAATAAATGACCTAACACTACAGCTCAAAGTCCTAGAAAAAGAGGAACAGACCAACACCAAAAGTAGTAGAAGACAGGAAATAGTTAAACTTAGAGCTGAAATCAATGAAATTGAAACAAAAGAAACAATATAAAAAATTGACAAAATAAATAGTTGATTCTTCGGAAAAATAAACAAAATTGATAAACCTTTAGCCACACTAACAAAGAGAAGACGAGAGAAAACCCAAATCACTAAAAGTCGGGATGAACAAGGAAATATCACAACAGACACGACTGAAATACAAAACATAATTAGAAGCTATTTTGAAAATCTATACTCCAAAAAAATAGAAAATTTCGAAGACATCAACAGTTTTCTAGAGACATATGAATTGCCTAAACTGAACAAGGAGAACTTACACAATTTAAATAGACAAATTTCAAGTAATGAAATAGAAGAAGTCATCAAAAGCCTACCAACAAAGAAAAGTCCAGGACCAGATGGGTTCTCAGCCGAGTTCTACAAAACCTTTAAAGAAGAGTTCATACCAATACTTTCCAATGTATTCCATGAAATAGAAGAGGAGGGAACCCTCCCAAACTCATTCTATGGAGCCAATATCACCCTGATACCTAAACCAGACAGAGACACATCAAGGAAAGAAAATTTCAGACCAATATACTTAATGAACATCGACACAAAAATTCTCAACAAAATTTTAGCAAATCGCATACAAATACATATTGAAAAGATAGTGCACCATGATCAAGTGGGTTTTATCACAGGGATGCAAGGTTGCTTCAACTTCAGGAGATCAATAAATGTAATTCACCATATCAATAGACTTAAAGTCAAGAATCACATGATTTTTTCAATAGACGCAGTAAAAGCATTTGATAAAACACAGCACCCCTTCATGCTCAAAACACTAGAAAAAATAGGGATAGTGAGAACATTCCTTAACATTGTAAAGGTCATCTATGCTAAGCCCATGGCTAATACCATTCTAAATGGTGAAAAACTGAAAGCATCCCCCCTAAAAACTGGAACAAGGCAGGGATGCCCTCTTTCACCACTTCTATTCAATATCGTCCTTGAAACTCTAGCCAGAGCAATTAGACAGACCAAAGAAATTAAAGGGATATGAATAGGAAAAGAAGAACTCAAACTATCCCTATTTGCTGATGATATGATTACATACTTAGAGGAACCAGGAAATTCCACCAGAAAACTTTTAGAACTCATAAGTGAATTCAGTAAAGTAGCAGGATATAAGATCAATGCACATAAATCTAATGCATTTTTATACATAAGTGATGAATCTTTGGAAAGAATAATTAGGAAACTACCCCATTCACAATAGCCTCGAAAAAAAATAAAATACTTGGAATCAATCTCACAAAAGAGGTGAAAGACCTCTACAATGAGAACTACAGAACACTAAAGAAAGAAATTAAAGAAAACCTTAGAAGATGGAAAGATCTCCCATGTTCTTGGATAGGAAGAATTAATATTGTCAAAATGGCCATACTACCTAAAGTGCTATACAGATTCAATGAAATTCCAATTAAAATCCCAATGATGTACCTTACAGAAATAGAGCAAGCAATTATGAAATTCATCTGGAAGAATAACAAATCCAGAATAGCTAAAGCAATCCTTAGCAGAAAGAGCGAAGCAGGGGGGATCGCAATACCAGATCTTCAACTCACTACTAAGCAATAGTAACAAAAACAGCATGGTATTGGTACCAAAATAGACAGGTAGATCAATGGTACAGAATAGAGAACACGGACACAAACCCAAATAAGTACAATTTTCTCATACTAGACAAAGGTACCAAAAATATGCAATGGATAAAAGATAGCCTCTTCAACAAATGGTGCTGGGAGAATTGTAAATCCATATGCAACAGAATGCAACTAAACCCATATCCCTTACCGTGCACGAAACTAAACTCAAAATGGATTAAGGACCTCAGAATCAGACCAGAGACCCTGCAGATTATAGAAGAAAAAGTAGGTCCAGATCTTCAACATGTCGGCTTAGAACCAGACTTCCTCAACAGGACTCCCATAGCACAATAAATAAATGCAAGAATCAATAACTGGGATAGATTCAAACTAACAAGCTTTCTTTCAGCAAAGGAAACTATCAGTAATGTGAAGAAAGAGCCTACAGAGTGGGAGAAAATCTTTGCCAATCATACTTCAGATAGAGCACTAATCTCCAGAATCTATAAAGAACTCAAAAAACTCTACACCAAGAATGCAAATAACCCAATCGACAAATGGACTAAGGAAATGAACAGACACTTCACAGAAGAAGATCTACAAGCAATCAACAAACATATGGAAAAATGTTCAACATCTCTAGTAATAATAGAAATGCAAATCAAAACCACCCTAAGATTCCATCTCACCCCAATTAGATTAGCGATTATCAGGAATACAAGCAACAACAGGTGTTGGCGAGGATGTGGGAAGAAATGTACATTCATACATTGCTGGTGGGGCTGCAAATTAGTGCAGCCACTCTGGATAGCTGCATGGTGATTCCTTAGAAAGCTTGGAATGGAACCACCATTTGACCCAGCTATCCCACTCCTTGGCCTATACCCAAAGGACTTCAAATCAGCATACTACAGATATACAGCCACATCAATGTTCATAGCTGCTCAATTCACAATAGCCAGATTGTGGAACCAACCTAGATGCCCTTCAATTGATGGATGGATAAAGAAACTGTGGTATATATATACAACGGAATATTACTCAGCCATAAAGAATGATAAAATTATGGCATTTGCAGGCAAATGGAAGAAACTGGAGAATATCATGCTAAGTGGGATAAGCCAATCTCAAAAAACCAAAGGAGGAATGATCTCACTGATAAGTGGATGATGGCACATAATAGGGGATGGGAGGGGTTAGTGTTAGGGTTAGAGTTAGGGTTAAGGAGGGTGGTAAGAATGGAGGAAGGAAGGACTGTATAGAGGGAAAAGAGGGGTGGGAGGGGTGGGGGGAAGGTAAAAAAATAACAGAATGCATCAAACAACATTACCCTATGTAAATTTATGATTACACAAATGGTATGCCTTGACTCCATGTACAAATAGAGAAACAACATGTATCCCATTTTTTTACAATAAAAAATAAATAAATAAAGATAAAAATAAAAGAGAATAATGATATTAAAAAAAATGATATGACTCTACTTCATGTACAACCAGATAAACAAGTTGTACCCCATTTGTTTACAATGAATCAAAATAAATTCTAAAAAAAGTAATTAATATCTAGCATCTTTTCAGATCAGAGTGAAATGTAATTAGAAATCAACAGTAAGAAAAACACACAAATTATACAAATATATGGAGCATGAACAATGTACTTTTGAATGATAAGTGGATCATTGATGAAATCATGGGGGTTGATTTAAAAATTCTTAGAATCAAAAATTGAAGTACAACATACCAGCATTTGTGGGATACAGCAAAGGCAGTTTAAAGAGGCAAGTGTATTGCTATAATTGCCTAATTAAAAAATCAGAGAAATCTCAAACAACTCAATGATGCATCTCAAGATCATACAAAACCAGAACAATCCAATCCAAAAATAGTAAGTGAAAAGAAATCATAAACATCAGAGCTGAAATTGATGAAATAGAAGTAATAGAATAATACAAAGGATCAATGAGATCAAGAAGTGTTTTTTTTAAAAGTAAATAAGTTTGATAAAACTTAGACAAACTAACTAAAAAAAAGAGATACTTGCAAACCAAATTCAACCATACATTAAAAAGTAGGTACACTGGGATCAATTTGGTTTCATTCCACAAGTTCAAGGATGGTTTGATATACACAAATTGATAAATTTCATGCAGCACATAAATAAAATCTGTGGGGGGAGCCCACACAATCATCTCAAAAGATGCATAAGAACATTTTACAAAATTCAACATCCCTTCATGATAAAATCCCTGAAGATAGAAGGAACACAAACTGACAGTTGCTCAAAACACTAAAGCTTATATATGACAAATGTAAAGCCAATATCATACTGAATGGAAAAAACTGAAAGCATTTCCTCAAAAACCAGGAATGAGATAAATATATGTCTACTCTCACTACTCTTATTTAATATATTACTTGAAATTTGATCTAGAGCAATTAGGCAAGAGAAAGAAGACACAATAGTGAAGGAAGAAATCAAGTTATCCCTATTTCAGATAATACAATTGTATACTTCAAAGACCCTAAAGATTTCATCAAATGACTTCTAAAACTGATCAACAAATTCAGAAAAGTAGCAGGATACAAAGTCAATGCACACAAATCAATTGGTTTTCTTTTTATTTGTTCTTTTTAGATATATATGACAATAGAGTATATTTGGACATATGATAAATACATGGGGTATAATTTATTCTAGTTAGGATCCCATTCTTGTGGTTGTACATGATGTAGAGTTGCACGGGTCGTGTATTCATAGATGAATAGGAAAGTTATGTCCAGTTCATTCTACTTGATTTTCTATATACCAATAATGAATCTTCTGAGAAAAAAATAGAAAGCAATTTCATCTTCAATAGCTTAATAAAACCCAGAAATGAATCTAACACAGCATGTGAAAAACCTCTAAACAGAAAATTTGAGGAAGCGAAAACTGGATCAGACATTAGAAGATGGAAAGACATCCCATATTCTGGAAAGGTAGAATTATTTTTAATATAGCCATATTACCAAAAGTTATCTACAGATTCCATGCAATCCTCATCAGAATACCAATATTATTCTTCATAGAATTAGGAAAAACAATCCTAAAATTCAAATGACCCATAATAGCCAAAGCAATCCTGAGCAAGAAGAGTAAAGCTGAAGGCATCACAATACAAACAACTCAATCAATAAATCAATACACACACACACACACACACACACACACACACACACCCCAGTCTTATCAAATGTAATGAAGAACTAAATTGTATCATTTTCAGGCAAATCAAAGGAACTAAAGAGCATCACATTAAGCAAAATGAGCCAGATTCCAGGAAGAAGGATGTGGATACCATGTATTTTCTCTCATAGGAAGTTGGTGAATAAAAAAGGGGGGAAAAAAGAACATAAAAGTCATGAAAGTAGAAGGGACATAAATATAAGTAGGGTACAGGAAGGGAATTGGAATGAAGGGGGAAGGAAAGTTAAGAGGTGGTATTGGGGAGTGAACTTGACCAAATTGTTACAGGCATGTACCAGCATGCCTCAGTGAACCTCACCAATCTGTAATTACGTACAAGTAAAAGAATGGAAAGAAGAAGTTTATAGACATCTTTCCCTTCTTTTAAAAGAGTTAAGAGATTTTAACTTTGGTGACCTCCAGCTACTACACTGAGCTATACTTTCTATATATACCAGCATGCCTCAGTGAACCTCACCAATCTGTAATTACGTACAAGTAAAAGAATGGAAAGAAGAAGTTTATAGACATCTTTCCCTTCTTTTAAAAGAGTTAAGAGATTTTAACTTTGGTGACCTCCAGCTACTACACTGAGCTATACTTTCTGCATTGTTGGTTTTAATAGAAAATGTTCTAATCTCTTTAAATGTGACTTCAATAATTTTTTCTTGCCTTTAAGTTTCCTGTAAGGTTGTTATAAACCAGAAAACTTATTAAAATAATAATAATTACATATTCTTATTTTTTAGACTGAGCTAATTATTTAAAGAATTTAGAGAACAGCACATGATAAACACTGAATATGTGTATCATTATGAAATATAGATTTAAAATTTATTTTAATACACATTTCATTTAACCATTGCAACAGCTTTGAAATGTACCTTTTAAAAACTTGGTCAACCTTGTATTTATTTTTCTAAATCATGTATACTTTGTATAATATTCAAATCAGAGGCAGCATACATATCTCTTCCAACTTTTATCATTTTTTGTTGTAAACATTCAAAGTCACTTCTGGTTTTTCTGAAATCTGTTGTACATTATCCTTATTTATAGTTACCCTCCTGTGACTTAATTTCTTAACATACTATAACAATGCCCATGAACAAAATTTCCCCAATCTCTCCCTCCCCAGCCTCTGGAACACATTAATATTTTTACCATTTTCTTTATTGTCTCTTTTTGGTTATACATAATGATAGGATTCATTTTGACAAAATTTAAAAAACATGGAATATAATTTGTTTGAATTCAATCCCCAATAATTCCTCTTTCCCTACTTTCCTCCCTCTACCTGTTCCCTTCCCTCTCTGTGCTCTAGGGATCTTTCTGCCATTTGCTTTGAGATCTGTTTTCGTTTTGGTTGGAATCTTGTGGATATACATACTGGTGAGATTAATTATGACATATTCATGTAGGTACATAGAAAAGTGAGGTAAGATTAATTCCTCTTCTTATATAAGCTCCAGGAATGGAGCACACTTGTAATCCCAGCAATTTGGGAAGCTAAGGCAGAAGGATCACAAGTTCAAGGCCAGCTTGGGCAATTTAGCAAGACCCTGTGTCAAAATAAAAAAAAAAATTTAAATGAGAGAGACTGAGTTCAATTCCTAGTAGAGAAAAAGAAGAAGAAAGGAGGAGGAGCAGGAGGAAGAAGCTAGTATACATCTAGTTAGATATTAAAACCAGTAGAAAATGATATAAAATGATTTAACCCTTCATCATTATTATTTTAGTGGATATAAGTCACTCTATTTATGATTATTTTGTTAATGTGCATTTAAAGCACAAACAAAATAATCAGTATTTTAGAAATGTAAGAATTTAATGGTTTAAGAAAAAATTATTAACTTCTTTAGCAATGCTCACATATTTAAAATTATCCTCAAAAATTCATTATATAAGCTGGGCGCAGTGGCACACACCTGTAATCCCAGCACCTTGGGAGGTTGAGGCAGGAGGATGGTAAGTTCGAAGCCAGCCTCAGCAACTTAGTGAGGCTCTAAGCAACTTAGTGAGACTCTGTCTCAATATAAAAAATGAAAAGGACTGAGGATGTAGCTCAGTGGTTAAGTGGTTATCGCTGATAACAACAACAACAACAAAAATCATTATATAAGCATGTAATAATTTGGGATTAAACAATCAATACCTAATGTAGCACTCCTTTCCATACACAAAATAATTTTTGATATTTAAAATATAAATTGATATATTTATATTAAAATATAAATATGATAAAATATAAATATGAATTGATCTTTCACACATTGGTACTTGAGACTGTTTAACCCCCAAAGGGTGAGAAAAATCTAAATTGACTTGGCCATCTTGACTAAGTGGCAATATAATAGAAGGGATTGAGAGAGGTAAGATGGGCATTAGGTAGGGGAAGTAGAGAGTACCAAGAGAACAACTATTTTCATTCTCCCTTCAATGAGTGGTAAAGAGGACCAAAAAGAAAGTCTAAAAGTTCCCCTGTTTCAACATTTCATTCCAGTCAGGGATGAAATATCAACTTTGAGAGTTTCTGAGTTTCTAGTCTGAAAGAACATGTGTTGTAGCCAAGTTGCATCAAAAAGGGAAGACAAAAAATGAAATGTCTTACCAAGGACACATGGAGGAGCAGGTGGTAGTACTTTAGGAAGTCTTTGGTAATTCCCAAAACAGTTGAGAGCATTCCATTGTAAAAGAATATAGAGAATAAGAGAAATAAAATTAAATGCAATGTCCCAGGTAATGTCTTAAAATTTTTCAAAACTTTAATTTTTCAGAATTTAAAGACAAGAATTATCCAATTCAAGAAGCCTCATGAAGATTAACCAGAAAACAATAATATATTCATACACAGATTTATTATCGTTAAAGTGCAGGAAATATTCAAAGAAATCTGAGAAAAAGGTTTAAAATAGATGAAGTAATAGAATGAAAGAAGAAACAGTTATTAGACTTTTTCTTAACAAAAAATACAAACTTTAGCAGCATGGAAACATTTTCATATTTCCTAAGGTAAACAATTTGATGAACTTCTATCCAGTCTAGTGTGAAATTAAGATGTCTTCAGGGCAAAGAAATTACCCTTAGTAATAATGTGTGTGTGTGTGTGTGTGTGTGTGTGTGTGTTGTTTCCCTTCCCAGAACAATTCATGGTGAAAGCCTTAAAGGGGCCAATCTTGGCCCCCTTTGGTGGACAAGTTGAGCTCAGTTGCCAGTTGTCTCCACCACAGAGTGCGCAACACATGGAGATCCGCTGGTTCTGCAACCGCTACACACAACCCATTTACCTGTACAAGGAGGGAAAGGACCTCTATGGAGAAACTACCTCCAGGTATGTGGAGCGGACAGAACTCCTGAAAGATGCGATTGGAGAAGGTGAAGTGACCCTCAGGATCTTTAAGGTCAGTGTTGATGACGATGGGCAGTACCACTGCTTCGTCTCTGAAGAGGACATCACAGAAGTGAAGGTCACAGGTGAGATGGGTCCCTCTGAGGTTTCTATGCATCTGTGAATTCTCAACCCATCTGAGGTGAGTATTAGAAAAACCCTCAGTGTTTCCTTATTTCATGGTTTATTTCCTTACTACATGGTTTATTAGCAAGTTCAGATTGTACATTTGTACAATTTGAACCAGAAAGAGTGGAGGATCAAGAATGAAAATTTTTTCTATTCAGACAACTCAATTATTAAATACCTCCTTTTTATGCTTACATACGTTATTAGGTTTCTAAAAGATCAACAGATTCCTTTTAGGATTTGTTGTTTCCTTTTCAATTATTTTTTCGAGGACTACTAAAAATGTGATTTTAGAAGCAACCTGTATCTTTACAATAGCCTCCTTGATGGTAATTCTTATTCTCACTTCTCCCTGACTCAATTCATTGACTACTGAGTGCCAGATTAATTTTCCTAAATCCAGTTCAGAAGGTCTTTATCCACGATCTCCAGTGTCCTCAGTTATATATGCCATATAAATGGAATATGCAAATATACAGCATTTAAGTCAAGTTCCTCACCTTTGAAATATTCTGAATGAAAGGGAAATGCAGGGAAGATGGAGAATTTCAAGCAAACTGAAGGATTTCAAAAATGTGAGCACTCAAACGTAGGGCTCCAAACACACTATATTAACACCCTTAGCAGACATTATGACACCCAACTCTGTAGTCTAGATGTGGCCATTTAAATTATATTAGTTTGCATCAATTTATATTGATTAAAATTTAAAAATAAAATTAAACATTCAGTTCCGAAATCTCACTGATCCTATTTCAGGTACTTAACAATCTCCTGTAGCACATAGCTACTTATTAGCACAGATATAGACTGTTTCTATTCTTGCAGAAAATTGTATTAAACAGACCAACTTTGGGGTTACACTTCAAATTCTCTACTCATTTTTTCTTTACCCACACATTAGACAAGTTTTATGCCCTGTGTAATGTCTTAAAATTTTTCAAAACTTTATTTTCTCCAAAGTAATATGTATTGTATTTTGATCATATCAGTATATTAACTATGCAAAATGTATTATATGAAAATACCTATTGTATACAAAGAACATATGAAGTTTCAATTTAAGTTACAAACGGGTTAATAATATCAAATATTTATCACTTATGTTGACTCAAAAGTGACTAGTTATGAAACAGAAGAAAAGACATTAAGTTATAATATCTATGAGTTCTAGAACCTTGATTGATTTTTATCTATTATTATGCTCCAAGGAATTATGTAAGCCTCTAAGATTTAATAAATAACCAATAAATATTTTTGAATGAATGACTAAATAAATTAAACAAACAGACATTTCGTCACCTGATTTATTTAGGACAAGATATTCACTATATCATAACCTTTCTACCTGGCTTATACTCTTTCTATTTTAATTAGCATCTTAAGGTAATCAGAGTCCCATAGAATTCTGACTAACAATATATGAAAAGACACTGGTATTGAACTGAGGGGGACAGCTTCAATTTCTCTGTTCTGTATCTTCTCCCCTTCACCTAAAAAATACTGTTTTCCTCCTTTGTATCCAACCAGCTACAAGCTCAGACACACGGATTCTAGTGCGTCCTTCTTGATTCAAGGTCTTAGAGTGGAATGTCATTCAGGAGGTTGGTTCCCACAGCCTCAAATGGAATGGAGAGATAGCAGGGGAGGGATCCTCCCACCTGCATCAAAATCTCACTCACAGAATAGAGACAAATTGTTCAACATGAAGATGACCCTTCTTCTCAGTGATACCCACCCTGGGAATGTCACTTGCCACCTAGAAACCCTCTAACTGACCAAGAGGAAAGGACAAGCATCATGTTATCAGGTGAGTCTGTTCATTTGTTCTTCAAATGATAGCCATTGTCACATGCTTTCACAAAATAGAAAAATTCAATTGCTTTCTTCACTTGGTTTCAAGACATTAGTTTCTCTTGGATTCATTCATCATCTTGTTTGTTTTCTTTCTTATTCTCTTTGCTTCATTCATTTTTTCACTGTTTTATTGATGTTGGAATTCCCAATAGTTTTCGAACCTTCATTCTCTTACAAGTCCTTTCCGCCTCATGTCTTTAAATACCATCAATACGATGATGGCTTCTCTAATTTTATCTCCTGGCCAGACCTCTCTCCCACTCTGTTCTCATCTCTAACTCAGCATTTCAACATAGGAATCTAGTAAGTATCTGAAGCTAAGTATATAAAAAACAAAACTCCTGATTTAGTTATTGTCTTCCCAATCACACTTCATAGTTTCAGTCTCTCAGAACAAAATCCTTAAACTCAATCTTGACTATGATTTTTTTCTCATATTCTGTATAACATCTGTCAAGAAATAATGCTAGATCTACCTCTAAAATACATTGAGAGTCTCAGTACTTCTCACCACCTCACCACATCTCCAGACCCATCTCAAACATGAGATATAAAACATCACCCTCTTCAAACCCTGCAACTATTTCCCATTTTATTTAGATTAAAATGCCCCACTATGTCCTGTATTGTCTGTGTTCCCATTACCTATCTGACCTCATCTCCTGTGTTCTCCTTTGTCCACTCTAGTCACTCACAGATTCCTTGCTGTCCCCATCCAGGCAGATGAGCTCCAGCCTTTGGGTCTTTGCTCCAGTTGTTCTCTTTACCTAGAATGCTGTGAGTTCCACTAACTCCCCTTATCTCCTTCAAGTCTGTGCTAAGCTCTCACTTTCTCAATAAGGACTGCTTTGACAACCAACCTGAAAAAATGCCAGCTGCTCCCTCCACCTGGGGTCCCCTGTCTCCTCACACATCTTTAACTTTTCATTTTTAGTATCATTAAGTTTTAACCCACTACACAGCTTAATTGTTATACTTACAGTCTCTTATCTATTTCCCTCTTCAAAACATAAAGATATGGATCTTTGTTGGTTTTATAAGCTGAGACACACTAATTGTTTCAAGTATTGCATGGCACATAATAGTTAAATAATAAATGATACTAAAATGACTGAAATAAAACCAAAGAAGTACCTCACATACTACCAAATAAGTATATATGTATTAATGTTTGTATATGTTCATAAAATTAATGTTGGAACTAGAAGCTGGGAAGCATATTAGGAATGATTGCCTTAACAGTTTAGCAATTTACTGTGCTCAAAATATGGTTGCATTTGCTTTCTTGTTTGATCTTCAAAAAATAAGCGTCATATTATAACTGTTAGAAACAGGAAAGCAAACTGTTATAGAAGGGAAAAAAAAAAAAACCCAACCCACCCACCCTCCACCCCCAAAGTTCATGGCAAATATGGAAAGGAAAATACTTAATTTACCTGCAACTTCAGTAAATATTAAGGGACATATTTTCTGAGTTAGCACTTTCTATAAACAGACATGTAGTTTTTAAAAACTTATGTTTAAAGAAAGAATTATAATTAACACAAATTTTGGGGTTCTAGGAAATACAGACTTCTCAGAGAGATTTTATGTTCCATTCACTGAATATCAGAATACTTGGAAAGAGTCAACATTCATGAAAAAAAAAAACATCATAAATGTAATCTTACTTGGGACTTTGTTCCTGTATGACTAGTGATTAGGCAAGTCTGTTTTGACCTCATTGGGTTGCAGTTGGGGGAAGGGGCCTATATGGGTATAGGATTAGTTCCAGAGCCATAGGGATCTTAGCCCTGTGAATCACATGCATGAAAAGCACCAGCTCAAAACAAAGTTATGCCATATCAAACATTCAAAATGGCATAGCAGGATTCTTAACTGACTCTAGAGCAGCCTATTGGATTCATTTCCTCATATAGCATTGCAGGACATAAAGGCATGTTCTAGATCAGATAGGATTTTTTCCTTTAGGAAGAAAGATATCAGATTGCCAGACAAACTAACAGGTGTCATGTCCCATATGCACAAGCCAGTAGGTCAAACCAGATGTTTGTTCTGATGAATAGGAGAGGAAGAAATTTTACATAAACTGTGTCTTTGAATGTATTCTAGAAGAGTAATACCATATCCAAAGTGTACATTGGAGAAATCAGGGCTGCACACATAGTTTAGACAAGAGTACTGAAGGATTGAGTTGGGACTGACCTTATCATGGTCTCTGAAAACTTGCCTCCGAGTCTTGGGTGGGGAGGTAGGAGGAATAACTGAGTGCTGCCTCTTCCTTGTACTCAGAGATCTCATGAGACAGAGGGATGGGGAGAAATAGTTTCCGGCACTCATCTTTGTGTCACCTCACCTTAATTCACACCTGTCTCAGCCTCACTCTAGACCTGTTCCTACTTTTCACACACCAGTCATAAATACCTCTCCAAACTGACTTGGATCTAATAATCCAGGGTGATGGTATCCTAAATGGCAATGGATTTTGGATGAATCATCATTTTTAATTGGGTGGGTCCAGCACTCCAAGTTTCCTAAGAGGTAAGATCAGTTACTTTCCATTTCAGTTAACTGTCCATTTCTGTTAAATCTCCATTTCTATTAGGGCAGAAGATGTTTTTACAGAAGATAATTTGGTTAACAATTCTGATTACAACTCTGATTGTGCTGATATCCTCTATCGTGTATCCCTATTTTGAACTATATTTCAAACAACTACAACAAGGTAAGTGGCTTTGAAGAGTATGAGATGCAAAATTGGAGAAAGGTAGAGAACTAAAGATGCATGACCTTTAATTCCCAAGTCTGCCTGCTCAGTACATTCTAAATTCTTGGATGATCAGTTATACATTTGTCCTGCACTCATTCCTTTCTCCTAGTTATTTTTTCTCTTGCTGCTGGAGCTGCTTTTAGTGCTATTTATCTGAAAACCTGAGCTTCTTATTTTTATTAGAGCATTATAATTATACATACTATTTGGGTTCATATTGACAAAATTGTACTTTCAAGAAATTTAAAACCCCATTTCCTGCTCCCTTTCCCTTCCTTCATTCTTCCCCCTATTTTCTCTCCTTTCTTCTATTAATCTTCTTTTCACTCCAATGTTTATTTATTTTGTTCGGTATTTTTTACATATACATACAGGTAAAAATCTTTTGTGTACATTATATGTGTATATAATATTATTTTTTTTAATTCATTACATATTTCCAACCCTTTCCCTTCTTTCCTCCCTGCTTCACATTCTCCTTCTTCTACTCCACTGATCTACCTTATATCTTTATGATATCCAATCTCCTCCCTGCCATCTTCTTTCCATGTTTTGTTTTAGCTTCCATATATGATATAAAACATTTGGTTCTTGATTTTTCTGAGTCTGCCCTATTTCACTTAGCATGATGTATTCCATTTTCATCCATTTTCCAGCAATGCCATTGTTTATGATTGAGTAAAATTCCATCATGAATATCTACCACATTTTTTTGATACAGTCATCTACTGGTGGCCATCTGGTTTGATTCCATAGTTTAGTGAAATGTGCTGCTATAAACATTGAAGTGCCTGTATCACTATAGTGCTGATTTTAGTTCTTTCAGGTATATTCCAAGGAGTAGGGTAGCTGGGTCATATGGTAGCTCAATACCTAGTTTTTTGAGGAGTCTCCACATTGCTTTCCATAGTGGTTATACTAATTTTCATTCTTAGCATCAACATTTGAATGTACTTATTCTCCCAAATCCCCACCAGCATTTATTATTGTTTATATTCCTGATAATTGCCATTCTGACTAGGTGAGATGAAATCTAGTGTAGTTTTGATTTGCATTCCCCTGATTGCTAAAGATGTTTAACATTTTTTTTCATATTTTTTTGGCCATTTGTATTTCTTCTTCTGTGACCTGATTGCTCATTCCTTTGCCCATTTATTGATTATTTTTTGATGTTAAGTTTATTGAATTCCTTATATGTCGAGAAAATTAGTGCTCTATCTGAGGTGCAGGCAGAAAAGATTTTCGCCCATTCTGTAGGCTCTCTCTTCATGATTTTGTTTTCTTTACTGTGAAGAAGACTATTATTTGGAGATCATCCAATTTATTTATTCTTGATTTACTTCTTGTGCTTGATCCTATTTTTGGAGAGAAAAATTTTAGTTTTTCTCCATTTACTATGATGTTGACTTTGGGTTTGTCAAATAATGCCTTTATAATATTGAGGTACGTTCCTTCTATTACTAGTTTCTCCAGTGCTTTTGACAATAAATGGTTGTTATATTTTACCAAAGGCCTTTTCTGCATCTGTTGAGATGATCATAAAATTCTTGTTCTTAATTCTCTTCAAAAAATGAATTACATTTATTGATTTGTGCCTGTTGAATCAACCTTGCATCCCTTGAATGAAGACCACTTTATCATGGTGTATTATCTTCTTAATATATATTTGAACATGGTTTGCTAACATTTTTTTAGAATTTTTGCATCTATATTCTTCAGGGATATTGATCTATAATTTTCTTTCCTAGATGTGAATGTGATTTTGTCTGGTTTTGTTGTCTGGATTATACTAGCTTCACAGAATATATTTGGGAGTGTTCCCTCTCTTTCAATTTAATGGAATAATTTGAGGAAGACTGGTGTTAGTTCTTCTTTAAATATATGGTATAACTCATCTGAAAATCTATCTGGCCATGGGCTTTTCTTTGTTTGTAGGCTTTTATTTGCTGTTTCAATTTCACTACTTTATATTGGTCTGTTTATGCTTTCTGTATCTTCCTGGTTCAATTTGGGCAGGTCATCTGTGTCTAGTAATTTGTCAATGTCTTCTAGGTTTTGCACTTTATTGGAGTATGTTTTAAAGGTAGTTTCTAATGATACTCTGGACTGTGATGATATATCCTTTTTCATACCTAATTTTTTTGAATTGGGTCCCCTCTCTTGGTTATTTTGGATAAGGGTATATCAATCCTTTTTATTTTTTCAAAGAACCAACTCTTTTCTCTGTTGATCCTGTGTATTGTTTTTTATTCTCAATTTCTTTAGTTCTGATGTGATCTTAATATTTCTTTCCTTCTTTCAGTAAGGGCTTGAGGTGGATCATAAGTTTATTCGGGATCTATTTTTTGTTTTAATGTAGGTACTCAACATAATAGATTTTCCTCTTAGTACTGCTTTCATACTGTCCAAGAGATTTTGAAATGCTGTATCCTTTTTTTATTGGTTTCTAAGAATTTCTTGATTTCATCTTATTTCTTATTTGATCCATTCTTCATTTAAAAGAGTATTGTTAATTTCCATGTGTTTGTGTAATTTCTGTTATTTTTCTTGCTGATGAGTTATAGTTTCATTCCATGATGATACAATATGATGCATAGGATTATATCCAATTTTTTAATATATTCTAAGACTTACATTGTGACCTAGAATGTGATCTATTTTGAAAAAGGTTCCATAAACTGATGAGAAGAAAGTAAATTCAGCTGTTTTGGAGTGAAATATTCTGTAGATGCCTATTAGGTCCATTTGATTTTTGATAATATTTAGGCTGGATATATCTTTATTGATTTTTGTGTTTTGATTATCTTTTTATTATTTTTTATGTTGGTGATAAGCATATAATGAAATCTCCCAGTATTATTTTATTGGAGTCTATCTGGGATTTGATGTCAAAGAGTATTTTTTAATGTAATTGAGTGATTTGATATTTGGGGCATATATACTAATTATCATTATTTCTTTTTATTGGATTGTTCCCTTTATCAGGATTTAAAGGCCCTCTTTGTCTCCTCTGATTAATTTTTGTTTGAAATCAGATTTGTCAGCTATGAGAATGACTACTCCAGCTTGTTTTTGGACTCTTTTGTATGGAATAATTTTTTTCCATCTTTTTCTTCAGTCTGTGAGTATCTTACCTATGAGATGAGGCTCTTGCAAACGGTATATTGTTTGATCTTGTTTTCTGATCCATTCTGATAATATATTTCTTTTAATGCACAAGTTGAGATCATTTATATTCAAAGTTATTATAGATATATGCTTGTGGCTTACTACCATTTTCATTTATTTATTTGTTTGTTATATTTAATTGCCTTGGATCTTATTTAGATTATTGGTTTTTCTATTGATCTTCATTTTTGTGGGAGTTTTGGGATTTGTTTTTAGGTTCCTCTGTGTGCAGTTTATCTTTGCATATTCTTTGTAGTGCTGGCTTAGATGTTACGTATTCTTTTAGTTTATCTTTGTCGTGGAATGTTTGTAATTTCCCATCAAATATGAAAGAGAGCTTTGCTGGGTGCATCAATCTTGGTGGGCAATTGTTTTCTTTCCAGAGTTTGAAATATATTGTTACATGCCCTCCATTGTTTTAGAGTCTGAGTTGAAAAGTCTGTAGTGAACTTTATTAGTTTGCCTCTAAATGTGACCCGATGTTTGTCTCTTGTGCTTTTATTATTCTTTCCTTATTTTCTGTGTTAGGCATTTTGGATTATGATGTGTCTTAGAGAACTTCTCTTTGGTTTAGGTCTATATGGAATCCTGCGTGCCTCCTGTGTGTGCATGTCTAACTCTTTTCTGATGTGGGGAAAGTTTTCTCTGACTATCTAATTGAAAATGTACTTAATGCCTTTAGCTTATACCTCCATGTCTTCTTCTATCCCAGTGATTCTCAGGTTTGACCCCTTGATGTTTTCCAAGGTTCTTATATATTTTGATCACATTTTATTATTTTTCCTTTATAGTATTCTGTGTACTCAAATTCATGTATCTTGTCTTCAAGTCTTGAGGTTTGGTCCTCAAGGGCTGAAGCTCTGTTTTTCACACAATCCAACCTATTAGTGGTGCTTTCAAGTGAATTTTTAATTTGATTCATTGTCTCTGAGTTCCAGAAGTTCTCACCGGTTTCTTTTTAATATCTCTATTTCTTTATTGAAATGATCTTTATTTATTATATTCGCTCTCTTAATTCATTCCTTAAATCTTAGCTCATTGAACATTTTGATAATCAGGATTTTATAATCTTTCTCTGGAATTTCCTCTACTTCCATTTTTTGTGGGGGTTGCAAATTTTGATGGGGGAACTTGTTTGTTTCCTCATGTTTTCTGAGGTTCCAGACTTTTGCATCAGTTGAGGTGGATTCCCTTTTCTCTTTTATGTGTGTATTTCTTTTTTATTCTAGGGTTTTGCTTTTGATATTTGAGTAGATGTCTAGATTGGGGACTTTAGGTTTCCCCTTGGTTATTCCTCCTATGGCTTGACATTTGATTTGGGCTTTTATCTTCCCAATTCTTTTATTAATTTATTTACTCATTTAAATAAATTTGTTTATTTAAGTGTTTATGCTCAGTTCTTCTGCATTTCTCCCAACTTCCCAAATTTTCTCTTTATGTTTTTACCTGCTGTTTTGGAGTGAACTTATTTGATTCAAATAAGTGACATTTTCCACCACTGTAACTATGGGGTTTGGGGAGAATCCACACAATAGAAAGCCACAAATTGACAACTTTAACTCCTGCCAGTTGCTATTGCACAAAACCCTTTTAGCTTGTTGTTTATTGATAGTATTCAACTTTTAAGAATTTTTTTTTATTATTCTTCTGCTTCATTACACATTTTAATGCACTTCCTTTTTATCAAATATCTGCCTCTGTATATCTTATATTTTATTGAGTCTTCTGAGAGTTATGCTCCAGATAACTCTGCAGAGATTGTACTCAAAGATCTTTCTAAACTGACCTTTACCAAACAGATTTCCTGTAGTCATTTAACTTTTCCTCACTGGCATAAGTTTGAGCTCCTAACATTTTATTCATCTTTATCTAGAAAGCGTTTTTGAATCTCTTGGAATAGAACACTTTCAAGGGGGCAGAGTTAATTCTATAGTAGCAATTATCATCGTAAGACAAAAGCAATTTATTGAGTTTTTACTACTGAGAAACCCTATTCCAAGCACTTTACAATTATTAAGGTATTTAGCCTTTATAATGAATTTTGAGCTAAATATTATTGCTATCATCATTAATGAAAATTGGGCCTTTCAAAGTTAAGTATTGCAGTTGAAATTACAGAACTGACATGGTGGAAAATGAGATTGAATATAAGCCACATGGACACTTATAGCTTTTGTTTTAATCCCTGAGTTAAACTGCTCCTTTAACTCTCTAGCAGAGGAATGGGCACAACCATGGTAGTAAACCCTCACAGCATTAAATAATTTCAGGGAGAGAAGAGGTAACTGAATGACACTACCATGGTATGTACTAAATAACATGTTAAGTATTATGTTGTCTGAAGACCCTCTTACTCATGATATTCTTGTACCTAGATATCTTATGGCCTCTTAGGCAATTCAGAGGTCTCCAGAGCTATCCTCCTCCCAACCTCTTTCAGAAAGAATGATAAAGTGATAATGACCATAACTTCGTCACCTCCTCTCTAAAGAGGTCCATTAGTTGATGGGTTAGGTGGAGTAAAAATGAGTTGCTTTCTTCCAGGCCTGATAGCCTCAGCTCCAAACTTGTCCCATCCTAAAAACAGCTCTGCTTCTTGTTCCTTTAATCAGCAGCTCTCTGATTTTCAATCCTATCTTAGTCCTGTTTTAAATGGAAACCTGGAGATGGTATCAAAATATAGCTTTTGTTTTCCAAATCTGCAGTGCTTCCCCACCAATAGCCAGTGATTATTAACATTTCTTTTTCTTCAGGTAGATGCTCCAGCAGGAATTCTCCTTTTTTAGTGGTCACAGTTATCATCATTTCTTCAGTGGTTGTAAACATCATACTCAGTATTTGTTTGTGTGTGCATCACAGAGGTATGTGGGATTAAGAAGGTGGCAACTTTTTGTAATTATTTCCTTTCCTGAATGCCCAGTCACTGTTAAGACACTTAGCCAAATAGGGTTGATACTTGTTTTAACTATAGAATCAATAGACTCTTGTACCCTTGGAGTTTTGCTTCTAACCTCATTATTTTACACACTTAATGATACAATACAAATTGTTGAGGCTTCTGCTCCTACATAAAGAATTTCTTCAATTAAATAGTCTTATTTTTTCCTCAAGCTATCATCATTTCTCCTGTTACTCTAATTCTTTCTATACTTTTTACCTAAAAGAAGTAGTATTTCACTATATCTTAAGGTTTTAGATTACAGATTTCTTTCAGATGTTATTGCAAAGCAAAAGGCCTTCTCCAAATCATACTACATACTACATAACAATTTTGCTTAATGTCAAGGTAAGCATGAACACCTGAAACTGATCCTTCTCCTCTTTGACTCTCTTTGAGAGTGAAATTAATATGATAGTTATGCAAGTCTTGGAACAGTTGAAGCCAACATTTGAAACATGTCATTCATATTACCTTTGCAGTCTCCATGGAAATTGTATATGCAAGGCAATGATCAGTGAGATAAAGTAATTTTTAATAGTAAGTAAGAGTTGTAGCCAAAATCACAATGCAGAAGTGATAAAGTAGGACTGAATTCTTCAGAGAACTATTTTAAATTAATTTTCTCCAGTGAAATTAAGACACAAATGGCCTTAAGCCAAACTAAGGTGAAAGCAAAAATGCTGCAATATGTTTCAGTATGTTCAGCTTACAACATGAATGAATGTGGAGGACATTATGCTCAATGAAATAAACTGGTCATAAAAAGGCAAGTACTATTTGATTTCGCTTGTCTGAGGCACTTACAGTAATCAAAAACATGCGGACAGCAAATAGAGTGGTGGTTGCTAAGGACTGAATGAAGGGGAAGATGGGGAATTATGGTTTGATGAATGCAGAATTTCAGTTTGGGAAGATAAAAAAGTTCCGGAGATGGATGGTGGTGATGGCTGCAAAACAATATGAATGCACTTAATATATCTGAAATATGGAGTTAAAATTGTTACAAAGGTAAAATTTATGTTATGTATATTTTACTACAATAAAAATAAATAATGCTGCTTTTCAAGAGATGTTATTTTGAAAATCAAAAGGCAAGACATACAATGGGAGAAAAGATTTGTAAAATACATATACTGAAAAATGGCTACAATCTAGAATATAATATTTCATTTTTCACAAGAGAACTACTACTAAGTATCTCTTCCTTTTTATATTATTTTTCATTTTTTTCCATAGAACATATATTACAGTTGTTGAAACACAGGGCTAAAGAGTCTAAGTGCCTATTTACACCAGCATATTATTATGCATAATGTTGCTGTGAATGCAGGTGTACAAATACCTCTTCAAGAACATGCTTTTGATTCTTTCAGGTATACACATAAAATGGAACTTCTGGATCATATTATGACTCAATCTTTAACTTTTTGAAGGACAGTCACACTGTTTTCTACAGCATCTGCACCATTTTCCCTTCTCACAAATAATGCACAGAACTCCTTTTTCTTCATGTGATCACCATCACTTCTCCTTTTCTTTCTTTTTTTTTTTTCCTTTTTTCTTTTTTTCGTACCAGGGGTTTAACCCAGGGGTTCACCATTAAACACTAACACACATCCCCGCCCTTTTTATTTATTTATTTTTAATTTAGAGTCAGGATCTTGCTAAATTGCTTAGGGCCTCACTAAGTTGTCAAGACTGGCCTTGAACTTGCAATCCTTCCTGCTTCCAGAGCTGCTGGGATTACAGGCATGTGCCAACTGTGCCTGGCTTATTTTAGTTTTGACTTTTATTTTCTTAATGATTTATGGTGTTGTGCATCTTCTCATGTGCTTATTAACCATTAGTATATCTTTTTTGGATAATTTTCATTGGCGCACTATAGTTTTACATAATGGTGGTGTTCTTTATGTCACAATCATACATGCACATAACATGATCTGATCAATCTCATTGCCTAGGAATTTCCCTTCCCTACCCTGATCTGCTTAGTCCACTTATTCTTCTAATATTGTTGTTATTGTTATTTTAATTAGTGCTATTCATGTATATTAGTGCACACATATGTGTGTGTGTATATATGATTCATGTGGTAGTCATACATAGACATAGTATAACGCAGTGGATTTCATTCCCCAGTACTTCCACATGCCAACCCCTCCTCCTTCTCTCTTTGTCCCCTTTCGCTATTCTATTGGTCTTCCTTCTGTTTTTGTGAGATGAGGATATATTTATTCAAGTCATTTGCCCAATTTTGAATACTATTTTTTGGTTTTTGTTGTGGAGTTTCAACTATATACTTCACTACATACTCCAGGTATTAATCTTAATCAAATATAAGGTTTACACATATTTTCTCTTATTCCTTAGGCTGCTTTTCCATTCTATTTATGGTGCCTTTTAAGAACAATTTTTAAAATTTTTCATGCAGTCCTGTTTGTCTACTACTTCTTTTGTTTTTTGTGCCTTTGTGACCATATCCAAGAACCCATTGCCAAATCCAATGTCAATAAGTCTTTGCTCTGTTTCCCTCTAAGAGTTATACAATATCAGATTTTACATTTATTATTTTAATCCATTTAGGGGTAATCTTTGAATATGATGTTTGGTAAAGACCCAACTTCATTCTCTTACATGTGGAGAGTCCGTAGTCTCAGCACCACTTATTGAAAAAGTGTACCTTCCCAATTGAATGTTATTGGCACTCTTGTCTAAAACCATTTTCGTATCTGAGAGGATAGATACTGTTCTATTCTGTTGGTCTATGTACATGTCTTTATGCCATTTCCACACTGTTTTAAGCATTGTAGCCCTGTAGTAGGTTTCAAAGTCAGGCAGTGAGTCCTCCAGCTTTGTATATCTTTTTTTTAATTACTTGACTATTTGGAGTTCCTTGAGATTCCATTTGAGTTTTAGGATGGCCTTTTCTGTTTCTGCAACAAATGCCACTGAGTTTTGATAAGGGTTGCATTGAAGCTATGGATAATGAAAAAAATAGAAAAACAAAGGGGGTGGATAAGCCCCTTGGATGTCTCCTCAGTTGAAGAGAAAGATGCATGCAATAAGAAGGAGAGATGTAACAATGATGACCACCCATGTATCTCCTGTAATCAGAAGCAGCAAAAGTTAACAGAAAACACCCCTTATATTTGAAGTACAGAATTATTTTTGCCCATCCTGGCTCCTGTGGAGCTGTACAGGCTGCTCCAAGAACACATGCACACCTACCAGCCATAGGGTTGTGGGATGCTTAGCTGCTACCTAAAGCCATTTCTTCTATGAAAAGAAATGCACATAATGTAAAAAGGTATATACGCTTAGTCATAGATGTCCTGTGAAAAATAGGAAATAATATATCCTAGATTCAAATTCTTTATCCTTATATATTTTTACAAATCTTTCCTCCCACTCTAGCTTGCATTTTCATTTTCATAAAAATGTCCCTTGAAAACCAGAAAATTTTATTTTTATTGTGGTAAAATATGTGTAACATAGTCTTTAATATTTTAACCATCTTTAACTCTACCATTCAGTGACATCAAGTACATTCACATTGTTATAAAACCATCACCATCATCCATTCCAAAAAAGCTTTTTACCTTCCCAAACTTAAATTCTTTATTCATCAAACAATAAGTCCCTAGCTTAACCTCCAGTCCCTTACAACTACCACTCTATTTTCTCTCTTAGGGTTTTGATTATGCTAAGTATCTCACATATGTAGAATCATATTTGTCATTTTGTGATGGGCATATTTCACTTAACATAATGTCCCCAAAGTTCATTCATGTTGCAACATATTGCAGAATTTCTTTCACTTTTAAGGTTCAGAACTATGCCTTTGTATTGATATAAGACATTTTGTTTATCCATTCATCCTCTGATGGATGCTTGGGTTGCTTCATGTTTTAGCTCTTAATGCCACTATGAACATGGGCATAAAAACATCTTTTCTAGATTCTGTTTTCAATACCTGTGTGTGTATACACACACATGAATATTTAAGATCATATTATGAATTTGTTTTTCTTAGAAATTATCATATTACTAAGTGCTATAACAACTATATTTTTGATGCAGGAAAGTAATCTCTAATAGGCATAGCTATACTATAATGAAACAGGACACTTAATTGTTGGTGATGATGCTGCCATCACAAAATACAGTTACCTATATTATGAGCTGTGGAATTTTTCATTCTAGAATCACCTAGAAAAGACACTTTGAGGAAAATTTCTGCTCCAGATGAATATGACTTTGGGGATTTTAAGATTTCTTCTATTTCAGAGATGTTGCTCATCTAAGAGTAGTCTATTTCACTATATCATTTATAAGCTCCCAAATTTTCCAGGGCTCTCGGCACTAGATAAAGCAGATAAGGGCATAATGTGCTCATCCATCCTTAAGATTCTGGCCAGCAAGAGCAACTACCATGGTGCTTGAGTAGAATAGGTATTAACCTCTTCCAGCTTTAACCCAAACATGCTCATCTCCAGGATCATCCATGTAGCCCAACTTCCTTATCCCTGACTCTCATAAAAATTCAGAAAGTATGGAATAATAGTAACCTAAAAAAGTAAATCTATCATAAATCTTTAATCCAGAACTCCTTTCTGAGCTGCATCCTTCCTAAGTCTTTCATCTCTCCCCAGTGTCTGCTTCAGATCCACTTTATGAATTGAATGTTGTCTGACTGGAAGATACAATGATGATCCTGTGCGCGCTGATGGTCTTCATCACCCTGATCATTTCTATTACTTACTTCAGAATGAAAGGTAAATGGAATGGGAAATTCATAAGGCATGGTTCCTCCAACTGATGGCTAGATATCCAAAAGTGTGGACTGTCTGATCCTTGTGTGTTAATAACTGGAGAAAGGAATGAACACCTCTGTCCTATGTAAGGACTTGCAGACTGTGGCCTTCTTGAGGTTCCTGAGGGTTAAACCTACCAGTGTTCTACCAGTGTGTCAAAAATCAATTGACAGTCTCAATCTGATTACACAATTATTACAACTCTCCCAGGTAAATGTGGAAGGCCCAGCATTGTTTCATCCAAACAGTCTCTGAAATTTCTGTGTACTCACATGATTTCTTCTCATTAGATCTCAAAGTTAGATTGAACATTTAACATCATAATTTTCCCATTCAGAACCATGTAAGTGTCCACAGGGGAAAGACCAGAAGAATTTCTGAACCTATATTCATAAAGGACATATATCTTTGAAATGTTCTGTAACTCAGATAAAAAAAAACCCTGGCTCTACTGCACAAATAAAGTTTCTTTATGAAAATGGAAGGAAAGATATAACTATTAATTCAGAATGGAAAATTTTAATACTTTATTCTTGTGTCCTACCAAAATCCCACAATCTTTAAGAGTTCTATTAAAATATGTTTACATGGAATATATCAAAGTATATCTTTATTACACTCAGCTTTTCCTCTCAAATAAAATACAAATCTGTGGTGAGTTATTATGCACAATACAGAGAAAATATTCTTGCTTAAGTAAAGGCCCATAACCTAGAACACAGAAGAATGGTCTTCTATTTTCAACTTTGCATCCAGACTCTGGGCTTTCTTTAAGTCACCTGCTCAGCAGCCAAATGTTGAATTAGTCAACTAGAACAAGTCAGATGAAAATCTGCGTCAAGACTTTATTCATTTCTTGCATCATCATAAGAAAGAGTTCAAAAAAAATGTAGTACTGTCTTTCCACTCATTATAGTTTGGATCTGGAATGCCCCCAAAAGCTCATGTTGGGAGCATGGTCTCTGATACAGCAAGGTTCAGAGGTGGGGCTTTGGGGCAGTGATTAAGGCTCTGACCTCATCAGTTTATCAATCCATTCAATGGATTTATAATTTGCACTACTGGTGGTAACTGTAGGCAGGTGGACATGGCTGGAGGAGGTAGGTTACTGGGCATGTGCCCTTGAGGACTATATCTTGTTCCCGGCTTCCTCTCTCTCTCTCTCTATCTCTCTCTCTCTCTCTCTCTCTCTCTCTCTGATCTTCTGAGAAGTTCTCCTCTGCCACACCTTTCCACCATGATGTTATGCCTCACTTTGGACCTACAGCAGTGGAGTTGGCTCACCATAGACTCAATGTCTGAAACCATGAGCCCCAAATAATCTCTTCTTCTAAGCTGTTCTTGTCAGGTATCTTGATTACAGGGATGAAAAGTTGATTAACATGCTGCTGATCAATTTCCCTCATAGAACAATACTTGAGTAAGAATCAGGTGACATGTAGCACAGTTGAGGCAATGTCTCACTACAAAGGGCTTTTGCCATTTTTTTAAATAAACATTGAGTAAGCTTTTGCCATTTTATGGATTAGGAAGAGGGACAAGAGTATACAGGGAAAGGCTAGGAATGGAAATGCATTGAGTAATAATGGAGAAAAAGGTTTTGGTGAAGATGTTCCACAAGATACAAGGCCTTGGCAGAGATGATTGAAATTTGTCTCAGCTGAGGACCCCGATAAAGAGGCCTCTAAAAGGAGGTTCCTGGATCGAGTATGCCAATGAGTATGACTGCCTGAGGGTGAGGAACTGATTTCTTGACTACAACTTCCTCCAGGAACATCAAGGCCATGGCTGTGTGCTAAGCCTAGTGAAGGGCTAAGAGTTTTTCCCCATGAGAGTTGCTAGTAAAGCCTTTGTTATTCCCTATGGTAGGACATACAGGATCACACATAGGATGTGGGTCAGAGGTCAGATCTCTCATTACATTGTCAACTTTGCAAAACACACACACACACACACACACACACCACATTGAGATGAAACAAATGCAGGGATAAGTGTGTATTAGCAAAGTACAAATTTGTACTCCTTATACATGTTTTTTCCAACAAGAAAAACAAACCTAGTCATTATCATTTTCATTCACGGGGATGGGTTAATGATATAGGGAAGTAGTGTGGAGCCTACAGCCCATATTTTTCACCTCAAGTCACATTTACCTATTGACCCAATGGATAGGTGACTCAAAGAGAAGTTTTAATGTCTGTCACAATGCAGGAGACCAGAGGAACTGAAACAAATTCCCTTAAGCAACATGAAGGTGCAAAGCCACTTATTGATGCTGTTTCTCTCTATCCCACTAGGAACAATAATAGAGTTGATTTATCCATTTAAATATTTTTCCAATTTTTCTTTTTTGTTTTTCCCAGAATTCTGTGGAGGGAAGAGTTTAAGGCAATACATCTAAACTAGAGATTACACATGCAATAAACTCAGAAGACCAAATCATTGTATTTCTCACCATTTAGGCTCTACTAATGGGTATTACATTGGTAATATTATAGAGCTTCATAGCAAGAACTTCATGATAGTATCATCAAAATTGAAGGTGATCAAAACTGACTGCCAACTAAATTCCCTTAGCTGCAAAATTTTAAAATAAATGAACAGAAATCTGCAATAATTAGATCAATTTTATTTTTTAAAGTTTGTTTTTTTATTTTTGTTTTGGTTTTAGTAGTTTCATTCTTTGTACTTTATACCCTCTCACTGGATGAGAAAATTGGTTGTTTCAATTCCATATATCTCATTTTTCACAGTTTTTCTGAGTTTCATAAGTTAAAAAAATGCAAAGCACAGTTAGAAAAATTGAAAAAATGTAAAGACCCTAAATAACTTCTAATATGGCTTATGATATAAGAACAAATTTTATTTTTCAATAGTCTTTCCTATATAAAACACAACATACAGAAATTTACTGTTATCTGAGTTATGAGAATTTAGAGAGAAGGAGACAGACAGAGGCAGACAGGAAGAAGATCTGTTGGCTAAAATTTAAACAGTGTATATATTTACTTCAGTCATGAAGAAATAATATGCAAATTGATTCAGACTCTTCTCTAGGATACATTTATTCCTTGCAAACTTCCTTCTGGCAGGTATTTTAAGCTGAGGAATTCAAATTAAGTCATTTCTAAATAAAAGTTTTTTCTCTCTAATGCAAACAGTGGACTTAATAATAATAATTCATCTTTGACTCATCAATTATAACAAACATTCTAGAGAATGCTAAATGTTCATAAGAGGAGACTGTATACGAGGGTGAGGGAGAGTAGAAAGTGGGTTTATGGTCTCTGTTCTTCTACTCAGCTTTCTCTAAACCTAAAACTGCTTTATAAAATAAAATCCATTTATTTAAAAAAAAGTTTTTTTCTTATAGCTTTTACATATATTTTTGGTATTTTAGAGGAAGTCAATAGGTTTTCAAAACATGTTCTCATCTCAACTATTTGCCTTTAGTAAAATGTGAATTTGCTATCTTGAGTAAATTTAATTTTCCTTACAGATCACTTGCAAAGTGAAGGGACCAAACGAACATCAAGCATCTCATCTGGAACTGTGGATAGAGAGACTACAGAGAAACGGATGCTAACCCCTCAGAAGGAAATAATTATGACTGTGCAAATATCCACGTCTGAATTACAATGCAAAGGTTAAAATACATTTGGGTATTCAGATTTGATTTGCAGCTCTTGTATAAATTATGTAACTCAAAAAATGTGGAAATATAGTACGATGAGTTAGAAATAACCAATAATCTACTTGACAAGATATAAGTAGTTCTCTGAAAGTAAAAGTAAATGTATATCAATATTAAAGAAAACTATTCTTAAGTCAGGCATAAAAAGACAAATACTACATGTTTTCACTCAATTGTGGAAATTAAGTCCATCTTGTAGAATAGAATGCAATATTGGTCACTAGAGACTGGGAAGAGGGAGGAGAGATGGAAGATTACAATAAGGGGCACCAAATAAGGAGTGGAGGAATTAACTTCTGGTTCCTTACCACCTTAGGGTAACTATGAGTTAAAACAATCTATGATAAAAACATATTAAGAAGATAGTGTACCATGATCAAATGGGTTTCCTCCCACAAATGCAAGGTTGGTTCAATATACATAAATCAATAAATGTAATTCACACATTAATAGTCTTAAAGATAAGAATCACATGATTATCTCAATATATGCAGAAAAAAACATTTGACAAAATGCAACATTCATTCATTTTGAAAACACTGGAAAAACTAGAGGTAGTAGGAATATACCTCAACATTGTAAAAGCTATATATGTGAAACCCAAGGCCTAGATTATTCTAAATAAAGAAAAACTGACAAAGATATGGGGGAAATAAGCTTTTTCTCAGCAAAGAAATAATCAACAATGTGAAGAGAGAACTTACAGAATGAGAGAAAATCTTTGCCACACATACTTCAGATAGAGCACTAAACTCCAGGATCCATAAAGAACTCAAAAACCTTTACACCAAGAATACAAATAACCCAATCAGTAAACAGTCTAAGGAAATGAGCAGACACTTCACAGAAGAAGATATACAAGCAATCAACAAATATATGAAAAAATGTTCAATGTTTCTAGTAATAAGAAAAATATAAATTAAAACTACCCTAAGATTTCTTCTCACCCCATTAGAATGTCTATTATAAAGAATAAAAGTAACAATAGGTATTGGGAGCATGTAGGGAAAAAGGTACACTCATACATTGCTGGTGGGCTTGCAAATTAGTGCAGCCACTCTGGAAAGCAGTATGGAGATTCCTTAGAAAACTTGGAATGGAACCACCATTTGACCCAGCCTATACCCAAAGGATTTAAAATCATCATACTATAGAGATACAGCCACATCAATGTTCATAACTACTCAATTCACAATAGCTAGATTTTGGAACCAACTTAGGTGCCCTCCAATAGATGAATGGATAAAGAAAATGTGGTATATATACACAATGGAATATTACTCAGTCATAAAGAAGAATAAAATTATAGCATTTCCAGGTAAATGGATAGAATTGGAGAATATCATGCTAAGTGAAATAAGCCAATCACAGAAAACCAAAGACTGAATGATTTCTCTGATAAGTGGATGATGATATATAACGGGGGGTGGGGCGAGGCAAGGATGGATTGTATAGAGGACAATGAGGGATGGGGAGGGGGGGATGAAAGATAATAGAATGAGACACATCATTACCCTATGTACATGTATGATTACACAAATGGTGTGACTCTACTTTGTGTACAATCAGAGAAACAAAAGTTGTACCCCATTTGTATATAATGAATCAAAAAAAAAGATATGGGAAGAAAACTGTAATCTCTGCTTAATTTTGTTGATTTTTGTTAAATAGCTCTGTGTTACAAACTGAAAAGTATTTATTCAAAAATATTTGCTGAATCTTGATAAGAACAGTAGGAGTCTATGGCATTTTTGTCAGAGGCTACTCCCTTCTATTCTGCACCTAAGTTTCATGGCACAAATTTTACCCTAGGAGGGATAGATATGCCTTAAAAGTTAGTATGTCTACTTCTTTGCCATCAAAGAACACTTTATTTCCATCAGAACATGGACAAACACAGGGTTTTTAAGAAACTGTAGAGGAAAAAGAATTAGGGAAAGCTGACATCCCAGCTGCATTAGTCTGGACAGGAAAAAAATAAAGGCAGACCAACCAAAAATTTAGCAGAGACTCATGGAAAAATGACATCCAACTTGCTAAGATGACACTTAAGCCTGGTGATAAAAAAGATTCTGTGTTTTGGGGGAGATCAGAATTTATATTTTGCAAAATATTATGTAAAAAGTCCAGTCTCAATTATGATAAGGTATGCAAAGCAATAGGAAATTATGACCTCTACATAGAACTAAATGCAGGTGGTCTAGATGTTGGACTAGGAGACAGCAACTTTAAAGAAATTATTATAAGTGTGTTCAAAGAGCTGAGAAATGTTTAAAATTCTTAAATAACAATAACAATGACTCAACCTCAATCACAATAAAGAGAAATAATATATGTATTTGTATATATATAATATATCTACAATATAATTTCAGATGATGATTCTGATGGTGAAAAGTAACTGAAATAAAAAATTTACTGAACATTTGACACAGAAGAAAAATCAGCAAACTCCATGCTATCTCAATAGATATTATACTATCTGAAGCACAGAAATCAGATGAAGTGATTGATCAGCACATGCGAGCGACTGCACAAACTCAAGGTGGGATAAACACATAATGATACACACTTCATAGTTAGACAGTTGAAAGATAAATATAAAAACAGAAAGAAAAAAAGATTCATCACATGAAAGGGAACCACATTGTTAACATGACTTACTTATTAAAAATAGTGGACAACAGAAGGTAATGAGAGAACACTGAAAAGACTCTGTGTATTGGGGGAGATCAGAATTTATATATTGCAAAATATTATGTAAAAAGTTGATAGAAATCCAAAGAACTTGTATATGCTCCTTTCATTCTCTTGTTGTTTATATCTAGAGAGAGTATAGAACCATTGTATATTGTAGTTGAATACTCTTTTTATAAATTTTATTGAATTTTAACTGATGTACAATATATGGTGCATATTTAACATGAACAATTTGATGCTCTTGACACATCCATGCCTCCTCTAAACTATAAATACAATTGTCATGTCTTAATTTCAAATTTTTCTAAATACTCCTTGATAATTCCTCCTCACCGTCCTCCTGCCACTATCCTCAGGCAACCATTGATATGTTTTTTCCTACTAGAAATTAATATACATTTCCCAGAATTTTATATGAATGGAATCATACAGTGCATACTTATTTTTATTTGACTTCCTTCAACTGGAATAATTATTTTCAGGTTCATCTTTGTTGTTATATGTACAGGAGAACAGTATTTCATTGTATTGATATGCCTTACAATATGTTTAGTTTGTTCAATTATTCAACAGTTGATGGACTTTGGGGTCATTTCCTATTCTTTTGCTATTGCAAACAGAGTGGTTATGAACATTCATGTGCACATCTTTGTGTGGCCATTTCCTCATTGTCTTTCATTATTTAGAAATGTAATGAATGTCTGTGTCATCATATGATGTATGTATGCTTAACTGTTTATAAAACTGCTAAATTATACTACAACATGCTTGTACCAGCAGGGTATGAGAGTCTCCACTGTCCCGTGTTCTGGACAATGTTTGTTATGCCCATCTTTGTACTTTTAGCCATTGTAGAGTGTGCATACTAGTATCTCACTGGAGTTTTAATCCATGTTTCTTTACGGATTAATGATACTGAAGATTTTTTATATAGCTCAACTTAATCTATCTCTAGCTATAAAAATAACTAGTATATTTAATGGTCAGTGCCAATAATTTTTTGACATTCTTTTTAGTTTTACCGATTTCACAAACCATGTTCTTGTGCAGACAATATAGGGCATCCTGTAGGGCACTGGCTTTGCAAGCAGAAAGGCCGGGGTTCAAATCCCCAGTACCATGGGATGGAAAAAAGAAGAAAAAACAAACCATGTTCTTTGGCAGATTCCTAGGACAGAATCTTTGAAATAATATTCCTCTGATTATTTAAAATTTATATATGTTGGTCTTACCTTTCACAGTCCAAAATTATTTTTCTGCTAATAAGCCTTTTGTTCATATTTACTTATCTTTGATATCTTAAATATATCACAATCTCTTCTCCTGGCATAAATTACTACTGTCGAAATACCCAATGGTTATTTTATTTCCCTTTTGTGTCACTTCTACCTACATGCCTAGATGATCTTTTTCTTTTGCTCTGTGTCCATTTAATAGATTGTGTGTCTTGCTCTTAATTGTTTAGTTATGCATCCTCTTGCATACAAAGTGCTTGGTCAATACACAGTTTTAAATTGTTACTGTTAATTTTATCAAGTTTTTGGAGTTGTAGTGTTTAGTATTTGTTCTGCTCTCTTTATTTGGTTTCACACTTCAAGGTCTGCTCTTATATATACAGTATTATACACATTTCTTTGCCTGTATCCACTAGTTCCTGTTTGTCCTCCAATCATACTCATATCTTTACAAGTATACATTGTCACTTAGTTTTGTTGGTCATATTCTCCAGTGGATTTGGTTTAGCTATCTAGTTTCTCTTCCTATTATTATATGAGGAAATAGGAAGATTTACATGTTGGGTTATATCTTTCATCATTGTATAATCATCTTTATGTGTAAATTTTAATAAGTAAGATATTTTCTTTCTAACCATAATTATTCAAAAGTGCTTTTAAATTTCCAAAGGTTATAGATTATTTTTCATCTTTTTATTGAAATCTAACTAAATTTTAATGATATCATAGAAAGTTGCCTGTATGATGCCTGTTGTCGAAGTTTTGGGGCTTTAATAATTGTAATATATGATCCCTGTTTGTTAATGTTTCATTTGTGTTTGGAAAGAATCTGAAATGTTTATGATTATATAAGAAGTTCTATTTTTTACATCTTACTTGGTATATTTTCAAATATTACCCAACTATACTCTTTTGATTTTTGACTCTTATAATTTTAGCCTTTTATATTCACACCTTCTGTAGTCTTAATTTATTGTTAGCTCTTACTTACATATAATACTGATGGATTGTTTAAAATCTACCTTCAGTCTAATTAAAGTTTCAGTTCATTTAAATATATTGTGATTACTAAGATAATTAGACTTACTTCTACAGTCTTATTTTATGTTTTGTAACTTTCTTACCCTTTCTACATTATATTTTATCACTTATTTTACTTTATTTTCTATTTGGTATAGATTGTAATTTTCCTGATACACATTTTCTTCTCCTTGTTCAAATACGTTAATTCTACCTATGTTATGTTAGAAACCCAGTAGACACTTGAGAATTTAAAACCAATTTTGAAATTCCTAAAATTCATCAATTTATTAAAATTTGTTCTAAAAAAAAAATCAGTGTCAGAACATTTTTTTCTTTGTCCATGCTTGAGCAATTTTTATGCTGTTTTCTCCATTACAAGAGTTTCCATCTGACAGAGTCAACCTCAAAAAGAAATATTAGTGTTATTATAGATTTACAAAATATTTCTTGCATTGGATTCTGCAGATACATTTTACTCATACATATTATCAAGCTAAATAATTTTAAAATACTTCAATATAATAATGGTTAATATGAGCAAAATTATAATTTTCCTGTACATCTGGGTTACATATATTGTCCTTCTTGTCATTTTCTTCCATTCTCTGACCCAGGTATGATGATACTTAGCAGTTGCATTTTATAATGTTGTCATGTAGGTTCATCTATTTTAAAATTCATTTTATGGCATCTTTCTCAACATTCCTGTTTTAGCATGTAATAGTTTATGCATCATTCTATTTCCAATTTTTGCCACTATATGTAATGCTGCAAAAAATTTAAATTTCTCTGTATGTATATATTTTTTAATGTAAACAAATGGGATATTTGTTGTTTCTCTGTTTGTACATGGAGTAAAGGCTTACCATGTCTGTAACCATAAATTTACATAGGGTAATGTTGTTTGATTTACTCTGTTATTTTTCCCATCCCCCCACCCCTCCCACCCCTCTTTTCCCTCTATACAGTCCTTCCTCCATTCTTCCCCCCTCCCTAACCCTAAATCTAACCCTAACACTAACCCCTCCCACCCCCATTATGTGCCATCATCCACTTATCAGCGAGATCATTCGTTCTTTGGTTTTTTGAGATTGGCTTATCTCATTTAGCATGATATTCTCCAATTTCATCCATTTGCCTGCAAATGCCATAATTTTATCACTCTTTATGGCTGAGTAATATTCCATTATGTGTATGTATATATATATACACCACGGTTTCTTTATCCATTCATCAATTGAAGGACATCTAGGTTGGTTCCACAGACTGGCTATTATGAATTGAGCAGCTATGTACATTGATGGACCTGTATCTCTGTAGTATGCTGATTTTAAGTCCTTTGGGTATAGGCCAAGAAGTGGGATAGCTGGGTCAAATGGTGGTTCCATTCCAAGCTTTCTGAGGAATCTCCACACAGCTTTCGAGAGGGGCTGCACTAATTTGCAACTCCACCAGCAAAGTATGAGTGTACCTTTCACCCCACATCCTCGCCAACACCTGTTGTTGCTTGTATTCTTGATAATCACCATTCTAATTGGAGTGAGATGGAATCTTAGGGTGGTTTTGATTTGCATTTCTCTTATTACTAGGGATGTTGAACATTTTTTCATATGTTTGTTGGTTGCTTGTAGATCTTCTTCTGTGAAGTGTCTGTACATTTCCTTAGCCCATTTGTCGATTGGGTTATTTGCATTCTTGGTGTAGACTTATTTGAGTTCTTTATAGTTTCTGGAGATTAGTGCTCTATCTGAAGTATGATTGGCAAAGATTTTCTCCCACTCTGTAGGCTCTTTCTTTGCATTGCTGATAGTTTCCTTTGCTGAGAGAAAGCTTTTTAGTTTGAATCTATCCCAGTTATTGATTCTTGCTTTTATTTTTTGCGCTATGGGGGTCCTGTTGAGGAAGTCTGGTCTTAAGCCGACATGTTGAAGCTCTGGACCTACTTTTTCTTCTATAAGATGCACGGTCTCTGGTCTGATTCGAGGTCTTAATCCATTTTGAGATTACTTTCGTACACAGTGAGAGATATGGGTTTAGTTTCATTCTGTTGCATATGGTTTTCCAGTTTTCCCAGCACCATTTGTTGAAGAGGCTATCTTTTCTCCATTGAATATTTTTGGCACCTTTGTCTGGTATGAGAAAATTGTATTTATTTGAGTTTGTGTCCGTGTCCTCTATTCTGTACCATTGATCTACCTGTCTATTTTGGTAACAATACCATGCCGTTTTTGTTACTATTGCTTTGTAGTAGAGTTGAAGATCTGGTATTGCGATACCACCTGCTTCGCGCTTTCTGCTAAGGATTGCTTGAGTTATTGTGGGTTTCTTATTCTTCCAGATGAATTTCATAATTGCTTGCTCTATTTCTGTAAGGTACATCATTGGGATTTTAATTGGAATTGCATTGAATCTGTATAGCACTTTTGGTAGTGTGGCCATTTTGACAATATTAATTCTGCCTATCCAAGAACATGGGAGATCTTTCCATCTTCTAAGGTTTTCTTTAATTTCTTTCTTTAGTGTTCTGTAGTTCTCATTGTAGAGGTCTTTCACCTCTTTTGTGAGATTGATTCCCAAGTATTTTATATTTTTCGATGCTATTGTGAATGGGGTAGTTTTCCTAATTTCTCTTTCTGAAGACTCATCACTTATGTATAAACATGCATTAGATTTATGTGCATTGATCTTATATCCCGCTACTTTACTGAATTCACTAATGAGATCTAAAAGTTTTCTGGTGGAATTTCCTGGTTCCTAAGTATATAATCATATCATCAGCAAATAGGGATAGTTTGAATTCTTCTTTTCCTATTTGTATCCCTTTAATTTCTTTGATCTGTCTAATTGCTCTGACTAGAGTTTCAAGGACGATATTGAATGGAAGTGGTGAAAGAGGGCATCCCTGCCTTGTTCCGTTCCAGTTTTTAGGGGAAATGCTTTCAGTTTTTCACCATTTAGAATGATATTAGCCATGGGTTTAGCATAGATGGCCTTTACAATGTTAAGGAATGTTCCCATTATCCCTATTTTTTCTAGTGTTTTGAGCATGAAGGGGTGCTGTCTTTTATCAAATGCTTTTTCTGCATCTATTTAAATAATCATGTGATTCTTGACTTTAAGTCTATTGATATGGTGAATTACATTTATTGATTTCCTGATGTCGAACCAACCTTGCATTCCTGGGATGAAACCCACTTGATCATGGTGCACTATCTTTTTAATATGTTTTTGTATGCAATTTGCTAAAATTTTGTTGAGCATTTTTGTGTCAATGTTCATTAAGGATGTTGGTCTGAAATTTTCTTTCCCTGATGTGTCCCTGGTTTAGGTATCAGGGTGATATTAGCTTCATAGAATGAGTTTGGGAGGCTTCCCTCCTCTTCTATTTTATGGAATACTTTGAGAAGTATTGGAATGAGCTCTTCTTTAAAGGTTTTGTAGAACTCGGCTGAGAACCCATCTGGTCCTGGATTTTTTCTTTGTTGGTAGGCTTTTGATGACTCTTCTATTTCATTACTTGAAATTGGTCTATTTAAATTGTGTATGTCCTCCTCGTTCAGTTTAGGCAATTCATATGTCTCTAGAAACCTGTTGATGTCTTCGAAATTTTCTATTTTGTTGGAGTATAGATTTTCAAAATGGCTTCTAATTGTGTTTTGTATTTCAATCGTGTCTGCTGTGATATTTCCTTGTTCATTCCGAATTTTAGTGATTTGGGTTTTCTCTTGTCTTCTCTTTGTTAGTGTGGCTAAAGGTTTATCAATTTTGTTTACTTTTTCGAAGAACCAACTATTTATTTTGTCAATTTTTTGTATTGTTTCTTTTGTTTCAATTTCATTGATTTCAGCTCTGAGTTTAACTATTTCCTGTCTTCTACTACTTTTGGTGTTGGTCTGTTCTTCTTTTTCTAGGGCTTTGAGCTGTAGCGTTAGGTCGTTTATTTGTTGAGTTTTACTTCTGTTATTGAATGCGCTCCATGAAATAAATTTTTCGCTAATTACTGCTTTCATAGTGTCCCATAGATTTTGATATGATGTTTCTTTGTTCTCATTTACCTCTAAGAATTTTTTAATTTCATTCCTAATATCTTCTGTTATCCATTCATCATATAATAGCATATTGTTTAATCTTCAGGTGTTGGAGTAGTTTCTGTTTTTTACTCTTTCATTTATTTCTAACTTCAATCCATTATGATCTGATAGAATACAAGGTAGCACCTCTATCTTCTTGTATTTGCTAACATTAGCTTTGTGGCATAATATATGGTCTATTTTAGAGAAGGATCCATGTGCTGCTGAGAAGAAAGTGTATTCGCTCTTGGTTGGATGGTATATTCTATAAATGTCTGTTAACTCTAAATTATTGATTGTGTTATTGAGATCTATGGTTTCTTTGTTCAATTTTTGTTTGGAAGATCTGTCCAGTGGTGAGAGAGGCGTGTTAAAATCACCTAGTATTATTGTGTTACGGTCTATTTGGTTTCTGAAATTGAGAAGGATTTGTTTGACATACATGGATGAGCCACTGTTTGGGGCATAGATGTTTATGATTGTTATATCTTGCTGATTTCTGGTTCCCTTAAGAAGTATGAAATGTCCTTCTTTATCCCTTCAGACTAACTTTGGCTTAAAGTCCACATTATTTGAAATGAGGATGGATACCCCAGCTTTTTTGCTGAGTCCGTGTGCATGGTATGTTTTTCCCCATCCTTTCATATTTAGTCTATGGGTATCTCTTTCTATGAGGTGAGTCTCTTGCAGGCAACATATTGTTGTATCTTTCTTTTTAATTCTATCTGCCAGTCTATGTCTTTTGATTGATGAATTCAGGCCATTAACATTCCGGGTTATTATTGAGATATGATTTGTATTCCTGGTTATTTGGTTCATTTATTTAATTTAATTTAATTTTTTTTGACATGACTTGGTTCCTCGTTTATTTAACAATTCCTTTAGGATAATTCCTCCCTTTGCTGATTTTCTTCTTTGTTTCTCATCTCTTCCTCATGGAATATTTTGCTGAGAATGTTCTGTAATGCTGGCTTCCTTTTGGAAATTCTTTTAGCTTTTGTTTATCATGGAAGGATTTTATTTCATTGTCAAATTTGAAGGTAAGATTTGCTGGGTATAAGATTCTTGGTTGGCATCCATTTTCTTTCAGTGCTTGGTAAATGTTGTTCCAGGCCCTTCTAGCTTTTAGATCTGGATTGAAAAATCTGCTGATATTGTATTGGTTTCCCCATGAATGTAATTTGGTTCTTTTCTCTCACAGCCTTTAAAATTCTGTATTTATTTTGTAAGTTTGGTATTTTCATTATAATGTGCCTTGGTGTGGGTCTGTTGTAATTTTGTGTATTTGGAATCCTATAAGCCTCTTGATCTTGATTTTCCATTTTATTCTTCAGATTTGGGAAATTTTCTGATATTATTTCATTGAATAGATTTTTCATTCCTTTGTTTCTCTAAGCCTTCCTCAATCCCAATAATTCTTATATTTGGCCTTTTCATGATATCCCATAGTTTTTGGAGATTCTGTTCATGATTTCTTACCATCTTCTCTGTTTGTTCAACTTTGTTTTCAAGGTTAAATATTTTTTCGTCAATATCTGAGGTTCTGTCTTCCAGATGTTCTATCCTATTGGTTATGCTTTCTATGGAGTTCTTAATTTGGTTTATTGTTTCCTTCATTTCAAGGATTTCTGTTTCGTTTTTTTTCAATATCTCTAACTCTTCATTGAAATGATCTTTTGTTTCCTGTATTTGCTCTTTTAACTGTGGATTGGTGCAATCATTCAATGCCTGCATTTGCTCTTTCATCTCATCATTCAATGCCTGCATTTGCTCTTTCATCTCATCGTTTGCTTTCCTGATCATTTTAATTATGTACATTCTGAACTCCCTTTCTGTCATTTCTTCTGCCCTGCTGTCGTTGGATTTTATTGATGTAACATCTAGATTTGTTTGGGGCATTTTCTTCCCTTGTTTTCTCATAATGTTCAGGTATCAGTGAACTGCTGAGATATTGCAGATTTCCTCTATTGACTTACAATGTCCCTGAAGATTTCCAATATATCCCCTCTTATCTTTCAGTAGCCTGAAGTCTTGGAGGAAGTTGCTAATGCGGTGCTCCACAAGGAAGCTGCCTCTCTAGGGTTGGTGACCCTCAGGTGGAGTATATTCCCTTATAGTGGGCAGAGTTGTCTCCATTTGTTGACCAATGGTCATCCAAAGGGGACCTAGTCTGCAGGCTGAGGCGAGGTCTGTTTGGGCCTGTGTCTCTGGTTTTACCATTCTTGTGGGAAAACCTCATCCAACAGGGAAGATTTACCTGGTGTGGAGGTCTCGCTGGTCAGTTTTCATCCTAGATGTTCCCCTCAATCCACAACTACCGCCTGGGCTGCAACGTTCCCAGGAGCCCAGACCTACCTCCTGGGCCTGGGAGCCTCGTCCTTCGCAGATGAGTCTCCTTAGGCTGCCCCTTCTCAGAGAATCTGCCTGCAGTCCTGGAACCTTCGCTCCGCCCCTCATCTTGTCTCTGTGCGGCTCTTCCACCAGGAAGCCACCTAGGTCCTGGGACCCCGCTCTGCACCTAATTGCCTGGCTATGTGGCCCCTCCTCTGAGCCGCCACCTGGAGCCCTGTACAGTCACTCCGAGTCCCAGCGACCTGCCACACTCCTGTTCCTCCGGGTAGCCATCCGGTGTTCCAGTGCGGTCTCTAGGAGTCCAAGAAACTCACTGCGCACCTCCTCCTCCCGACAACCGCCTGTAGTCCTGGTACAGTCACTCCGAGTCCAAGTGACCTGCCGTGCTCCTCCTCCTCCTCCAGGTATTCCCTGGGGTGTTCAGGAGCAGTCGCTCTGAGTCCAAGCGTCCTGCCCCACACCTCATCCTCCAGGCAGCTGCCCGGAGCTCTGGTGCAGCCGCTCGGAGACCAAGCGGCCCGCCGTGCTCCTCCTCCTCCTCCGGGTAGCCCCCCACCCCATGTTCAGGATCAGTCGCTCTGAGTTCAAACAATTCACCACGCGCCTCCTCCTCTGGGCAGCCGCCCGGAGCCCTGATGTGGTCACTCTGAGTCCAAGCAACCCGCCACGCTCCTTCTCCGGGCAGCTCCCTGGTGTTCAGAGTGGTCACTCTGAGTCCAAACAGCTCACCGCGCACCTCCTTCTCTTGGCAGCTGCCTGGAGCCCCGGTGGGTTGCTCCAAGTCCCAGCATCGTGCTGAGCAGCCTCCTCTACAATACTCCCAGTTGTCCGAGTTCACTGCTCCAGCTGGGGGAGGGGTGTCTTATTGAGCAACTCTACTTCACAAAGTTCCCTGCGTTCTGGCGATACTACCCTATCCGGGACACCTCCCCAATGGGAGAGACTCACCCAGTGGCTTTGAGTTCTTCCCAAGTCTCTCAATATCTCCTCTTCTTGAATCCTGAGTTCTGGAGCAACATGAAATGTAGCCACCTTGAAACCCTCTCTCTGTATATTTTTAAAAAGAATTTTTATATGATGTAAACCTTCAGAATTAATGACTCTTTGAACTTTGAGTTTTACTTGAACTTCTAGTTTCCTATATATGTAAGATGACTAAAACTCACCTCTCTTGCTTAGGTAAACTTACAAACCTTTCCAAATACTCCTAACCAACTTATTTGGCATCTGATTACCACTCCGTGTTGAACTTTATGCTTAATACCAATAGATTTCATCACACCCAGGTTTGTTGCAACACTGTTCATAAGAGATGAAACATGGAATCAGCCTAGATTCACATCAACAGACGAATGTTAAGAAAATGTGGCAAATATACAAAATGGAGTATCATTCTCATCATTAGCAGAAAAGTGGAGGGAACTAAAGGACCTTATGTCACCTTATGTCAGATGAAATGAGCCAGACTTGAGAGACAAGTACCACAGGTTCTCTTTCATATGTGAAAGCTAAAAAGTGTCAACCTAGAAGTAGAATAGAGATTGGGATGGGTGTTGATGGGGAAAGGGTGATCATATTTGATCAGTACACATTGTACACAGATATAGAAATATTCCACTGAATCAGTTTAACATGTATGATTAATGCATTTTTAATTTTAAAAAATTAAAATAAAAAGTGTTGTTCTAACTACTATTACAATAAATGATACTGGAGTTGGAAGTTTCTACTTAAATTTTGTTTTCAGGAATTTCACTTGTCTCTGAAATGGAAAAAGTATTTTTTAAATACAGCATTCCTAAATGTTTCTTTTACTTTTTGCTGTTGCTATTGCTGTTACAGCTGCTGCTGCATATGTGGGAGAGGGGAGGGAGAAGGAGAGAGAGAGAGAGAGAGAGAGAGAGAGAGAGGGAATTGAACTTTTCATTCCACAAGAAATAGAAGTGCCCTTTACATTTTCATATATTTTAAAATTTTTATTCAAAATTTAATTCATGATCATTGTAACAAGTTAAATAAATTGACTAATAAACTTTATCCTTTTCCTTTGTCAGTTTCACTTCCATGAGAAAGCAAAAGTTAACAATATATTGTCCTCCCCCTTTATTATCCATGTACATACACATATCTACAGACATATATAACATAAAGAGCATTCTTTCTCTATAAACACATTGTCACATATAAGATATTTATTTTATATTTGTTTAATGGTCATAATGATATGTTGTCAGTTATGTGTGCATATACAAATTCACAATACACATGAAGTTTAATTCCTATTTAACTGTTATGAGTGTGATGAGTGTGTTAACTGAGTACAATCCCAAGCAATATGAGAATCAGGATACCTCAAACTCAACAAAGACTAGTAGAAGAACTCTGAAATGTAATCCTGAACAATTTTCCTGTATCTGATATTATCTCAAAGAATCATATAACAATGACAAACAAATCTCAGAGGTCTTTAAAAGTTGGCAGAGAAAGGACATCTTGGAATAGCAGATTCTATTGTCATGCACAATTATCAGTTCAGAATGTCACAGAAATAAAACTGTCATGATTGCACTAATCATGAGCATAAATAGGCTTTTGTGGCATGCTTTCTATCCAATAAACATTCATCAGGAACTAGAATCTGAAAGAGGAAGGAGATATAACACTTTGAAACCATGATTTTCTGAAGGAAAATGTTGGGTAGGTAGGATTTGCCCTCATGTCTCTAAGTTCTTGTTGATCCTTGAATCTATATGGTATTATTTGGAAGTTAGGATCCATTAGCAGGAAGGGCAAAACCCATAAGTATGGCGGAACTTGGAATTTTTAGTGATTTTTCAGTAAACCCAACATAAGGCTGCCATTTGGAATCACTCCCTGCATGCAGATGTACTGAAAGAGGTGGAGACAGTCCCAGGTGTGGCTTTAAGAATTTCTAGGGATGCTTCACATACCAAAAAAAAATAGTCATTTGAACCAGCAAGAAAAGAATGGGCAATTCAGTAAATTACAATGAGATTGCTTGAATCTACATCTGAATTCTCTATTGAATCCATTCTTCTATTTGTCTAATTCTTATCAATACCACAATATTGATTATGTTATATCTAATTATTCTTGTTATATGATTAAAAAAAGAAACATTCAAATGGGAACCTGGAATAAGATGTTAAAATCAAAGAGTTGCTAAAACATTGATAAATGAAATCCCTGCCCCTTTTCTAAGAGATTAGAAAATAAAAATTTATTCTTTAAAAACTTCTGAAAACAATTTCTGAAGATGCTAAAAGGATAGAAAACCATTGGCATACTATAATAGCTAAGATTTTGGTATTATTCACATTTGCATTATAAATAAAAATAAAATACCTAAGATAATCACCTTATCCCAACCTTTTAGAAGTTTCAGTCCACAGTCAGTTGGCCACATTGCTTTTGGGACCGTGGAAGGGCACCACATCATTATAGGAAGATATGGCAGAGGAAGTTTCTTACTTCAGGGAGGTCAGAAAATAATAAAGACAGAAGAAGGAAGAGACTGAAATCCCTCAACTCACCTTCAGGACACAGTCCAATGACCTAACTTCCATCCTGTGAGTTCTACCACCTATAGGTTCCACCATCTCCCAATACCTCCATAGTTGGTAACTGAGCTTTTAATATATGAGTCCTTGGGGGACAATTATCCAAAGTATACCATTTCCAAAATGAAATCATTTAACTTGGGGCAAATTTTCTTGAATTATTTAATCTTTTAATTTTTTTAAACATATCAAAAATGTGTTTAAAGCTTTCAAATGTGATGAACTCTTTGCAATGTACTTCAAGCTTCTACCTGACTGAAGACTTGGAAATATTAGAATTTTCTTTCTGGACTACATTGTACATCTCTTTTAGTCAACTTTTGTATCACTGTGACAAAAATACCTGACAAGAACAATTTAAGGGAGGGAAAGCTTTAGGTGAGGCCTCACAGTTTCAAAGGACTCAGTCGTAGATGGCCAAGTCCATTGCTCTGGTCCTGAGATGAGGCAGAACAGCTGAGGGGAAGGGCCCAGAGGAGAAGGAAAGTTGCTCAGCTCATGGTGGGGTCAGGAATCAGGGAGGAAGTGGGGAATGAGTCACAGAAAAAAGCACATCTTTCCAGGGCACACCCCTAGTGACCCACCTCCTCCAGCTGTGCACTCTCTGCCCACAGCTACTATCCAGTCCTTTCATACTAGGATGGACTGATTTGGTTACAGCTCTCACAATCCAATCATTTACTCTGAACACTCCTCTATTAACACAACATCCATGTAAAAGGTTGCATGATTAAACATCAAAACAACATAAGTGAGTAATAATTTTCGAGAAGAAAATCCAGATAAAAATTTCTGAGTAGAGAACTTATCAAAAAGACAATTTCCCACATCTTTCAGCCAAGTTTTATTGGTAGTTTTAGAGCTCATAGATAATATATTATCTGGGTAAATGTAGGACATAATCAGGGAAATGTATGAGAGAGTTATTATCATAAGGGTCCATTGTAATTATGAACTTAATGGTTAACAGATACTTTGAGTATTAAACTGAAAAAATTATTTTGTAAAACAAATGGAGAGATAAGGTTGGCCAATTGTGCTAGTCAGTTTTCTATCACTATAAAGCATATCCGAGAATATTAACTTATACAGAGAAATGTTTTATTTTGGCTCACAAAAGTTTTGGAGATTCTAGTTTATGGTCCTTGTTTGGTTGTTGTTGGGGCCTGTGGCAAGGCAGCACATGATGGTGGGAGCTCATGGTAGAAATAAATCACCCACCTCATCAACAGGTAGCAAAAGCAAGCAAAGAAGAGGTCAGAATTCCATTATCACTTTCAAAGACATGCCCCCAATGACCTAAAGACCTCCCACTAGGTTCCACTTCTTAAAGGTTCCACCACATCCCAACCCTGCCACCCTGGAGACTATGTCCTTAACACATGAGCCTCTGGGGGCCATCAACATCAAACCAGAGCACCAATGAAGTTAGAATACTTACTCTGGTTATGGAAGAGGGAATATGTATATGTTGAACTATTTTTGGATTAGAGTTGATAATAACCAAGATTGTAGGGGAGATCCAAGATGGCAGATTAGAGGGAGGCTGCATTCCTTGTCACTCCGTAACTCCGGTTTCAAGCAGAGGATATCTGTTTCTCAGTGAGGCAGTTTTTGCTGCTTATCGATCGCTTGGTGTTTACCCCATTTGTCTGCTGTGATGACCTACGGTCTGCCAGCATATGGAAGCCTTTTTTGAGGGCAGATTGCTCACTGTCAGGAGTCTATCATCCACCATTTGCCTGCCTCTGGCCAGTCCATAGCCTGCCTTACACCTATCCATCATCCAACGCACGAGGTTCACCTCCCGATCATCTGACAACAGTCAGCAAACTGATCGCCTACCGCCAGTGGAGCACCAGCTGCCTGCTGTTGCCTGGAAGTTCACTGTTACAGTACTTGCAGGTTTGATTACACATGGCTGCCGCCATTTTGAGACAATAGCCAGGCCCCGTAGGACTCCTGGCCGGACTGACTGAGCACCATCTCCAGGATCCCTAAGCCCGACCGATCACTCCCTGCCGCTGGGACACTCACATCGACTAACTGCTCCCTGCCACCAGGACCCCCAGACCAACTGACTGCGCCCTATCACTGGGACCCCAGATCAACTGATTGCACCTGGCATCCAGGATCCCACAACCACACCAAACACACCGAACCTCCAGGACCCCTGCCTGACCAACCGCATCCCGCCTCCAGGACCTCCAGCTGACCACATCCACCCCTGAGCTGCAGCTCCCCATTTGCCAACAAATTTCGAAGCCAGAGCGGCCATCTTGGATAATCCTGGAAGCCATAGCTCCAATCTTTGGGTGGGGCAAATCCCATGCTGAGACGCCTGCTGGAGGCTTGAAGCTCACTGTCAGGTACCTCTCATGCATCAGGCTACTGAACACTGGGAGGTTTCATTAGTATATGAATGTTATACTGTAGATTTTCTTTTTTCTCCTTTTTAAAAAATTTAAGTTTTTATACCTTTACTTTTCTTGCTCTCTTTTCCTTTTGTTTACCTGTTCCCTCAGAGTCTCTTTCTCCCTTTTTTGCATGCTAATATCCAATTGCTTTTGATTACACTCTCACCCTTTCTATTTTCTAGAACTTCTGTATATTCTTTTCTTATCCTATTAACAGCCACATTCTACATCCCTCTGATTCCTCTTTGTCCTCCATTAGAAACTGCAGACTTTATTGCAAACCTGTTTGTTTTACTGAAGATAATATTTGAGCTCATTCTGTTTACTATGACAATTTTTTTATTGTCCTCATAGGGGCTATTTGGTCTAGGATTGCATAGTGTCTGATTTGGGCACTGCTAATATTGATCTCCCCTTAAAGAAAGGGTTTTGGAAACCTATAGGGCCACTATAAGCCTATGGGGGAAATCTGCAATACCCCAGATATGCACTGCTAGAGGGGAAGATACATGAACAACATGAAAAAGGGAATAAAATGATCCAAACAAATCTAGATTCTATATTAATAGAATCCAATGACAGTATGTTAGAAGAAATGTCAGAAAAGGACTTCAGATTATACACGATTAAGATGATTCGCGAAGCAAAGAATGAGATTAGAGAACAAATGCAGGCAATGAATGATAATACCAATAAGCTGAAAGAGCAAGTGCAGGAAGCAAAAGATCATTTCAACAAAGAGATAGAGATTCTCAAAAAAACCAAACGGAAATCCTTGAAATGAAAGAAACAATAAACCAAATAAAAAATTCAATGGAAAGCATCACCAAAAGACTAGACCACTTGGAAGACAGAACCTCAGGAAATGAAGACAAAATATTTAATCTTCAAAATAAAGTTGCCCAAACAGAGAAGATGGTAAGAAATCACGAACAGAATCTCCAAGAACTATGGGACATCATGAAAAGACCAAATTTAAGAATTATTAGGATTGAGGAAGGCACAGAGATACAAACCAAAGGAATGAACAACATATTCAATGAAATAATAGAAAATTTCCCAAACCTGAAAAATGAAATGGAAAATCAAATACAAGAGGCTTACAGAACACCAAATGCACAAAATCACAACAGATCCACACCAAGGCACATTATAATGAAAATGCCTAACATTCAAAATAAAGATAGGATTTTGAAGGCCGTGAGAGAAAAGCATCAGATTACATATAGGGGGAGACCAATATGGATGGCAGCCAACTTCTCAACCCAGACTCTAAAAGCTGGAAGGGCCTGGAACAACATATTTCAAGCTCTGAAAGAACATGGTTGCCAACCAAGAATCCTATACCCAGCAAAACTAACCTTCAGATTTGAAGATGAAATAAAATCCTTGCATGATAAACAAAAGTTAAAAGAATTTACAAATAGAAAGCCTGCACTAGAGAATGTTCTCAACAAAATATTCCATGAGGAGGAAATGAAAAACAATGATGTAGGTCAGCAAAGGGAGGAACTACCTTAGAGAAAAACCACTCAAAGGAGAAACCAAGCCAACTTAAAAACCAAAAATAAGCCAAATGACTGGGAATACAAATCATATCTCAATAATAACCCTGAACGTTAATGGCCTAAACTCATCAATCAAAAGACATAGACTGGCAGAATGGATTAAAAACAAAGACCCAATAATATGCTGCCTGCAAGAGACTCATCTCAAAGAAAAAGACACCACAGACTAAAGGTGAAAGGATGGGAAAAAAACCTACCATGCACATGGACTCAGTAACAAACCAGAGGTTTCCATCCTTATATCAGATAAAGTGGACTTCAAGCCAAAGTTAGTCACAAGGGATAAAGAAGGACATTTCATACTGCTTAAGGGAAACATAAATCAGGAAGATATAATGATAGCAAATATTTATGCCCCAAACAATGGTGCATCCCTGTACATCAAACAAATCCTTCTCAATTTCAGGAATCACATAGATCACAACTCAATAATTCTGGGTGACTTTAATGCACTACTGTCACCACTAGATAGATCTTCCAAACAATAACCAAAAAGAGAAACCATAGAACTCAATAACACAATCAATAACCTAGACTTAATAGACATATATAGAATATTCCATCCATCAATAAGCGGTTTCACTTTCTTCTCAACAGCACATGGAACATTCTCGAAAATAGACCATATGTTATGCCACAAAGCTGCCCTTAGGAAATGCAAAAAAAAATAGAGATACTGCCTTGTGTTCTATCAGATAATAATGGACTGAGAGTAGAAATCAATGACAAAATAAAAAACAGAAATTACTCCAACACCTGGAGACTAAATAATATGTTATTGAATGAAACATGGATAACAAAAAACACCAGGAAGGAGATAAAAAAATTCTTAGAGGTCAATGAGAACGATGATACAACATACCAAAATCTCTGAAAGCAGTACTAAGAGGAAAATTCATTGCATGGAGCGCATTCCAGAAAAGAATGAAAAGTCAACAACAAGATGACCTAACATTACAGCTCAAAGCCCTAGAAAAAAGAACAGAATAACAGCAAAAGTAGTAGAAGAAAGGAAAGAATTACAATCAGAGCTGAAATCAATGAAATTGAAACAAAAGAAACAAGTCAAAAAATTGACAAAACAAATAGTTGGTTCTTTGAGAAAGTAAACAAAATAGATAAACCCTTAGCCACACTAACAAAGAGAAGGAGAGAGAAGACTCAAGTTACTAAAATACATGATACAAAAGGAAATATCATGACAGACACCACTGAGATACAGAACATAATGAGAAGCTACTTCAAAAATCTGTATTCCAACAAAATAGAAACTACTGAAGACATTGACAAATTTCTAGAGACATATGTTCCTTCCAAACTGAACCAGGAGGACATACACAATTTAAACAGATCGATATCAAGCAATGAAATAGAAGAAGCCATTAAAAATCTACCATCCAAGAAAAGCTCAGGACCAGATGGATTCTCAGCCGAGTTCTACAAGACCTTCAAAGAAGAACTCATTCCAAAACTTCTCAAAGTATTCCAGGAAATAGAAAAGGAGAGTACCCTACCGAACTCATTCTTTGAAGCTAATATCACCCTCATACCCAAACCAGGAAAAGACACATCAAGGAAAGAAAATTTTAGACCAATATCCTTGATGAATAAAGATGCAAAGATCCTTAACAAAATATTGGCAAACCATATCCAAAAACATATTAAGAAAATTGTGCACCATGATCAAGTGGGGTTTATCCCTGGAATGCAAGGATGGTTCAACATCTGTAAATCAATAAATGTAATCCATCATGTCAATAGACTTAAGGATAAGAATAATATGGTTATTTCAATTGACGCAGAAAAAGCGTTTGACAAAATACAACACCCCTTCATGCTCAAAACACTAGAAAAAATAGGGATAGTAGGAACATACTTGAACATTGTAAAGGCTATTTATGCTAAGCCCATGGCCAACATCATTCTTAAAGAAGAAAAACTAAAACCATTCCCTTTAAAAACAGGAACAAGACAGGGATGTCCTCTTTCACCACTTATATTCAACATTGTCCTCGAAACTCTAGCCAGAGCAATTAGACAGACCAAAGAAATTAAAGGTATACGAATAGGAAAAGAGGAACTTAAGCTGTCACTATTTGCAGATGACATGATTCTATATTTAGAGGATCCAAAAACCTCCTCCAGAAAACTTCTAGACCTCATCATGAATTCAGCAAAATAGTGGGCTATAAAATCAACACCCATAAATCTAAAGCATTTTTATACACAAGTGACAAAACAGCTGAAAGGGAAATGAGGAAAACAACCACATTTGCAATAGCCTCAAAAAAAAAAAAAAAAAAAACTACTTGGGCATCAATCTAACCGAAGAGGTAAAAGATCTCTACAATGAAAACTACAAAACATTGAAGAAAGAAATTGAGGAAGACCTTAGAAGATGGAAAGATCTCCCATGTTCTTGGATAGGCTGAATTAATATTGTCAAAATGGCCATACTACCAAAAGTGCTATACAGATTCAATGCAATTCCAATTAAAATCCCAATGATGTACCTCACAGAAATAGAGCAAGCAATCATGAAATTCATCTGGAATAATAAGAAACCCAGAATAGCTAAAACAATCCTTAGCAGGAAGAATGAAACAGGGGGTATCGCAATACCAGAACTTCAACTATACTACAAAGCAATAGTACCAAAAACAGCATGGTATTGGCACCAAAATAGGTAGATCATTGGTACCGAATAGAGGACACGGACACAAACCCAAATAAATACAATTTTCTCATACTAGACAAAGGGGCCAAAAATATGCAATGGAGAAAAGATAGCCTCTTCAACAAATGGTGCTGGGAGAATTGGAAATCCATATGCAACAGAATGAAACTAAACCCCTATCTCTCACCATGCACAAAAATCAACTCACAATGGATCAAGGAACTTGAAATCAGACCAGAGACCTTGCATCTTATAGAAGAAAAAGTAGGTCCAAATCTTGTTGGCTTAGGATCAGACTTCCTTAACAGGACTCTCATAGCACAAGAAATAAAAGCAAGAATCAACAACTGGGATAGACTCAAACTAAATAACTTTCTCTCAGCAAAGGAAACTATCAGCAATGCAAAGAGAGAGCCTACAGAGTGGGAGAATATCTTTGCCACTTATACTTCAGATAGAGCACTAATTTCCAGAATATATAAAAAACTCAAAAAACTCTACACCAAGAATACAAATAACCCAATCAACAAATGGGCTAAGGAAATGAACAGACACTTCACAGAAGAAGATCTACAAGCAATCAACAAACATATGAAAAAATGTTCACCATCTTTAGTAATAAGAGAAATGCAAATCAAAACCACCCTAAGATTCCATCTCACCCCAATTAGATTGGCGATTATCAAGAATACAAGCAACAATAGGTGTTGGCGAGGATGTGGGGAAAAAGGTACACTCATACATTGCTGGTGGGAATGCAAATTAGTGCAGCCACTCTGGAAAACAGTGTGGAGATTCCTTAGAAAACTTGGAATGTACCTACCATTTGACCCAGCTATCCCACTCCTTGGTCTATACCCAAAGGACTTAAAATCAGCATACTACAGAGATACAGCCACATCAATATTCATAGCTGCTCAATTCACAATAGCCAGTTGTGGAACCAACCTAGATGCCCTTCAATTGATGAATGGATAAAGAAACTGTGATATATATATATATACAATGGAATATTACTCAGCTATAAAGAATAATACATTTTTGGCATTTGCAGGCAAATGGATGAAATTGGAGAATATCATGTTAAGTGAGATAAGCCAATCTCAAAAATCCAAAAGACCGTTGATCTCACTGATAAGTGGATGATGACCCCCCACATAATGGGGGTGGGAGGGGGGCAAGAATGGAGGAAGGAGGGACTGTGTAGAGGGAAAAGAGAGGTGGGAGGGGTGTGGGGGAAGGAAAAAATAATGGAATGAATCAAACATCATTGCCCTATGTAAACGTATGATTACGCAAATGGTATGCTGTTACTCCATGTACAAACAGAAACAACATGTATCCCATTTGTTTACAATAAAAATAAATTTAAAAAAATAAAATAAAATAAAATAACCAAGATTGTAGCAAAGGTCAGAACCAAGAACAAGCCCCTACCATTGTCTTGAAGTTGGGGAAAATTCCCATTTATAATGAGGTCTATATAGTAGATTCAAAGGAAATACAATTTCTGGAAAACTGGAAAACTTGAAGCAGAAATACTGGCTTACAGAAATTTGCTTACAGGTATTGGTTGTGCTTTTTACACCACACAAAAGATGGAACCATGTTGTTAATGTCTAATTTGATTCAAAAACTAGAAAATCTTGATATTGTAAACATCTCTTTAGAATAAAATCATTTCTATATCAGTGTTCTTTAGAGACAATGAACCAATAAGAGATGATTAGATTAGATTAGATTAGAAGGGAATAGATTAGATAGCTATGGAGAGTGTTTAGAAGAAGAATTAGATTATAAAGTCATAGAGATATAAGTTCCATCATGGGCCATCTGTAAGCTGAAGACCCTGGGATGTTGGTAGTATGGTTAGTTCAAGTTTGAAAGCCTCAGAGTCAAGGAAGGTGATGGTCTAACTCTCAGTCTGAGACTGAAGGCCTAGGAATATGGGGGACCACTTCTACAATGCCCAGAGCCCCAAGGCCAAAGAGCCTAGTTCTGATGTCCTAAGGCTAGAGAAGAGAGACATCCTAACTCCAGGAGAGAAAAAGAGAGCAAATTATCTCTCTTCCGTCTTTATGATCTGAGCCCCTAGCCAATTGTAAGGTGTCTGCCCACATGGAGAGTATAATTCCCACTCACGTCTACTGACTTCACACACCCATCTCCTCTGGAGTTACCCTCTCAGACACATTCAGAAATAATGCTTTGTCAGTTCTCTGGTTATCTCTTAATCTAGTTGAAAAGTGAAAAGCACCCAGAAACACCACTCTGGTTGCTGAAACTCACACAAGAGATTTTATTAGGCAGACGAACAGTGTCTGCCCTGAGAGAGAAAGAGAGAGAGAGAGAGAGAGAGAGAGAGAGAGAGAGAGAGAGAGAGAGAGAGAGAGAGAATGGCAGGGGAGCTTCTCTTAAGTAGTTGAATTTCGCAGGCTAACAACAATCACGCCAATGCTGAGTAGTTGAAATTCGCCGGTTGGGGATCAGGCCAATGACTGCCCAGCACAGGCTGATGAGCAGACTGACAGCTGGGTTGTAAGATGGGAGCGGGAGGAATAGCTGTAGCGAAGGGGCCAGGGTGCTGTCATCCCCTCTTGCCTTCCCCTGCAGGTGTGTTCTGCGCCTGGTGGTAGGCAGCCCGAGGCTCCAGGGGAGGACTGAACCGCAGGGCAAACCTAGCACCTGCCTGCTGCCTGCCTCGTGATCCGACACCTGCAGGTCCACCTGGACAGAGCGCTGCAAGGGCACCTGCGGACTTGCTGCTCTGCGTCCACCCACCGGGCAGCCAACCGAGTATACTAGTCAAGTTGATCCCTAAAATCGCACCGTGTTCTCCTTCGGGTGTGATGTAATCATCTTTACGGAGCTATATTTTTAAAGGAAAATGATATTTGGTATGAAATCCTACAGAAAATTATCTGGATGTGTTAAAAATGTTATCCTAATGTTTCTGGTTTTTATATTACCTCTTGAAAAATCAGCATCCAATCTAATTTTTGTCTTTCTGAAGGAAGTGTATTTTCTATTCTCAGGTTAAACATTTTTGCTCCATTTTGTTTTCACAGCCTGATTATGATGTGTCTGATATGGCTTAATGCCACAACCTGCACAGCAACAACAAAATACCATGAGGAGAGGTGACAGGAAATTAAGCAAAACAGAGACATTCTTAGGTAAAGCTGTGACCAGGTGGAACACTGTCCTCTGATGGGGGAACAGAGAGCCAAAAGTAGCTCTGCATGTTTTTTATATAGGGTCTCATAATCAGGAAGTTTAACTACAGATGCTTTGCAAATTGTTCAAGGTCTGTAATTTCCCAAGAGGCTTGTTCATGGACCAAAAAGTTACTATGTTAGAAATATCTTGCTATCCTGCTGTGCCCAGAAAACCCACTGTACTGGAACATTTGATAACTGGTAGCGTAACAGTTGAGAGCCAAGTATCAAGGCTGTTCACATACCCTTGCCTTTTGGCAAGAAATGTTCCCAGGCTTGACTTTAGCTGACACCATGGGATCAGCCAATGACCACGGCTCACTCACACTCCACAGCTTAGTTTGTATTTATCCTGCTTAAGTTTCACAAACCTCCTTGAGAGTACAAATTTAAAAATAAAATTCCAGTAATAATTTCTTCAAGTATTTCTTATGCATCATTTTTACACTCTTCTTCTCTGGGTCTCTAGTTATATGTATGTTAGATCCCTTCAGTGAGTCTCTTACCTCTCTATGCCTTTTCTTTATCTCTTATTCTTTTCTCCTCTCTGTTTTTCAGTCTGGATATTTATCATTGAAGAGCCTTCCAGTTCACTAATCTTATGTTCTCTCTGCCTAATATGCTGCTAAAGTCTTTTAATGAATTTTTGCTTCAGAAATTATATATTCTCTTTTTATAATTCCCAAGTAGATTCCTTTCAAAGATTCCACTTCTATGGTGAAGTTGTCTCTTTCTCTACATCCTTACACTTCCGTTCCTATTATTTTAAACCTATTGGTTAATTGCACCATTTAAATCAATGGTGCATCTGTTTGGTCTGTTAATGTTTTATTTTCTCTTAGTTTATGTTCAGGTAGTCCTGTCCTTTCTCAAGTGTGAAAAATTTGACCTAATGACACCAGTAGTTTTAGAATGTGTCAACTTGGCCAGGTTAAACATTGTTCAGAATGCCCTTTCTTGTATGTTTTAAGATAGTGTGGGAAACAAAGGGAGACGGAGGGTAGAAGGGAAGTAGCCTCTGTCTTGAAGCTTGTACACATCATTCTTTATTTACTGGTTCAAGTCATCTGCATGAAGCAGCAGCTGACACTGCAATTGCTCTATGTTCCCATGAATCTTTCAACCTCTCTGAGCCCTAAGCCAAATGTGTCTGCATGTTAACTCTGTGATGAGGAACCCTGGCTTCTTCAAGATAGTCTCCCCTACAAGGCTCAAAAGACATAAACATGAATATGTGTTTTCAATCCATCTCCATAGGTTCTAGCTCAAGCATTGGGATTCTATCTTATACGTATCTTTGATAATGAGATCAGTTCCGCTCCCTTTTCCAGTGCCATACAGGAACACAGTCTATTTACAATGCTGCCACTGAGCTGGCAAGGTGGGACAGAGCATAGGACCAAGTTAAGTTAAAATGCCACAAATTTCAGTGTTCTCACCAAAATACAGCTTTTTTTTTTTTCTTTCTTATAAATGTTCCCTTGGTTACTACAAGTTTTGGTTTGTTTCCAGAACTCTGGGGGTGGGGGGCGAGAAACTGATGTTTTACTTTTTCTCTAGCTCACTTATTGTTCTATATAGGGAATGTATTTGTCAGCTCAGAAAGCCATAATAACATACTGTAAGTAGGGTGACTTAAAAAACAGATGTATCTTTTCTCAGAGATCTGGAGTCTGGAAGTCTGAGATCAGGCTGCCAAATGTTTGGTTTCCATCCTGGCCTCTGGTGGAGTGTAGGTGGTCAGTATCTTACTGGGTACGCACATGACCTCTTCCTTAATGTGTGCTCAGAGGGTGAAAGAGTGTTTCTTCTTATAAGGACACTAATCCTACCTGATCAGGGTCCTATCCTTATGACCTTATTTAATCTTAATTACTTCCATAAAGACCTGCTTTCTAAATACAATCACATTTAAGGTTAGAGCTTCATTGTATGAATTTGGGAGTTCATTAATTCAGTTCATTAATAGGAAAAGATTTTTGGAATTTCTCACTTCATTCTTTCCACTGATGTCCTCAAGTACCTTTTAAATGTATTCATCCTTTTGAGTGCTTCACAAAAAGGAGCTCAGAAACAGCTTGTTCTGTAACTGCTTAAAGTGGAACTATCAACCCTTGTGTTTTTTAAATGTACTTTCTGTCTCTTTTTCTAGTAATAAATTTTTAACAATGGTGTATTTGCTTTGCTAGGGGTGAAATTAAGTGGTATCTAGAATCAGAGGTATTCAACCCAGACTGGTATGGAAATGGAGCCACTGGACTCTCATCCTTCTTCAAGTATTTTGCTAATGGTATACCTTCTTAACAATATCTCAAAGATATGCAGGCCTTTTAAATCTCAGACCCATTTTTTAACTCTTTATTTCAGTTCATATCCTGTAGTAGTACCTACTAATGTTCTTAAATGGGATAAAGTACAAGTAATATAAGGAATATTCTCCCAGCTACAGGTTGAGTGTACCACGCTTGTTCCAAGATTTCTAATATATCTGTGCTCCTCAGAGTTCCCAATATGATTCTGTAATCCCACATTAGTTGAAAGTACTTTTCAAAGGCATATTTAGGAGGAAACAATAGGACTATTAACCAACTAGATGTGCTGGGAACAGGACAGGAACTTCTTCAAAGAAGAAGGAAGAGCTGGGCATGGTAGTATATACCTGTAATCCCAGTGACTCAGGAGACTGAGGCAGGAGGATTACAGGTTCAAGACCAACTTTGGCAGCTTCATAAGACCCTGTCTCAAAAGGAAAAAGAATGGGAGTGTGACTCAGTGGTAGAGTGTCCCTGGGTTTAATCCCTAGTACCAGGATGGGGGTGGGGGGAGGAAGAAAAAAGTTAATAGCAATGCCCAGATTTATATCCTGAGAGAGTATAAAGATAGAAGTATTAATAAATAAGATATAAAAATAGAAGAAAAAGATTTAAGAGCATCTAAGGAAAAGTGTTTCAATTCTGTACATAGATTTTGATGTGTTTGTGGTAAAGATGTTTAGCAGGCAATTGAATAAGAATTTGATCATATGTCACGATAGGTAATACGTTGCAAACATTCATGTATGAAAATACGTAAAAGCAGAGAATTAGATGATATTGTGCAGAAAAAAATCAAACTACATGGTAGTGAATGTAAATAGAGTTCTCTGTAATACTAACCTGTCATTTCTTTGACTTTTAGTGAATTTAAACTTATTTATTTAGCTTTTATTAACATATAAGAGGGGAGAAAAGAAAAGATAATTATCAAAATAGAAGATAAGTGCCTTAAAATAGTTGAGAGATACACAGATATAGAAGCCATTATTGATTCATCTGAAACCTTGCAAAACTAAACAGCCTGTTGCCCCTTTGGTATGAGTAGATAATCAAGGAGTTGCTCAGTCCAAAACATCTACCAATTTTTATCATGGTGAAGGCCATGACTCCTAAAATTCAGTTCAATAAATTTTTATATTAATACTTTATCCAGTCTGAGATCACTGATAAAATGGAATGGAATGTCCTATTTCAGGGATGACAAAATTACTGGCACTTTAGTAAAAAAAAAATGAATTTTTTAAGTGGTACATTATAGTAATACACAGAAGTGGCATTCATTGTGATGTGGGCTTATGTACATTCATTAATTTCAGTCTACAATTCCTGCCCTTTCCTACCCCTCCTGCCTCCCCCACTGTTCTCTCTTCTATGTTAATGAGATTCTTCCCCCTTTTAAAAAAGTTCTTATTTCTCTCTAACTTCTACATATAAGAGAAAATATTCAATCCTGAACTTTCTGAGTCTGATTTATTTCACTCAGCATGATGCTCTCCAATTCCATCCATTTAACAGCAAATGCTATAATTTCATTCTTCTTTATATGTGAGTAAAACACCATTGTGTATATATACTACATTTTCTTTTTCTAATCATTTTATTAGAACTCACTAATGACCAATAAGGAGATGACGTCCCATACAAGTTGATTTGAATGTTATTTATTACCTTGTTTCTCATCTTGTGTAGGAAAAACAGTACTGCATCTAAACTAACAAGTTCCTTTTTGCCTATGAGGAACATAGATGTTTCAACAGTGCAAACAAACAAAAGAATAAAATATCTAAGAATAAAATTAACCAAGGAGGTAAAATTTATGTACACTGAAAACTATAAAACACTGATGAAAAAATTGTAGAAGACACAAAAAAAATGGAAAGACATCTCATGTTCATGAATTGGAAGAATGAATGCTGTAAAAATTTCTGTATTACCCAAACTGAATTATAGATTCAATCCAATTTCTATCAAAACATCAATAGTATTTTCCACAGAAGTAGCAAAACAATTCTAAAATTCATATAGAACCATAAAAAATCCTAAAGAGCTAAGGCAATCTTAAGCAAAAAGAATGAATCTGGAAGCATCACATTTTCTGATTAAAACTATATTACAAGACTATAGTAATGAAAACAGCAGGGTAATAGCATAAAATAATACATAGACCAATGGAGCAGAATATAAAGCCTAGAATTAAACCCTCACATACGTGGTCAAATAATTTTTTAACAAAGTTGGCAGGAATACCCAATGGGAAAAAGACAGACTTGTCAATAAGTGATTCTAGGAAAACTGGATACCTACATGCAAAAAATAAAGTAAAATAAAGGGCCAGGTGTGGTGTAATACCAGTGACTCACAAGTCCAAGGCAGAGGGACTGCAATTCTATACCAGCCTCAGCAATTTAGCAAGTCCTTAAGCAACTTAGTGAGACACTATTTCAAAATAAAAAGTTTAAAATGCTAGGGATATGGTTCAGTGATTAAGCACCCCTGGGTCCAATCCCTGGTACCAAAGAAAACAAACAAAAGGGACCCCTCTCTTACACCACACTCAAAAATCAGTTCAAAAGGGATTAAAGACTTAAGTATAACATGTGAAGTGATTAAAATTCCTAGAAGAGAAAATAGAGAAAAAGTTTCCTTTACATTGATTGATATTTGATTTGACATCCAAGGCAGGGCAAAAAAAGCAAAACCAAACAAATGGGACTACACATAATGGGGGGTGGGAGGGGTTAGTGTTAGGGTTAGAGTTAGGGTTAGGGAGGGGGGCAAGAATGGAGGAAGGAAGGACTGTATAGAGGGAAAAGAGGGGTGGGAGGGGTGGGGGGAAGGGAAAAAAATAACAGAATGAATCAAACAACATTACCCTATGTAAATTTATGATTACACAAATGGTATGCCTTTAAGCCATGTACAGAGAAACAACATGTATCCCATTTGTTTACAATAAAAAAAAAAGTAATGGGACTATCAAACTAAAACTTTACTGCACAGCAAAGGAAACAATCAAAAAATAAAAAGACAGTCTATTGAAAGGGAGAAAACATTTGTAAACTATATTTTCTAAAAATTTTTAAATGTTTAATATATTATTTGTTATTTTGAATTTTATGTAAAGAACTGATATTACATTCCACATATTTTTGAAATTAAAGTGTAAATTACTGTCTGAGCCATAATTGTTTTCAGATTCAATGAAAAAATGAGTAATTTGTGTATCTTTATACTCCTGTAAAAACACTTCAGCTTACTCTGAAAATCTCACTATATTGAATGAACCATTCACATTAAAATAAAAATTCAGCCCAAATGAAAACCAAGCATCTCCAGATATGAATACCCATAAGTGTCCATTTCTGTGACCTCTGGAAACCCCTGGATTCTGCTACACTCAGCACTTGACTTCCCATCTCATTAAACTATCTCTCAAGAGAATAATATTACTGTGTCCCTAGTTCAGATCCAACCATGCAGATCTCACAAAGGAACTTTAAAAAGAAAACTTTTGGGGGCTGAGGTTGTAGCTCAGTGGTAGAGCGTTTGCCTCACATGTTGAAACACTGGGTTCTATCCTCAGCACCACATAAAAATAAATCAATAAAATAAAGGTATTGTTGTCCATCTACAACTAAAAAGAAAACCTTTTTTATTTTTTACTAACTCATTAATTGTGACTGTCAATGGGGTTTATTGTGATATTTCCATTCATGCATACAACTTACATTCATTAAATCCAACCTCCCTTTATCCACTCACCCCTTCACCCCATTCCCAGCTTCCATTAATCACTATTCTAAATTCAGATTGACTTTTTTAATTTCCACATGTAAGAGAGAGCATGTGGTACTTGTCTTTCTGTGTCTGGCTTATTTCATTTAACATAATGTCCTCTAGGTACATCCATTTTGCTACAAATGATAGAATTTCATTTTTCTTTATAGCTGAATATTATCGCATTGTGTAGATATACCACATTTTCCTTACCCATCAATCTGTTGACACACACATACACTGATTCCATATCTTAGCAATTGTGAATAATGCTGTAATAAACACAGGCAAGCAGGTAACTCTGACATGCTTATTTCATTTCCTTTGGAAATATCCAGAAGTGAATAACTGGATCATATGGTAGGTCTATTTTTAGTTTTTCTGAGGAAACTCCATACTATTCTCCTTAATGACTGTACTTATTTACATGACCACCAACAGTGTATAAAATTTCCATTTTCTCTACATCTTCATGAGCATTTGTTATTTTTTGCTTTTTAATAACCATCATTGTAACTAGAATGAGATGGCATCTTCCTGTAGTTTTAAGTTGCATTTCCCTTACATCTGATATTAAGCATTCTTTCATATATTTGTTGGTCATATTATTTATCCTTTCAAGAAGAAATTTGCCCATTTTGATTGGATTATTTTTGCTGTTAAGTTTTTGAGTTCCTTTTATAGTCTAGATATTAATCTTCTAACAGATGAATAACTGGCAAAGATTATCTTTCATTCTGCACATTATCTCTTGACTCTGTTGATTGCTTCCTTGACTGTGCAGAAGCTTTATACTTTGATATAATATCATTTGTCAATCTTTTATTTTGTTTCCTTTGCTTTGGGGTCCTATCCAGAAATTTATTGCCTGTTCCAATGTCTTAAAATATTTTCAGTATGTTTCCTTTCAATATTTGCATAGTCTCAGGGTCTTACATTTAGGTATTGGATCCATTTTGAATTGATTTCTGCACAGCATGAGTTTTCAATATTCTGAATAATGTATATCTAGTATTCCTAGCACCATTTATTGAAGATGCTATCCTTTCTCCAATGTGTTTTTGAAAACTTCGTTGATAATTAGTTGACTATAGATAATGCATGGATTTCTGGATAAAAGACAGAGTGGAGTAGAAGAAACCCATTCTGTTCCATTGGTCTATGTGTCTGATTTTATCCTGATACCGTGATGTGTGTTTTGGTTACTATGACTCTATAATATGCCTTGAAATTATGTTTTGTGAGGACTCCAGCTCTACTCCTCTTGCTCAGGATTACTTTGGCTATTTGAGGTTTCTTGTGCTTCCTTATGAATTTTAAAATTGTTTCTCTATTTCTGTAAAGATTGTCATAGATGTTTTAATGGGGATGCATTTAATCTATAAATAACCTTCAGTAGTACAGACATTTTGATATTAATTCTTCTAATCTATAAACTTTTAAAAATACCAAGAACTCAGGAAAGAGGCAAGACTACTTAAAAACAAGTCACTCTTAACAAAAATATTAATCCTTAGAACCACCAGGTGCCTGGCTTATTTTTATCTTACTTCTTAGCTTGAAATATTAACTATCTTAAAAGTCCAATTCAAAACTTACCTTCTCCATAAATCCTTATCTGATGTCAGTTTTACTCTACCAGGTTTTTGGTGTCTTTGATTAATGTTTTGGATTAATTTCTAGTAGGTCCCTGTATTAAATTCTCATGTAGACATTTACAAATGACCTTGGATTGATTTTGCACTGAGTTAGACAAGTGTAGCAAGTTTAAATGTGTTGCTTCCCCTCTATATATACTAGATTAGATATGCAGTCATAATGGAAATACAAAAATTAAAACTTCAGTAAGATAGTCCTACATGCAAACCAAATAGTAAAAATTTCAAACACTAACACTTTGTGCTAATATGTTGTGGTCTTCTTTGTCTATAGTACTTATGTTTTCTGTATAATGTAAATAGTAAATATTGGTATATGCTATTAGTCTCCAGCAATTTATTTTCTATTCCTTTTCATTAAAATTGCTTTTATCCTTAAGTTTTAAGCATATGACCTGAAAAACAAATATCTTCTATTTCATAATTTCATTCAACTCAAGTCTCAGTCTTAAAACAAGAGATTTTATTTTATTTATATTTCTGACTGTGATACGTTTTGATTATTTCAGGGCAATGTTTAGATTTTACAATACATTTATTTGTTTCTTAGCTTATCATTTTTCCTACACATTATTCTCACAGTTTGAGCTCTTACTTTTGATGTAATTACATTTGACATAAATAATCTCATAAAATTTTGCAAACAAGACATTCATGTAATATGTTTTAGCAATCTTTGGGTATCTACAAACTATTCTACTTTTTTACTTGGCTTTACTAAAAAATATAGGCTGTTGGACCAAAATGCTTCTTCCTCTAAGTTTTAGATCATCACTTATTGCCATCCAGCCTCCTTTGTTTCAGATGAGAAGCCTCATTTCATAATTTAAAAATCTGTTAAGAAAGAAGTAGATGTTATTGTATCCATATTGATTCAAATCTAATTAAATTTAAGTTATGGGAAGGAGTTACATCAGAGGTGATGCTGGTGCTCACTGGCATCCACAGGAGGACAAAAAAGAAAAGCAAAATCTACACTTTCCAGGCAGAACAAAGTTAGAGGAAGGAAAAAAAAAAAAAACCCTTGATTGTATGTTTTGTACAGTTAAATTCTACAGCATAACCAGTATCACCAATCATTTTTGTATAAGTTATACCATATTTGGAATGCATTTGTCAAGAAAGGAGTTAGAGGTATGGCTTAGAAGTAGAATGTGGCCTCTGATATCACAGCTGTGCTTCATTCCTTTGGCAACTGCAGTTCAGGTAAAGAAGACCTGAACCTCCTCAATTGCTGTTCTTAAAAACAAACCAGGGATAAGATATACACTTCAGAAAGGTGCCCCTGCAGAAATGGACAGCCCTGTTACACAGGCTTAAGGAGGATATTTTGGACACTCTCAAGTTGAGTTGAGATGAACTTAAAATTTGCCTACTCCTCTTTGGGGAAGAAAGAAAAACTCTTGGTCCATAACAAGAAGGGAATAAACCAAGTCTGTACTGAGGTAAGGCCTGCTTTTCTCTGTCTCTTAGACTATAATTTCTGCTCTTTCTGTTATTTGCATGCAGTTCTTATATAGAGATTGCTCAAGATCTGAATGGTATGGCAACCCTCCAGTACATGTGCCTTCTATGTGAATTACCATCCCTGGAAAGAAGCAGAACCTAAACATAAATCTCTTTGGGGGCAAACAGTGTTTTGCCCTTTTGCTTTTTTCTGATTTCTGAGCCTATTTGGACTAGACTTTTTAGTAAACTCAACAGGCCTAAGCCTTTGTTGGGCTTATAGATGTAAGTTATTTGGTGCTATCTTAATTTATGGTCTCAGGCCTAATTCAACTTTAAATAGTAGTGGACCTAATATCTACTTAGTGAGTTCTAACTTTGTTTTGGGGAAGTTCCCAATATTCTGGAGTGATCATTTTTCCTAACCTTGTCTATGTTCATTTTTTCCCTTGGGATTATTGTTGGTTCAATAAGGAGAGGGTAAAGAAGATTCAAGAATTCAGATTCTAGCTTGGCATGATGGCATATGCCTGCAGTTCCAGCTACTCTGAGACTGAGGTCAGGAGGATTGTGAGTTTGAGACTAGTTTAGGGAACATAGCAAGGCCATGCAAAGAAGGAGGAGGAGGAGAAGGAGGAGGAGGAGGAGGAGGTCAGGAGGAGGAGAGGAGGAGGAAAGGGAGGGACAAAATGGAAGGGGGGAAAAGTAACAGATTCTGTAACACTGTCCAAATATCTCTATCTTTTTGTACTTTCAATATCCAGAATTGGAGGAAATGCTTATAAAAGAGACTAAAATTTTGTTTTATAAGACCAAAATTGGGGAAAAAGATCTCCAGAATTAAATATAAAACTTCTAGCACAGTGAGGACCATTCCAGTGATTGAGATTTGCTCTTCGAAGTTTTGGGTATGACTTCCCCACCTCCACCAGGTTCCAAAGGGCAGAGAGCATGAAATTTAAATGTGGTTTTCACTCTTTCTCCATTATATAATCCTCACACCCTTAAAGGGGCTATGTATTTTTTAGTCCTACACAAGTAAAACGCATAGTGATTAGGTAATTGATTAGTTTGAAGTCATGCAAGACAGGTATAAAACATACCTGCATTGGTGAGCCGACTTGCCCTGACTCTTATGCTGTAGTGTCTGTTCTTTCTCTTTGCTGACATGTGACTCTCAGGTGGGAGGTGCTCATGATTTGGGAGGCATGCCCCCCCCCCCCACCACCGGACTCATGCCTACATAAGTTTAGCTGAAGGCAAAGTCCAATGAACCTTCCTTGTGGATCTGAGACAAACATTCAACGCTGAATTGGTCACCAGCAAGATATGGCTGGGTTGGGGTCTTTCTCTGGTGTTATTGAATCTTAAATGTGGATGGCAAAATTTCTGGTCTCACATTTATGTGTTCCTTCACAGGAAGGGCTTTGCAATTTAGTTGAATGAGCACTTGGGAAAGCATATCCTACAATGCTCCCTGTCTGCTTGTGGAAGTAGAGGAAAACATGGATAACCCAAGTCACCATTTGTTTTCCCAGATCCTACTTGATGCTATAACAAGTTTCACTGAGTAAAGTCCAGTGACCCAGGGGATTCTGACGGAGGTTCAGGAGATGCATCGTGGAGTTCCCACCCTCACCACCTCACTTACGTAGATAACGAAGTACAACAAGAATTAGCACAGTGAAAAATAGCATCAGTAAAGTCAACATTATGCATAGATCCCACATCCATCCACAGTACAATGCGTGCAGGTCATCTGAAATAGAGACTGGGAAAAAAAGAGAAAAAATTAAACAGTACATTTTTAAAAGAAAGAAAATAGGGACTAGAAAATATGCCCAAATAAAGAAACCAGATATGTAGAAGCCTACTTAACAAAAGCAAGAGATCAAATTTGGAAGAGTTACCCTAGGCTTTATGACATGAAGAGATGAGACTAGATAGTTTGAGTAAGTCAGAGGGTGTGTGCAATTTGATCTGAGCCATAATGCAAATTGTGAGATATCATTTCTACTCATTCATCCACAGCTAACCAAGAACATACTCTCGTTTATTTTTTTGCCCTCATTTAGGACCTATAAAGACAAAATGTTCTAGAATTTTACAGATACAACCCATTAGGACTCTGAGCAGTTGGATAAATCAAAATTGTTTACAATTGCAGTTTGAATGAAAGAGGAAGTTTCAATAAGCAACATAATCAGAATATGATCATAATATTAGAGTAGAACAAAGTCAATCTGTTTAAGAAATGAAAAAAGCATTAATAAATTATGTATTGAAACACAATACCTGAAATTAAGAATTCAAGGGCTGAGTTCCACAACAGATTATTCACATTTTGGAGTTAGTAAACCAGATAATATGTTGAATGACATGAACATGGAAAGAAAAAGTAAAAAATAAAGAAGAAAAGATATGAGATATATGGGATGGAATAGAAAGTTCCAATCAATGTCATATAAAGATTAAGTTAAAGAAGAGTTAAGTCCGATGAGCCAGGGGATTCTGACAGAGGTTCAGGAGATGCATCATGGAGTTCCCACGCTCACTGCCTCACTCATTGTAGATCCGTGAAGTAGAAAAAGAATTAGCACGGTTAAAAATAGCACTAAATAGGTTAAAGAAGAGTTACATACAGGAAAAAGGAAGTGTTTAAAACAATGATGGCTGAATTTTTTTAAAACAATGATGGCCTTTATAGAGGATGCTAATGTGGAAAATCAGGGAACAAAACAGTTACTATGAAAAATAAAAATAATCCCATGCTGAGGCACATAAGTATACACACACACATATAAATACACAAATTAAAAAAAGTCTTGTGAACCTCCAGAGCAACAGAGGTTGAATCCAAAAGTGGCAAGTAGACTGAGATCGGACTTCTCAATAGAATAGGAACAGCGGAAGCCAAAATAGTGAAACGGTATGTTCAATGCACTGGAAGAAAATAAATTCAAACTAAAATCCAATAGCTGTTACAATAAAGATGAGACAAAGGTCACCAGATAGTGTGGTAGTATTTGTATATTCTAACATGCAAGAAAGAATAAATGTTTAAAAAGTTGTAAGCATATGTTGATGGATAAATATAAATAAATAATGCTATATACAATGGTAATTATAATAGCCAGATATTCAGTTTAAATACATAATTAAAATCCTGAACAACTATTTTATATATATATAAACTATAAACAACTATTTTATATATATACATATATATGTATATATATAAAATAGTTGTTTATATATATGTATATATATAAAATATATATATGTATATATATAAAATATATATATGTATATATATAAAATAGTTGTATATATATATGTATATATATAAAATGGAGGGTAAGTGTTATGAAAATAGTCCAAGGTCTTTAAAATCCTGAACAACTATTTTATATATATATAAACTATAAACAACTATTTTATATATTACATATATATATATGTATATACATATATACATATATATATATATGTATATATATAAAATGGAGGGTAAGTGTTATGAAAATAGTCCAAGGTCTTATAATTCTCTGTGAGTGATTAAGATATTAATTGAATTTAGACATGATAGTTAAATAAAAATGGGATTTCTAAAGGAATCACTTAAATAATAGACATTGTTTAAATGATGTCAATTATAAGTGAAAAGACATGGGATGATTAAAACTCTAAAAACAAAACTAGGATGATTAAAAGTACACAATAAAATGATAATAAAAAAGAATGGAAGTATGTATATAGAACCGTAATGTGAAATAAACACAAAATGTTAGAGATTTGAAACATTAATTAGCCAAAGAAATGGGCAATCCATTTAAATTTTCAAATAAGATAGGTGAAAAATTTAAATCTGTATTCCTTCTGTAATAAGAGCATAAAATCATAAATATGCAGAAAAGTTTAAATATAAAATATTTTTAAAGATTGCATACAATTTAGTAAGAGAAATACCATGTAAATACAAATCAAAAGATAAATTATGTAACTATTCCACTATTGGGCAAAATAGATACTGGGCAAGAAAGCATTCCTAGATGTATTGTGATAATCAATGTTTTCTTTTACCAGTAATTTTATCAATTTTAAATATGTATGGACTTAATATAATGACTTCAAACATGTAGGAAATTGACAAAAGTAGATCAGTTATATTTAAGTAATTAGTGATATGTTTGGATTTCAGTTGATCATCTAATCCTTTGCTTTCTGTATTTCCCAATTTCTCATTGTTGTTTACTCCCTCATGAATTTTGATGGGCTATTTAAACTTTTTAAGCATTGCATTTTTTATTGGTGCATTTTAATTGTACAAATGATGGAATTCAATGTAATATATTTATACACTAATGAAACATAGGGTTTAATGTGTGATTCTGGTGGAGCTCAGAAGACCAAAACACTGATAGGACTGTTCACAGTACAGACTAGGTTCAAGAAGTTTCAGAGGAAAAAGAGGACTCTATTAGAAACTGAATTAGAGGCCATTCATGTTACATTCAGGCTGAGAAACTGTCTACGTTTTGCCTGTGTTCTGAGACTTTCTGTGAAATATTGCTGGTGGCTTTTAGTCATGTTTATCACGGTATTAAGGAACAGAAAAAAAAAAACAGAAAAATTTTTTAAACCTGCAGTTTGACTAGAAATCTGTCAGTAAAACTGGGGCTAAGGAAGGCATGGTTGTTAAAGATATTACAGCCGCTAAAGAAACTCTTTAAGTACTTTAACCAGAGACAATAGGAAAGATGGCTTGAGTGCATCTCAGGTATTGGCAAGACTGCAACCATCTTAAGCTCAAGGATGTAAAAGTAAAAATTTTTTGAAAAGAGACCAGTGGGACACCCTGCTTGCTCAGGGGGGCCTAAGAAGTTGTTTTACCATGCTCAGCTGCCCAGATACTCAGAGGCTGTGGCAGTCAGAGTCCATGGAGGCTTGAGTTACTGCTTAAGATGGTAGCAGACCCTGGCAGTAACTATGTGGTGCTGATTCTGCAGGAATGCAGGATGCTGAGGTTAGGGGGTCATGGAGGCTTTCACCAAGATTTCAAAGGAAGGCCTGGGAGGCCAAAGTTCCCTAGGGCTGGAGTCCCTATGGGCAGACCTTAAGAAGGCCATGTGTGAAGATGTAAGAAAGCTGAAAATGTAAACCCCAAGATTAAGAAATGCCAGTGTTGTGGAACATCTGCCAAGGAAAGCTGCAGGAATTGAACAGAGACAAACCAAGAGAGGCCATATGGGCTGCAACCAGCAAATCCATAGGGGTGAAGTTACACAAGCCCTTCAGAGAGAAATCACCATGCTGTCCTAGGTGCTGGATATGGAGGTACAGGACTTGTTTGCCCAGCTGAATTTCTGTTTTGTTTTGGTCCCATCTTTTCTTTCTATACCATTTCTCCCTCGTGGAATGGAAATGTTTACTCTGTACCTCTATATATTGGATACATGTAAATCTTTTTTGATTTTTACAGAGGCACACAGAGAAGAGTTTGCCTTTAGTCTCAGAAGAGACTTTGGACTTGGACTTTTGGGCAATGCTAAAACTGTTAAGACTATGGGTATTCTTGAATATTGACTAAATGTATTTGCTATTGGGAAATTAGCATGAGTTTTTGGGGGAGTGGAATGTAATGGTTTAGATGTGAGGTATCCTCCCAAAGCTCATGTGTGATATGATGCAAGGAAGTTTAAAAGTGAAATGAGTGGGTCATGAGTTTTAACCTAAAAAGTGCATTATTTCCCTGATAAGAATTAGCTGGATGGTAACTGAAGGCAGGTAGGATGTGACTAGAGGAGGGGAGTCCCTGGGGTTGTGTGTTTGGTGTGCATATTTTGTCTGTGGTGAGAGAAATGCGCTCTCGCTCTTGCTCTCTCTCTCAATCTCTCTCCTTTATGGGGCCATGTCCTGAGCCACTTTCCTGCACCACACCTTCCCATTATGATATCCTGCATTACTTCAAGCCCCAAGGAATGTAGTTTGTCACCTATGGACTGAGACCTTCAAAACCATAAGCTCCCACCTGCAGACACTTCACAGAGGAAGATATCCAATTGATCAACAGATATATAAAAAATATTCAACATCTCTAGTAATTAGAGAAATGCAAATCAAAACCACCCTAAGATTTCATCTCACTCCAATTAGAATGGCTACTATCAAGAATACAAGCAACAATAGGTGTTGGCGAGGATGTGGGAAAAAAGTTACACTCATACATGGCTGGTGGGACTGCAAATTGGTGCAGTCATTGTAGAAAGCAGTATGGAGGTTCCTCAGAAACTTGGAATGGACCCACCTTTGACCCAGCTACCCCACTCCTTGGTCTATACACAAAGGACTTAAAATCAGCATACTACAGTGACACAACCACATCAATGTTTACAGAAGCTCAATTCACAATGGCTAGATTGTGGGACCAAACTAGATGCCCGTAAATAAATGAATGGATAAAGAAAATGCAGTATATATACAGAATGCAATATTAATCATCCATAAAGAAGAATAAAATTATGGCATTTGCAGGTAAATGGATGGAGCTAGAGAATATCATGCTAAGTGAAATAAACCAATACCACAAAAAAAAAAAAAAAACAAAGTCCAAATGTTTTCTCTGATATGTGGATGCTGATACATAATGGGGGGTAGGACAGGGAGAGTGTAAGTGAAGAATGGAGGAATGTTGGATTGTGTAGAGGGAAATGAAGGGAGGGGCAAAGTGGGGAAAAGGAAAGATGGTAAAATGAGACAGACATCATTACCCTATGTACATGTATGATTACACAAATGGTGTGACTCTATATTGTGTACATCCAGAGAAATGAAAAGTTATACCCCATTTGTGTACAATGAATCAAAATGCATTCTGCTGTCATGTATAACTAAATAGAACAAACAATAAAAATATTAAAAATAAATTAAATAAACTTTTCCTCCTCTAATTGTTGTTGTCAAGTCTTTTGGTTACAGCAGTAAACAAGTTGACTAAAACTATATCTCTTTTTATTTTCATTACTCAAAGAATTTTCTTCATTTTCTCAATGTTTCAAAATAATTTGAAAATGAGAGTTGGTGGACAAATATACAGAGATTATAAATTAAATGGATAGATAGAAAGGCACACACATAAATACACATAGATATTACAGCACATGTGGTCAGAGATAGTGTTAGAAATAAAATTACATCTCATACATTCTTATATATTCCTTGCTATTTTTTTAGTCACCCTGTTTTTTGGGCTCATATAAGATTTGAAGCTTGGGTTTATGATTTACAGTGAAAATAGATGGAATGGGCTTTGTTGAAGGCAACTCAAAAATATCTAAGATTTGAAAAAGCAATCTGTTTAACATCTGCTCCAGTTCTGTCTACAGGATGAAGATAAAGCCTTTGCAAATAATGAGAGATCCTTTTATTTATTGATGGTAATTGTCCCATGTAAACACATTTCAGTAAAGGCAAACAAATTAAGGGTATTGTTAAATTCTTAGATACTAACATAATAAAGTATATGATATCATATACTTGCTCTTCTAAATAACCTCTGAATAAATAATCAAGAGGACCAAATGATGACTTTCAATAGCCTTGAAATTCAATCAGGAATCAATTAAGTATAATTCTTCATTTGGATTTTTAAATTAATTTTTCAAAGGAGAGCTCTATCTAAATAAAAAGCAATCACAAATCACTGACTTGGTGCCAGTGCCTAGTTGACATTAATAATTGTTTTTATAAATGGCTCTGGATTAGATGGCTTCTAGACCTGACAAAAGTATATTGTTACCTCAGTGCTTGTGCACTTGTGAAGTGTACTATTATTTGAGTTGTAATGGAAACGTACCCAGCCAGCAGGGAAGCCTAAAAACTCTGGACCTTACCCAGCTGAGAGGACAGCACCTGAACCCTCTAGGGTGTCATCTAAATCCTGGTTCCTCATCCTGTTACTGCTACAAAGGCCACTCAGCAATATCTAAAAAGGTTCACGTAAAAGGGTACCAAGCAGGGAGGACATCAACTGAAAAACCCCATTTTTTCCAGTCCCACTTACCTCTGCTCCTGAAACTGAAGTAGATAGGGAAGAAGGCCATGTGTAACAAGAAAGGTAGAAGCTTAAGTACAATTAGAAGGTAAGTCGATTGAACTGAAAAAAAGCGGAGAAGAAAAAGAAGGTGGTTAGGACTCTGGGGATGCATTGAAATGGCCACAGTTGCACTTGACTCAAGAAACTTAAATGTCTCAATGCTTTAATTATTAGGTCTAATAAACCTGTCAGGGTTTGGGTGTGAAAGGCAGGACTGTGTGTGAGGATAGATCCTGGCACCAGGGATGAGGCCAAGACTAACAGTCCGTTGTGCTGAGGATACAGCAGGGTAAGAAAGAAGTCTCTTCCTACTGCTCTCCATGCCGTGCAGCACGCAATCAACCTGGAAATGTGACCTCGAGAGTGTGGGAGTCTGGTCACCGCTACATATCTGAATGCTTAAGCGTCTAACGCTTTTGGAGGGCAATTTTGGGAAACCCTGAGTTAGCTCAAAGGGGAGAGAAGAGTCTTGGAACCCAAGAATTTCACAGTTGTAATGACAAGGTTTAGTGCCCAGGATCTTCTGTACAGCACCCCTGGTATTTAGCAACATTATTCCTACGTTCCCCGGATCTTACTACACTGTGAGAAAGATCATTTCAAGGCTGGACAACTCTCCTTACTCAACCATGCTTTGCTACATCAAGATAGAAGTTTTCAAAATATTCATTTACCAAACTTAAAGTAAAACAGCAAGGTTGATCAGTTATTCTGAGATATTTGCAAGGAACAATGACTAGTTAGTATGAAAAAAATCTAGGAAAGACTATGGGTTTTTTCTGTTTTTAACTTAGTTCATAGTCTTGTATATGATTTTTTTTTTCCTAGGAGAGGTCAGTTTCTTCAGGGTTTTCTTTTTTGGCTTGTTTATTTTGTTTATCACAGATACCAGAAATCACCAGCAGGAAAGTTCCACAGAAAGAATTTTCTCACATTATGCTAGAAGTAAGCTCTAGGTGGGCAAAGATTTTTGCCCTTTTTTCCCTCTTTGCTTTGTTGTTACTACATCTTAGATACTAGGCACTAACATTAGATGTGCCTAGGATCTAAGAGATGCTCAATACAGATATATTGAAAAAATTTAAAAATAAGTCAAGTACTAGTGATGGAGTGGCTTCTCCATCACTATAAGTATGCAAGGTAGGTCTTGCTACCACACACCTTTTAATGAGGAAAAGCATCTTGCTTAAAGTGTTTGTTTGTTTTGGTACCCAGGATTGAAGCAAGGGATAATTTTCCTCTGAGTCACATCCCCAGCTCTTTTTTTTTTTCTCATTTTTAATTTTGAGACAGGATCTCACCTCGCTAATTTGCTGAGGTTGCCTTTGAACTTGGGATCCTCCTGCCTCAGCCTCTCCAGCCACTGGATTTAAGGCATGCACTACCCCACCTGGCACAGCAAAGGGTTTGACCTTTGAAACATCTAGGTTTCAGTCCACATTTATAGGTTGTTTCAGTTTGAACAATTTACCTTAAATAATTAAATAATTAACCCCGATTATTATTTAATCTAAAAATGATGATAATAAATGGGACCTACTTCATAGGGATAAATTGAATTTATCTGGAAAAATTTGTAAGATATTGATGATAAATTGTTGATCATGTCTCCTGGCACACAGTAAATACTCAATTTTGTGGAGGTCTTTATGAAGTGGACAGAAGACTGGCCAAGATGCACTCTCTATTCTTTTTTTTTTTTTTTTTTAGCCCTCTTTTCTAAATCAAGGTAAATCTCGCCCAGTAACTCTCAAATTACACCTTATCCTTTGAATTGTGCATACCTCACTACAGATTGAATCATCTCCCAGATGTTCCCAGTCCATCTCATCCTCCACCCAGAATAGCCTAGAACACCTTTCTCTCAGTGACAGGTGATGGCATTTGAGTGTCATCACCTGTTACTTCTGTTACTCATCTTGCATTGTCTAACGATCTAATGTCCAGGATTGGGAGAGACCATTCACAACTGTATCTCAGGCCTTCCTCAGCTAGCTGAAATTAAGGTGTCACTTTATAGCCTCTAGGTGATGACAAAAAAAAAAAAAAAGTTAATTTCACAGGAAGAACAAAAGAGGAATTGAAAAAAGATACAGAAGGACCAAGAATTGTGTTAATGGGTTCTTATCTTTATCTTTTTCTTTCAATTTTGGAAAAAGTGGACAAAAATTTAAAAATATATAAGTGCCTATGGAAGAGAAAACACATCTATTATTATTCTTATTCCAGGAAATGGTCCAGAAAGTGAGAGGAAATCAACAATAACCTCTGAAGGGACCAGGAGATCTTGGTGGTCACAGCTGCAATAGAAGTGGCGGTGTCTTCACCCTGGAGAGCAATGTAAGGAAGGAGGGCAGCAGCTTAGTCTGAGACATGGCTCAAGACAATGAGGACCCCTTTGACAAACAGCAGTGGGATGGGCTGAGAGGCAGATTTACACAATTTTGTATAACCACCTCCAAACTCTTGGTATCAAGTAAAGCAGAGATGTTTTCAGAATTCTTTAATGCTTTGCCTTTCCTGGATTAAATACCTGTTGTTCTGCAATACCGAAGAGCAAACAAAATGATCACAATGATCACATATATCGCCGGGTATACAATTTTAAGTGTCAAGAACATATACTTCGATTCCAACAGGATATCTGAAAGAGAGAGCAGAAGTATCTGGTAAGTAAAGCAGCAGGGCCATAAGACCCCATTGTACCCCACTGTACCCCAGGAAGCAGGATCCACCCCCAGGTGAGGTCCTTGTTACCCTCTGCATTGTATACTCTGGGTTTAAGTGAGGGCTATTGGCCAATGAAACTGGGTCTGGGCAAAGAACAGGATTTGGCCGTTATTGGGCCAAGGATGGAATAGGTTAGGATAGAAGAATGATTTACTGTTTTGGTTCCTATATTCTAGAGGGTAATCTGTGAGATGAAGAAAGTTGTAGAACAGGATTCTGGGTACCATACTAAATGTGGCATCTGAGGAAGTCAATGGCTATAGAACTGCATCAGAAGTAGCTCTGGTAAATCTCAAGAGAAACTCTTCTGACACTCAGTGTTACATTCCTTGTAGGAACTTCCTGTAGAACCAATAGGACAAAAATTCTCCAAGAAGAGAAGGCCTAATATCATACTTAGAACATTGAAAAAAATCAGTAAGAATGAATAGCTGAATGGGTATAAAGCAAGTAACTCCTCAAATTCCTCAAAGTTTGGAAAATAGGGAAAACAAAGAGTCAGTGTTTGCCCCATTATTATATACTAATCACTACTAGCTTGAAATGTGGAATTTAAAGAAACTTGTGTATAAAATATTATGAAGAGAGACAATCAGTTTCCCAAGGAATGAAGATGGTGAGATTGGAGACAAATGAGCAAACTAACCAACCAAGAACCAACCACAGAATCATATAGTCAATACCTCTGTATGGTAGATATTTTCAGATACAAAGCCCAAAATGACTATTTCAGTGCGTTTTAAATTAGTTAATAGTTTGAGGTGTAGCAGACTAACTTAGTAAAATAGCACCAAACTGTTGGAACTTGGGGGTTATGTAGATTCTAGAAACAACCAAAAAAAAAAAAAAAAAAAAACACAAAAGGTAAAACAACAGCTTCATTGTCAAGAGTCTCCCTTACTTTTGTCTATCACCATGACTGAACTTTTTCATTTTATGAAAGGAATTGATTCAAATTTTGAAAATCATGGAGTTCAGACTCTACATTCACATTTTGTCTTCAATGACACTGATTGTTCTTGTCCAGTGTCAAAGCTTAAGTGACTCAGAACAAAAATAGAAAAAGGGAAACAGAAGTAAAATTCCAAAGAAGTGGAGCAGAATTTTGAAATTATGACTTAATTAAAGAGAACACAATTATAAATTGACTCGGCTACCTGCTCCAGGAAATGTTTGCTCCTGGGAGGTAACACTGTGAATTGACTCAAGCAGACTCCTTAACAAGATTAACAACTGGCTCATCGTTACACTTCAGGACCTTTATCTCTGCTCACCAGTCCAAAGTTATTATACCCTAACCACTTTCTCACCTTGCAAGACCTACCTTAACACCATCTAGAAGAAACTCTTAAATTCTACAAATCCCTTCTCCTAATTTTCCCACTTGAGGATATGACAAAAACTCTGCCCAGATAATATCATTCCTTATAGTATTGTGTTTTATAAACTTATCTGTCCTAGATCAACAGGCTTTCCAGGATTTTTAAGGGGTTCGTGGTCCATACTCTGAACTAAAGTAGGCATATAATCACTAAGTGAAAGACTGTATACAACAGTCTACTTGAAAGTTGGGTGTAGAAATTAATTTGGATCATTGGAAGAAAAACAGAGTGATATTGCAACTTCTAGACATGAAAAGAAATTTGTGTACTGTTTTCTCACTGTCCTCACTCCCAAGAATTAAACCCCCAAGAATTAAAGAATGAAAACTGACTTTAACCACACAAAGGAGGACTGAATCCCCTAGGATGGTTCAGCAATAAGGTAGAAAGGACCTGAGTTTGGGAGTTACTTCAAGGAGTACAGCCACACCCAATGTGAGCTGTGACTGTCCATTGTCTGAACTAGTTGGGGTGACTCCTCTTGTATAACACTTGAACTACTATTCTAGCTCATATGGGCCCTTCCTTCTTTCTGCCTCTTGTCCCTTGCATCTACCTTGAGTTCTCTAACTACTGCACCTAGTCACCAAAGCACAAAGAGCACAATTTCATGATGTTTGTCTCTAACCTGACTTATCACACCCATCACTTCCAAGAGAAAGAGTCTTGAATCATGGGTGAGAATCTGGGATTTAATCCTGGGTTTGTCAATTGTTGGTTAGTGGATCTTTGGTAAATGACTTCTCTACATGCGTACTTCTTCATAAGGTAGCAATAAAGTGCCATCTTATGCCATCTTATACTTTTAAAATTAGTCTTACTTAAGCACACTGATCTATATTTTATAAAACTATTTCACTGACAATGTCTAATTTCAAGATCAAAATACCACGTTATTTTTTCCAAATTACATATATCAATGGTCCTGAAGGTTAAACAGCACCCAAGACCGCAAAGCTAGAAATAGTTAATAAAGCTGAAAAATTGGCATGTAACTTTTGAATCCTTAACATGCCACAGAGAATAAGGATTCTTTTTTAATTATGTCAACACCTAGTTCTTTCTTTAGTACTCCCCTTAGTGTCTGGTATTTTTCTTGTTCCTAGCAATTTAATATGATTTAAATAATGCAGGTCTATAGAAGCCCATAGTGTATCAGGCAATTTAACATTTATTATTTCACTCAATTTTCTTCTTATTTTGACACACTGATTAAAACAGTTCTTCCTTTATAGGACCTCACCACAAGCTCTTACCTGGTATGACAATACCTGCTCTTTTCTCCTGACCGGTGTCTGGGTTGTAAAAGCAGCAAGTGACAGGACCAGAGGTGCTGTTTTTGAGAAGAACACTCATCTTCAGGTGTAATAACCCAGCTCCATCCTGAGAGTAATATTTTGATGAATGAGGAATTGTACGTCCCTGGCTGTCTCTCCACGTCATTTCAGCTTGCGGGAACCACCCTCCTGAGTCACACACCACCAGTAGCCCCTCTGTGTCAAGAACCTGGACATTAATCTGAATGTCTGTGCCTATAGCTGGGGAGAAGAGAGAGAAGTGATTTATAATTAGCAGTGTGGACTCAAGAATTGAGAAGTCAAGGGGCCTTGTTACTCTTGGCCTGCTAGGTAGGCCATAAGTTTAATGAAGGTGGCCACAATTAGGGTAAAGATGATACTCCAACCCAAATCCAAGCTAGCAGGACACAAATAATGTTAACCATAGGAGAAAAGACTGATAAATTAGACTTTATGAAATTTATTGTTTCTGTTCATCAAAAGACAATATACAAACAGTAAAAAAGAAAGCCACAGTTAGAAGATTACATTTATCATGCATCTGAGAGACAAGTTGTGTCCAAAATATAAGTTATTAATCAATAACACAAACTTAGTTTTTACAATGGACAAAAGATTAGATGAGGCTTTTGATTTAAAAAGATATCCAGATGAACGACAATTATATTCAGATGTGTACAACATCACGAAGCATGAGGGAAATGCAAACTAAAACCTGGGTGACATATCACATCACCACCACTAGAATGTTAGAAAGAACAGAACCGGGACTGACTGGAAGCCGTAGAGTAACTAGAGTTCCCCTCTATGGCAGCTCCAGGACAGCCTGAGGATACCACAGAAAATCAAATTGAAAATTCATAACACTGCCCATACACTAGTAGGGACTTGATAATTTAAACTCCTGACAATTGTTAGAAATATTCAACAAACATATATTTTAATATTGAAAGACATTAGTATCTCATAATGTAGAGAAAAACAAAACCCCTAGTAATCAAGAACTAAATTCAAAAAAGGAATTTTAAGAATTTAGAAGAAAATATCTTTGTAATATGAGGCTAGCAAAGGATCTCAAGCATGATGCGACACAAATTGCAAACCAACACTGATAAACTGTAAATTTGATGTTATCAGATTATATCTTTCACCATAAAAATGTTTGTAAAACATATCAATAGACTAAACATTATTGCAACATGTGAAAAACAGAAATTTGATATATGGATAAAAATTAATTCCTATAAATCAAGAAAAAATCGAAGTACTTAATAGTAGCATTGATAAAGATAATAAATAAGCAAGAAACAGACAAAATCTAGTCTTCATTAAATAAGAAAGAAACAAGCAAAACTTTTCTAATAAGAAGTAAAAATTAAAATCAAACCTGCAAAATTAAAAGCATTATAATACAAGTATTCATAATGATACAGTGTTTTCATGACTTGAGTCCAGTACAAGTGGATCTAATCATTTCAGTGAACAATTTATCAAATTCATTTGAAAATAATTATACACAAAAACCTAACAACTTAACTTCTAGTTGTATATCCTAAAGGAACTCTCACACCCAATAATACAGCAAAGCATAGGAAAGAAAACTATCAGCATGCTAATGTCCACAAATGTGGGAATACACAAGTCAATGGTTATATACATGGTGGAATATAATATTGCAGATAAAGTTTAAGCTATGTCTATTTGGATAAACATGGACTGATACCAACAATACCACACTAAGTATAATTAGATTAATTGGAATATTTATAATGACACTGTTGTGTAAACTTTTTAAACACAAAAAATAATAACATCAATTTTTATTGATGCCTATACATAAGCCAAAAGAGAAGCTATAAAATGTGAATTTAATGGTTATTTTTGAAAAGGAGGAAAGTGAATGGCACTATTGAAGAACACAAAGGTGAATTTAACTTGATCTGAAGGAAAATATAACATAATAAATATAATGTCATATATGTATAATCTAATTGATGATATCTCAGTTATTACATTATTCACCATAATTTTCCACAAATTCTACTATTTGGGTATATTATTGTCACAAATATTTTTAAATGTCCCAGGATCATTTTCTCATGATCTCACATGCATGAATTTAGTGATGTGGCCCAGAACTGCCTATACCAAGGAAACCTGGAGATGTTTTTTCTCTGGCCTTACCTGCCACCCTCAAATCCACAGTGGCCTCTTCATAGGTGTCACCATCTTCAAAGAAACACTGGTACAGCCCTCCATCAAAAATACTGATATTGTAGATTCTGAGGGATATCTTGCCCTCCCCTAGGGCGTCCTTCAGGAATAAGGTGTGATTCACGTAGTTCCGCGAGCTCTCTCGGGAGTGTTCCTCCCCATTCTCATGCAGGTAAACCAGCTGAGAGGACTGATTCCGAAACCACCCCACCTTCATGTGCAGTGCACTCTGGGGTGGGGACAGCTGGCAGCTGAACTCGGTCTGCGCGCCAACTGTGACCACCTGGCGACTAGTGGAGCTGCGAACAGCGAACTGCTCTGTGGAGGAAGTGGAACACCAAGGATTTAGTCTGAAGGTCGCGACAGAATGCACCACCTGGATCCCCTTGCTCGGGGCACAGTGGACTTCCTCCTGGTTCTTGATGCCAACTGCTTTCTGGCTTGAGAACTTTGCTCTCAAAGGCATCTTCACTCCAGCAGCCCTGTTCTTCCCTTGGACTCTCCCATAACTGCCTCCTTCTTGTCTCTTAGGTCCCAGTTTTAGCGTTAGCTCTTCAGAGAAAGGTGTCATGACCACCCACTCAACGACACCCCCATTTTCTTTTTCAATGCTGGCAACTGAACCCGGGGCCTTGTAAATGCTGTGTAAGCATTCTACCACTGAGTCACATCCCTAGCCACTGTAAGTCTCTAGCACATATCACTTCCTGATGTTCTCTTTTTAATTCCTTTTCTTATTTTTTTTCTAATACTCCATTAATACATCAGTCATGACACATAAGATACTCCATTTTATCCCTTTTTATTTTCCTGGTGCATGAAACATTGCCTGGACATAGTAGATACTTTGTAAATATTTAAAGAATGAACAGAAGATGCACCCACTGTCAGGAGGTGGGATGTGGACCACAGCTGCTGAAGAGCAACCTTTCCTTTCAAAATGCACCAGCTACTTTTTTCTGTATCAGTTTTGATGGATTGAAAGGGGCCACAGAATTTTGCTGCACCTTCCTTGGAGACAAAGTGCCCATATTTCTTCCTCTTGAAGCTGTGTGTTCCGTAATTTATTTACTTCATGGTACACAGTAGAAGGCAGGCTACAGTAGTTTCTGGGCCTATCTCAAAATATGAGCAACTCGTCTATTTTTTTTCTTTTTTTGTAAAAAATTTTCTGGAAACCCAAAACTGCTATACACAAAATCTGAGAATCCTGAGGCTACCATGGCCTCAAGGCCACATGTAGATATGCTTCTTGAGCATTTCAGTTGATCCCAGCTGTCCAGCCTACTTCACCAAAATGCCAGATATGTGAGAAAAGTCACCCTGGGCCCTTCAGATCACCACACCCACCTGCTGAATACAAGGGACCTCACTCTATGTCACATGCGGCAGAAAAATTACCCAGTTGGGCACTGTCCAGATTTCTGACCCACGAAATTGTGAGTTTAAATCATTAATTTGGAGGATAACTTGTTACAAAGTTACAAGTAATGATAACCCTTTTCTGAGGGTCCAATCAACCTATAATTCATATGGTCCTATAAGTGATGGTGGTGGGTTCTCAATTAAAAGAGGTATATTCATTATAATTTACCAGTGAGAATTTGAGCTTCCTGTTGGGAAGTGCTAGAGATTTAGCTGTCACTTCTTCTAGACTTTTCATTGTAACACTGTGGCATATAGACACAGCAATTGAAATAACATTTATTATTCACAAACTGTTTTAACACTTGATTCTACCCTCAAAATTTTAACTGAGGGGTAAAATCTGCAGGTTAGCAGCAAGAACTCTCACTTATATCCTTCAGCATCATTTATCACAATTATTGTTCTTTATAGACAAGATGAAACCTTAGAAAAAGAAAGAGATTTCCCTACCTGAGGTGAGTATTGCCATCTGTAAGAGAAGAATGGAGGTGAAGTATCCGGAAAAAGAGGAAGCTGCCGGTGCCATCACACCTGGAAAATGAAATCATCATTGTGGGATCCGACAACAGGAACCAAGACAAACATGGAAACTAGACAAAAAAGCAACAACTTTGAAATCCTGTGTTTTGAGAGAATTCCCTTTCATGTCAACCAATGATTTAGTTATCACAGATATCAGACCCCAGATCCCTTTCCTTACTTGGCTCTTACCTGGCTTATTGCCTCCATCACATTACTGCTTTGAGGGGCAGCTATAGATAAGGGCATAAAAGGTTTGCAGAATCCCAGTCATGCACACCCCACACTCATGGTCCCATCTGCCCCACGGCCTAAGTCACTGGCTCAGTGGAGAATCCTGATTGCTGATTCCAGAGTTGTTTTATTTCCTAATGCAAACTATTGTTTGTCTTCTCCTATGGTAAAGGACAGCTTCAGTAAAACATTCACTAACTCCACTGTTGTAGTGGAGGTCTGATCTTTCTGGATCCGTGGAACCTCTGGATTCACCCACTGTTTCTGTACTCAAAGGAAATGCTATATCACAGAAGTAGGATTTAGATTTCCCAGTAGCTGGTCATCAGACCTGAGTATAACAGCTTGTGTTAAATGCCTTTAAAGTAAACTTTGTAAGGAAGTCTGATCCTAAGCCAAAATGATGAAGATTTGGACTTATGTTTTCTTCTATTTGGTGCATGATCTGTGGTCTAATTCCTAGGTCCTTGATTTATTTTGAGTTGAGTTTGTGCAGGGTGAGAGATAGGGGTTTAATTTCATTTTGCTGCATATGGAGTTCCAGTTTTCCCAGCACCATTTGTTTAACAGGCCATCTTTTCTCTATTATATGTTTTTGGCACCTTTGTCTAGTATGAGGTAACTGAATTCATGTGGGTTTGTCTCTGTGTCTTCTGTATCATTGGTCTACCTGTCTATTTTGGTGCCAATACCATGCCATTTTTGTTATTATTGCTCTGTAGTATAGTTTAAGGACTTGTATTGTGATACCTCCTGTTCACTCTTCCTGCTCAGGATTGGTTTGGCTATTCTGGGTCTCTTACTCTTCCAAATGAATCTCATGATTGCTTTCTCTATTTATGTGAAGTACATCATTGGGATTGTAATTGAAATTGCATTGAATCTGTATAGTGATTTTGGTAGTACAGTCATTTTGATAATATTAATTCTGCCTGCCCAAGAACATGAAAGATCTTTCCATCTTGTAAGGTTTTCATAAATTGGATGGATTTGAACCAAAAAGCTTTTTCTCAGCAAAGGAAACAATCAATAATGTGAAGGGAGAGCCTACAGAGTGGGAGAAAATCTTCACCACACACACATCAGATAGAGCACTAATCTCCACAATTTATAAAGAACTCAAAAAACTATACATCAAAAATACAAAGAATTAAATCAATAAATGGACTAAGGCACTGAGCAGACACTTCACAGAGGAAGATACACAAGTGATCAACAGACATATAAAAAATGTTTAATATCTCTAGTAATTAGAGAAATGCAAATCAAAATTACCCTTAGATTTCATCTCACCCCAATTAGAATGGTTATTATCAGGAATACAAGCAACAGTAGGTGTTGGCAAGGATGTGGGGAAAAGGTATTTTCATACATTGCTGGTGGAGTTGCAAATTGGTGTAGCCACTCTGGAAAGCAGTATGGAGATTCCTCAGAAAACTTGGAATGGAAACCACCATATGACCCAGTTATCCCACTCCTCGTTCTATACCCAAAAACCTTAAAATCAACATACTACAGTGACACAACCACATCAATGTTTATAGCAGCTCAATTCACAATAGCTAGGTAGTGGAACCAACCTAGATGCCCTTCAATAGATGAATGAATAAAGAAAATGTGAGATATATATATAGATAGATAGATAGATAGATAGATAGATAGATAGATAGATAGATATAGATATAGATATAATAGAATAATACTCAACCATAAAGAATAAAATTATGACATTTGCAGGTAAATGGGTGGAGCTGGAGAATATCATGGTAAGTGAGATAAGTCAATCCCAAAAATATCAAAGGCCAAATGTTTTCTCTGATAAATGGATGATGATGCATAGCAGGGAGGGGGATGGCATTAGTGAAGAATGGAGGAAGGTTGGATGGTGTAGAGGGGAGGGAAGGGGATGAGGGGAAGGAAGATGGTGGAATGAGACAGACATCATTACCCTATGTACATGTAAGATTACAAGAACGATGTGACTCGACATTGTGGACATCCAGAGAAAGGAAAAGTTGTACCCCATTTGTGTACAATGAATCAAAATGCATTCTGCTACCATGTATAACTAAACAGAGCAAACAATAAAAAAAACTTGGATCAATCAGACACAGGAAATATAATGTAACAAGTAAATAAATGCTCTCTTCTTTCATTTCCTAATTTCCTCCTCACTTTTGCTGCCTGTGATTACAACTCCCCTCCAAAAAAATAAGTGCTAATAAATTTGGGCACAGGCTCTTTTTCCAGGAATCTCACATAGAGACAAAAAGACATTGCAAAGATACAGTAGTTTGCATTAGTAGCTAAGTTGAAGGGCGCATATTTGATTTCACATAGCAAAGTTTGCTTCCTGAAGGACCTCAAGTGTGTCGATAACTAAAATGTTAAATTTTACCCTCTAGAAAATGTAATACAAGCATATAAAATATAATGTCATTCCACGGTGATATTTGTGTTTTATAATACAAGAAAATAAAATAATGTATTGAAGGAGAGGAGAGGTACAGGTCAGATGGTGTCATCGACCTATTAAAAGGAGAGGTTGGAAAGAATGCAAAAGATGAAAACAATGCTACAGGGTTAAGAGAGTAGAAGGACAACCACAAGGGGCAAGAAAATATTTGTAAAGCTTCAGATGATAAAAGGCTCAGATCCTGATTTCTATTTTTTAAAATTCTTAATTGTACCAATTATTTTAGGGCAGACAAACTAATAGAAACAAAGCAAGAGACTTGAGCAGGAAGGGTATAGAAAATAGTCAGCAGTCAACATTGGAGAATATATGGAATTTCATCAAGAGTTGGGAAAATTCACATTGAAATACAGTGAAATATTACCAGACCCACCAGAACAGGTACAATGGAGGATGGCTGAGCCGAGTTCTGATAATGCCAGGTTCAGTGTGGTGCACGTGGTGGTCCTCACGTGCACAACAAGGAAAGAGGTGATAAGGAGGATGACATCTGAAAGTACTTCAGCACCTCTGCTAGAGTTAAAAATAAACATGGCCTATGTTCCAGAATTCTGCTTCTATCTTAAATAGAAATAATGTAGGTGTGCACAAGATATATATGGACAAATATAGTGTACTAAAAGATTATTCATAATGTAATAATGTAATTATTCATAATGTAAATGGCAAACAACGAAAATGTCCTTAATGACAGGTCAACACATACAACCTAAAATTATGACAACCTTCAATAAGTGATTTCATAAGTTTGACTGATGTATGATATTATGTGATGTAATTTTCCATTACTGATTTTCTATTAATCAATTTTTCAAAATCTTTTCTCAATTATAATATCTGTGTATTCTTTGGGTTTTTCTGCATAGAAAATAATATTTTTCTGAATAATCCTTATTTTACTTTTTTATTAAAAAGTCAATAAAATATGAACTCAGGAAAAAATGTAAAAAAATATATATAAAATTTTATTAATAAAAATAGGCTCATAAAGCTATCAGGTCTACTAAAGATGTTCTATAGATTCAATGTACTTTCAGTCAAAATTCTGACTTTATGTTTTTGTTGTTTTGTTTTGTATTATGAACCATAAAAGGATGACTCTAAAACATTCATAGAACAGCAATAAGCCAATAAGAGCCAAGATTCTTTCTCTGAAGAAAAGATAATGTGAGAAATTTTGCATTAAATAAATCAAGGCTTATTATAAAACTATTAAAATCATAATATGTAAGATATTGATACCAATATAAAAATAGATCAAACACAAAGAACCCATCAGCAGATAGATGAATAAAGAAAATGTGGTATAGATACAAAATGGAATATTATTTGGTCATAATCTGTCATATATGGCAGAATGGATGGAACTGGAAAATATTAGAAGTGGAAAAAGCCAGACACAGATAAGTACAGCTTGTTCTTTCTCATACATGGAAGATAAACAAAGTTAACATGAAAATAGAATAGTGATTACCAGAGGTTGGAAACGGGGAAAGGGTCAGATAAAGGGAGGTTGGGTTTGATCAGTGTATGCTGGATGCATGTGTTGAAATAGCAAATTGAATTCCATTAATAGGTAGAACTCATATATTTTAATCAAAAATAAAATAATTTCTAAAAATGAAGAGAATAGATGCAGGCACATGTAGAAATCTATTTCATTATAGATATAATATTGCAAATCAGTGAAGAAAATAATTACTATTCTATAAACAGTGCTGAGACAATCACTTTGGAAAACAGAGATATAGAAGAATCTCTACACCTTACACAGAACTGACCCATATGGATCAATGACATGAATGTGAAAGATGAAACTATAAAAATGTTAAATTACTGTATAGTATTATATTTATATGAAATTAGGATATGGACACATTTACTAAACTGAATACAATAGCAATTGAAAATGTTTAATTCAACTCCTTTAAATTTATTTATTTTTCTTTATTGCAGTATAATTGGCATTTAAAACTTGAATGGGCACTGTTTTAGTTTGTTTTTAGTCAGTGCTGTGACCAATATATCTGACCAGAACAATTTAGAGGAGGGAAAGTTTATTTGGGGCTCCCAGTTTCAGAAATTTGAGTCCATAGATGGTCAACTTCATTGTTCTGGGCCCAAGGTAAGGCAGCACATCATGGGAGAAGGGCCAAGCAGAGGAAGGTTTCTCATCTCATGGCAGAGTCAGGATTACAGAAAGGGGAAGGGGAACTGCAGGAAGAACCTTCCAGGGCACACCTCCAGTGACTCACCTCCTCCATTCTTGCCCCACCTGCCTACAATTACCACCCAGTCAACCCATTCAAACTAAGATGGACTATTAAGGTTTCAGTTCTCATAACTTAAGCATTATATCTCTGAATATTTCTACATTAACAGTAACTTTGGGGGGACAACTAATAGCCAAACCATAACATTCCATCACTGGCCCCCAAAAGCTCATGTCCATCTCGCAGTGCAAAATGCATTTAGTTTAACTTTAATGCATTTAGTTTAACTTTAAGAATCCTCCAGTTTTAACTTGGCCCAAAAGTTCAAGTCCAAAGTCTCCTCTGAGACTCAAGGCAAACACTTGGTTGTGAGTTCCTATAAAAATTCAAAAGCAAGTTAAATATAACCAACATACAGTGGCACAGAGTAAACATTCTCATTCTACAAAGGAGGAATGGGGACACAAAGAAAGGATGAGGCCCAAACAAGACTGAAACATGGCTGGGCAAACAGGTCCTATAACATTGCATACAGCATCTAGGACACATGGTGGGGAGAAGCTTGGGGAGCCCACCCCTTTGGCTTTGCTGGTTGAAGCACACATGGACTCTTTTAGCCTGGTTCTTTCTTCAGCCAACAGCTTTCCCAGCAAACAGTAAATGGCATCACTTAATCCCTGTGATCTCTATTTAAGCTTTAGCTTAAGGTCTGCTACCAGCTTGCACAGTAGCTGAGTTCCCTGGGATTAGGGCTACATTGGTCTGTGAGTGCCCACATATCTCAGAATGGTGTAACAACTTCCAAGGTGCCCTGTGCAAACAGGGTATCCCCAAGATCTCTTCTGAAAAAATTTTCCTTGAACCTGAAATGGGCTTGGTCTTGCAAATTTCTAAGATGTCCTCAAGTCACATTTCTTAATATGTCTGTGCAAAGTACTTAGCATATATTGAGAGCTGTAATTTCTTCAATAAACACAACCTCCTTGGCCCCAGTTTTACATACTTTTCTAGCCAAACTACAAGTTTTTAAAATTATTTAGCTCTGCTTCCTGATCCAGATTCTCAGTAAAACTGGCTAAAATCGGCCAGCAATATCCATGCCACTGACTGAATGCTGTGCTACAATTGAGCTTTCCTTTACTAGATTAATTAGTCCATCACCTTTAAATTCAACCTCATGCAAAGCCTCAAGACATGGACAAAATACAGACAAGTTCTTTGCTAGCATGTAACATGAGTGATCTCTATCGCAATTCCCAATGGTGTGAGTCCTCATTTCCCTCTGAAACCTCATAAGCACAATCCACATTCCCTTTGGCATCTGATCTTCTGAGCACCCACCAGAATTTCCCATTATGCTCTCCTTCCAAAATTCTAAAGCTTCTCCAATCTGCATTACTAAACTTATCCAAATTCCTCTGGTGACCCGTTTACAAAAACTTCTGAACCACATGATGCTCAGGTTAATCAGAGCAATGACCACACTTCTCAGTACCAATTTCTGTTTTGGTCAGTCTTTGCATCACTATAACCAAATTACCTGACAAGAACAACTTCAAGGAGGGAAAAGTTATCTGAGGTTCACGGTTTCAGAGGTTTCAGTCCACAGATGGCCAATTTCATTGTTCAGGGGTCCAAGGTGAGGCAGCACATCATGGGTGAAAAGTCAGCAGAGGAAAATTTCCTACCTCGTGGCAGAGTCAGGAAACAGAAATGGGGAGGGGACACAGGAAGAACCACCCTTCCAGGGCATGCCCCCATGATTCACCTCCTCCAGTCATGCTCCAGATTCCTATGCTTAACAACCAGTCAGTCTATCCAAGCTTGGATGGACTGACTAGGTTTCAACTTTCATCATATAATTATTTTACCTTTGAATATTCTTGTATTATCAGGAGCTTTGTGGGGACACTTCATATCCCAACTGTAACACACACATTGTGAAATAATTACCAAAATCATGTTAACTCACTTAGCACCTGACAAATACTATTCTACTTTCTACGTCTGTGAAGTCAACTTTTATAGATCCTATGCATAATGAAGATTATGCAGTATATTTTTCTGGGTCTGACCTTTTTCACATATCGAGATGTTCTCCAGGTAATCCATGTCATCACAAATGACAGGATTTTCTTCTTTTAACACTCAAATCATATTTCCCTGTATATGGGCCACATTTCCTATCTTTCAATCTATTGGTGGATACTGAGATTGATTCTATATTGCAGCTACTGTGAATGTTGCAATAAATATGGGAGTGTAGATGTTTCTTCAATGTACTGATTTCATTTTTTGAACAAATATTCAGTAGAGGGATTGTTGGAAGATATGATAGTTCTAATTTTTTTTTTAGAAACTCCCATACTATTTTCCACCATGGCTGATCTAATTTACATTCCCATGTATTACATTTAATAACTGTTATCTAAAAACATTACCAAGAAAGCAAAATGAGTTCACACCTGTAATTCCAGCTATTTGAAAGGCTGAGACAGGAGGATCACAAGTTTAAGGCCACCTTGGCAATAGAGCGATACCCTGGGTAAAAATAATAATATTAAAAAAAAAACATTTTAAAGACCGGGGATTTATCTCAATAGTAGAGCATCCCTGGGTTCAATTCCCAGTATTACGAAATTAAATTAAAAAGCAACACACTCTAATCTGGGGAAGATATTTGCAATACACAAAACTGAATCCTTCATACACAGGACCTTCAGAAAGAGCATCATCTACATATCTTGTAGATATGCAAAGAAACCACTATCAGATGTGCTGTAATCACGTAGCCATCAGTGGAACTTTCTGTGAAAACCACAGTGAATACCTGCGTGTAATAGTTTATTTTTAGGCTCTAAAAAGTATATCCCCTCTCAAGAGAAATCTGAAGGTGGCAACTCCACCCATGTGTAGGATTTTCTCAAATTCATCTTTAACAAAAAGATTCAATGATAATTCTCAAACAAACACAAGCTTCATCTTGACCTGCCTCTCCCTGAAAATAAAGCATGAAATTAATATTGCTTTTTATAATATTATTCAGGTCCCTTAAATTTTCTGTATTGGAGAAATTGCCACAATGTGACTTAAGAATATTATTTTCAAGAATATTATGAGCTATGTTCAGAGTCTTCAATAATGGAAATCAGAAGGATATTTCTTATCTTGATAAAAACTGTCTATAAAAATCTCATAAACATCACATTTAATGAGAAAAACATCTTGGGAATACTTTAAGTATAAAGTATTAAGTATTTAAATCTAAATAACCAAAAGTTTTATCTAATGGGATGAAAAAGTATAGTAGAAAAGGAAGCATAGCTTTTGAAAAGCAAAGAGAAAATAAATAAATGTGGGACTGGGGAGATAGTTCAGTTGGTAGAGTGCTCAAGCACAAGGCCCTGGGTTCAATCCCCAGCACCACAAAAAAAAAAAAAAAAAAAAAAAAAAAAAAGTGGATGATATATTTTTGCATACAAAGCAATAAGAAAATAATTACAAATAAACATTTTTATAGTACTCCTCCAATTTAAATAAATGATGCCTGATAGTTTCTTGGAGTTTAAAAATACGTTTATGTATATGAATATCTGGATTACTATATTATGCTCATAGATGGGAAGATATTAACATTTTAAAGATACAGTACCATCATGTTAATTTGTAAATTTTTAATACACTGCTAGCAGGACATGGGGAGCAATAGAATCATTTAATCTCAAAATTCTATGGAAGAATTAATGTGTACTAATATTGAAAAGAATTATAAAACAAAGTTTTAATATCACTCTATCAGATATTAACATATATAACAAAGCCATAATGAAAGAAAAAAAGCATAATGATATTAATCTAAGAAAAGACAAATTCATTTGTCTAGAAAAGCCTAGAGTTAAATACGATATTTGTCTTCTGGTTTTTTCCCTCTTGTCCCCTCAGATCCATTCTCACCTTTCTTGGCCTTATTTTGTGCCTTGCAGAGCCGACCTCTACCAAGTCAGTAATTTGAGGTCCTTCCTTCCTGGCCTGTGGGACACTGTTAGGACACTAAAGTGTGGGTGGAGGGAGGGCAGTGGGGAGAAGACAAAGCGTTTTTTTTCCCTGCTCCGTTCCTGCTTTATTAAAACATTGTCTGTGACTCATGCCTCTGCAGCTCAGCTCCCTACTAGTCAGTCAGTCAGTCTCCCAGTTCTGGCAAGGCTACTTCCTGCTAATAATAAGGATGGATAACTTCTCACGGTAGCCAGATCTTGAGACTTTTGCTGGTTCATTTAGTGGTAGTTCACCTTTCTATAAACATTCTCTTCATTTGATCATCTTCAGAATCTCATCAGAATCAGCCTTTTGATTCCTGCTCTAACTCCAATTAAAATAGGCAGAATTACATATCAGTGGATAAACAATGAGATCCTGAGGATAATTGGCTCACTCTATGGAAAAAATATTTTCAAAATTCAGGGTCCTTGATGACATTCAAGCAAAATGAATTTCTTAATAAGATCCCCCAAATAAAAATATATGAAAATAATAAAATATATGAAAAAAATAATTTGACAACTTTAGACTAGTTATCTAAACTAATTTAAGGGCAAGAGGCAAGGTTAATAGATATTTGACATGGAAAAATATTTCAAAGATAATTATCTGAAGGGATTACCTAGCAGGTACAAGAAATATCTGTAAATCAGGGAGAGGTAAATGATAGAAAACTTAATAAATAAATTGTTAAATTGTATAAATAAGAACTCACCAAAGGATAGGATTGAAAACCTAAAACCCATACAAAGAAGGACAAAACCTTTACAGTCACTAGATAAATGCAAATATCAGGGAAAAAAGAGATATAATTTCTAACCCATGAGATGAGCAAAATTAAGAAATTAGATAAGATGGTGGGAGCTAACATCTATTTCAGATAAGAGGGGAAATAAACCCATCTATTCTGAAATATAATCTCTTCACTTGGCCTTAAATCAAGAATCCGTGCACCTATCAAATACCCAGGACATATTTTGGTAGATACCTCTAAGAGACTCTTCTCACAGGTGCTCTTGACATGTAAAAGAACATTTCCCACAATTCACTTATAAGAAAAGGGCTGGAGACAATCCAGGCAGCAGTCATTCAACAGTGAAAAATATTTCCATTCTGGAAGCATGTGAAACACAACAGAAACCACACAAAGGAATATAGGAATATGATCATTAAATTACTAAACACTATTAATCAAGAAAAAACCACCAGAGAAAAGAGACATATTACATATAGGAGAAAACCAATCAGGGTCACCAACTGACACCTCTGGAGAAATAAAACAAGAGAGAAGGAAATGGAATGATGTCTTTAAATTGCTGCAAGAAAAACAAATCAGCCTTTATTTCCATATCCAAAGAAAAAGTAAGTGAAAAACCAAAGCACTCAGGCCTGCTCTGCCCGTAGCTGTAAGAACCAATATGATAAGCCTAAGTCCATTTCTTTTCAGTTTCTTTTTACCTGACCCAGTCTTTGTTAAAAAAAAAAAAAAAAAAAAAAAAAAATGGGAGGCAACTGTTAGAAGGAAAAAACGAAATTTCAAACCCGCCAACCAAATATAGCAGTTTTGTTCACGACATGCTGTTTGAGCCTGCTTTAAGAGAAAGAACAAGAAGACACTGAAAGAAGATGCTGTACCCAAAGTATTTCTTTGTTCTGAAACACATGGCAAAAGAAAGATGAGTTGATTTTTGTTCAAGATGAGAGAGATAGAAAATAAGTTAGATATATACTGTGAAATTTTAATCTTTTGTACTGTCAAGATTTTTACATTTTAAAATTTTTTAAAATTTGTCTTAATTAGTTATACAAGACAGTAGAATGCACTTTGATACATCATATATAATGGAGTATAATTTCTCATTCTTCTGGTTATACATGATGTAGAAGGATTTTTACACTTTACCAAAATATTTTTAAAGTTACAATATTTTGAGCTATAATCTCAAGAATGGAGATTTTTGGGTTTTGAGTATTTATGTAAATAATGTGAAGATAAAAAAGAGAATGAGAGTAGTACAATGAGGATGGTTTAAGTTTAAATGTCAAAATTAATGAAATTGCAATGACTGCTGTATTTTAAGTCAGAAGTATGGGTCAGATCATGGAACATAACTTCTCAGATATCATATACACGCCTACATATTCTTATGTGTAGAAGAATGTGTAAGAAGAATCATTTATCTTTCTAAATCACTTCCTGAGAATGAATTGGCAAGCTGACACTTTAAACAAAGATCTGAGCCAAGCACGATGGCATGTACTCCTCCAGAAGCCGAGACAAAAGGGTGGTAAGTTCCGGCCAGCCTCAGCAACTTAGGAGACCCTGTTTCACAGTAAACAGAAACAAGGGCTGGGGATGGAGCTCAGTGGCAGAGCACCTCTGCATTCAATCCTGAAAGCCCTAAAAAAGATAAAATTTGGATGTCTTCACAGCAAAATATAAAATCTTTCCATACCTAATTAATATGATTAAATGGCATTATGAAAAGTAGGTCATAAAAAGTAAGCCCTTCTTTTTTTCTCTCATTATCCAACATTATAAAATTAAAGGTGCATCTCCAGTGGAAGAAACATTCTTTAATAAATGCAGTAGACCTTGTTGTCATATGAAGTAATATAAATGGGAACCTGTTCCACAATACACTTTTTTCTTCATTATTCTCTAACTAAGGGACATCCAGTTCCCCAACTGTGGTTATAACTCCATCCAAATCTCTATTTGTGTCCTGTGCTAATAGTGTTTGACTTATATCATAATATGATTATCTTGAACTTGAATAATTGATTTTGGTTCAGACTGCACATAAAAATATTACTTCTTCTCTTTCACCCAAGTTAAATGTTCTATTCCATTTACTTAAATAAGTGATTTGTATTCAAAGCAACCTAATATTTATCATTTAATTTACTAAGTGTCGAGTTTAGATACTGAGGTATCTGTTTAAACTATGAATTGTGTTTTGACTTAATGAGAAATTTTACATATATTTGAAATTAAAATAAGCTCTATGTAAACAAATATTGCCATAGAATTACCAGATTGGAGAGAATAACCTTTCAGACTACAACTATTATATTTATATTTACAAGTGCACTAAGATAGTCAAAGAGCAACAAACTTTTTAAGACAGTATTAAAGATGTGAATTTTTTTTCTAAATCCAAGAATGCATGCATCTTCAGAAAAATAAAAACCTGAAGGTTTTTGCTGCCAGAAATGTAAAGCAAAGTTATCCAGACAAAGAAATATTACACCAGATGTCAAGTATGATCTAAGGATAGAAGTTCTAGAAATAGTAAAAATGTAGTTGAATTTAAAAGATGGTTTTCTCCTTTCTTAATTTCCATATATAGTAATCAAATGTTTAAAGAAAAATAATAAGAATGTATGATACAGTTTATAATATGTGAAAGTAAAAGTATATCAACAGTAACCCAAAGAATAGGGTATAGAAGCACATAATTACAACTTGGATGTTTTTATATTATATAATCACTGGTATAATTCAATTCTAAAGTAAAACTTGACAAGTTGAAGTTGCAAATTTTAAACCCAAAGGCAGCCATTAAAGTAAATGCACAACTAATAAGAAAATAATAGAATACTAAGGTACTCATGTAGCACAAAACAGGATATGAAAAGCAAGGCCCAAAAACAAGATATGAAAGAAATTGTTAAATAAAATAAGATGTTGAATGTACAAAGAGAAAAGTTTAAAAAGAGAAAGCTTGAAAAGCAATATACTTCATGAACAGCAAGAATATTATTATCTTACTATATTAACATCAGACAATGTTGTTTGTAGATTTCAGTACAAAGAATACTGACAGAAATAAATAAAAATATTTTAGAATGACAAAAATCCAACTCATTGAGAAAATATTAAAATTATAGATGTGTATGTTCCTAATAAGATTCAAAAGTGTGAGGCAAAAAACTAACCAGACTAAGAAGAGGAGTTCAGAAGGAAAATTAGAAAATGTTATGAACTGAATGCAATTGAAAACACAGTACATCAAAATACAAGGGATGCAATCAAAGCAGATCTTAAGAAAATTATAAATTTCAATGCCTATACAAGAAAACCATGAGTTAACACTGACGTCTGAGCTTCCAGCTTAAGAACCTAAAGAAACATATATATTTCTGGCAGGAATATTATAAGGACAAACAATGGAAAAGAGGAATTGAGTTGGGGAGGGTAGCAGAGAAGTTCAGAAAGGCAGCACTGTGGCAGCAACACCCACCTACGAGGAGGACAGAGCAGAAGAGGAAGGAAATCACTCCATAGGCAATCAGTCGGTGATCAGGAACCCTAGCAGTAAGGCTCTGAAGCATAAGAATTTTAGTAACAAGAAAATATTTTTGAGAAAATGGAAGCTTTAAAATCTAGGAAAGAAGCTACAAATATGGAAAGTTAGGATTAACTCTGTGGCACTGAATTGGAATATGAGAATTGATACAAAGTCATGGATTTCAATATATTAGGTAGAGAATTAAGTATAGAATATGTGAGTGGATAAATTGATAGATAGATAGATAGATAGATAGATAGATAGATAGATAGATAGATAATTAGTTCTGTCAACTGAGAGGACCTAGGAGCAAAAGCACTCCAGTTTCACTGAGGACACATAGCATCCAAAGAGTCTCTAAATGCCACCCACTCTCAATGGAACCATGGTTCTTTGGGCAAATAACTGGTTCCAGAGTCAGTGCTAGAAGAACAAGATGAACCTGGAATAAACATTAGATAAGGACATGGAATTCAGGGTTCTCACTGGCTAAGGTGGGGCAATATGAGCTTCAAAATAAATAACATAGAAATGGGTAATATCTTTAAATAGAATACCCATGAGTTCAGACTCACATATATGTATAAAAATAAATCAAAGGGGGAAGAGAATTCATTTCTTTAGAATAGAACGTCAACTGACAAATGAACAGGAATGATGAAATTATTAACCAAGAACCTTTTCCTGACCAAAATGTAGTCAGGTTTCTGAACCTTCTTCTAGACCTGTCTGTGTATTTACTTGTAAAATTCTGTTTTAGAAGAGAACCTTTCTAAATCAGTTTAGTAAAAATTTCCCATCCTTGGTATCTGATCAAGCTCCTGATCCTCCATCATTCCCAGGTGATATTTAATATCTAGAATCTTGTTAGGTCAGTTTAGCTGGAATTACCCTTCTTCTGATGTGTCCTCTTAGAAATTCTCCATCCACTAACCCCCATCCTCCTCCTGAACTATAAATTCCTACTTGTCCATGCTGTACGCAGTGTTGAGCCTGATATCTCTCTCTCTCTCTCTCTCTCTCTCTCTCTCTCTCTCTCTCTCTCTCTCTCTCTCTCACTGCAAAATGCCATGGTAGTAGTCCATTTACTTGTCAGGAGCGCCCTGAGTGAAGTTTTCTTTACCACAGTTTAACAAATATCACTGATTATTTTTTTTTCTTTAACATTGGAAGTCACCATTTGCAATCATTATAGGAGCAAGGCAAGTGATAATTGGGCAAGAAACATTAATGCATACTAAAAATAGTAGAGGAAAGTAAAAAGAGAAATGTGATTTTACATAACCTCAAGGAAATCCCTTATAAAACAGTTATAAATAAAAATGGGGCAAAATCTTTATAGTTGAGAAATATGGCAGACATCATTTTAATGAAACTATCAAAACTCCCTACCAGAAAGAGAATAAGCAGACACAATGTGCCACCATACATAATCCAATGAAAAGAACATAGAATTACTTGATATTCTAACCTAAAATGATTAATCTGAGTCTAATCAAGAAGAAACATTACTCAGAGCAAACAGATGAGGGATATATAAAATGATGGTTCTATAATTATCAAAGGTGCCCATGTCATTAAAGTGAAGGGAAGACAGAAATTTTTTAGGTATAGAAAGACTAAAGAAGACAGAAAATTGGTTACTTTGCATAATCCTGAATTGGATTCTTTTACTATAAGGAAAATTTGTGGGACAAATACTGAAATTGGAATGGAATCGCCAATGGAGTTTTTGTACTATTCTTGAAATGCTGATGAGAGTTTGAAATTATTTTAAAGCTCAAGTAATAAGAGACTACTCTTACTTTCACTCTAAAAACAAGGACATTGTTAAACTACAGAATTATAACTTTTTAAAATCCATGAGAAAACTGAGGACACAAAGAGCCCTCATGAACTGATTTCCAGAGAGTGAGTGAGGAAAGCTTTCTCACTGAGACACCTACCACTGCCTCCGCTTCTGGTGGAACTGTGGGAGAAGGCAAAAGTCGCCATTGGCAGGAGAAAGGCAAAGTAAACTAACTTTTCAACAGTCACGTGGCCTCGGCTGAGAGATTAGAGGAGCCCTTGCCTCAGAGGAAGTCAGTATCTACCACCAGTTCTTTCCAATGGAAACTCAATTAGTTCTTGGGAATGTAACATGAAGGGCTGGGAACGGGACACAAAGGGGGCAAGATCTCACTTCAGGCATGCTGGGCCTGCCTCAAGTACAGGGCAGGGCTGCTGAAGATTAGAGGAAAGGTAGGAGAAGTGAAGGACGCTTCCTAAGAGACTCCCAAATCAGTTATACTCCCCTGGTCTTCTAATGGGTGAGGACAGGAAAAGAGGGTGAAGAAAGATCGCCTAAGAAACTAAAGGGCTACAAAGTATGGCAGGAGAGCAGAGAGAATTCCCCAGTGAACCAAAAAGCTGGCAGCAGGACAGAAAGCGATCTCTCTCTGTCCAGAAAGGTGGTGACTGGGTGGTAAAACATAAAGGCAACCTTTGCAGCTTGCCAGGGCTTAGCTCCTTGGATCCTTAGAGGGGAAAGTCCTGACATCACACTCCAAACACTTGAAGCAATTAGTGAGACTGAGTCCAGCTAATCCCGAAACTGCCCTGACGTAACTCAAAAAACTCATTAGATGGTTTCAGTCGCCTTTACCAACAACTTGACCTAGGAACAAATGTGTTCTTTGATGAGCAGAATAGCTTAAGTTCCTTCTGCTCAACAGCATATCAATAGCTGATATACAAAGTTCACAAAACATCAGAGAAGTAATAAAATGTGGCACATTGATAAGGGAGGAGTCAAAGAAGCAAACCCAGAGATATTGGATTCATCACTCAAGAGTTTTAAAGTAATTAAGATAAATATAATTACCAAGAGATATAATGAGAACAGAATTGGGAATTTAACACCGCTCAATTTCAGGACGCATTATAAAGCTATAAATCTAGTGAGAACAGAGTTGGAAATTGAACACTACTAAATTTCAGGACCCATTATAAAGCTATAAATCAAAACAGTGTTGCTATGAGAACAATAGTGTTGTACTGACAACTAACTTTTGAAGTAGTGCACAATACAAAAAGTCTAGGGCTATTTCTCTACTGTTGTTTGTTTCACTGATCTATTTGTGTATCTTTACAACAATAATACTACATTGTCTTCATGAGTATAATTTTATATTGTGGTTCAAAATCACATTATTCAACTGAGTTCTTATTCAAGAACCACCAGGCATATACCTAAGATTTAGAGGAAAGGTAAGCCCTCTTCTGCAAGTAACTATTTTCCTTTGGAGAAACAGCTTCTGAATCACTATCAAATGCTAGTAGAGATTGAATATCTGATATTTAGAAACTAATTGACCATAAAGGTCTACACTGGTTCCTAAAAATCAGCTCATAGACTGGTTGGTTGGTCAGAATCTTGGAATATACCCATTGGAAGATTAGTGACAAGTGGTCTAGGAAGCACATGTGAATATATCTCTCAGAACAAGCAAACATGACCATATTCATGTTTTTTTATATGACCATCCAAAGTTATCTATTGGAGAAGAAGCCTCAGCAATCAGGTAGACATGGCATCCCATCCTTTGAATGTCAATCAGCATCTTTTCTGAGTAACTTTGGTGCTTGTTTAGTGAATTCGTGTACAAAACAGTTGCAGTGGTGAGATAGGGTTATGCCTGAGCTCAATAATTTTCCCTTCCCACTGTTTCTCAGTCTACTGAAACCACTGATTATACAACCGTCAATGGTAGAGATTAAATATTAATCCCTCAATATTTTAAAACATTCTCCACTGTTTACATTGGACCTCTTCCACCATAGAAAAATAGTTTGTCTTTACTGGGTTAGATAATTATCCTGTATATGTATCCTACATATGTATTTGTCTATAGCACTACTGGCAGCATCATTAAATGCTGCAGACTTATCACAACATCTTGTGGTAATCATAGTATTGCACACAAAATAGTTTCTGATCAAGAAACTAATTTTACTTCAAAACAAATTCAGAAATGAGTTCTCACTAACAGAATTGACTGACTTCACCATGTACTGTATACCAGCTGCTCTTATAGACCAATGGAATGGTCTGTTGAACACTCAGCTTAGTTGTTAGCAGGAAAACACCATCTGTAAGGATGTAAACTACCCCCAAAAGATGCAGCCAATGACTTCTTTAGTGTCCTTTTTAACTCCGTTATCAAACTGCATAGTTTCAAGACTACAGAAAAAAATGGGAAAGGTTTCCTTTTTTTTTCCATGTGACATGGAAGTTGAGACTGCCACCTGGCCAATTTGAGCTCCCAGTGCCACTGAATCAACATCACCAAGGCAGAGAGAACTATTCCCAGAATCCCAGGAGCTTCTATTGCATAAATCTAATTCCTTAGGTTCAGTAGAAAATGTTAGTTAAAGATCACAGTAATGACATAAAAGCACGACCACTCAAAATTCAAAAGATATAGGAATGAAGAGATTTGGGTCCCCTCATCAGATAAAGGATCTCAACTATGCATATTTTCTCTCTTGCTGAAGAGGTATTATAGGCACATTCCACATTATCTCTTCTTGGGGAGCTAGGTAAATTAAATAGTATAACTGAAACACACTGTCAGAGCTCATCAAATAGTATACTATTCTAAGAAATGTGTTCTTATTTATTATATACATGCATGTCCACAAGTGGAGTATGAATGTGTCCTTTCTATAATTACTTGCCTCCAAATCATCACACAGTGGTCCAACTGACTACCAACCCCTTTACATTTCTGCAGAAGCCAGCACTTTCAGTCTAAGTGAGATCAGTTTAAATGATGGCCAGACATAAGGAAAAATCAGGATAAGTCATCATTCTTATCCTGAACCCAGACACACTTCTCTTGAGTTTTCTGTTTCTACAGGTAGATACACCATTTCAACAAAACAGAGGACAAATGTGTTTTCTGCATCAAACTTGCCCAGCATCTATTTATATCTGAACTAATCGTGAAACTCCAAGTATTTGTCTTTATGAATTTTACCAAAATTGGCCACAGTAAACTTCTCTGCTGGAAATAGAGCAAGAGTCAATGTAGTAGGAAGACTAGATTTTTTGAATTGCAGAAAGGATCCTGAGGAGGGTGATTACCATTTTGTAAGAGAAGTATTAGGCTACTCACCTGTATATCATTTAATCCATCCAAAATGTCAGCATGTCTTTGCTCCCTCCTTGTTCCCAGAAACACCACCTTCCTGACCAATGCTGCTACATGGTGAGAAAAGAGCAGGGCGGAACTGAACTAGTCACCAGCTCATTCACAGTGATAATTCAAATGAATAGAACCAAGTCAAGCCAAGGCAAGTCACTGCCAGAAATAGAACAGCTTTACAACTATCAATGTTCCCCGGACTCCTGAGTGAAGGAAATTCCCTCTCAAGTATCATATGACAAAATTTGATCTGGTATTTTATACATTTATTGTGGTGTAACTGATATATTAAAACTATACATTTAAGGTGCACAAGCTGATATCTTGATGCCTATGAACACTGTGAAATAATCAGCATAATCAAGCTAATTAATATATATATTATCTCACATAACTACCTTTTTTCCTTTTATGTGGTAAGAATACATAAGACCTACTCTCTCAGCAAATTTCAATTATACAATTTAGTGTTGTTAATAACACTAGTCACATTTCTGTACATTAGCTCTAAAACTTACTCATCTTATATAAGTGAAGTTTTGCATACTTTGACCAATATCATCCCATTGCCTCATTTTCCAGTCCTTGTAAACACTTCTCAATTCTCAAAACTATGAGATTTTTATATTCTGCATATAAGTGAGATCATGCAGTACTTATTTTTCTGTGTCTGGTTTTAATCTACTTGGTCTAGTGTCCTCTAGGTCCATTCATGTTCATCCATGTCTATCAAAAAATAGGATTTCAGCGGGCAATTAGCTCAGCCTATAGAGCACTTACTGAGCATGTGAATGGGCCTGGGTTCAAATCCCCAGCACCTTGGAAGAAAGCAAAATACGAAAAAATAGGATTTCATTTTTAAGTCTGAGTCATATTTCATTGCATATACACACCACATTTTCTTTATTCACTCGTCTATCAACAGACAGATTTTTTTTCTACATATTGACTACTGTGAATAATGCTACATTGAACCTGGGGATGCACATATCTCTTTGATACACTGATTTTTTCCTTTGAAGATACCCAGTAGTGGAATTGCTGGATCATGTTTTGGGAGAAACCCCCATACTGTGTCCTTAATGGTTGTACCAGTTTACATTTCCACCAACAGTGAGTAAAGCTTCCCTTTGTACCAACCATATCCTCTTCAATACCTGGTACCTCCCTCTCTTCAATAATTGACATTCTGAAAAGTATGAAATGGCTTGTTATTGTGGTTTTGATTTGCCTTTCCCTGATGATTAGAGCTTTAGGGCACCTTTTCATATACCCTACCATTTATATGTCTTCTTTTGAAAAATATATTTTCAGGACTTTTTGCCCACTTTTTATTGGTCTATTTTTTAAATTTTTTATTGATTGTTTTTGGTTATATGGAACATTAGAATTCATTTTGACATAAATGCAAAAACATGGAATGGCAATTTGCTCTAATTAGGTCCCCAGGACATCCCCCTCCCCTCTGCCTCCATTTCCTGCTCCCCTCTGCTCTACTGTTCTTTCTACAATTTACTTACAGTTTTTTTTTTTTTAATTAGTTTCTGGTGGATATACTTGATGCTGAGATTCACTGTGCTATATATTGTATGTACATACAAAAGTTGGGTCAGATTTCTTCCACTAATCTTTCCTTATCCCATCCCTCCTTTCTCTTGCTCAATCCCCTTCATCTACTCTACTGAATTCCTCTATTTCAATGGAATTCCTTCCCCCCCTTTTTTTTATTTCTTTCTTCCTTTCTCCCTCGCCCTTATTTTGAAATAGCTTCTGCCTATCAGAGAAAGCATTCAACCTTTGAATTTTGGCAACTGCCTTATTTCAGTTAACATGAGTCTCCAATTCTATTCACTTACAGGCAAATGCTATAATTCATTCTTTTTATGGCAGAGTAATACTCCATTGTTTATATACACCACATTTTTTTAATCCATTCATCTGTTGAAGGACACCTAGTTTGTTTCCATAGCTTGGCTATTGTGAATTGTGCTACCGTAAACATTGATGTGGCTGCATCATTTTATGTCGATTTGAAGTCTTTGGGATATCTAGGGAAGAGTAAGATAGTTGGGTCATATGGTGGTTCCATTCCTAGTTTTGTGAGGAATCTACATATTGCTTTCCAGAGTGGTTGCACTAATTTACAGTCCCACCAACAATACATGAGTGTACCTTTTTCTCCACATCCTTGCCATCAGTTTTTATTTAAATCACATCCTAACTGGAGTGTGATGAAATCTCAGTATAATTTTTTGTGTTTTGTTTTGGCACCAGATAGTGAACCCAGGGGTACTTAATCACTGAGCCACATCCCCAGTCGTTTTTCTTTTTTATTTTGAGATAGCACCTTGCTAAGTTGCTTAAAGTCTTTCTAAGTTGCTGAGGTGACTTTGAACTTGCAATCCTTCTGAGCAGCTGGGATCACAGACATGCGCCACTGTGCCCAGATCAATGTAGTTTTGATTTGCATTTCCCTGATTACAAAAGATGTTGAATATATTTTTCATATATTTCATATATTTGTTGGAAATTTTTATTTCTTTTTTTGACAAGTAAATGGCTGTTCAGTTCATCAATCCGTTTATTGAATGGGTTATTTGTTTTCTGGTGTTAAGTTTTTTGAGTTCTTTGTATATTTTGAATAATAATGCCCTGAGGGACAAGTGGCAAAGACCTTCTCCCATTCTATAGTCTCTCTCGTCACACCCTTAACTGTTTACTTAGCTGTGCAGAAGCTTTTTAATTTGACTCCATCCCACTTTCTGATTTTGTATTTTATTTCTTGCATTTAGGAATCTTAAGGAAGTCAATTCCTATGCCAACATGCTGGAGTGTTAGGTCTACATTTTCTTCTAGAAGTTGCAGAGTTTTGGGTCTAATTCTTGGGGCTTTGATCCACTTTGAGTTGAGTTTTGTGCAGGGTGAGAGATAGAGGTTAAATTTCATTCTACTACATATGGATTTCCCAGCACCAATTATTCAAGTCTATCTTTTCTCCAAGTATGTTTTTGGTACCTTTGTCTACTATCAGATAATTGTATACATGTGGGGTTTTCACTGTGTCTTTTATTCTTTCATTGGTCTTCATGCCTGTTTCGGTGCTGGGTATCATGTTGTTTTAGTTACTGTAGCTCTGTAGTATAATCTGAGGTATGGTATTGGTGATGCCTCCAGCATTGCTCTTTTAGCTAAGGATTTCTTTGGCTATTCTGGGTCTCTTATTTTTCTAAATGAATTTCAGAACTGCTTTTTCTATTTCTGTGAATCATGTCATTGGAATTTTGATGGGGATTGTATTTAATCTGTATAGTGCTTTTGATAGTATGACCATTTTGACAATATTAAGTCTGCCTATCCAAGAACATGGGAGGTCTATCCATTCTTTAAGGTCTACTTAAATTTCTTTCTTCAGTGTTTATTGTTTCCATTGTAGAGGTCCTTCAGTTCTTTTGTTACATTGACACCCATTTTTTTTAAGGTTATTACAAATGGGATAGTGTTCCTAATTTCTTTTTCAGCTGATTCATTATTGGAGGATAGAAATGTGATCAATTGATGTATGTTAATCCTATATCCTGCTACTTTGCCGAATTGATTTGTCAGCTCTAGAAGTCTTCTGATGGAGCTTTGGGTCTTCTAAATATAGGACCATATCATCATCTGACGAAGATATTTTGAGTTCTCCTTTTCCTATTTGTATCACTTTAATTTTCTTCTCTTGCCTGATTGCTCTGGCTAGTTTCAAGGACTATGTTGAACATGGGCATCCCTGTCTTATTCCTGTTTTTACAAAAAAATGCTTTCAGTTTTTCTCTATTTAGAATAATGTTGTTCTTGGGTTTGTAATATATAGTTTTAAAAATGTTGAGGCAATTTCCTTCTATCCCTAGTTTTTCTAGTGTCTTAAACATGAATGGGTGCTGGACTTTATCAAATGCTTTTACTGCATTTGTTGAGATAATCATGTGATTCTTGTGCTTAACTCTGTTTAAGTGGTGAATTACATTTATTGACTTTCACATGATGAACCAACCTTGCATCCCTGGGATGAAACATATTTGATCACAGTGCACTATCTTTCTAACATGTTTTTGTATGTAATTTGCCAGTATTTATTTAAGAATTTTTGTGTCTATGTTCATCAAGTTTACTGACCTGAAGTTTTCTTTCTTTGATATGTCTTTGTCCGGATTTGGTATCCGGGTGGTACTGGTTTCCTAGAATGAATTTGGCAGTTTTTCCTCCATTTCTATTTTATGGAATAATTTGAGGAGTGTTGGTATTACTTCTTTAATGGTCTGATAGAACTCATCTAAGAATCCATCTGGTCCTGGACTTTGTTTGCCTGTAGATTTTTGATGTCTTCTTCAATTTCATTACTCAATATGGATCCATTTAAATTTTCTGTATCCTCCTGGTTCAATTTGGGTAGGTCATATGTCTTTAGGAATTTGTCAATGTCTTCAACATTTTCTAACTTATTGGAGTATAAATTCTCAAAATAGTTTCTGATAATCCTCTAGAATTTAGTAGTGTCTATGTTGATATTTCCTTTTTCATCATGGATTTTAGTAACTTGAGTTTTTCCCTCTTTCTTTTGGTTAACTTGGCTAAGGGTTTAACAATTTTATTCATTCTTTCAAAAAATAACTTTTTGTTTCCTTGATCTTTTGAATTGATTTTTTTTTAAATCTCAATTTCATTGATTTTGGCTCTGATTTTATTTATTTCCTGTCTTCTACTGATGCTGGTGTTGGTTTGTTCATCTTCTTCTGCCTTAAGATGTAATGTTAGATTATTTATTTGATAGCTCTCTATTATTTTAATGTATGAGTTCAATTCTATGAAATTTTCTCTTAGAACTGCCTTCATAATGTCCCAGAGATTTCCATATGTTGCAAAACTCTTCTCATTTATCTCTGTTTTTTATTTCTCCCATGATTACTTCTGCTGTACATTCATCATTCAAGAGTGTATTATTTTGTCTCCACTGTTTATACAGTGTCTTTTATCTTTTCAATAATTTCCAATTTCATTCAATTATGTTCTGATAGAATGTAAGATATCTCTTTTTTGCTTGTTTTTGCTAAGATTTGCTTTGTGACCTAAAGTATGATATATTTCAGAAAATGTTCCATGTGCTGCTGAGAAGAAAGTGAATTAAATCACTGATGAATTAATATTAATAGTCTAATATTAATTAATATTAGACTATTATTAATATTAATAGTCTAATATTAATAGTCTATGAATCAATATTATTATTATTCTGTTAGGTCAAAATTAGTAATTGTATTTTTTAGTTCTTATGTCTGGATGATATGTATAGTGTAAGAGAGGTGTGTTAAAGTCACCCAGTATTATTGTATTTTGGTCTATTTTGACCAATAATGTTGAGAAGGTTTTGTTTTATGTAGATAGAAGAATTATTGTTTGGGGCACAAATGTTTATAATCATTATGTCTTATAGCATGACTCCCTTGACTGGTTTGAAGTGATCTTCTTTGTCTCTTCTGATTAATTTTGGATTGAAGTCCTTTTTGTCTTATATGAGAGTAGTTACCCTAACTTGTTCATGGGTACCAATTGTATGATATGTATTTCCCCATTCTTAAACATTCAGTAAGTGGATGTCTTTGCCTGTGAGGTGAATCTTTCACAGACAGCTTACTGTTGGGTCTTGTTTTTTAATCCAATATGACACTCTAGGTCTTTTTATTGAGGAGTTTAGACCATTTACTTTCGATGATATTATAGAAAGATGCTCTTTATTTTGTACCATTTTGATTTATTTCTAATGCTTAAATTGGACTGGGTTCTCCTTTAAATGACTATTTTTCTAGAGTAATTAATTCATTCCGTATGCTAGTTTTTACTTCTATTTTTCATTTATTCATGAAATGTTTCATTGAGTATATTTTGTAGTGCAGACTTTCTGGTTATAAAGTCTTTTAGCTTCTGTTCATCATGGAGAATTTTTATTTCATCTTCAATTCTGAAGTTTAATTTTGCTGGGTATAATAATCTTGGTTGGCATGCATTTCTTTCAGAGCTTGGTATGTATTATTCCAAGTCCTCCTAGTGTTTAGAGTCTGGGTTGAGAAATCCCTTGAAATATGACCAGCCATTTTTCTCTTGAAGCTTTTAAAATTCTATCCTTATTCTTTACATTAGGCATTTTCATTATAATGTGTCTTGGAGTAGATCTTTGATTCTATTTGGACCTCTATCTGTCTCTTGTATTTGAATTTCCACCTCATTTTTAAGGTTTGGAAATTTTCTAATATTATTTTATAGAAAAGATTGTGCATCCCTTTAGTTTGCATTTCAGATCCTTCATCTACCTCTATAATTCTTAAATTTGATCTATTGATGTTATTACAAATTTCTTGGATATGGTTGTGGGCTTTTAACATCTTTTATTTATGATAAGCTTTATTTTCAAAATTATGTAGTTCATCTTTAAGGCCTAAAAAAAAAAAATCTATCTTCAAAGTGGTCTAATCTGTTAGTTATGCTTTCCATTGAATTTTTAATTTGGATTCCTGATTCTTTCCTTACCATGATTTCTCTTTGGTTCTTTTTTTTTTTTTTTTTTTCCTCAGAATTTCTGTTTATTGAAGTGATTTTTCATTTCCTATATTTTCTCTCTAATTTTGCTTCTTACACCTTCTTTTAGTTTGTTTGACCTTGTAACTGTAAACTTTCTAAATTTCTTCTCTCAGATTTCCTTCACTGTATTGTTGATGGAGTCAGTTGTTGAAGCATTATGGGTTGTTTGGGATGGTTTGTTCCCTTTCTTTTATATATTGTTTGTATGTTATATTGTTTTGTATTGTTTGTATATCATCTATTGGTATAGTTATCATTTCTTTTAAGCAAGGAACTACTTTGTGAGCTGCTTCTCTTAGCGTCATGGGTTGGTCAAATATCTAAATATGGGTACTTTAATTCATACTGGTTTATTTTTATGCTATTAATTTGCATGAGTTTCTTACACATTTTTGGATATTAACTCCTTGTATATATATATATTTTTTTCCTTTTCTGTGAATTGTTTTGCTCTGTTGATTATTTCCTCTGTTATTTAGAAGTTTCTTATTTTTATGTAGTCCCACTTGTCTATGTTTGCTTTTATCGCCTTTGATTTTGGTGTCGCTATCTAAAACAATCATTGCCCAAAATAATGTAAAGAAAATCATACCCTAAGTTTTCTTGTATTAGTTTTGTGGTATTAGCTTTTACATTTATGTCTTAACATTTTTTAATTGATTTTTACATATTGTGTAAAAATAAACTCCAGTTTTTCTTATACATGTATATATACAGATGGTCTCCAACTTAACAATGGTTCAACTCAAATTTTTTTGTTTATATACCTGCTGGTAAATAGGCTTTGTAGGTTAGGTATATTAAGTGCATTTTCAACTTATGATATTTTTAAATTATAATGATTTTATTGATACATAATCCCATCGTAAGTTAAGGAGCATGTGTATAGTTTTCCAACACTATTAATTAAAAAGACTATCCATTCTATCCATTTTCTATTGTTTTTTCCTGGCACCATTAACAAAAATCATTGTACTATATTCAGACCCTCTGTTTTATTCCATTGGTCTATACATCTGTTTTTATACCAGTACCATGCTGTCACAATTTCTATAGATTTGCAAATGTATTTTGAAGTTAGTAATTATAGCATCTCTAGCTTTGTTCTTCTTGGTCATGATTGCTTTGGTTATTCATTGTCTTTTGTGGCTGCATATGAATTTTTATTGCTTTTCCTATCACCATAAGAACGTTCTTGGGACTTTAATGGTTGTATTGACTTAGTCAGACCCTGTCTCAAAATAAAAAATAAAAAAGGCTGGGACATAGCTCAGTGGTAATGCACCACTAGGTTCAATCTCCAGTACAGTACCAAAAGCCAAAAACAAAAGACAAACAAACAAAAAGATTGTATTGAATCTGCAGAACATTTTGAGCAGCATAGGCATTTTAACAAAAGTAATTCTTCAAATTCATGAACATGGGGTATCTTTCTACATATTTGTCTTTTCTTTAAGCCCCTCATCACTGTTTAACATTTTCAATATACAAGTCCCTTGTCTCCATGTGTATGTTTATAAGTATTTTATTATTTTTTAAACTATTTTATTATTTTTACTGATATTGTAAATGAGTATTTTTCCCCTTAACTTACTGTTTAACTTGTTTGTTGTTAGTGTGTAGAAACACAAGTGTTTTTTTGTATGTTGAATTTGTATCTTCTTAGTTTACAGAAGTTGATTACTAGTTCTAAACATTTTTGTTGACTTGCTAGGGTTTTATTATGCATGTGATCATGTCATCTGAGAGGAAAGATAATTTTACTTTTTTTCAATTTGGATGCCTTTTATTACTATTTATTATTTAATTGCTCTGGCTAGAAAATGTAGTAGTTTGTTAAACAGAAGTAGAAAAGTGAGAATTCTTGATTTGCTTCAGATCTTAGAGGCAAAGTTTTTAGTTTTCTCCATTGATTCCAATGGGCCTTCCAAATACTGTCATTATTGTAGTGAAATATAATGAATAGAATATCCAGACAGAAAAATCAATAAATAAACAGCTAGATACATCAACTGTTACATCATAAAATTAGTCTTAACAATTTTAAGAAAATTGAAATAATTCTAAATATCTTTTCAAACCACAATAGAATGAAACTGAAAGTCAATAGCAGTAGGCAAATGTGATAACTCACAATACATGGAAACTAAAACACAAATTTTAACAACAGTTGGGTCAAAAAGAAAATCAGAAAAGAATTTTTAAAAATATGTTGACTAGCAAAAATGTAAAAACATATCAAAATTTAAAGAATGCTGCAAATGAGGCTAAGGAGGGAATTTATAGTGATAAATACAGTAAAAAAATAATAAAGTTCTCAAATTTACAACTCAAGAAACTAGAAATGGAAGAAAAAACTCAAAGTGAGAAAAAGGAGGGAAATAATAACAACTGGAGCAGACATAAATAGAAAATAAGAAAACAATGGAAAATATCCAAAGCTAAAAGTAATTTTTAAGAAGTTAAATAAAGCAATGAATCCTTAGCTAGACTAGCTAGAAAAAGAAGATTCAAATAAGTGTAATTAGAAATAAAAGACGCAGCATTGGAAAGGATGCCTCAGAAAGGAAACCGATCACAATGGACTTCTATGAACCATTGCACAACCACAATTAGATAGTCTAGAAAAAATAGGTGCATTCCTGGCAACACATAAACTATCCAAACTGAATCAAGATGAAATATAAAGTCTGAACTGATTAGTAACAAATAAAGAGGTTGATAAATAATCAAAAATGTCCCAAAAGCCCAGGACAAGATGACTTCACAGGCAAATTCTACCAAATATTTAAAAAATAATTAATACCCATACATCTTAAACTCTTCCAACAAAATAAAAGTAGCCTGACCCAATGGCACATGCCTGTAATCCCAGTGGGTCAGCAGGCTGAGGCAGGAGGATCGGGATTCAAAGTCAGCCTCAGCAGCTTAGCTAGGTCCTAAGCAACTTTGTGAGACCTTGTCTCTAAATAAAATATAAAAAGGGGCTGGGGATGTGGTCCATTGGTTAAGTGCCTCTGGGTCCAATCCCCAGTACCAAAACTAAAATTAAATAAAATAAAAGTAGAAGGAATACTTTCAAACTCATTTTTTGAGGCTAGCATCATCCTGAAACCAAAACTAGACAAAGACACCTCAAGAAAACTATATGCCAAATTTCCTAATAAATACAGATATAAAAGTCCTTAAGAAAACACTAACAAACTGAATTCAGCAATACATTAAAAGCATTACACACCAAGGTCAAGTGAGATTTATTTCTTGCATGTAAGCATGCTTTAACATATGCAAATTAATAATGTAGTAAGCCACATTATCAAAATGAAATATCATCATTTTGAGAGACGCTGTTTTGGTTTGGATATGAAGTGTCCCCCAAAAGCTCACAGGTGACACAATGCAAGAAGGTTCAGAGGAGAAAGGATTGGGTTGTAAAACTCTTAACTCAATCAGTGATTTAATCCCCTGATAGGGATTAAATGAGTGGTAACTGAAATGGTAGTGTGTGGCTGGAGAAGATTGGAATTGGGGCGTGACTTTGGGGTATATATTTTGTATCTGGCAAGTAGAGACTCTCTCTCTGCTTCCAGAGGATATGAGCTGCTTCCCCCTGCCACACTCTTCCGCCATGATGTTCAGCCTCACCTGGAGCTCTGAGGAATGGAGCCAGCTGTCTATGGATTGAAACCTCTGAAACCATGAGCCCCTCAAATAAATTCTTCCTATTCTACAATTGTGCTTCCTCATCTACAGATCCTTTTAGTCACAGCAGCAAAAAAGCTGACTAAAACAGATGCATAAAAAACATTTAACAAAAAATCAACATTTTTATTCATTATAAAGAAAAACTTAACAAAAATAAGTACAAAAGGAATTTACCTTAACAAAATAAACACCATATTCAGAAGTTGGTTTTTTATTTTATCTCTCATAACTTCCCTTCTTCTGGAATATGAATTTTTCAGAGTCAATTTTCCTTGTTTCCCGAAATACAGTCACACTTGGTATATTTATGGTGCTCATTATAGGAACCCTATGAATACCAAAACCCAAGGATTCTCAAGTCCCTTACAGAAAATAGTATGCCACAGCATTTTTGTATAATCCATGAAAAGCTTCCACATACTTTTAATTATTTTTGGATAATAATTTATAATGGCTAATGCAGTGTAAACATTATGTAAATAGTTGCCATTTGGTATTGTTAGGGAATAATGACAAGAGAAAAATTTTGGAATATTATTAATTAGCTGTTGGTTGAATTCACAAATGCATTAGATGTGGGACCCATGTTTACAAAGAGCTGACTATACTTATAGGGTTAAAACAATTCTCATGTTTTGGGTAAAAAGACGGAATTTCTCAGAGAAGAGAGATTCTGATTCCTGGCAATGGTAGTCAAAGGGACAGAAAAGATTAATTGCCTTTTTTTTTTTTTTTTTGGCACCAGGGATTGAACTCAGCGGTACTTAACTACTGAGTCACATCCCCAGTCCTTTCTTTGTATTTTATTTAGAGACAGAGTCTCACAAAGTTGTTTAGGACATAGATAAGCTGCTGAGGCTGACTTTGAACTCACGATCCTCCTGCCTCGGTCCACCCAGCTGCTGAGATTACAGACATGCAACACTGTGCCCAGCTAAGATTAGCTATTTCTTAAATTAGAGTCCAGAGCAAGAATGTGACTTCTCATCATCCATTGACAGTGGGTACTATACTTGCCACCAGGAATTCCAAAAACTCAAGGATTTTCAGTGTGTAACATAGTCACACCCAAACTGAGGACTTATCTATTTACTCCTTTGGGGCTTGGACTGGTATCTTGCTCATGTCTATCAAAGACCTCCTTCCCTCTAATCTTAGATATTTTTAATGCATAAGCCCTCAAACTCTAGACAACCATCACCACCAAGTCCTGACTCCAAATATCCAGAACTCTGCTGGGATTGAAATCATTGGGTATTATTATGAAAAAAATCACAGGAAACCCTTAGAGCAGAGCTTCAATGAGTTGAAAGAGAAATGTAAAACTTTGTGATAAAACACAAAAGTATAAAATGATAGAGTTTCATATTTCATAACTTAAGATTTCAAATAGGTAGAGCAATTTCTAATGATGACAACAGAGGCTAACAAATCATAATGCTTTATTACTAATGTAATTTTTGGCTAAGTATAAGATCCAAACAGGACTGTAAGCACTCCCTGCCTATCCATCCTATTTTATTCCATCACCCTGAAACCACCTAAAGGAATCTGAGCTCAAAGAATATATAAGCATGCTATCTACGATTTTAAACTGCTCTGAGTGATTAGAAAAGAGATTGAATTTCTGAGGTAGTATATTTTGGATAACTTACCTCCACACAAATTGAGAAGTTTTGACTAATTCTGTGCCAAACAACCACAACACCCTCTTTCCCTTTCTGATGGTGCTGAGGTTTGAGTGTGTCCCCCAAAGGCTCATGTGCTAGAGCCTTGCTCTCCAGTGTGGTGGTGTTGAGGTGGTGAAATATTTAAGAAGGGGCTTAGTGGAAGGTACTTATGTCCTTGAGGGTGATTCCTTCAGAAAGAATTAAGGTAGTTCTCTTGGAAACCTACTTGTTCCCATGGGAGTGGGTTGTCACAAAAAGAGCAAGATAAATACCACTGTCCCAGATGTGCAGGCTAGATCCAGATCTTGCTATCTTAAGAGAATGGGGAGATGTGCTAGGAAGGTTGGAAGAAGTCAAAAACAAGAAGCATAAAAACAATATTGTGGTATGTGAATAACATCAGTAGCAAAGAAAGATGGGTTTTTGCTTGATAAAATAACTACTAAAGAAGTATATGACGTCTTCAAACTGCTAACAGGGTCTCCTGGCTCTTCAGTCTAGTGTGGGAGAGATAAGGCAATAGGAGAGACACCCACAAAGAAGGTGGTTTCCAGGGAGCTGAGTCAAGTTTTCTTTAAGGGTGTATATTAGTAAAGGCTCTCCAGAAAAACAAAATCAAGAAGACCTGCAGTTATAGACAGATAATTATTGTAAAGGATTGCTTCACATGATTGTGGCATCTGGCAAGTGTGAAATCTTCAGGGCAGGGCAGCAATCTGGGGACCGTGGGAAGAGTTTCTGTTGACACCTAAGTCTAAAGGCAGGTGGAGGCAGAATTCCTTCTTTCTCAGGGGACCTCAATCTTTTCTCAAGAACTTAAATGGGTTGGATGAGGCCCACCCACATAATTGAAGGTAATCTGCTTTACTCAAAGTCTACTTCTTTTAATGTTAATCATATCTAAAGATGATCATCACATCAACTTCTAAGACCATTGCTTGACCAACAACTCTGTGTTATTGCCTGGCCAAACTGACAAATAAAACACTATAGGAAGGAAGAAAGAAGAGAATTATATAAATAAGGTAAAAGGGAGGGCAGAATGAATTTACACAGAATGAATGCCCTGGGTCATTGAAGAGAATCAGTAGAACAAAAGAAATGGAAGAGTAAAGTCAGGAAAGAATCTACCAGAAGAGCAACTGCAGGGCTTTGCATTTTGAAGTGGTTCATGGTGACAAAGATAAGAAGTAGGGAGGACCAATTAGAACCAGGCAGTAAACCAATTCATAGAAAATGGGATTCCTTTAAGGGGTAGGAGTTTGTACTGAAGAGAAAATGCAAACAGAGAGCCTAGGCCAAACTTGGATTAGGCTCTAATATCTGAAGGGAGAAATGAAAGGAATATTTGGCAATACCATTGACCTTTTCTTGCACCGTGTTATGGTTTGAATCTTAAATGTCCCCCAAAGGTCCATATGCTAACGGCTTGGTCACCAGCCTGTGGCACTATCAGGAGGGGATAGAACTTTTAAAAGGTGGCACCTACTTGAAGGCAGTTAGTTCACTGGGGTGTGCCCTTGAAGGGGATATTAGATCCCTGGCCCTTTACTCTCTCTCTTTGTTTCCTGGCCACCATAATGTACCATCTCACCATAGGTTCAAAAGCAACAGAACCATCTATGAATTAAAATCTCTGAAACCTGTTGGCCAAAATAAACCTTCCCTCCTTATAAATCGATTTTCTCAAGTATTTTGTCACAGCAATGGAAAACTAACTCACCACTCCATTCCAGTTTTAGATATCCTGGTTGACTCCTTTAGTTCACACCTGACTTCCTCTCCCTGGGAATCTTGCTTTTCCTGGTCTGGATACTCCTGGTTCTAGTTTGTCTTAATGGGAACAGGAGGGATAGAAGAGGGAGGGGACTGCCCAAAATGTGGGGACATCTGTGTCTCCTCAGGACTTCTCATCCAAATTAAACAATTGTGCCTCTCTCAAGCAGATATAATTTTGCATCACTTGAAGCAACTTTCTTACACTTTCTAAATCCTCATTTGCATATTAATTTGATGAAAAATAGAGTACCTCAAAAACATCCTTAAAATGATCATGATGGACTCTAAAGTAGACTACTTGAAGAAGCTTTGATAAACACATGGTGAGTTACTAAATAGATGAAGATATTCCTGCCTTTATACAGTACAAGGTTCCAGAGATCACCTCCACCTCAGAAATTTATGTCTTGCTTCAAAGGATCAGGCACTGTATCTGGGATCTAATTAACCTACAGGCAGACAGAAATTCTGTCAAGCTCCTTTTTTTTTTTTTTTTTTTCCTTTCTTTCCTACAAAAGGGAGCACATGATAAGGCTTCAAAAGCCACGCCTGAATATTGCAGATCTTATAAGATTGAGTGTCATACCAGGGCTATAGAGTAAGTGGAAATTCTTCAAAGCATTAACCTCTCTAGACCATGTCCCTCCTCAGTCTTCAAATCTCTTCCCACAGCAATAAAGTCATGAATGAATGGTCTGGCTCAAGAGAAAGCAGGTATGGTAGAAAAGCCTTGACCTTTGGATTAAAATCCCGAATATTAAACAGAAGGTTGAGGGGTATGAATCATGGAGACCCTGGCTTACTGGTGAGTACAAGATCAGGACATAAGTGGAGATCTCACTTGAACCAAGACTGGGGACTTCTCCCAGTTTGGGTGCTCCTGAGAGATCTCAAGCCAGTACCTGGGAACATCGACATTGAAACTCTATGGGAGCTTCAGAAGAGCATGAACATGATAAAATAGAACATGAAATTGACTAAATATTCAAGTAATCCAGATTCACTTGGTTATTCCCTACTCATTGTTCTAGGTGAGGAGTCCTGGAACCCTCATTAAACACATATTTTAAAATCTAGAAACCTCTTCAAATTACTATTGAATCAAAATATTCAGGTTATCATTGTCTCTAGCCCCTAAATCCAACAATTCAGTCTCTATCCACTTTCTCCATCAACCCAGAAGCATACCTCAGTGACATTAAAATTTTTCATTAGAAATCAAATATCCCAAGTATTCTGTGATGTTTACTTTATTAAAGGCTTGAACTTCATAGAAAATATCACATGACTGTAAACACAAAATGATATTATTTTAAGGATCTCCTTTACCTTTCCCCCTTTCCTTTCTGACTCTCTGGACCACATAGAGAAAATATTTTCATTTACACATTCTTACCTCTCTCAGAAGTTTTGTCACTTGATGAAACTAAAGCTCATCAGCATTTGCCCCCCCAAGATGATTCACTGAAACATAGTTTCCAATAAAAGTAATATGCTCCCTAAAATGGTAAAATTTCTTGCTACCAGCAAAAGAGAAAAATATTGTTACTTCATTATTCTTTCCTGAAAATGAACTTTATAACTTATGCAAAAATTGAGCTGGATTTGGCTAGGTCATATGCAAGAAAACTGGAAATTGTTCAGGAGGGTCAATCCCTGGGTGAAGCAGCAACTTTGACACAATGTGAATCATACAAACTCAATCTGGCAAATCTTAATCTCTTGATCTTAATACATGGCAGTCAAACTTCATTGGACATTATTTCTATAATTGGAGACTTCAAAAAGTCTGCTAGGAATATATTCCTGACATTGCTTAAGTCACAGAAGCAGGTGAGGCAGACAGCCTTAGAGAGGCACAGATCAGGCATAAGAAGGTCAATCTCCAGAGGGCTCAGGAAAAAGGGCAAGGATGCAAAAGCCATACACAGCCCCCAGGAAAACCTGTGAAGACTTGACAAAACCTCATGCAAGAAGAATAAGAGTTACAGAAAGAAGAAGGAAAACACTAAGACAGAAGGATATGTGATTTGATCTTCATGTATGTCCTAAATACTCGCAATGGTGGTGAAACAGGATTCACTAATAGGATCAGTAAATGTATCTGTGTGTTCATGAATAGATCTTTGTGCTTGATAGACACTCTTGTCATTGTGTCTCTTTATGAAATGCTTCCCTTTATCTCTACTAATGCTTTTTTGTCTTATAATCAATCCTGTCTGACATTAGAATAGCCGTGTTAGCTTTCTTTTGATTGCTTCCTGTATGGACTATCTTAATCCATACTTTTGGACCATTTTGTGCTCTTCTACTGAAAGCATGTCTCGTGCAAGCAGCATGTTGAACTTGTCTAACCAGTATGACACTTTTATACTTCTATTTGGAGTATTTAGACCTTTCATTTTTAATGTAATGACTAATACAGTAGAGTTGCTACAAAGATTTCATTTATTTTCTATTCCACTTGTCACTTTCATAGTCCCTTTATTTCTTTTCTTTTCTTTTAATTATCAACTTTTTATTACTTTATTTGTGTCTCTTTTGTTAATAGTTACACAATGCTCCTTGTTTGTTCTTTCTTAACTTCTGGATTAGATAAATTTTAAATTTTATTTTTTCTTTTATTAAATTTTTAGTTTTATGCCCTACTTGCTATTTGGTGGTTACCCTAAAGATTACAGCATTTTCATTGATTTATTAGAATTAAATACAAACTTTGACTTGTATCATTTCCCAGTACTGCTTGAACATTAGAACATTTAGATTTCACTTATCACTTCAATTTTGTATTATTGTTTACATCTGTATTAGCTACATATGCATATTCTACTCTATAATACTTTCAATTATTATTTTGAATAGTAAATATTATCTACCCATATATTTACCCATCTTGTGTTCATCTTTATTCCTTGACTCTTATACTTCAAACAGAAATAATTTTCCTTCTACCTGAAGAAATTGTTTTAATGTTTTTATTGCAGTTCTGTTAACCACAAATTTCCTCAGTTTCTCTTTATCTAAATGTTTTTATTTCACCTTTACTTTCTGAAGCATAGTTTTACTAGGTAGAATAGAATTTTAGGCTGATACAGGTAGCAGAGAGAGAGAGAGAGAGAGAGAGAGAGAGAGAGAGAGAGAGAGAGTGTGTGTGTGTGTGTGTGTGTTCCAGTACCTGATAGATGTCAGCCTGATGACTTACAGATTCCATAGACTATCAAGAAGTCACTTATCAATCTTTGTGCATTTAAAGTTAATTTACCTTTCTGGAGACAGCAAGGAGAAGAATTTCCCTTGGAATTGATAAAATGCTCTGTAAATAAACTAAAACACATAGAAATACACATTTTAAATGGAGGAAAAAATGAACAAAAATGTGGTGTGTGAGAAAAATAAGTAGCAAACAGGCAGACAAATTCCAACATTTTAAAAAGTCACATTGTGGAACAATTTCATTCAAAAGGCAGAAATTACCAGACTGATGAAAAACAGATCCATTTAATCTATAATTACTTAGAGGGAAATGAGAGGGAGGAGGGGGCAGGGGTATGAAAATGGTGGAATGAGACAGACATCATTACCCTATGTACTTGTATGATTACACGAATAGTATGAATCTATATCATGCACAACCATAGAAATAAAGAGTTGTACCTCGTTTGTGTACAATGAAGCAAAATGCAGTCTGTAAAAATAAAAAAAATTTTAAAATAATTAATTAATTAATTAAAAAAAAAAAAAAGAGAGACACCTTTAAATTCAAAGACACAAACAGGTTGGCAATAAAATGATGAAAAAGTTGCACTGTGCAAACTGTGACCATGAGAGACATGGAGTGTCTGTCATGAGACAAGGCAAAACAGACACTAATGCAGACAGATTATTATTTACAAAAAGAAACATTACATAATTATGAGAGGATCAATAACATAAAATGATACAATAATCGTAAATGTTGCACCTACTTTTATACATGCATATAGAGTCCCAAAGCAAATAAATTAAAAACAGAAAAAATCAAAGAAGAAATGCAAAATTCAACAATTATGGTTGGATATTTCAACTGTTGACATTTCAATAATAGAACTAGATAGAAAATTACACAGGGTATAGAAAACAGACAACAGTGTCTTCTAACTTGACTGACCTTTATGGAGCAATCCACCCAAAGGTACAGAATAAATGTTATTTTCAAGAACACATTAAAAAATTCCCCACAGGGCTGGGGATATAGCTCAGTTGGTAGAGTGCTTACCTCACATGCACAAGGCCCTGGGTTCAATCCTCAGCAACACACATGCGCGCACACACACACACACACACACACACACACACACATACACACACACACACAAATATTCCCCACAAAACAACTCTCAATGAATTTGAAGAGACTTAATTCATATAAAATTTGTATTCTAAACACAAAAGATTAAAACTTGGAATCAGTAATGAAAGAAATTTGGTGAATTCCCAAATATTTGGAAATTAAGCAATACAGTTCCAAATAATTTGTAACAAATAAGAAGTCACAAAGGAAATTAGAAAATGTTTTGAACTTATCAAAATGAAAGCACAACATATCAAAATTCATGTAACATAATGAAACTCATACTAAAATAGAAATTTATAGTTTTGGGAACTTAGATTTGTAGAAAGTGAAGTTCTCAAATCAGTCACCTAAATCTTTACCTCAAGAAAATAGAAAAAGAAAAGCTAATTAAATAAAAAGAAATCAGAAGGTTGTATATAATGAAAAATAAATGAAAAAGACATCAAAAGGGAAGTAAAGAAAATGATCAGAGTAGGAAATAGTGAAATAGAAGCAGGAACACAATAGAGAAAACCAAGGAAACTGAAAACTGATTCTTTTAAATGACCAACAAAATGGCAAACCCTTAATCAGACTCAGCACCACCACCAACAAAAACAAACAAACAAACAAAAAAAACAGAAGACAAGAGATTGCCAAAACGAAAGGCAGAATGTAAGTAACTACTGCTGCTGTTGAAATTTAAAGAGTGATGATGGACTGTTAGGAAAAAACCTTTTGCTCAGCAATTAAAAATGGGCACATAGAAAAATTAACAAAAATGACTCAAGAAGAAAAAGAAAATCTTGATTAACAAATAATAAATTGGTAAGTTCCATTACATATTTAATTTAATACTACAAATATTACTTAAACTTTCTCAGAAAATAGCAGGTAGAGGAACACCTCTCAGTTTATTCTATAAGGTCAGAATTACCTTGATATTCAAACCAGAACAAGACATCACAAGGAAGAGAGCTAAAGATCAATATCTCATGAAATACAATTAACTATCTGTAAATCAGGAAGTGGGCCCTCACCAGACAAATCTGCTGGCACCTTGATCTTGAAGTTTCCAACCTCCAGAAATATGAGCAAGTTTGTTTTTCTATTTTCTTGAGGTAAAGATTTAGGTGACTGATTTCAGTACTTCACTTTCTACAAGCCTATGGGTGCCATTTGTTATAGCATTCAGAACTAAGACACACACTAATATTGAGAAAAAGGGAAAATTGTTTGCTCCCACTACTTTTATTCTACATTGTACTTGAGGTGCCAGCCTATACAAAAGGCAAGGGAAAGTCATGCAGATTGTAATGGAAGTGGTAAATCTCTCTTTATTCACACAAACCTCTACATAGTTTAGTTTTCTGACTTCTCTGCCATCTTTTATGACCTTGGAACCACAGTTCTCTGGGGTCAAAATTTCTGGATAGACTTAATTGCTTGGTTGAGAATTTAAGAGTGTTATTTTCTATAAGGTGGAATCTGGAACATGATCTTGGGAATGATTTGGGGTCATCAGGTCACTCTCACGCTCATAAAATGTTAAAATTATTTTCTTTTCTTGCTTATTAGATACAATTTTGATTGTTGCACTTACATCATTGCTTTATAAATTGTATCTCTTTTCTGCTAGAAGTTGCATCTCTAGAGACAAAGCATACTCCTCTACCTTTTAAACATAGCCTCATATATATGTACAAAAGAAGTTTGATGAATGAACGAGTAAATGAATTAATCACACATGTCCTGAAATAACTAACTCTAAGGTTAAAAAATATCCAAAAGAGGTGTACAAGATACATTAATAATCTGTAAGTCTCCTAATGAATTCAACATGTTTCCTGATCAGAGCCTCAACTAATGCAGCTCAGTTTATCCCAGGTCAGGTAGAGCTCTGAACCTCCTTGTCCATCAACTACCTCACCGTGATGTTCTTCCTGCAAGAAACATCACCAAACTCTTTCTATTGTTTATTTGTTTGTTTCTGGTTAGGAGACAGAGGAAGATCTGCCTTTCTGTTTGTCAATCCTCTGGTGCCCTAGCCCTTTGATGAGGAAAGAGTCTCACCTGAATAACTATTGGGTTTCAGCTCTGGGGAAGAAATCTTAGAAAGTGGACAAGACAGAAGAGTGATTTTAGTGAGGAGTAGAGAAAACGGAACATGGCAAGTGGATACATAAGAATTAGGAAGAGCCAGAGCTTGGGGTAGTGAGAAATTCACAATAATATGCATACCCTGCTGAGAGTAGAATTTGAATTGAATGGACCCTGAAAATACAGGAGGAATTAAACTGAGGGAAAAGTTAAGTTTTTGCTTAGCTTTATATTCCATGCTCTAATTTATTCAACTGAATTGTTTTTATTAGATAATTTACTTGTTTCTATTTTCAGGGTTATAAGCAATCCTGTGACAAGCAACATATACACACATTTTTTCACACATAACAAGTCATTTTCTCAGGCAAAATTCCTCAGTCTTGAATTCTCTGACAATGCTGGACTGCCGTAGTTGTGGGAAAGGCATCCTCTGGAAGTCAGCCAGGGAGATTCAGCAGAGCCCAAAAGTATCATGGAGTTGACAACGATAGATTCAACTGTGCTACCTAGAGGTGAAAGAAGCTTAGGTAGATTTATAAAATTCTATTTATCACATCAGTGGAAGATTAGGTAAACATCATTCTACCAGGTTTCATTTGGATTTCTAAAGTTCTTGGCAAGTATAAGATGTCTAGGTTTAGATAAAAAAACTAATTACTCATTCTCATGAACAGAACATTACCATAAATTCTAATTTCAGATTTTCCTACAGTCAGACTGCCAACTTCAGATTAGCATCTGTGGGTTGCTATCAGAGTTTACAAAGCAATCACATAATTTGACAAAAATTGGCCAACACTTACAAGAAGTGTTGTGTTATGTTGTTGTTATCATGTATATTTCAATGTTTATTCCAAGATAACTATTCTTTTTAGATAGAGAAATAATTCACATTTCACCAGGTATTAAACAAAGCAAATGTGAACTAAATGGCACAATATTTCAAGTCATTCTAGCATTTTACTTTTTGGCACCCTGAATAGATTGACACCCCGAAGAGCTGTTTTTTCTTTCCCTTATTCTTATCTTATACTCACAGCCTTCTTAGGATCCTAGTATAATGAAAAGAAGGGTAAAGTTGTAAGTTAGTCATAAGTTGAAAGGGTTTTTTTATCCTTAAGAAATCAGGTAACCTAATAAAAAATATAATGTAATAACTCAAAAATGGAATATTTCAAATCAGGCATCTAGGTCAGAGAAACTGCTTTTTCTCAATGGCCAGCAAGAGTATAACTAGCTCCTGCTCTTTCCATATTGCTAGATTATTACTCCTGGAGTCATAATCATAGTCCTTATGATACAATTTCCCAACAGATGTGCAGTGGATAGATCTCAAGTGGGCCCACTGAACCCTTAGCTTTCCTGATATCCAGGCCAGGACTGTCCAAGTTGGTCACTTCTTTCCAGAAGCTGATGTGAGGCCTTCAGCTGGTGGCAAACCACATTTGGACTGATGGTGGCCCAGAAAACCCGCAATCCACTGAAAAGTTCCACAAGTGCTCTGCCAACTGCACTGTAGACTGCTGCTGAAGATGAATGAAGAATCCTCAGAACTGCTAGAGGAATTCCTTTTTTTTTTTGCCCAAGAGCAAGGCATAGAGTTTAAAGATGGACCACTGGGCATAGTGGTGGGAAAGTCAGATAGAAATCCTAAGCCAGATAGAAACCCTAGCAGACACAGCTTCATATAATAACTCAAATATCTGTCTTAAAAAATTTCAGATATTTGTCACTTGAAATTCCATGGAAAAGAGACTATCAGTGTACCCAAAAATGCCACCAATGAAACATAAGCCCTGTGGAAGTAGGAAGAAAAATTGTAAGAACATTATGAAACAATGATACTTTTCTTTGGTGTGATGACATGAACTCTCAGACTCTCTCCACAACTTGGTATACACTCCCCTGTGTAATCCCCTGCCCTTCAGAGTGGGTTGGACTACCTCAGTGTTGAGGGTATTTCATCTCTGTGGCTAATGATGAAAGACTTTGACTTCACCTTGCTAGTGCACTTTCTCCCTTGCTAGCTTTGATGAAGCAAGTTGCCATAATGGGATGATCAACTAGGAACAAAGTCTTCAGCCCAACATCTCAAAAGGAGCTGAAACCCATCAACAACTAGGTAAGTGATTTTGATTTTGAAAGCAGATGCTCTTTATCAAACCTTCAGATGAGAAGATGATACCTTGATTAGAACCTTGTGAGAGACCCTGAAACAGAGGACCCACATGAACCACGCCTGGATTCCTAACCTGCAGATCCTGTAAAATAATACATGCATGCTATTTTAATCTCTTGAGATTGTGATAATTTGTTATATTGCCAAGGTTAATATACACAATATGTAAGACCATTTGCAAATCATGAAGAAAAATGCATGTCTGAATGAAAAGAAATGGATGGCAAAAAATGCAACTCAATAATTCACAGAAGTATATACTTTGAAAATTTAAAGTGTTTGTTCTTTATGTTTCATAGTTTCCTTAGCATATGAATTAGGTGTGAGGACAAAAAGTCATGTTGGGGGACATTAACTACAATATTTATAAAGATAAAGTTTTAGAAACCAATGAAGACTTTCCCATAGTGGGTACTTGTAATACAAGTATTTCTCTTATGCAGAGCATTTATTCTTTTTTCTTCTTGACATGATGCTTAGAGGTAGGCAATTCAGGAGTAGTATGAAGGCTCCATTAAATTATTAGGGATAAAGGCCTTTTAATCTTTCTGCTCTTCTATCCTGAAAGCAGTTGGCTTTCAGGGTCACCTCAGTCATATGATGACTTCTAGAGTTCAAGCCATTATGTTCTTTTTCCAGGCACAAAGGATGAGCAATAGGGGGATGGTTAAATGGCACTTGAGGGTCAGCTCAAGCCTCTGTAAAAAGCTTCCCCCAGGCCCATTCAGTGTCCCATTTGCCACTGCCAACATTTTCAGACATGTCAATCAGTGTCAAGGTGGGAGGCAGAAACTGCCCCAGAGTCTACACATGGAAACTTTAACATTAAACTATTATTGCCTAAAACTACAGGAATAGTTAATTACTCAGTGAACTCTGTGGAGCTTGAAGTAGTAAGTGCAAAAGAAAAGATTTTATCTCTATACTAAGGAATAATGGAGAATAAAGCTACTAAGGAGTAATACAGTGTTCAACTTTGAGGTTGAGATTCAAGCCTCTTTGAAGAGGGCATATTTACCACAGAAACAGAAACCTTCTGCCAGAGGCACACAGACCTGGCCAAGGAGATGGACAGTCTGTAGAAGTGGTCCAAAAATGCTAAGAATACAAGAAAGCTGAACACTCTTCAGAATTTTTCAGTGTTGAAGAGGGTGTGATGGACCAGACTATTCCATGAGAGTGGCCTTTCATGGACAGAATGTGGGAAGAATGGACTTACTCAGAAGTGGCTGCCAGAAAAGACAGTGACTTGCACTCACCACTGGAGCTCACCCATGGCTCCTGTCGTTAGGCACAGTGTTCTATAAATGTCAGTAACATTAGTTGATTTATAGTTGTTGAAATCTACTACTGATTTCCAGACTACTTATTCAATAAAATAGTGAAAGATGGAGTTTTGTGATCTTTAAATAAATATGTGCATTTGCATATTTCTCCTTTTAGTTCTATCAGAACTTGCTTTATATATTTTAAAACATTGTTTCAAGCACATAAACATACACAATTATCATATCTCCTAGATGAATGCTCCTTTCACAATTACAAAATGCTTCTCCTTATCATGTGAAATATTCTTTATTCTGAAATCTACTATTAATGTATGCTATTAATACAATCAGGTGCTACATAACAGCATTTGGTGTATTGTGAACCATACATACAATGGTTCAATTTGATCAACTAGTGATGTTGTAACCATCTTAATTTGTGCAATGACTAATTACCTAACAACACATTTCTCAGAACCTATCCCATTAAGCAGTGCGTGACTATCAAGTCATTTGAACTTTGATTAATTCAAAGCCAGGTGTTTCTTTCTCCACCCTATTATTTGACTTAATTTGATCTTTTTATTTAAAGTAAATTAATTACAAGTAACTCCCGGAAACATATCTGATGAAAGAATCATATCTAAATATTAAAACTTAAAAATAAGAAAACCCTCACCTCACTCAATTTAAAAATAGGCAAAAGACATGAACAGACACCAAAGAAGATATAAAGATGCAAGTGAGCATAGAAAAAGATGTTTACTTGTCATTAACAAATTAAAAAATAAAACAGTGGTGGCATGCTATTCCACACTGGGGAACATAGCTAAAATATGGGAAACTGTCACCACCACAGGTTGGCAAAGGTGTGGAGTGACAGGAAATCTTATTCACTGCTAATGGGAATGAAAAAATGGTACAAACTACTTTTCAAGACAGCTTGACATTTTCCTACAAACCTCACAGACTCATACAATATAATCTAGCAATTATGTTCTATATAGTAATTCTAGCTGATTTGAAAACTTATGTCTACACAATAACATACACATGTGTTGGGAGAAATCCTAGTTCTTAGATGGCAGCAGTGAACGCCTCAAGTGTGTAAGGAAAACCTTTGCATATACAGGCCTGACAGGAAAACCTGTGGAAAGGAGCGTTCTGCTTCGGCAATCTAGGAAAGTACACAACTTCCCCAAATTGATGTCGGTGTTACCAAGGGAACCAAAGGGCAGGGCTTGAGAGACCTAAGAAAAGGATGTCAATTCGGATTGGTCAAAGGTATAACCGTGGCAAATGATGAATGGTCAAGAGAAGTATAAAAGTCTTGTGTACTTCCTCAGTAAACGAGTTTGCAGGCTGCTCGCCACATGCCTGTTTCCACCCAACTTCCCAAGTCTGAGTCTTGATTCCATGCTGCTTACCCTGCATCCGAGATAGCCCGGCACAAGAAAAGCAACACACATGAATAATTGCAACAGTTTTTATTCATGATTTCCAAAAATTGGGACAACTAAAATGATCTTCATAATCTTTGTGTATAAAATAAAGAAATGGTGGTACATCCATAAACTGGCGAATCATTCAGTGACAAAAAAAGTGAGCTATAAAACCACACAAACACATGATATAACACCAAGTCAAACCAGTCCTAAAAAGCCACATCATCATCAGTTAAGTGACATGTGAAAAGGGCAAACCTATATTGACAATAAAATAATGAGTGGTTAACCAAAGCTCAAAGGGAAGAGAGGATTGATGTGTAGGTAGGGCTTGGTGGGGATTCTTTAGAGGGGTAAAATTATTCTGTGTGATACTTTAATGTAGATACGTGACATTATGCATGTCTCAAAACCCATAGAATTTAATAAATGAAGATGTTAATGCATACAAAGTTTTTAAAAAACCATTTACGTGATAAGGCAAACAAAGGAAGGAACATTGATGTAATGAGAGTACCAATTTCATTACAAACATATGAAACAACCTTACTGAAGAGGTGAGTGGCAGAAGTACTCACCAAAGTGGCACTGGAAGTGTGTAAGTCCAAACGTAAAAGGAAGTGCTCATAAGAATTGCAGTGCAGTTGATGAAGTTATTTCCCAGGAGGCTATGAGTTAACAATTCTGAATATTCCTATACATGTACACTGGAGTTGTTACAAATAAAATTGTGATAGATGGTAAGAACCAAGTGTCTCATTAGAGTGGGAATATACAGATAAAGAAGGGGAAGTTAGAATGATCCAAGTCCAATGAATAGATTTGGAAACAACACTATGAATTTATATTGAGCTTAATACAGATACAGAGAACTATGTATAAAAAATTATCAAATACATGTATGTACATGGGATAGTGGACACATATGTTTCTTTGTTCTGTCAGTTGAGATGGTCCAAAAAAAACAACATCCCAATAGCAACAAGCACAACTAATGTCCATATCTGGGTTTCTAATACCATTTGCTAATAAAAAGAATCGGAACTCCTTGAATAAATGATTGATTCTAGGACTGGGGTTTTAAATATATGGGATGATCCAGGAGCATTATGTAGTGTCAAAAAATATGTGTCCCTCCAGACAGAAAATGGAGAGACAATGAGAGTCCTACAGTGATGGGTTGTCACAGAAACACAAGCACCAACAGAAAGCACTCCCTCTTGCCAAAGTTGAATTAATTTTAGCAAAAAATTACTATTGTAGCTGGGCATGGTGGCACGTACCTGTAACCCTAACTGCTCAGGTGGCTGAGGCAGGAGTATTGCAAGTTCAAAGTCAGCCTTGGCAACTTAGTGAGGCTCTAAGCAACTTTGCAAGAACCTGTCTCTAAATAAAATATTTTAAAAAATAAAAGGTCAGGGATGTTGCTCAGTGGTTAGCACCCTTGTTTAAATCCCCAGTACAAAAAATATTAAAATTGTATTATATCCTAAAGTATATAATAAATATCCATGAGATCATAGAGGTAATCAAGGTCAACATGAACAGTGGTGAAGTCATGTTGATGATATGTACCTTTGATATGACAATATTGTGTGAATGGCATCTCTATGGGCTTCATAAAAAAATATAATAATGAGGAAAAAAACGTCAGATAAATCACACTTGAGGAACATTCTACACAATATCATACCAGTACTTCTTAAAACAGTTAAGGTTATAAAAAAACACAGAAAGTCTGAGAAACTGTTATAACCAAGAGAATGCTTTTCTAGATGAGAATGTGTAAGAGAAAAGGGACATTAATTACAAACTAACTGGAGACATCAATCCATTTGTCTTTTAGTCAGCTTTTCATCATTGTGACCAAAAGACCTGACAAGAACAACTAAAGGAGAAAAAGTTTATTTTGGGGGTAGGGAGGGGAGGCATACGGTGTCAGAGGTCCTAGTTCATAGATGGTCAACTCCATTCTTTGGGACCCAAGGTGAGGAAGAACATTATGGCTGAAGAGTGTGGCAGAGGAAAGCAGCTCAGGACATGGCACCAGGAAACAGAAAGAAAGAGAAACTCCACTCACCAGCAACAAAATATACACCCCAAAGGCACACCATCCTCTAGCCACATCCTACCTGCCTTCAGTTACCACTCAGTCACGACTTGGGATAAGGCTATCATAACCCAATCATTCCCCTCTAAACCTTCCTGCATTGTCTCACACAGGAGTCTTTGGGGGACACCATATCTAAACCATAACAGTTTGAAAACAACGTAGACTTAAAATAATGTAACCTACTAATGCGAGATGATAGTAGGAAAACTGAATGTAGGTAGAATAACATAGAAACTCTGTACTTACCAACTTCTCAAAATCTAAAGTTGTTCTAACAAAGTTAATTTGAAAAATGTGTCATAGATCTAAACACAAAATACAAAACAATAGGAGTGACTTCAGCAAGATGGTTGAATAGAAAGCCTCAAAGTCTCCTTCTCCTCCTGCAGGCAGTGACTGCACAACAATACACGGACCAATTCCTTTTGTAAGAAATCAAAAAATAAATAATAAATAATAATTTTTTTAAAAAGCAGTTAAGAGATTTCCACACCCCAGACCACCGGGGAACGGCAGTGTCAAAGCCAATAGGAAAACATTTGGCATTCACTTTCCACAATCCCTTCTCTTGGCTCAGCATGACATGATGGGAAGAAAATTCCTCAATTCTGACTTCTTCCTAGGAAGAGAAAAAATAAATAATGATACATATATATAAAATTCAGAATTGGGGTGGGAGGTAGGAGCTGTCCAAGGGATTGATTTCTATCTTACCTAAATGTGAGCACTGAAAGGAAAGGGCACTAGACTAGGTTGGGAGTCACCAAACTCTTTTGATAGTTTAGAGTTGAATACATACAGTCACCAAGTCCTTCCCCTCAGTTCAGCAGGGAACAAGAAAGAGAAAAAAATCTTCTCAACTTCCCTAGGGAAGGAAAGAGTTGGAGCAAGTATACGGGTTTCAACTTTGTAGGGAGCTGCCTGAGTGACTATTTTTTGACTTTCTTTTCTTAGAATATTGATGGGACTCAGCCTGATCTGATTTCTTGAGGACTTTGAAAACAAAAGAGAGTTGGCTGACTTACGGCTGCTCCAGAAGACCTGCAATACAGTAGGCAGAGGCCAAGAGAGAACAGGGCCTCTCCCTTAGGAGGAAGGGAGAAAGAGAAGATGGGGCATGTACTGGAAGTCCTGGCTTTCCGACAGTCTGTGAAGGGACTCGTTTATGTCTTGGCCATCTCAGCACTTAATGCAACCTGACATACTCTAGAACCTTGGAAGTCACGGAGAACAAAAGAGAGAAAGTTGGCTGGTACCAGCTCCAGAGAACTTACACTACTACAGATTACAAAGACAGCAAGATGTTATAAGTTCCTGGAGGGTGGGGGGATCAGCAATTCCCTCTAATTGGTAGCTTTGCACAAGCCCAGGGAACACACATCCACAAACAGATTTAAAATGTCTGTTTAAGCTCTAGCTGGGGTGACTGGTGAAGGTCTTTCCTATATGGACCCAGTCTATAAAGACTGAGAGAAGAGGTCATTTTTCAAATGTGCAGATCCCAACAAAATCAATGTGCATGAAGAAACAGGGAAATAAAGACTAAAGGAACAAAATAAATCTCCAGAATTCAAACTCCACATAAATGAAGAAATATGGATTATCTGACAACAAATTCAAAATACTCACCATAAATATGTTCAGGGAGATCAGGAAGTGAAGCTTAAATAAATATAAGAAAATCAACAAAGATACAAGAAATTTTAAATAACTGAAAAGAAATTTTGAAACTGAAGAATACAATAATTAAATTGAAAAAAATAGTCTCTAAAGGAGATCAACAGCAGATTTGATATAAAGAAGAATTAGTGAATTTGAAGACAGGTCATTTGAAATTATCCTCAGGAACAAAAGGAAAAAGAGTGAAAAAGAGATTAAGGGATTTATGGACACCATCAAGTTTATAAATATAAGCATTGTGGAAGTTCAAGGAGAAAGGAGAGAAAGAAGAGCAGAAAATTATTTTGAAGAAATAATGGTCAAAAATTTTCCAAATCAGAATAAGAAGATGGACATACAGATTTAAGAATCACAATAGACCTTAACTGGTCTATTAATATTAATTCTTAATATTAATGTAATTATTAACTGGTCCATTATTATTAAATCTGAAGATGTCCACACAAAGGCACATTATAATCAAATTGTCAAAATTCAAATACAAAGAGAGAATTTCAAAACATCAAGACAAAAGTGATTCATAATATACATGGGAGCCTCCCTAACACTCCACGGATTTTTACGTGAGACTGGGTGATATATTTTAAGAACCAGAAGAAGATGCTAACCATAAATATGCTCATGGAGCTCAGGAAGTGAAGCTTAAATAGAGACAAGAAAATCAACAAAAATATGGAAATTTTAACTTTGAGAAAAAATAACCCTACCAAGAACACTGTATCTGGCAAAGTTATCCTTTAAAATCAAAGGAGATGTGATGTTAGCAAGATGATGGAATAGGAGGTCCCCAACTTTAGTCTCCCTCACAGAAAGATCAGTAAGCAACTACCCATAGACAATATTCCATTTGTGAAGATCACAGAATCTGGGTGTGGTAGGAGAATCCCTGTTAAGGTTTGGATATGAAGTATTGACGTATTCCTCCAAATGTTCCTGTGTTAATGCAGCAATATCCACAGGTGAAATGGTTGGACTGTGAGGGCTATAACCTAGTCAATTCACCTCAATTTAAATGGACTGGTTTGGTGGTAACTATTGGCAGGTGGGACATGGTTGGAGGAGGCATGGCCTGGAGGTTCATCTTCCCTATGGCTCCTGCCTTACTTTCCTTACTTTCTCTGCTTCCATAAATGTAGCAGCCCTCCTCCACCACACTCTCCTGCCATGATGTGCTGCCTCACCTTGGGCCCAGAGAAATGAAGTTGGCCATCTATAAACTGAGACCTCTGACACCATGAGCCCCAAAAAAACTTTTCTTCTTCAGTTTGTTCTTGTCCAGTACTTTGGCCATAGTGAGTCAAAGCTGACTAAAGCTTGGACATGGTCCCCTTAAACTAGAAGAAATGAGAAAAAATTATATTAGAAACATGGAGTTTCTAATATCATTTTGACAGGGTGCCACTCCCTCAGGCTAGCACAACATTCATATTGAGAGGTCCCCCGGTCCTAAGGTTTCTCCAGTCAGAGGAGAAGAAAGTCTAAGACAAGCATTCAGTTTCTTCAGTGTTGCGGGGCCCTTTCTGGAAGTACCACTTCTATCTGACCTCATAGGAAAACTGAAGAAATTGGTAGGGCTACACCACCTATAGTCTTCTAGGAACAAAAGGGGGACAATGCTAACAACCACTAGTAAATAGGTTAAGGTGGTGGCACCATGTCCCTACCAGCAGCATTGTCTGGTCATACAACTCCGTTATCAGCTCCAAATACATGAATAACTGAGTAGATGGCCCCATTTGGCCAGAGATTAACAGCTGATAGTTTATTCTGACTGAGGAACCCAGTCAGTGGTTCATCACAGCCATGGAAAATAGCTATCAGCCCCACCTGGGTAGGGAGCCAAGTCAGAATCCCTGGAAAACTAAGGAGCATAGTTCATGAACCCATCTACCTATGGTGCCCAGTCAGCCAGACTCCAGTTGTAGAGTATGACCCCCAAACCACACCTACTACAGGATAATATGTCCAAAATCTTAAGTGGGATGATATATTCAAAACACTGAAATTAAAAAATTGTCAAATAGTAATCCTATACCCAGCAAAATGATTCTTCAGAAATAAATGAGAGATAAAATCTTAACCAAAAGAACAAAAGCTGAAAAATTTGTTACTAGACTTTCCATGTAAGAAATGCTAAAGGAACTTCTTCAATCTGATATAAAAGATGCTAATTAGTTGTGATGGGCTGACAGATCTGACTCCATGAGAATGTTATAGGCCAGATTCTAAGGGAAATGACTAAACAGACTCCATTTTGCTGAGACTCCATGTTATGTAGGAAATAAACTTCTCCCATGGGAACACCCCACCTCTGTGCCCATCATCAGTTACTTGGTGTGACATGTTTAATAATATACAATGGCAGCTCCTATGTAGTAAAGAATTGCTCTCTTTTGATTCCTATTGCTCCTAAACAATGTACCATGTAAACAGTAATTGTGTGGATGTTAGCAACCATTCTTTAGTTTGTACCTAGGTAAGGGTCATTTTGATCCACTTCCCCTCTGTCGATGATCTCATGATGTTAATGTGTAACTTCAAATCATAGCAACAGACACTTATGATTGATGTGATTTTTGGTATAAGAACCCCTACAACCCTGTGGTCGGGGCTGTTCTCCCAATAGACATTTTTTGGGACATTGTGTGAGACAGTCAGCCGGCCAGCTTAATAAAGACTCTCAAATTTGGACTTCTCAGTGGTGATCAGTCTGTTCTTAAGTTGTGCCCCATAACATAGTAATGTAAAACACATGAATGTATAAGATTTACTTTTGAAGTTAAATACGCTCATAGTTAGAATTCTCTAATATTGTAATGTTGGTGCATATATCATTTTCAATGTTAATACAAATGTTAAAAAAGAATTAAGTAATAATTTGCATTATCATTATTCATAATAATCTATTGTGCATGCAATATAAAAATATGCAAATTGTAACATCAGTCTAAAATGTGATAGATGAGGAATTAAAGGTATGGAGTTATTATCTGTAATCAATGTTATGTTATCAGCTTAAAATAAGATATTATAACTATATATTTTACATAGACTTTATGAAAACCTCAAAGAAAAAATATGTAGTAGATACACAAATTATTAAGATACCACCACAAGAAGTCATCAAATTACAAAGAAGGACAAAAAGAGAAAAAGGAAATAATAAAGGAACTGCAAAAGAGTCTGAAAACAATTAACAAATGACACTAGTCCATACGCAATAACAACTTTCAATGTAAATGTATTAAATTCTTAAAAGACGTGAACTAGTTGAATATTTATTTTTAACAATATTCAACCACAAGCTGCCTTCTAGAGACCCACTTCAACTTTAGGGACACACGAAAGGTAAAAGTTGAAAACTGGAAAAAGATCTACAATGCAAAAGGTAACCAAAAGAGAACAGGGTTGGCTATATGTGTATCAAACAAAATAATCTTTCTCAAGAGACAAAGGATACTGTGCAATGACGAAAGACTCAATTTGTCAAGAGGATATAAAATTGTAAATACTTATGTTCCCAACGTTATAGCACTTAAATATAGTCATGTGCCTCATGATGACATTTCAGTCAGAGACAGATCACACGTGAGAGTGTTTGTTGCCTAGTGATGTCATAACTTTTAGTTTAAATAAATTACCGTCTATAATGTCTGTTATCTAATCATGTTAGAATATTATCACCTCAATAATGCAGAAAAATTGACCAAATACAACGCCTCAATAAATTAGGTTTTGAAGGAAGTATCATAATTAATTATTAATCATAATACAAGCCACAGGTGACTATGATTAATACATTAATCATAATACAGGCCACAGATGACAAACCTGCACCTAACAGCATACCCAGCACTGAAAGTTGAAAGTTTTTCCTCAAAAACCAGCAGAAAGACAAGGGTACCCACTCTTACCACTTCTACTGAACCTATTACTGGAAGTCCTACCTGCTACTACCCTCTAGTTGTTGCTATTCTACTCTCTACTTCTGTGATATCAAAATTTTTGTTTTATAAAAACATGTGATATTTGTCATTCTGTGCCTGGCTTATTGCAACTAACATAATATTCCCCAGTTTCACTTATTTTGCTGCAAAATGACAGGATTTCATTCTTTCTGTGACTGAATGATATTCCATTGGATGGATGGATATATATATATATACACCTCATTTTCTTCATTCATTCATCCATTGCTGGACCTCTGGGTATTCCACATCTTGGTTATCATGAACAGTTCTGCAATAAACATTGTGAAGAGCAATGTTTCTTTGACATACTGATTCCAATTCCTTTGGATATATATCCAGAAGTGGATTAGCTGGATCATATGGTAGTTCGTTTCTAACTTTTTGAGGAACTTTCAAACTGGTTATACTAATTCATACAACAGTGTCTGAGATCTCTCTTTACTCTGCTTCCCTTGCAGCATTTGCTATTTTTTATCTCTTTGATAAAGGCCACTTATTGGAGTGAGATAAGATCTCATTGTGGCTTTGATTTGCATTTCCCTGATAATTGGTGTTAGCATTTGCAATACTGGGATAAAAATACCTGACAAGGACAACATAAAAGAATTTGGGGGCTCATGGTTTCAGAGGTCTATGGTCCCAAAGCAAGGTAGCACACAATGACAGTAAGGCATGGCAAAAGAATGCTGCCTTTTTTTTTTTTCTACCAGGGATTGATCACTGGACTACTGAGCCACATCCCCTGCCCTATTTTGTATTTTATTTAGACACAGAGTCTCACTGAGTTGCTTAGTACCTTGCTTTGGCTGAGGCTGGCTTTGAACTCATGATCCTCCTGCCTCAGCCTCCTGAGCCACTTGGATGTTGTTCCATTTATCAGAGCCAGGAAGCAGAGAGCAAGGAAGGGGAAAGGGGCCACAGAGAAGGTGAGCCCTTCCAGAGCATGCCCCCAGTGATTCACCTCCTCCAACCATACCCCACCTAACTACAGTTACCAGTCATCCCATTTAACTAGGATGAACTCATTAGGTTACAGCTCTTACAATCCAATAACTTCACCTTCAGACAATTCCTGCATTAACACAGGAGTTTGGGGGAGGTGCCTCATATCCAAACCATTACATTCCATCCCTGGTCCCCAAAAAGCATCATTCATCAATCTCACAACGCAAAATGCGTTTAGTCCATCTCCAAGAATCCCACAGTCTTAATAGTTCCAACACTGCCATAAGTTCAAGTCCAAAGTCTCCTCTGAAATTCAAGGCAAACTGTTAGCTGTGAGCCCCTGTAAAAACTCAAAAGCAAGTTACATATACCCAGTATACGGTGGCACAGAGTAAACACTCCCATTCCAAAACAGAGTAAAAGGGGCATAAAAGAAGGGATAGAACCCAAATAAAACCAAAACCCAACCTGGCAAATGGGTCCCTTAATTCCATGTACAGGACACAAGGTGGTGGTTTATTTGTTGCTCTGTAGTCTAGCTTGATTGGATGGCTTGGGAAGGCATGCACTGGCTGGAGGTCATCATGTGCATGAGGGTAGAAGTGCATTACCAAGCTTCAACATATCCTCCCCACCCCATTTCCTCTCCCACTTTTAATTCACTCTCTGTTGTGCAGAGAGTCTCAAGCCTTTCTAGGAATTTATCAGGGAAATTGATTGTCATTAGCCACAGCTTCCCTGGAGCTGTGGATGCTAGCAGAGTTGGTTACTTCCCATTGTTCAGGTTTTAGCTCCTGTGTCACCCCAGGAAAGTACAACATGACAATCCTAGCTAAAGAATTCCTCATCACTTCCTGTCATAGTTTCTTATTTTTTTCATCCTCATAGCACTTATTACCATATGAAATGCTTTATTATTGGCTTATTGTGTATTTACTAAGATGTAAGCCTATGGGCATGAAGTTTGCTTTTCTTATTCATGGCTATATCTCCACTGCCTCTACTCATACCTGTAAAATGAGTGGTGCTAAGATATTTGTTGAATGAAGACATAGTCACAAGACACTGGGCAGGGTGGAGATGAGAGATGCTACAGAGTCAGCTCAAAATTCAAATAGCCAAGGCTCAGTACCATTCCCAGAACTTGTCCTCATCCAAAACTCAAATTCATTTAACCCACCCTGTTCAAGTCTAGAAAATCTAGGATAACGTGATCTCTCTCACCAACATTTGCTTTGCCTCCAGTTCCTATGTTCCTGGTTTGTTGATTGCTACATGTCTTTGGTACATTTCATATTCACTGTATCTCCTGATCTCCCCAAGCACAATGCTATGATTGTGATCCTCTCCCTGCCTTACGGTCATCCTGCCCACCTGTCTGTGTTTCAGAAGAATACAATAGATAAGGTCAAAGAAAGAGTTATAAATATGGAATTGAAGAAAAAAATTCCTCTTACTTGCCACTTGGGGAAAAATTGCTATTTTGCCACAGGACAGGGCTGTGTCAGGATCTTGTCTGATCAAACCCTGACCATCCGTGCAAGGATTCAGAGTAGATGGCTTTGAAGGACTGTCTCATGGGTGCCTGCACTCTCTGCCTCAAATGTCTATAATATGGGATGCCAAGCTGGTAGTTCAGTCTCAAATTCTTTTTAGGCTAAAAGATGATTCACTTGAATGAATCAACAATAAATTTTAAAAGAATGTTTTTGTCCTCTGGTATTTTATTAAGCATAAGTGAACACCTGACTCAGAAGCAGAATGAAGAGAAGTTGGAGGGATGCTGGACAGAACCACCAGCTGGACTGGTCAAAACCTAAGTACCAGAGTGCCACCTACAGGTAAAACTAGTACTGCAGCATTTTTAAAGGCTGCTCATTTCAAAGCCAGGAGAGAAATTTACTCCTGGAAACCCCTAAGTGGTGAAAAATCTTATCATCACAGCCTTGTCCTATGGCAATGATGAAGTAAGCAAGTTCTTCATATCTTAAGTCAAACCTTCACCTTCCTGACCACTGCACACCACAGTAACTGTCCTTTCTCTGACAGATCCTACTGTCTCGTTTTTAACATTCATCAGTCCCAAATCTTTCTTTCACAAATATTTCTCTTGACATATGCTTTGTGCCAGACTCTGTGGCTCTGGTGATTCACAAGTTAGTTCCTGGGACAGAAGGGTCTTCGTCCATCTGACAGTGTCCCTCCACATGAGAGGAGCACTCTGTATATCTCCGAAAGGTGCACCCTACCCTTTTCAGAAGCAGATCCTCTAAAAGAACATATCTCATCCTCTCCAGAACACATGAACCTTTGCAGGTGTGTAACTTTATACAGTGAAAATCATCAGTTTGAATGTCAATGAGATATGTTATTGAATCTTAGCTCTGTCATTTATGAAGTGTGCAGACTACTGAAACTTGGCTAAATTAATGATCTTCTCAGACATTTTATTTCCCTGATTGTTAAATGGGATGATAAAACCTACCTAATGGTGTTATGATAAGGATCAGTAATGGTGTTTATTATTTATATACAATCTAGCATAATTCTTGAACCAAAGTATTAAGAAAATATAAGCTTATACTATTATGATAATAATCAAAATTCTAATGATGAGATTAACTCAATTTTGCAAAATAGTTCTGAATATTACATTATGTCCACATGTGTGATAGATTGCCAAGTAAGACAGTTTAGTTTTATTTTTTGTTTTGTTTTGTTTTGTTTTCTTTCATCAAAAGAAACAGTTAGCCTCAGCAATTTAGCAAAACCCTCAGCAACTTAGTGGACCCTGTCTCAAAATAAAAAATAAAAAGGAATGGAATGTAGCTCATTCAGTGGTAAAACACCCCTAGGTTCAATCCCTAGCACAAAAAGAGAGAGAAACAGCTTTTGGTTTCTGACAGTTGTAAGTTTTATCAGCTTGAAAAAGATCTTTTTATTTTTCTCTGAACCTTTTAGTTGTATACCCTCGTTATTGTAAACAAAAGGTCATAAAGTAGACACTGGGACATGGACTTGCTGCAACAGGATTCTCCAAGATTTATGATGATTGCCCTTTGGGAAATACCCCCACATTTGGCTACTCAGGAACAGGGGCTAAATTTGTACAAGGTCAAGCCAGTCTCTCCTTCTGACAGTCATCAAGATTAGACTCTCTCTCCTAGATCATCAAACCCTTCGTACGACACATGCTCTTGGAAAAGTCAGGGAAGGTGGTGTTTTAGGCAGACAAGCCTTGCACAATGACACGAAAATAAAGCAATGCGACCTAGTTTTACACCTCAGGTGCAGGCAGCACATCTGGTATGTGGCAGCACGCAGTCAACGGTGGTTCTTGTTACTGATATTATTGTTCCACATGGTTTCTTGCTAATCCAATCCAGAGCTCATGTCCTCTGGCAGCAGCCTCATCTGGGCTCAGTCAGCAACCTCATGGTGAATGCTCACTCAGTGGCAAGACCAGAGGACAGCGGGGGAGAGTGCAGGGCAGGGTGGCCCAGCCAGACCGACAACACAGACCCAACTCAGAATGCTCAAATGTCTTTCACATAGTTCCTCCTTTGAGGTTACATGGTTTTCCCCAGCACAGAAACACCAGAGAAGCATTTCCAAATAATGCTTACCCCTTGGGCATTTCTAATAGTGTTGTAAGTGGCATGTCTAAAGGGTAACTGCCCATGTTGAAGGTTGTTTCTCCTTTGTCTTTTCCCCCACCATTGATGAATTTCATGCACAGGGTGAACCAACAGAGAAGGGAATGAAGTAATAGTGCTTGTGGATGTGACAAAGTCCAGAAGCCTGGAATCATCTCCTCAGTGAGTTGCACTTTCTCTCCCAGTGGACTTTCCATGTTTTCTACGTGAATAACATGCTTTTAAGTGCTGAAAAACACAATGGTCACCCTAACAAAATGGCAACTTGAAGGTAAACTGCCATCGCTGATTCGCATCTCCGTAGTGCAGGTCTCTTTCTAATGCACACTTAATTACATTTAGAGGCATGGGGAATACTTAATTACATTTAGAGGCATGGGGAATAAATCATATTCCCCTGGTCTGTTGTTACGATCACCTTATAGATGCAGACTTCCAGGTCTATCTTTAGGTTTATTGGTGACAAATATCAGTTCATTGTCCTAATGGTGAAATAACATCAACTGCCACAGGATACAAATTTAGTGAAGTTCCTCAAAACCTCACTAACCTCTGAATCATAGGCAACAAGAATTTAAGGGTCCAGAAAAATAGCCCACGTCTTCCTCAGCCTCCGAGGCACGTTGGAATTGCCTGGGGAGCTTTTTAAAAATGCTATGTACAGGTCCCACCTCATACCCATTAAGGCAGACTCTGTAAGGACAGGGCCTAGTTATTAGTATTTTTTTAAACTTCCCAGGTGATTAATAAATGCAGCCTAGAATGAACAGAGCAATATTAAACAACCAGAGATTACACAGGCAGAGACTTTGAGACCCACAGCTGAGGGCCACTAGCGCAGGATTCCTAAGTTGGTTCCCTGAACCCCTGAATGACTCACCCCTGACTCCAGGTCTCTACCTCACTCACTAATTAATCAAATTGTATGGAGCACCTACTATGTGCCAGAAACTCCATTCCTGGAAAATCCTCCTACCTCTTAGGTCGCCAAACTTTTTCCACTTCTTTCTAAAAGGCATTGCGAGCACACAGGAGGAATAAGTCCCAGTGTCCTACTGCACAGAAGGGTGACTATACTGAATAATAATGTATTGTATATGCCAAAAAGGAAGGGAGGATCTGGCATGCTCTCACCATAAAAAATAATAAGTATTAGGTGATGGATATGCTAATTACTTGAATTTGATCATTTCATTATGCCTGTGTGTATTGAATCATCACAAATATATACAATTATGATTTGTCAATTAATTTTTAAATTTTTTTGTAAAGCATTGCCTCCTAAAAGCAGTTTCTTTTGACTGACTTGACCACCAGAGGGAGCCAAGTGCCCCACTCATTTTTGAATAAACACAGGGTGGACAATTGAAGCAGGGGGCTAACAGAAGGTAGAAGGCAGGCCCTCCAGGGAGCAGGAAAGTGACCTCTGAGACTGGGCCTGAGACACTGCTGCCCACCTGAGGACCACTGGCCACTCCAAGTACAGCAGGCTTGGCAGGCAGGCCCTCCTGGCTGATCACCTCCAACCATCAGTCTGTGAAACCACCCTAGAAGGTAGCATGAGAGTCGGATGTGGCCAAACTATGTGTGCCTTGAATACAGCAGGGGCCCAGTCAATATTAAGTCCTGTATTCTGAAGTGCACTCCCCTACTTCCTCCCACACTTTCTTGCAGATTGGCCTATTTTCTCTTTTCTGATAAGCTCCATGATACAAGGAAAGCCTGAGCCCAAAGCAATCACATCTTCATCGTGGGTAGCCATTTAGCTTGTCAGAAAAGCTGTCCCCCTTTTAAGCTATAACTTGGCTCTCCATAATGATTCTGCCCTCAGGTCACCAGAGACCTGAATTCTTCTCCTCTTCAGATTTTAACCAACAAACCCTTCCCGCCCTAGTAAGAGGTCCCCAATTTTTGGTTCCCACAGCTGAAGATCCCTGTTTTAGTGGCAAGCAGGGCTGAGGCCAAGGGACACTCCTGTGTGGTGGTCTGCACACTGTAGGCTCTTAGGCACATCCCTTGGGGTCGCAGGTCAGCCTGCTGCTTCCTGTCTGTCTACCTGGTGGCTGCCTCCAGCTGCCAGATCATTTTCCCATGAATGGTACAAAAGACCAAGTTCACTAAGATTAGAAATTTGTAGTTGGGATTTGGACCCAAAGCCAGACCAGCTCCCCTAGGCCCCTCCTCCCAGTCCATTCCCTCTGCCTCCCTTCCCTCCCTTTCTCCAACACACAGGATGGAGTCTCTCTGTTGGCCAATGCCCAAAGAGCTCAGCTCTCTTCATCATGAAAACCACTCTTAGGGTTCCAACTCCTTCATTCTCCTCCAGGAGAGTGCAAAACAGTTCCCAAATGATTAGTCACATTTCCACTCTCAGCCTGGCACCGCCAGAGTCGGCGACCAGTAGCGGGAGTGACTGATCTCTCCCAGGGCTGGGATGAGAATGCACTTTTCCTGCCACACATCTCAACTTCCCTTCCTTGCTCCCTCCCAGTACACACAGACACACAAAAAAGAATATACACACACAGAGACACACACAAAGACACACAGACATGCACAGAGACACATACAGACACACATGGAAACTCGTTCACACACACATATGCAAAGACACACACACACACACACATGCACACACGCACACTGCTTTACCACACAGCCTCAGAGAGCTAATAAACTCTGTTATGGTTTAGGCTCGAGGTGTCGCCCAAAAGTTCTTGGGTGAGACCATGCAAGGGTTAGAGGTGCAATGATTGGGTCACAGGTCTCAACCTAATCAGTGCATTCATCCCCTGATAAGGATTAACTGGCGGTAACTGTAGGCAGGTAGGATGTGGCTAGCGGAGTCAGGTCCTGGGTGCATGCCTTTGGGGTACATATTTTGCCCTTGCTGAGCAGAGCAGTCCCTCTGCTTCCTGGTACCATGTTCCCAGCTGCTTTCCTTCACCACACTCTTCTGCCCTGGTGTTCTTTCTGCCTCACCTCAGGCCCCTAGGAATGAAGTAGGAACATGAAACCCAAAACAAACTTTTCCTCCTCTAAAATTGTTCTCATCAGGTCTTTTGCTCACCGCAACAAAAAAGATGACTAAAACAACATCCTTGGGCAGAGGCACTGTCCCTGTTTCATCCCTGAATCCCCAGCAAAGTGCCTGGCACCCAGTATATGCTCAATAAACGTCTGCTGAGCAGGACAGAGCCACAGAGAAGCCAGCCCAGCGGTTGCTTAGAACAGCAATGGACAAAACAAGTCCTGTCCAGATGCCCTGCTGATTAAATCCAGCATATGAAGTTCTTACTGGAAGATTTCACACAATGGAAACATTTTCTGAGAGCCGCCTCCCTTCCTTTCTCACAGAGCCCAGACCCCCATCTTGAGCCCCAGTGACATGGTCCCTTCTCTGTTGGCTGTGGCCTTGTTGTAAGGGGCAATTCTTCAGAAGGGTTCTGGCTTTTTCTTTGGCTTGATGTGTGTCCTCAGGAAACCTGGGACCCTGGGGAAGGAACCCCATCATCAGACAGGGTCTGCCTTCCAGAGACTGCTTCCATCTGAAGGTTTCCTGGGCATCACAGGAACCCAGGTTTGCCCGACTCCAGAGCCTGTGCTGGAAGCCACTGCGCTGTACCTCCAGCACCATTAGCAACCAGAGGGCCCCAGATGCGAGGAAAACAGCAGTGTAAGCTACGCAGGTCGTGTGGAGGGGGAGTGAAGCCTGGTTTCCAGAGCGGGCACGGTGGTTGTCAGCCACACCCCAAGTCGAGGGCCTGCATGTAAGAAAAGAGGCATTACAGAATACAAAGTGAAGGTTCTAGAACCAGAGGGAACCAGGCTTTTACCTGAACGCTGCCACCAGAAAGCCAGGTTACCTTGGGCAAGTCACCTGAGCGTCTTGCTCTCACTCAACTATAAATTTGAGATTAATTATAAACCCATTTCAAAGATTGTTGTGGAGTTTAAATGAGATAACACATATAATGTACTTAGCTAACCCTCTTACAAGTTATCTATTATCTCCATTTTACAGATGAGGACACTTAGGCACGGAGAAGGGAAGGAGGTTTTCCAAGTTTGCACAGCTTGTCACTGGCAAAGGTGGGGTACAGAACACAATTCTGTCTGACTGGCTAGTCTCTGCTCTTTCTCAGGACGTGTGGAGTCCCTTGGGATCGGGGCCATGATCACCATGGCCTGGACAAAACAGTTTCATTGCCCTTAGAATCTGATCTGTGGAGGTTCCCTTTCCCAGAGTCCTTTGCAGCACCAGAATCTGCCTCTTCTAGGCTCTGGTTCTCAGCTAGGCTTGAGGAGGACAAAACCCCCACAGTCTACCAGCAACCTGCATTCATAAAGGCTGCCTTACTTCTTGTCTGCAGTGAGGGAAGGTGCTGCCTGCTTCACACTGGCCTGCCCAGCTCTCCATCCCCCAGAAGCCCCTGCTTCAGGCCTGGGTGCAGGCGCTGCCTGTGCTCAAAGCAGGTAGCTGGCCTTTTGTTCTCCCTCAGGCACAGCCCAGTGTGAGCCCTTTAGGCCCTTCCCTCTCCGTCCCTCAGGCCAGGTTGGTCTCATAGCCCTCCTTTCACCTTATCCAGAGGGCAAGGCCCCTGCCGCACCCAGAGCACCGGTCTGGGAGAAGCCGTCTCAACACCATGAGCAACAGGTAGGGCTTCATGACTCCCGCAGATGGTGAAAACAGAGATGGCCCAGGTGGCTGTTCTTCAACTATCCCCAGCAAGACATCTCAGTTAGGACGAGGTGAGGCCCCAGACACAGCCACGAGAACGCCAGGAACTCCTGCATGGCCCTGGGGGCTGGGCTGCTCTAATGGCCCTGACTCCAGGTTTTGGGGCAGAGCACCCGCCATTAACACTCAGCGGGGACCCCCAAGGTGAAACTGACAAAGAGCAGGCTTCTGCCTCAGGCACACCTGGGTCTCATCCCAGCCTCACTGCCTTCCAGCCCTGCAGTTGGGGTCTGATGACTTCCCATCTGTGAACCTCAATTACCCTGTCCCGGGGTCCCCCTCCCTTGTGCCTATTTTTAGAGTTATCATGAGGATATGTGAGGTATTATTCATCTGCTGAATGGTCCGGAGCAAGGGAGAAATCCGACTCCCTCTTTTCTGCATCCACCTCTACCAGGGGATCTCACCCCAGTATCCCTAGCCCTGCATTTGTTCCAATGCTGTAACGCATTGAGCAAATCTCTCTCCCTCCCTCCCTGTCTCTCTCTCCCTCCTCCTTCCCTCCCTGTCTCTCCCTCCCTGTCTCTCTCTCCCTCCTCCTTCCCTCCCTGTCTCTCCCTCTCCCTCTCTGTCTCTCTCTCCCTCCTCCTTCCCTCTCTGTCTCTCCCTCTCCCTCCCTCCCTCTCTCCCTTCCTCCCTCTCTCTCCCTCCTCCTTCCCTCCCTGTCTCTCCCTCCCTGTCTCTCTCTCCCTCCTCCTTCCCTCCCTGTCTCTCCCTCTCCCTCTCTGTCTCTCTCTCCCTCCTCCTTCCCTCCCTGTCTCTCCCTCTCCCTCCCTCCTCCCCACCTCCTCTCTCCCTCTTTTCTTCCCCTGTAGGTGTGGCTCCCTCTGTGAAGTTGAGGTCATGATTAATCCCTCTTTTTATTTCCAAGGCCTACTGCAGGGCCCAGCACTCAGTAGGTTCTCTCTGAGTGGTGGAGCTAACGAAATAAAGACAGCAGACCCTCCACCCCTGGGCCCTTGGTCAGCTCATGCCAGAGTAGCAAAACCTTACAGTGTTCACTGAAGAACTACTTAGTACCCGGCCCTGTGCTGGGGGCCAGGCACACTCCTGATCCTTATCCCATTCCATCAGGTACAGATTATTACCTCTGACCCACCACACTGCTTTTTTTTTTTCCCTGTGTTTTGGGTTGTTTTCTTTTTTATTCTTTTAACTTAGGAGGTGGCTGAGGTTCAGAAAGATAAAGTACTTTGCCCAAGGTCATGCAGCTAAAGGATGTCAGAGTCAGGACTGGAAGCCAAGCCCATAACCCCAAAGCTTACCCTTATCGCTGCAGCAACAGCCTCTTCTCCGAAACTGAGAACCACCCCCTCCCTGTGGCGCCTCTCCCCATGCCCAGGATTCCTGGAGGTCAAGGCAAGGGGCACAAAAGGAGCCAAGCGCATCTCAGGGGCCGCAACCCTTCATGCCCGTTGGGTACGTGCTCACCCAGCACTCCCCAGACTGAAGCCTTAAAGCCATCGCCTTATTTAGTGTCTCCCCCAGGCTAGCTCAGAGGCAGCTCCACCACTCTTGGCTAGGAATATTATTTCAAATAACTCATGCGGACAGCTGTGTAACCAAGAGAAAAGATAGATGGGTCCCGAAGTGCCCCTTTGCTGTAGATCACAAACCCCACTCCCTTACCCTCCCCCAAGCTACCCGGACAGAAAGAGGTCAATGATTAATTATGCTAAGATAAACAGAGTTAATTTTCTTCCTGGATAAAACTAATTACAACTGTGTTTGTTTTGGTAGGACACGGAATTACTGTCCCCGGTGACAAATCTTCCTAATTGAAAAGAGTGTTTATTTTAAAGGGGTGGGGGCCGGGGTCACTAAACAACAGTTAGCTAGTGTTTTCCCCATTTTTCATTTGAAGAGGGACTGTGATTAGGTGTTGGCCTCAAAGGAGCATGCACAACCTCTCTCCCCGGGTCCGCCTCCCTCAAGCCTGCTGGACAGCCTGGACGAGAGCATGAGGGAGAAGCCTGTGGCCGTTCGGAGGCGGATTCCTAGAAGCATTCATGCCCTGTGGTTGACTGGCCTTTAGTGGTTGGTGAATTTGGAGGGTGCTCTCTTTGGCAGCCCACTGTCACTGGCCTGAGGTAGTAGAGTAAATCGAGGCATGGGATGGCAATGAGGCCGAGAGAGTTGGCATTCCACTCACGACGGGCCATATTAGTGTACTAGGGCCGCCATCACAAATTACCACAAACTGCCATTAAAAAATTTTATTTCTGCCACAGAAATGTATTACCTCAGCTTCTAGAAGCTGAAGTTCAAAATCGAAGTATGGGCAGGGGTGTGCTCCCTCCACAGGCTCTAGGGATGGACACTCCTTTTGCCTCTCTCGGCTTCTGTAGCAACCCTAGGCCTTCCTGGGCTTGGGGTAGCATCCTCCCACCTCTGTCTCTGCTTCTGAGGACCATCCTTCCTCTGTGCCTATGTGTGTGTCCAAATGTCCCTCTTCTTCTATGGATACCGTCCATACTGGATCAAGGGTTCACTCTACTCCGGCATGACTCATCTTGATGAATTGTATTTCAACAACTCCATTCCCAAATGATATCCCATTCTGAGACCCCAGGGGTTTGGATTTCAACATGCCTTTATGGGGGACGTGGTTCAATTCATGACACAGGTTACAGAGACCACCTTCAAGAGTGTGGAATGAGTAGAGGGAGGACACTGAAAGACTGTAAAAGACTGTAATGAATCAAACAACATTACCCTATGTAAATTTATGATTACACAAATGGTATGCATTTACTCCATGTAAAGAGAAACAACTTGTATCCCATTTGTTTACAATAAAAAAAAAAAAAAAAAAAAAAACGTAGGTCACTGGTAGGTATGACCCAAAGTAGGAAGATCAGTTAAGTAAAAAGTTGTTAGGATGATCCAGGTGAGTCTTCATACCTGAAATTGGACAGTAGTAAAAAATAAGTTTGGTTGGAGAGAAAGGAATCTTTGGTGAGAATGTTAAGAGTTCCAGGATTTGATGATCAGAAGAACATGACGATTTCCGGGATGCCGGAGGAGTTAAGGAAGGGGAGGATCCAAGAACAACTTCCAGCTTTCCGACTAAGCCACGGAGCTCCAGAGGAAAAGCAGGCTGGAGAGGAAATTAGCCTAGTTTGGGACAGCAGTATATGATCTCTGATCAGAGATGTTTCAGGTAAGTGCAAGGGACCTAAAATTAATGGGGATACATTACTCTGGACATACAGATTTAGAAGCCATCAAGAAAGAGATGATCATTGAATCAGGAAAAATGACTACAAAGGCTGAGAAATAAGGGTACAAGACAGAAGCCTGAGGAATCTGTCAAATAATAGATCCAAAGAAAAGAGGAGTGAGTGGATTGAACTGAGAAAGAGCCAGGAGGTTGGACTGAGAAAGTGCAGTCACAGAGTGGACATCAGTCAGGTTGGACTTCTCAGGCTTCCCAACCCCAACCCAAACTAACCTCTGGCCTCAACGGCACTCACAGCACTACTGACCTCTAACATGCCTTCTCCCAGATGCCTAGATGCTGATTATCCATCATAGGGTGCATATGGGTGTGTGTGCACCTGTATGTTGCCAAACTCTAGTAACCCTCCAGGGCATCCTGGATCGTGTCACTGTCTGCTTCTCTTAAGTCCCTTTCGGCCACCCTGAATAAGGTTTAGCACAAAGCAATTGCTTATTGCTAATATGTGAAAAAATGTGAATAAGTAAACCACCCTCAATCACTCATTTAGTACCAATTATAGTTAAGGTTCTCTATCAGAAACCTGACATAGGGACCAAAACGAGATAGGTGCTACTGAATGTTGATCAAAGGAAAGGGGGAAGAGAGGAGACCGCCAACAGCAGTCAGGAATATTTAGAATGTTATTAACAAGAGGTGCCACAGGAGAAGCTGAACACCAGGGTGAGATGTGGAGGAAATAGAAGGTGAAAGTCGGGCACCTGGATCCTACTTCTCTCCCCCAGGAACTCCCTGTGGAGATCATTTGGCTTTCAGGCCCCAGTTTGCCCTTCTTCAAAGCTAGGGGCCTAGGCTCTAAGATTTTCCAAGATACTTGGCCTTGGAAAACTGGAGTCCCCCTAATTCCTTCTACCATTATACACAGAAACTTCATAAATTTTCTCCTGTTATCATTTTGTTTTTGTTTTTTTTTTATTGTAAACAAATGGGATACAAGTTGTTTCTCTGTACATGGAGTAAAGGCATACCATTTGTGTAATCATAAATTTACATAGGGTAATGTTGTTTGATTCATTCTGTTATTTGTCCCTTCCCCCCCACCCCTCCCACCCCTCTTTTTTCTCTATACAGTCCTTCATTCCTCCATTCTTGCCCCCCTCCCTAACCCTAACCCTAACCCTAACACTAACCCCTCTCACCCCCCATTATGTGTCATCATCCACTTATCAGCGAGATCATTCATCCTTTGTTTTTTTGAGATTGGCTTATCTCACTTAGCATGATATTCTCCAATTTCATCCATTTGCCTGCAAATGCCATAGTTTTATCATTCTTTATGGATGAGTAATATTCCATTGTATATATATACCACAGTTTCTTTATCCATTCATCAATTGAAGGACATCTAAGAATTGAGCAGCTGTGAACATTGATGTGGCTGTATCTCTGTAGTATGCTGATTTTAAGTACTTTGGGTATAGGCCAAGGAGTGGGATAGCTGGGTCAAATGGTGGTCCTGTTATCATTTTTATTCAATTTTTTTTATTTTTTCTTTTTAGATATATATGACAATAGAGTGCATTTGGACATATTATACATACGTGGAGTATAACTTATTCTAATTAGGATCCCAGTCTTGTGGTTATACATGATGTGGAGTTTCACTGATGGTGTATTCATATGTGAACATAGGAAAGTTCTGTCTGATTCATTCTACTATCTTTCCTATTTCCATCCCCTACTTCCCTTCATTCTCCTTTGTCTAATCCAGTGAGCTTCTATTCTCCCCCATCTCAACCCACTACTGTGTGTTAGCATCCATGTATCAGAAAGAACATTTTGCCTTAAGTTTTTTGGGACTGCTTATTTCCCTTAGCATAATAGTCTCCAGAGCCATCCACTTACCATCCATTCTTCTTTATGGCTGAGTAATATTCCATTGTGTGTATATACCACATTTTCTTTATCCACTCTTCTGTTAAAGGGCACCTAGGTTGGTTCCATAGCTTTGCTATTGTGGATTGAGCTGCTATTAACATTGATGTGGCTGTGTCACTTAGTGTGTTGATTTTAAGCCTTTGAGTACTTACTGAGGAGTGGGATAACCAGGTCAAAGAGTGGTTCCAGTCCAAGTTTTCTAAGGAATCTCCATACTGCTTTGCAGAATGGTTGCCCCCAATTTGCAGTCCCACCAGCAAAGTATGAGTGAGTCTTTTCCCCCACATCCTCACCAATATTTTTGTTACTTGTATTCTTGATAATGCTAGTTTGACTGAAGTGAGATGGGCTCTCAGTGTAGAATCTTTATTCCTATCTTCTTGACAAAGATTCTGTGTTTGGTCAAAACTTTGTCAGTGTCTGAAACTTCTTTAGGCCCATGTGTGTACTCCCTTTTAAAACCTGTTTTAGCAAACAACACTGCCAAGGCTATTTACCTAGAATCCCCCACCCTCACCATCGAAATCTGATCATCATCAGCATATGATCAAAATTCATGACTCCCCACTCTTTGTACCTGATCACCTTGGCCTGCCTTCGACAGAATTCTGGTTAATTGGTTCAGTCAGAAATCCCCCCAGACCTACGTCTCCTCTTAGCATTTTTTCATCTACCAATCCTCTGCGTCCTGGCTATGAACCTCCACTTATCCCTGATACTTTCAAAATGAGCCTAAATTCCTTATTAGAACCTCTCTCCCCCTAGTGCAATAACCCTGAGTAAAATTTTTTCTTCACAAACTTAACTTTTGTCCAGCTCTGACTCTCCTTGATGCCTCAGAGAAGACACTGAGGCTCAGAGAAGTTTTCATTTGCCCCAAAACTGGAGTGAGATGGGAGCAGGGTCCACAGAAAAGGGAGGCATGGGAGAACATTCCCGTGGCAGTGGTGAGATGGACGCAGGGCAACTGAGAGAGAACAGGGTTTCTGGAGACAGGTCACTAGGGTGACTCAGGAGGAAAAAGAAAAAGTCCACGTCCCACGCAGCTTTGAATATCTAAAGACTCTAACACACTGAAAAAATCACTCACGCTGAACTGCAGGAGCTCAGTGTGGTGACCTGACCTGTGCGCTTCAGTGTTACAGGCTTCGTGCTTTCATGTGGCTACTGCTCTCGGGAATACTCTAAAACTGGAATACTTCCAAACACGGGTCCTTGCAACAAGCTGAATCGAAGATACACGCAAAGCTTTTTAAAAAAACATAAATGTCTGGGTTGTGCACCAAAATCATGGCCTCAGAATCTGGGGGCAGAGCCTGCACATGCGAGCCTGCACATGCGTGTTCTCAGGCGAGCCTCAGCTCCGAGGCACCGGCAGAACTGCTCGTGCCGCGTCCACACCCGCTTTCCCAAGCAGCGCCTGCCGCCTGGTGCCCACAGAAGGTACTGCAGGGATCCTACATATCCCAGCGGCTCCCTGCAAGGGATGGAGGAGCACACTGGCATTTCTCATCCGCGCTCAAATCCCCACTCTGAGCTGGTCTGGCAGTGGAACCAGGTGTGCGCTTAGAAAAGGTGGACACCTAGTGTCCGATGTTGGTTCTCTCCAGGAAGAGGAAGGAAAGTTCCCCTTTTTTCTCTTGTGAATAAGGAAAGTGGGTTATTCTTTGCAAAGAAAGTGGTGATGGAGACAGAGTAACGAGGGGCAGTAAAGATGTGGAGGAAAAAGAAAAGCACAGGCGTGGGTTCGTTTGGGTTCTTTCAGTCCTGGAAAGGAGGCAGATCATAACAACTGCGGATCCTTGGGTAGGGCCGAGTCATTCATGCCTCAGTTTCCCTTCTCCGTAAAACAAGGGAAATAAATTCTGCCTATCTTCTAGGATGTGAAGCGCAATTAAGATAATGTATGTTTGGCACTCGGCACAGTGCCGGTCTCAATGTTCAGCAACCGACGTTAGTAGATCAGCCAAAATCAGTTTATTGAGAAGACTTAGTTTATTGGAGTCTAAGAATAAATCTCATTCAATTTATTTTCTCCAGTCACTGCAGTTAACTATGATCTATCCAAGCTCTCAGTTTCATCTCCTAAAAATATCTCCAGGCAGATCCCATGGCTTTCCTATCGATATCAGTTACTAAAACCCCAGTCCAGTCTAGTTCCCAACTGCAATCTCATATCTAATTTCAATAGCATTTCCTCTCCTCCCTTCGGAGTTTGCCAGACTTATAACTCAAGTTACAAGCATGGGAAGGGAGTATGGTCTTATCTTTTACTCGTCTTTCTTCTCTGGGTCTAAGCCTTTCTTGGTGAGGTAAGAAAGGAAAGTGAAAGGGATAGTGGAGGTCACCCTCAAGAAGAGGCTGTTTGTTGGTGGTAGGCAGAGGTCCCTTCTCTTGCTCTGTCTTGATCTATGGACCTCTACTGCTGGTGTCCTCTGCTAAACATGTCAGTTTCTGTTATGGCTTGGATAAAAGGGGTCCCCCCAAAGCTCCTGTGTTAATGCAGAAATGTTCAGAGGTAAAATGATTGGACTCTGGAGTTGTAACCTAATTGGAGGATTGGGTGGGTGGTACCCGTAGGTACCACTGGAAGAGGTAGGTCGCTGAGAGCATTCCATGGAAAGGAATGACTCCTTTTTCCCTTCTCTCTCTTCTGCTCCCCGCTGCAGTGAGCAGAGTAGCATCCCTCAGCCATGTCCTTCCACCATGACGTTCTGCCTGCCTCAGGCCCAGAGCAATGGACTAAGCCAACCATAGACTAAACTTCTGAAACTGTGAGCCAAAATAAACTTTCCCTTCTCTAAATTGTTTCTGTCAGGTATTTTGGTCACAGCCACAAAAAAAACCTAACTAGCTCAGTCTCTCACTAGACAATGTGAACTATGAGTTTGGGGAGTCATGTTTATTTTTTTATTTTTTATTTTATTTTTTTTTGGTGCTGGGGATCGAACCCAGGGCCTTGTGCTTACAAGGCAAGCACTCTACTGACTGAGCTATCTTCCCAGCCCCTATTTTTATGCCAGCTTCCTCCATCACTGAGAACCCCGCAGGGAGGGGTAGCCAGGTCTCCCTTTGTCCTGCTCAGCAGTCTATGCCCCCAGCTTCCTCTCTAGATGTCACCTTCTCTAGTCCAAAACAATCAGAGCTTCTACCCTCTTCTCTGCTTTCTGTCCTCTCCTTATAACAGAACCCTGACAAACATAGAAGTCCCCTTCTACACTCTCCGAGGGCCCAGGGGATATTGGGGAGACAGGCATAAAACAGACCTCTTCTTCTTCCCTGGAAAATTCCACAAGAGTGCCTGCTGTCCCTTCAGAAGTGGGTCATCCCACCAGGCTCCCAGACAGCAAAGATCTTTTGATGCCAAAAGATTTGAACTTTTGCCCAAAAAGGTCTTGCTCAGTAGTGGGGAATAATTACTCCTATACTGCTCAGATATGCCAAACAAATCATAAAAAGCAAGACCTGATAAGATCAAACTGTTTCCAAGTAATTTAATACATCCCAGAAAAAAAAAAAAAGTTCAAGGAGATTTATGGGAATATAAAAGATCCACCACCCAACAAGGTAAGTCACAATTTCTGGCATCTAATCAAAGATCACCAGGCTGCAAAGAAGCAAGCACAGAGGAGAATCATCCGTCCATCAAAACAGTTCAAGAACTGAGACAGATTTGAAATCAGCAGGCTAAGATGTCACAGTAATTATTACAATGCTCTATACATTCAAAGTTAAGTAGAAACACAGAAGCTGTCAAAAAGACTCAGTCCCTAAAGGTGAAAAGTACAATGTTTTAGATGAAGAAAAGCTCTGGATAGTATTAAACACAGCAGAAGAAAAGATTAGTTAACTTGAAGACACAGCAATAAGAAAAAGCAAATTAAACATAATGTAAGAAGAAAGAAAATAGTAAAGTTCAGTGCAGAAATCAGTAAAATAGAAAACTGTACCAATAGAAAAAAATCAACAAAATCAAGAGATGATTCCTTAGTAGCAAGAATACTGATCAACTACTCACTGAACTGATCAAAAAAAAAAAAAAAAAGGAAGATACAAATTACAAAATTAGGAATGGTCAGGTGACATCACTGCAAATTCCACAAATATTACAAATTATTAATAGCATGAGCCATTTTATACCCATAAATTTGACAATGCAATTGAAATGGACCAATTCCTTTAAAAATACAAATCTGCTATAGCTCAGCCAAAAAGAAATAGATACCCTTAATATTGATGAAGTAAAATTTGTAGTTTATAACTTTTCCACAAAGAAAACTCTAGTTTCCTCCACAAAGAAAAATCCGCCAAACATTAAAGGGAAAACAAAACTAATTCTACAAAACATTTTCTGAAAATTGAAGGAGAAAGACTTCCTCACTCATTAGGTGTTGCCAGCATTGCCCTGATACTGAAGCCAGATAATGACATTACCAGAAAAGAAAACTACAAAGCAATATCTTTCAAAAACAGATGAAAAATTCAAAGCGAAATTTTAGGAAATCAAGTCCATACTAAAATTTCAAAAATCAAATCCAATATATAAAAACGGTAATATAACATGGCCAAGTGAAGTTTTTCCAACGAATGCAGGTGAGTTTAAATATTCAAAAGTAAATGCAAGTTCTGCAGATCTGTTGCATAACAGTATGAATATAATGAACACTATTGAACTGTACACTTAAAACTAGTTCAAATGACAAACCTTATATATTTTACAACAATATAATTTTCTTTTAAAAATACAACTCACCATATTCATAAGACAAAAGGAAATATCCATAAGATCAATAGAAGCCAAAAATTAATTTAATCTAATTCTACATCTTCATAAAATCTGATCATTCCTTAAAAAACTAGGAATCAAAAAGAATTTCCTCAATTTGAAAAGGGGTATATAACAAAGAAAAAAAAAACTATACCTAACATTTTAATGATAAAGACTAGATATTTTCCCTCTACTAGGAATAAAAAAGGATAGCGACTTCCACTTTTTTCATTATTTTTCTAGATATTTGAGACAAAGCAATCAGGAACAACAACAAAAAAAAAAGGAACCCAAATATAAGCTGATTATAAAATTCCTGTGGCAAAACAGAGGACTTAGAATAATTACAACAACTTTGAAAAAGAAGTGTCAGTAGGATAACTCTACCTGATTTCACAATGGAAAAGAATGAAGAGCTCTTCTTATTCCCAGGCAATATGATTGTTGATGTGGAAAATAATAAGATGTTCAAAAAAAGAAATAGAACCAATAGGTAAATTGAGCAAGATTACAAAATACAAAATCAATATACAAAAATTGATTGTATTTCCATATATTAGCAAAAAAACTAGAATGAATACATTTTTTAACATGTATTTACAATAGCATCCACCAAACAGATTCTAAATAATTAGGGATAAACCTGAAAGACCTGTACACTAGAACTACAAAGTAACACTGAAAGGAAGTCAAGATCTAAATAAATGAAGACATTCTTTGCTTAGAGGTCAGAAGACTCACCATGGTTAAGATGTCCCTTCTTCCCAAATTGATCTATAGATTCATGCAACTCAAACCAAAATCCCAGAAGGCTTTTTACATACACCAACAAGCTGATCCTAAAATCCATGTGGCAATGTAAAGAATCTAAGATAAGTAGAACCACTTTGAAGTAGAATAGATGGAATAACTAGTTGATTTCAAGAATTATTGTAAAACCATGGTAATCAAAAGTATGACATGGAATTCAAAACAAATAGATAAAAGGAACTGAACCCAGAGCCCAGAAATAGACCACACATATATGGACAACTGATATTTGACAAAGCTGTAAAGGCAATTCAAGAAAGAAAGGAAAATCTTTTCAATAAATGTTTTTAAAACAATTAAGGATGCACAGGCAAAGAAGAATGAGAAGGAGGAGGAGGAGGAGAGGAAGAAGAAGAAGGAGAAGAAGATGGTGGAGGAGGAGGAGAAGGAGGAGACATAGGAATAGAAGAAGAAAATAAAGAGGAATTCAATCCACAACTCACACCATATATAAAAGAAACTAACTCAAATGGTCATAGACCTAAATGTAAATCATAAATGTATAACTCTTTTTAGGAAAAATACAGAAGAAAATCTTTGTGATCCTAAGATAGGCAAGGGTTTAAAGCAAACACCAAAGTAAGATTCATAAAAGAAAAATTGAATAAATTAGAATTCATCAAACTTTAAAATTTCTGCATGTCAAAAGACACTCAAGGGACTCTCTGCTTCACGTTCATCATGTGAGCTGCTTCCCTTCACCATCCCCTTCTGCCATGATGTTCTGCCTCACCTTGGGCCTGGAAGAAGGGACTCTCTGCTTCACGTTCATCATGTGAGCTGCTTCCCTTCACCATCCCCTTCTGCCATGATGTTCTGCCTCACCTTGGGCCTGGAAGATTGGAACCAGCTGTCAATAGATTGAGATCTCTGAAACTGTAAGCCCTCAAATAAACTTTTCCTCCTCTGCAATTGTGCTGGTCAGGTCTTTGAGTCAAAGCAATGAAAAATCTCACTAAAACAGAAATTGGTACCAAGAAGTGGGGTCATTGCTGTGACTACCCTGACCACGTGGTTCAGAATTGAATTCCAATTTTTGGAATTTGTGGGAAGAATTTTAAGATATTTAGCAGTGCACGCTGGAAATGCTTTAGGTTGTTGTAAGTGAAGCTTTATGGCTGATTCTGGTGGGAGCTCAGAAGACTAAATGCCAATAAGACTGTGGACAGTGAAGACAGTTCAAGAGGGTTTGGAGGAAAAGGACACTCTTGGTAATTGGACTAGAGGTTGTTCATGTTATGTTCTGACTGAGAAGTTGTTGGCATTTTGCCCCTGAGACTTTCTATGAGGCCGATTTTAAAAGTGATGGATTTCTTAATCTGGTGGAAGAAATTTCTAGACAGCATAGCATTTTAGTGGTAGCATGGATATTGCTGGTGGCTTTTAGCCAAATTTATTGTGGTAATCAGGAGCAGAAAGTTTTGAAAAACTTGGACTTGAAAAGTGGGAGTAAAACTGGGGCTAAGAAAGCTGCAGTTGTTAAAGAAATTACTGCCCATAGAGAATAAGAAAGATGGCTTGAGGGCATCTCAGGAATTGGCAAGATCATATCCATCTCAGACTCAAGGAAGTAAAAGTAAAAATTCTGTTGAGAAAAAACCAGTGGGGGTACCCTTCCTTCTTCTACAAGGGGAAGTTTTTTCAACATGCACAGCTATCCAGGCACTCAGAAGCTATTGCAGCCAGGGTCCCTGGGGGCTTAGCTACTGCTCAATGGCAGCAAACCTTGGCATCAACCATGTGGTGTTGGTTCTGCTGGAATGCAGGATGCTGAGTTAGGGGGTCATGGAGGATTCCACCAAGATTTCAAAGGAAGGCCTGGGAGGCCAGGCAAAGTGTCCCAGGGTAGGAGTCCCTGTGGGAGACCCCTGAGAACGTGATGTGTGGAGATGTGAAGAGGAAGCCGAAGCTGCAGTGAGACTCCCGGGATTAAGAAATGCCAGTACCATGGAAAGTCCCCTGAGGAAGGCCACAGGAATCAAGCTGAAACAAGCCATCAGAAAGACGCCTTGGGCTGCAACCAACAAGGCCACTGGGGTGGAGCTGCACAGGTCGTTTGGACAGAATATCACCATGCCATGCACCCCAGATGCCAGACACAGAACTCCAGGACTTGTTTGCCCTGATGGATCTCAGTCTTACTTTGCTCCCATCCCTTCTATGTCCTATTTTTCTGAATGGAAATGTTTATTCTGTACTTTTGTATTCTGAATACTTATAAATAGCTTTTGATTTTGACAGGAGCTCATGATGCAAGGTTGAGTCTCAGAGGAAACTTTGGACTAGAACTTTTGGGCAGTCCTGGAACTTCTGAGGCTATGGGGACTCTTGGAAATGGACAAAATGTATTTTGCATTGTGAGATGGTCATGAGTTTTTGGGGCTCAGGGGTGGAATGTTATGGTTTGGATGTGATGTATCCCCCAAAAGCTCATGTGTGAGACAGTGCAAGAAGTTTTAAAGGAGAAATGATTGGGTTGTGAGAGCCTTAACCCAATCAGTGACTTAATCCCCTCGTGGGGATTAACTGAGTGGTAACTGAAGGCAGGTAGGGTGTGGCTAGAGGAGGTGGGACATTGGGGCCATGACTTTAGAGTACATATTTTGTATCTGGCTAGTAGAGTCTCTCTCTCTCTCTCTCTCTCTCTCTCTCTCTCTCTCTCTCTCTCTCTCTCTCTCTCTCTTTCTCTTTCCTTTCTGATCATCAGGTGAACTGCTTCCCTCCACCATACTCTTCTACCATGATGTTCAGCCTCACCTTGAGCCCCAAGGAATGGAGCCAGCTTTCAATGAACTGAGACCTCTGAAACTGTGAACCCTTAAATAAACTTTTCTTCCTCTACAAAAAAATAAATAAATAAAAAAGACACTCAAGGGAATAAAAAGACCAGTTACATACTGAATGAAATATTTTTAGTGCATTCATTTAACAATGGACTTGTAATCAGAATCTATAAAGAACTTTCAGACCCAGTATAAAGAAAAGAAGCAACTCAATAAAAAGCAAACAATATCTGAACAGACATTTCACCAAAAACATATATGGGAGTCAAATAAGCATATGAAAAGTTGTTCATCCTTATTAGTAATTTTTAAATCATGATAGAAAAACAATACACACCTATTAAAGTGATTATAACTAAAAATACTAATCACACTGGTTTTGGCAAAGATACAGAGGAACTGAACACTTACACATTACTGAGGAGAATGTGGAATGGCAGAACCACTTCAGAAGATAATTTTGGCAGTTTCTTAAAGTGTACAGCAACCATATGATCCAACTATTCCACTAAGGTTATACTAATACATATATTCACACAAAGACATTCACATGAACAATTGTAAGCAGTTTTACTTGTAATAACTCCAAGTTGGAATTATCCACGTTCACCAACACGTGAATGAATAAAACTGTTGTATAGATACCATGGAATGCTACTTAACAATATAAAAGACTGAACTAGTGGTCCTGCAGCCATAGGGATGAATTTCAAGATGTTTATGCTGACTGGAAGAAGTCAGACAAAAAGGAGTATTTACTGTATGATTCCATTTATATGAAAGTCTAGAAAATGCAAACTGGTGATAGCAGAAAGCAGATCAATGGTTGCCTGGGAAGAGTGGGTAGGGGACGGGATGGAGGATTAATCACCAAAGGGCAAACTTCTACAAAAGAAACTCAGGGGTGATGGATCTAGTCACTATCTTGACTGTGATAATGACTGCCAGAGGGTATATCAATGTCAATACTTATAAAATTGTTCACTTTAAAATATGTGTAGCATGTCAGTTATATCTCAGTGAAGTTTGTTTGTTTTTTAAGAACAGCAGAAGATAGCAGTCTCTACTTTGTGTGCTCTCAAATTCCAATAAACAGATGGCAAACTCTTCCTAGAACTTCCCAGGGTTCTGCTGTGCTGTAATAGCAGGTCTGGTGTGGGGGGTTGTCTTCAGGTTCAGCACATCAGCAAGCATCTGACAGGGAACGAACATCCCTTGTCCCTTCTTCCTCTAGGTACTCCTAATCTCCAGAAGTCTCTCTCTGGGAACCTCTTCTCTGACTTAGATCAAGATAGGGTAGACCTAAAAAGAAGGTGTATCCTTTCTAGAACATTGCACTCCCCGTGGGGACTATGACACATTTCTCTCCTGACCTATATGCTTGTACAGACCAGGGGTGGGGTGCTTGGCAGCAGTCATGAATATTAGGTATAGCTGGGGTGTTTATTTATCTCCAAAAGAGGTATCTGACCCCAACTGCTTGCAGTTACAGTGAAACCTCTTGTTCAGATAGAAGAGTCAAGAGGCCCACAGGAGGGGGGGAGTCTTGCTGATGGGCTCAGACCTTGGCTGGAGGAGGAGGCTTCATATGTGGGGAGTGGGTAGGAGCAGCCATAGGCCCAGAAAGCTTCAAGCTGCATATCGAGCTGAGTCAACAAATCTTTAATGACTTCTCTCTTGGGGGAATCAAGGGATGGGTCAGCCAGATCTTGAAATCAGCAGAGTTTTGTCCCAGGTTCCTCCCCCACATTCTTCCTCCCTCTTTTGTCCCTCCTTTCAGCAATCAATGTTACTGAACAGAGACAGACAATTCTCTTAGGTTTAATATTTTCCCACCACAAATACAATTTTTAACACACAATTGTTTGGTCTTGACTAAAAACAATTTAAATATTTGTGTTAGCCAACTTTTTGTCCCTGTGACCAAAATACCTGACACAAACAACTTAGAGGAGGAAACATATGTTTTGGGTTCATGCTTTCAGAGGCTCAGTTCATGGTTGACTAACTCCATTGGTCTGAGTCCCAGGGAGGCAGAACATCATGGCATAAGGACATGGCAGAGGAAAGCTGGTCAGTTCATGGCAGAGGTGATGGGGAGCCAGAGGGACAAAGTATAATTACCAAGGCTACTCCCCAAGTGACCCATCTCCTTTAGCCATGCCCCACCTGCCTACAATTCCACAAATTATTAACCTATCAAGTGGATTCAACTCATGTACATGTCATGCTGATTCAAGCAGGTTTTAATGATGCCCACTGTATACTGATTCCTATTCTAGATGTTCTGAACAAGAGAGAAAAACAAGGAATACATCCTTGTAATGATTCCATAGGAAACTCTAGAAAGTCCTCTCTCTGGGCTGTTCTCTGGAGACCATTCTTCACTCTCCATCCCCACAGACTGACTGACCTCTCACTTCTCATCCAGGGGGAAATGCTTCCTCTTGCCTTAGGGACTCTCAAGGATGTCTGACACTCGGGTTTGGCTCCAAGTCAGGCTAGGTTGACATGAATCTTTACAAGCAAATCTGCAGTGAGTATTCTTCTGGGCTCCCATTGCTGGCAAATTGGTCACATCAATCACTGTTCAAACTTCCTTTTGAAGACATGAGGATAAGGGCCTACTTATTTATGACAACCTCCTGAGGACTTCCCTCCGCCAACAGAGTTCCACAGGAGGAGAGAAGGTCATTAAACCAACCACCTGCATTGTGCCCTTCCTTTACAAACAAGACCCCATTCTTTAAGTGTATGTTGATGCCAAGAAAGGGATCTGCTTAGAGGGGAAGAGGGACCAAGATAGGGAAATAAAGCAGCAGATAAGCTTACAGGTCAACTGTTGAGTTAGGACAAAAGTCACTTAACCCACTTTGTAACAATGGCCCTAAGATCCAGAGAGGGAATGTGTCCAAGGCTGTGCACGGCCATGGCAAGGCAGGACTGAAACCTGACCCGCACTGCCCCACCTCTCTATCAAGAGTCCTTTTTCTGCAGTCATTCTCAATTCTCATAGGAAACTTTTGAGTGACTGAGAATTTCCAGAACCCCACTTTTAGTGAATCTACGTGTTTAAATTTCTTGCAAACTTTTTTTTCCTTTCCTTTCTTAGAAGAACCAAGTTGTGTGATTAGGGTGAAATTTTCTTTTCCGGAATGAGGTACCTCAAAGTCTTACTCTGGTTGGAAAGGGAGGGCTCACTTTTTAGAATGTAGGTAAAGAGAGAGCGGGAAAAACCCTCATCACAAGTCCTGTGAGATCAAAGTTATGAACTATGTCATAGAACAGTAAACAGAAGAGGAAGAAAAGCAGTTTGCCCTATTCAGTACTTGAGTCCATGGCTGATTAAATCTGAATTCTTAAAGAAATAAAAGGGAATATGGAAGCCAAAACAGTATCTTTATAGGTTAGGGTTGGAGGCAAATGGTCCTGTGCCAGAGACTGGGTAGATGCACTTTCTCTAACCATCAGCTAGACTCCATCTCCTAGCCTTGCTCTCTTCTTCTAGCCAGTGAGATGTGGACTAAAGTACTATATACACCAGTTCTCTGAAAACCTGTAACATCCTAACACATTTCATTCCCTATTCCTTTCTTTTTCTTCATTTACTGATTGAATGACCCAGAAGATTCAAGAATATAATTTTTCAACCTCAGCCCTATTGGTAGTTAGGGTCAGACAATTCTTTGTTGGAGACTGACACACACATCGTAGGATGTTTAATAGCATTCCTGTTCTCTATTAGATGCAAATAGCATCCTCACTCGGCACAGAAGAGACAGCCAAAATAGTTCCAGACATTTCCAAGTGTCCCCTGGGAGGAAGAGTCATCCCTGATTGAGAAATACTGTTCTAGAAGATGCCAGAGCCACACTTGGAAGGAACCTGAGTCCTGAATGAATACATGAATTAGAATACCCTTCACACATTTGGCAGGGATGTGAGCAAGAACTTAATTTTGTTTTGTATTTTGAGACCTATTTGTTCCAGTTAGTATGTGCTGACTGACATGGTATGCCTAAGCCATTCCCACAAGTAGACAGACAGTCACACCAACCAGGCAGAGCAGCTCTGTACCAGACTCACCTTTGCCTACAAGGAAAAGAGTCAGGAGTTACAGCAGAACAGGTGGTTCCTGTTGGCAGACAGTAAGGTGAAGAAAGAGAGCTAGTTCTATACACCAAGAAATTCCACCCTAATGAGACAGACATCATTACCCTGTGTACATGTACGATCTCACAAATGGTGCAAATCTACATCGCGTACAACCATAGAAAGGAAAAGTTGTACCCCATTTTTGTACAATGAATCAAAATGCAGTCTGTAAAAATTAAAAAAAAAAAAAAGATGTTAAAAAAACGAAATTCCACCCAAACTTACCAATCAGGTAAGTCACTTCTCATCTATGGTGGCACGGAAATCTTAAATGTACTTCTTAGAAATCCCTTCCTTGTGCAACCAGGAGGCTCTACTCAGGGGGACTCCAGATCCCACTGTTCTTTCGCCATGCCAAAAGATTTCTCTCAATATGGAAAATGGCCTGTCTTCTTCTCAGTAGACAGTATGGCCTGCTTTTCCTCTTTTCTCTGCTTTGCCTTATTTTATTATTAAAGTCAAGGCTCAATCTTTGACCAAAGTCAAGTGTTGGTCTGTGACTACATGGAGGCCTTGCTTTATGACCAAAGTCCAGGTTCAGCACAGGAAGGACAGGACTTGGTCCATGACAGAAAAAACGGAACTGGACTCCAGTAAGGATAAAACCCTCAGCCTCGTTATGAATTTTGTACAGAGTTCTCATCACACAATCCATTTCCTTTTTTTATTGTCCTTTATATTTCCATTTAAGTGATATACTAACTGCTTCCCATAAAACTGTCAAGAGAATGAAATGAGAGACCTCAGTCCAGGAGAGGCAGACCAGTGAAGAGAAATAACTGGCTGGAAGTCAAGCATCATGGATCTGTGTCCAAATCTGATCTGTCACTAACTGATTGTTCCAAACTGGACAAATCACTTTCCTTCTCCAGATTTCCATTTCCTCAACATAAAGTAGTCTTATGATTTCAATGTGTACCCCAAAGTTCATGTGTTGGAAATGTAATCCCTAATGCAACAATGTCATAAGGTGGGCCTTACAAGAGATGACTAGGTCATGAAGTTTCTGCTCTCATGAATGAATTAATGCCAATATCATGAGAGTGAGTGAGTTATCATGAGACTTGGTTTGTTATAAAAGTGTTTTCAGCTCTTCCTTCTTACACTCTCCTGGTCTTGCCTATCTGCCTCCTCCATGGGATTATGCTGTACAAAGGCCTTTGTCAGATGCCAGCATCATGCTCTTGGATTTCTCAGCCTCCAGAACCATATAAGCAAATAAATTTCTCTTCATTTAAGATTATCTAGTCTCAGATAATTTTGTTATAGCAGCAGAAAGCAGACTAAGACAAATAGAAACATTAAGATGGACATCTCTTGTCATCGAATGTTAACTGCATTGAGAAGTATTAAATCAAGATCCTCTTTATACATCTAATGTAAATAGCAACCATGTGCTGTTACTTTCTTTCCCTCAACTCTTGCTATGTCCAGTTAAAGCTTTGGATGTTGCAATATGCAATGAAAGTTGCAATATCCTCCAACAGATCTTCTTGAACCCAGACTCTCTCCAAACCCTAACCTATTCCACTAGAAAAAGACTGAACTACATAACATTATCAGGTCCCTTAACTTATGATAATCTTAGAATTCTCTGATATTATAATTCTGATAATCTACCTTTTTAAGATTCCAGATTCAATTCTAAATTGAATGTACCTGATAGCCTAACATTCCAGGGGCCTTAAATTCTGAAGCCATAGGAGTCCAGAATTCTAAGTCTAACTTGAATTAAGTAAGGTTACATAATAGTAATATTGCAAATTTTCATTGGCTTCTTCCCACAAGACCCCAAATTCCCAATAGGTTATCTTTGACTCCTCTTGAACACATTTGACCAACCAGAGAACAGCACCATCTGCTCCTCTCTGCGGTTTCTGCCCTTTCCTTCTCCTGCCAGGTCTAAGGTCTACTGCCAAGCACCCACTGGCCACTCCCCACCCCCACCAAATAGCTAGAAACATTCAGCCTTATCTGAACCTCTTTGGTAGACAGAGACCTAGACCCAAGTCAAACTCCTCACTTCCTAATATTATCATTTCATATCTTAGTGCTCCTTATTGTGAAGTTTCAGATAATTTAGAATTCCAAGTTTCTCACAATCTACAATCTGGATATTCTTGGACATTAATAATGTAGGCTTCTGAGATCTCTAGGTTCTGAAATACTGTGATTCTAAGACAGTGGGAGATGCCAGAGTATCTTCCACCTGGTCTCGAAGGCTCTGGAATGAAGGAAGCTGGAGGCTGGTTGTGAGCAAGGCTGCAGGAGGCACTGTATGGAAAGGTGTTGTGGACCCAGGATGGACAAAGTGTAATCAAGCTCTTTTGTATATGCCCAGAGTATTCACACTCCAGTGGATTTCCCAGGCCCTTGGCAAGCAGTTAAGACCAATTTAACAGCCTCAATCAAATGTGTTATTGATTTTACAAGTGGTTATAAATAGCAAAATAAAACTGGGACTTTATGTCCACAAGGTAGCCTCAGAGTTATTAAAGCTGTCCACAGTTGCATATTTGGGCAGTTCTTCTCTTGGACTGTGCATGGACCCCTTGGGTCGCTTGCAGACCTGTTTCTAGCAACACATGTCCCAGAGTTTGGAGTTCTGGAGGCCTGACCATTCCCAACGTGGCTACAGACACCTCTGGTGAGTGGTGAGAAGCAGAGTAGGCTTCAGAGCAATGGAAGTGATTTAGGCCTGTGTCAGGAAACGGGGCCCAGCCCAAATCTCAGATTTCATAAGAAACCCAGAAGACTGGCAGAAATTCTGAGCCCAACACATCCCAGAGCCAGGAGCACCATGTGTAGCTAGAAGCAGCAAAGTCCCAGCCTGAAGGGAAATGAGGGCAGAAAGAGAGGTTTCTCCATTATAACAGTGCTGAGCCTTCAACAGAATTGACTCCAATAAACTCTCTGGTGCTATGGAGAAATATTGACATATACCTTTATCATCCAATTATCTGACTTTACTGAGCACTTACTAAGTGATGGTCAACATGAAGTACAGCAATATTTTCTTCATGAAGACATCACCCAGGTTACTGCCTCAAGATAAAGCCATCATCAGCCTGATCTTCAAATCTTTTACAATCTGATTGGCATCCCTCTGCAATCTCACATTCTAGCCCTTTCCTTTGGGAACCCCAGTGGTTCCTCTAGTATCTCATATCTCCCCAGCACATCCCAGTCTACATGTCTGTCCCTTTAACTGGAATATCCAGTCTTACTTGTGGTGGTCACTTATTCAACCTTGGAGCATAGGTCAAATGTCTCCAAATTCTGCTCCAAACCCCCAGATTCTAGAGATGCGTTTCTTCTTTATACTTAAAACACCAACTTAGTGTTCTCTTTAAATGTCAACTTCCCCCCTCGACTGTACCTTTTCCTATATCTGCATCTCTGGGCCCAGAACAGTATTTTTTTAGGCTATCTGCAGACAGAGAGGAGTGGGAAGCATGTCCAAATATAGTAGAAAGATCTGTTCAGATCAGTGAAAGCAAGGTAACACCTAAAACAGCAGCAGATGAAAAGCTGAAGTGAGCTGTGAGAGGAGTGGGTGGCAGCCTTTGTCCTGCTGGGGTCTTCCTTCACTCACAGGTGATCCTAGGCAGATTACTCATCTCTTCTGCCTTAATGACATGACTAACAGTAGAGGGCAGGATAAAGGACCTCAGATGGTCATGGGAAGGTCTGGTTCCAGCCCAGGCTCTGCCGTGACTCCTGGTGTGATCCAGACCAGGTTACTGGTCTTTTGTGAACCTATGCCCCTTGGTCTTGGAAGTAAAGACCTGAGCCTGTGCCCTGTTTGTCAGCCCTTTCTGGTTCTGTGCATCTCAGTGGAAATGTTCTGATATGCCAACCACTCTGTGTGCAGGGAACTTGGATTCATTCATCCCTCAGTCACTCTTCACTGAACAGAGATTAGATGTCGGTCATTTTATACTAGACCTGAGGATCTAGGGTGAACCAGCCCAAGTCCCAGCCTTCAAGGAGCTCACATTCAAGAGAGTCTTAAGGAGGATTAGATGACAAATCCATGACTTCCCAGTCACAGATGGCTGAGAGGAGGAGGAAGCCATGTGTACTGAATGCTTTTCAGGGTCCAGGTAGTGTGCTAGACACAGTGGTCTACATCATCCTGACTGGTCCTATCAATCAACTTATGAAGTAGTATTGTTTCCATTAAGAAGAGGAAAAATGAACCATTTGAACCTGGTCATTATCAGCTAGCTAGATGTGATAGAAATGAGACCCATACCATGCCCAGTGTCCTTGTCACTTGAGCACGCTCCCCATTCTCTCTCTTGACTCTGAAACTGGAGGTCTGGGTAAACCAAGAACAAAAAATCCCAGACCCCACTTTTTCTGGAAGGGCCTCCAACACAATGCCTCTGGCCCTGGCTCAGGCTTCTTGGGGCAGATATGCTTCAGTTCACTCCACCTCCCTCCTTCTGTCCCACCGGCTCAGCAGGGAGAGCTGTGAGATTTGTAGCTGGATTCTGCCCTTCTGACCCACAGTCCTATAAAATAACAAGCAGGAAAGAAAGGGGGGCACAAAACTAAAAACTAAACACTGATGAAGATTAGAAATGACTAGGGAGTCTTGGGGATTTATGTCTCATGAAGTGAGATGGCCAAGGAGGCCAGACAGGGAGCAGCAGCCCTGACGCCTCTGCCTTATGGATAATTTATTCCAGAAAGTAGAGGCCTCTGTTTGAGACTCATACAGGCCAGGGTGGTTCTCTGGGTCCCCCGAACCAAGCTGAGTCACAAGTTTTGTTTTCCCAGACCAAATCCACAGGTTTGATGCTTTATCACTCCTTCCTACATTTGTGATTTCGTGGAGATTCATCTTACACTCCCTGTGAGGCTGGCAGGATAAGGACCCTCATCCTCACAGGCAGGATGAGAAAAATTGAGACTGACAGGTGACCCATGCTGGATGGTCCGGGGAATCAGAACCACGAAGTGTGGCTGGCTGAAGTGACGGCGCCCACGGGAACATATTTCCCTCCTCATCCTCCTTCCTCAACTCCTAACCCACCCCCAAATTAACTTTGTTCAACCGATTTCTGAATCTAACAAACCTCCAATATTTACTAAGAACTACTGCCAACAGAGATGAACCAAATAAAGACAGATGCTGTAAACAAATGAACACTTTTTAGAAATGTGTTATTGGTGATGATAAGAAGTCATGTCAATCAAGGGTCTCTCTCCAATATGATAATCAACAAAATTTTAAAAAGCAGGAAAAACATTAAATAAAAGCTTTGGAAAGAAACTAGGAAGGGAACTGATGATGCTGCCAAGCACAAGACAGACAAATTGCTAGGTTCTTCCAAAGACATTCACTGGGCATTGTGAAGGCTTTTGCCCTAAATGATATCCCATTAAAAGAGTTTTGTAGATAGGAACAGGTTTCAAGATTAATAAGTAGCTGACATGGGATTTTGATGCAGAAGTCCAAGCTGTCTGTGTGATAGGCACTCAAACATCGTGCTATCCACCAACTACAGAGGAAAAACCTCAGTCCTCATGGTCAGAAAAGCATTCGGTTTTTAGAATCCTATTAATGTGGTCTTCAACTCCAACTAGTTGAATGCTTCCAGTTAGTTTCTTAACCTCAGACTTGCTTTTTCATTCATTAAATAAAGATAGTAACATGTACCTCGAAGTTTTGCCTTGTGGGGAGAGCAACACACAAAGCCAATCTCAAAATTTAACTTCATTAGTCCAGATATCATGTGAGGTCCCCAGATAATGGATAACACACCCCAAGTGCAATGCAAGACCACCATGTGAGGACGGCCAAAGGTGGTGCTGAAAACTGCTTTCCTGGTTCCTTGCTGACCACCCACCTCTGGCATATTAAAGAGGTGGGAGAGGCCAAGAATGGAGTGGGGGATTAGATAGGGGATTTCTGGAAAGAGCTGTAAGTACATTGTGCATCTCTGTCCACTTCCTCCCCTTAACTCAAGCCTGAGAAAAGTGGCTGTAATGGAATCGTTGGAGAGCTTGATGTTTTCCCTATATTTGGGAGATACGATGGACTGGAATCTGACTCCCACTGCTAAATATAAAGGGTTAGAGGGTAGCTGGCCAGCTGTTCTAACAGCGGAGTGAAGGGAGGTTGCTAAAAGGGGGAAACCTGCATTCTCAGAGTTGATCAAGGCAGAAAATGCAGAAGTGATTTTTTTTTTTTTGAAAACCAGATCTGGGCCACACAAAAAGGAAGATGGCCTAAGTCATGTTAGACTCTGTCAGAAGACCATCTAGAGGGACAAAAGACCCCAGCACTCAGTAAAATAAGATTGGTGGTATTAGCAGATGTCTGGGAGCTGGAAAAGAATCTGATGCAGCCAGGTAGAATAGAAATGCTTTTACCCATATGAAGGGTTCACCTGCATGGGTCAAGGGCAGGGCGTGCACATCTCCAAAGTACCCATAAAACACCCAATGAAGGAACAAGTTAAACGCCTGTCAAGCTCAGAGAGAACCTGAACCTTCAAGTCTACCTTAGTCTAGTAAGAACTCCCCTGCCCTTCCCCATCCTCCGCAATGGAGATATTTTTTAAAAACCCACCAATGGTTAGCAAACATAGGAGAAGTAGATGCTCTTGGTAGGAAAATAAAGGAGACTGGCCAGCAGCACTTCCAGTTCCAAATAAATAATGAGGAAAAATACTGCTTTTAAATGAAGTTTGAGGCTTATTACTGCTACTATGGCTAATGGTAGTGATATACTTTGAATGTATCCCCAAAAGCAGGTGTTAGAAACTTAGCTTGTAACACCACAGTGTCAGGAAGTGGAATCTAATAAGAGACATTAGGACTTGAGGTCTACCTCATGAATAGATGGATTGAATGAATTGTAAAATGTCTTGGGGCTGTGAGTTCAATCTCCTGCCCTCTCTTTGCCCTTCTGCCATGGGAGGATGCAGAAAGAAGAACCTCATTGATTGCCCTTTCTCTCAATCTTGAACTTCCCAGCTTCTAGAACCATAAGCAATAAATTTGTGTTCTTCATAAATGACTCAGTCACAGAATTCTGTAATAGCAGCAGAAAATGAACACACAATAATGGTAGGATCCTAGACGAGATGTTAATTATTGAGCAGAAACAATGTTTTATGATTTTTAAGTGAATGGGGAGCTTTGTTACATAAGAGAAAATAGGAGACTTGTGGGACAAGTCCCGGTTTTTACCAGAGTCAGCCCTGCAGAATGATGGATGGATGAAAGTTGTATCTTGATTATATCCCCATGTTTCTCATTTACTCAATGTAACAGTTACACTGAATATCATAAGTTATCCCTTGTACATAGTTAGACTTGAGTGTATCTGAATCAGCCATCTTTGCTCTGGGCTTGGTTGACCAGCAGTGGGCAGAGCCAATCAGCTAAGGTATCTTTGAGCAGTGACTATGTATCTGACCTATGCTACTGTCCAGGGGCAGAAATAGTTGAAGATCCGGCTTTAACCTTTGACCAACACACTGTCTACAGGGTTGGAAAGCCCCTTGGAGATATCCTGATGGGTAAAAAAGACCCGGAGGAGAGTCAGAGTTTCCCAAATCCATTGTAGAGCCAGAAATGGAGCCTGACTCTCTTCAATCCTCTTCGGTATCTCATTATTCTACATAAACTTCTCCTAGAAATGTAGGACAGGGTAGATCAAATGCTATGTTAGCTAATCTGATGCTATCTATTATTTATTGATCTCCCACAGTATACCTGTTTCTTTACATATGCTACTCTTAATCTAACAATAGCTTGTCAATATAGGATAAGAAATAGCTTTTTTCAATTTTTTCAGATGAGAAAACTGAGATCTATGAGGTTAGGTGACTTGCCTATAGTCATATGTTTATTATGGGGCAGAAGTGAAATTCAAACCAGTCTGACTCCAAAGACAGTGTCTTTTCACTCCTCTACCATCTCTCCCAAGAGCTGCTAGAGCCAGAAAGAGGGCCACTATCTCATCCTCAGAGTCCCAGGACAGGGACAGAGACCCTGTCCTTCCCACAGTGCCAACTTTGTGGGAAAGAAGCAGTCTAATCTGACCCCCATACTCGTCAGCCATCCCAAAGCCCAGGCAACGGTCATAGGCTTGCGCCTAACAGGTTCCTTCCAGGAAACAAAAAGTGAGGCAACTTTTTAAAATCATAAAACAGTGCAAATAATTTTTTAATTAGTTGGCAAATTATATGGCCAGAGGGGCCTTAATCTGTTCTCTGAAGTAGATATATTAACTTTATTAAGTTTTTTTTTCCCCCTTTTGCAAGTCAAGCTGGTTCTTTGTGAAGGTGGGTGTGCGGGAACAAGCGAAGTTCTCGTTTCATTTGGCAGGAATTTTGGCTGGGGTTTCCAAAGAAAAGTTACTTTTAGATTTTCCTTCTGACGGTGAACTTGGCTTCCCTCACTCCCTCCTGAAACCCTACCCTTTGCAGGCGGAAACAGGGGATAAAAAAAAAAAAGATAAAGAAAGAAATAAATTAGAGGGAGAAAACAACTGAAGAATAAATAATTGTCTTAAAACAGTCACTGGAGAGAGCAGGGAGTGGGTGGGGGAGGTGTGGGTTCTGCTGGGGTGACTTGCTCGCTGGTTTTGTGACCTTGGGCTGATGGCCTAAGCTCCCTAGGTCCCTGTTTCCCTGGCTACAACATGGGGAGGACAACTAACCACTGCTGGGATTCTCCATTCAGGCCAGCTGAGAAGACCCAGTGGAATATCATTTGATAAAGTGATTTTACTTTTAGAGGGTACTGTCCAAATATAAAACTGTAGAGTTATCCCCAACACCTGGACCAAGGTCCTTGGGTGTCCCTGAGCCAAACCTGACAAGGGAGCCTGCAAGGTGGCATTGAGGAAAGGACTTCCCTTAGCTTTCAGCTCCTGAAGGAGATCTGCGATGTGGCGATGTGGGAGGAGTGAGTGTGATGGGTGTATCTAATGTGCGTCAAGCACACACTCACACCCTTGAGCGTGTGCAGCTTAATAGTTGCCTATTAGGGGTATGAACTGTATTCATGCCTGCATCATTGGGAGGAGGTAGAGCATTCGATATTCACTCCAAAGATGTGTTCTAAGGACTCACTTGGCTCTCTAGATGCTGGGGACTCAGTGGTGAACAAGACAGACTTAGTTTTTGTCTGTATATGAGGGTGTTTAGAGAAAAGCATGAGTCCTTAAGTGTGCGAAGCAATATTTGCATGTGTACGTTAGAATGGGTGTCTGAAAACACTTGTCCATATGTAAAGAAAATGTGTACTTGTGCAAGATTTGCATGTGAGTGCTTGGGTATCTCACTATTTGTGTATATATGTGAATGTGATGAGAGAGAAAAAGAAAGAACTCCCAGTCACCCTAGAGGGCATCAAATTTTGTTAAAATGTCCAGGGGCCAAAGGGTGTCTTGATCTAGTTGTGCTGCTATAACAAAATACCACAGACTGGTAATTTTTGAAGAAGAAAATTTTGTTTCTTACGGTTCTGGGTATCTGAAGGACTTTTTGTTTTTTAAGCCTATCTTTGCAATACCATCTGTTCTGCAGTGGGCTATATCATAGCTTACTTGTAAGACACAACACAATCTCTCTGATGCATCAGTGTCTTATATATCTATTTGGATGTGAAGGGTGAACTCACAATTTTTTTTCCATTGCCACCCTCTCCACCCCTTTTTCCTCTACACCATCCAAAGTTCCTTCATTTTTCTCTTCCCCCTGCCACCCCCCATCATTACATATTGTCATGCACTTATCAGAGAAAACATTCAGCCTTTGGTTTTTTGGGCTTGGCCTATTTCACTTAGCATGATATTTTCCAGCTTCATCCATTTACCAGCAAATGCCATAATTTTACTATTCTTTATGGCTGAGTAATATTCCATTGTGTATATATACCACAGTTTCTTTATCCACTCGTCAATTGAAGGGCATCTAGGTTAGTTCCACAATCTGGCTATTGTGAATTGAGCAGCTACGAACATTGATGTGGCTTTATCACTGTAGTACGCTGATTTTAAGTCCTTTGGGTATAAACTGAGGAGTGGGATAGCTGGGTCAAATGGTGGGCCTATTCCAAGCTTTCTGAGGAATCTTCACACTGCTTTCCAGAGTGGCTGTACCAATTTGCAACTCCACCAGCAATGTGTGAGTGTATCTTTTTCCCCACATCCATGCCAACACTTATTATTGCTTGCATTCTTGATAATAGCCATTCTAATTGGAGTTAGATGAAATCTTAGGGTGGTTTTAATTTGCATTTCTCTAATTACCAGGGATGATGAGCACCTTTTCATTTGTTGACCACCTGTATTTCTTCTTCTGTGAAGTGTCTGCCCATTTCCTTGGCCCATTTATTGATTGGGTTCTTTGTATTTTGGGTGTAAAGTTTTTTAAGTTCTTATAAACTTTGGAGATGAGTGCTCTGTCTGAAGTGTGAATGGAAAAGATTTTTCTCCCACTCTGTAGGCTCTCTTTTCATATTATTGATTGTTTCCTGTGCTGGGAAAAATTTTTTAGTTTGAATCTATCCCTTTTATTGATTCTTGCTTTTATTTCTTGCGCTATGGGGGTCTTGTTAAGGAAGTCTGGTTCTAAGCCAACATGATGGAGATTCAGGCCTACTTTTTCTTCTATTTGGTGAAGGGTCTCAGGTCTAATTCTTAGATCCCTGATTCATTTTGAGTGAGAGATAGAGGTTTAGTTTCATTTTACTGCATATGGATTTCCAATTTTCCCAGCACCATTTGTTGAAGAGGCTATCTTTTCTCCATTGTAAGTTTTTGGCACCTTTGTCTAGTATGAGATAACTGTACTTATGGGGTATATCTCCATGTCTTCTATTCTGTTCTATTGGTCTACCTGTCTATTTTGGTGCCAATACCATGCCATTTTTGTTACTATTGCTCTATAGTAGAGTTTAAGGTCTGGTATTGAGATACCTCCTGCATCACTCTTCCTGCCCAGGATTGCTTTGGCTATTCTGGGTCTTTTGTTCTTCCAGATGAATTTCATGATTGCTTTTTCTGTTTCTATGAGAAATGTCATAGGGATTTTAATTAGAATTACTAAATCTGTATAGCACCTTTGGAAGTATGGCCATTTTGATAATATTAATTCTGCCTATCCAAGAACATGGGAGATTTTTCCATCTTCTAAGGTCTTCCTCAATTTTTTAATCTTTTACAAAATGAAACAGTTTCTCCTAGACCTGAAAACTAGCACAAGCCCAAGAATTGTTACAAGGATCCCATTAAAACCTCAACAGTCTGTGGAGTGGACAAAATTTTCCCCATTAGTGATGAGGGTGGTTCCCACCGTGGCTCAGAATGGGAGGTAACTGCCCACAGACACAGCCTGACTGATTTTGACAGATCTAAGTAGAGTCCCAGGTCTCATTTCCTTCAAGCTGAATAATAAATCAGTCAAAGATCTCTTATTAATTGTATATGTTTTTGCCAGGAACTGTGCTTAGCATTTTATGCATGTTACTTTGCTTCAGTCTTTCAATGACCATGTCTCCATTCCTCAGATGAGGAAAATGAGGTTTGGCCAAGCATACACAGCTGGTTCAATTTGTCCCTGAATCTAGTTCATCTGATTGCAATGCCCATGTTCTTTTGATGATTCTGTTTCCTTCCCAATCAGGAGAAATGTGCTTACAACACGGCATTGGATGAAATGAATTTAGGAGCTCCCATCCCTAAGACTGTGCAAAATTTATAGACTGGTTTAAAAAGGTTTTGTCAAATGCCTTAATGATAAACTCATGGTGAGAATTGAAAGGTCCCACTCCTAATCATCAAAAGCCACATAAAGGAAGTCATGTTGGGCTTCTTTCAGGGATATAGCAACTGGTTCTCTTGCGAGTTCCCAAGAACAACAGGAGATTGAAGGTTGGAAGTCAAGACACATCAGACACCCTATAACCTCCACTGTGAGGCTCAGACAGGACCTCCTTGGTACCGGTCCTCCCAGCTCCAGCCCTCTTGGAGTCATATCCTCATATTCATCAGGGACCTGTGCTCTTCCTTCAGTTCCAGATTTGTTCCCCTCACCCTGAACAAATGCAGGTATTAAGGCCTTTGCTACTTCATTACCAGCCTCAGTCAGATGCACTGGATGAGGTATCAAAATACATAGGGCAGAACACCACTCCCCTCTGAACTCTTAGCTCCAAAATTGGTCACTTTGATAGCCTGCAGCCATACCAGCTCCAGGATATTCTTCTCTTCCCCAGCAGTTTTTCTGCCAAGACCCAAACATGCCTTTGGTCAAACTTACCAAATTTACCACATTTGAGCTGATTTCTTCTGACTTTTTGGTTCCAGAGTCTCTACCTTCATCCCACCCTAATCCCTGAAACTAATTCCTGGCCCCACTTGAAAGGCCTTTCAGACTAAGGAACAGTCATCATATGCCCAAGTGCATTGACATCAAGACCCCATGGGCACTTCCTTCCTGACCAGGAATTGCCATCAGAGAGTCCCATAAGGACTTGGTTCACTGCCTCATCAAGGTCTCTCTAAAGTTCACTCCAAAAAACACAGTCATCAGAGAACACACCCAAGAAAGTGGTCAGGAAGCAACCAGTCTTCTGAATTATTTACTGTCCTATGGAAGCCAGCCAGCAGATGCTGGCCATGCAGACTCTGGGAAAATATTTATGTGGGTCCTGATGGATGTTTGGCCAGGAAAGAGTGCTTGCTGTCATCTTTTCTTCCTGCTGATAAGGCAAAGTTACACATGTCAGACAGCTCTTAGAAGAGCCCAGCAGCTGAGGCCTGGCATCTGATCAGAGTGGGGTGCATGGCTGCAGCCTTCCGTTCCAGTCCTGTCTCTGCTACCAGCTGGTTTTGCCCCTCCCAGGGTCTCAGCTCCTCCATCTGTACCATCATGGAATAGACTGGATGACTTTAAGGTTTCTGTGATCCTATGATATTGTGATTCAGAGTCAAATGCATTTTCCAGATCTGCCATCATGATGCCATTGGTTCATCACGGAGCTATTTTTCTTGGCATTCTGGAAACGTTCCTGAAATTCCAGCGTCTTAGGATTTCTCTTTCCACTGATTCAGTTTCTGTAACCAGATGGGAGAAATCCATCTGAGAGAGAAAAAAAAATCTGTGCTTAAAACAAAAGGGCAATATAGAATAGGAAAATTGTGTTCAAGCTGTGTTTATCATGCACCCAATATTTGCAAAGCTAGATGCTGAGTCTAAGGGGACAGTGACGTGCTTCATGTCCTGTCCTCTAAGAGATCACATGAGAAAGTTGTGAAGGTGGCCCACAAGGCTCATCTTAGTCCCAAATTATTTCTCATGTTTCTTCCTTCTTGTAAACCCCAGGATCTCTTCCTATTACCCTCCTCAATTCTGAAATTCTGTCCTTGTCCATGATCATCCTGGGCTCCTTTCTGGAACAAGTTTGGGCTGGCTGCCCCAGCTCTCCATCTCCTGTGGACAAGCTGACCTCACAGATTCTTCTCCATTTTGGAGTTTATAGCTGGTCCCTTTGAAGACCCACCTGAAATTACAGTAATGGATATGGACTTTGGACAAAGGAACAGAAACCCTCAGTGTTCTCCTGAATATTGTATCAGGTACTTCTGACACCTTCTCTAAGGTCCCGGGTTATCTCAGGACCTCTGCCTAACTCAGTTCCCCTGAGCAGGGGGCTCACCTAGCCTCCATCTCTCCTCAGACCCGATCTTCTCTAGGAAGCTTCCATATACCAATTTGAAGTTGTGATCTGGTTATGGTGACCACCAAGAAATTGGAATTTGGGAGTCCTCTGGACTGGTGAGTCCATTCAATGGGTGTTTCCCCCAAGAAAGGAAGCAGGATAAGTCTGATTAAGCCAGGCATCCTCTCAGCTAATTCAGTCTGAAGAAATATTCTGTGGACAACCCTCTTCTCCATTCAACAAACATGCAACACCTACTCTGTGCTGAACATGTACGAGGCACCAGTGAGGTATTATATAAAGATCGACCACGTTCTGCCCTCTCCACCTTCTCCAGGTTCTGAGATCCTCAAACCATGACCTAGAACCTGACCATGCCAGACTGCTGGCTTCTTTCACCTTGTTTCCTCATCACGACTTCTCCCAGTCACCTGCCTCACTCATGGAATCATGGCATCACAGGAGATCAGAGCCGAAAGTGTCCAAAGAAACCAGACGAGGTATGGAATCAGTGAGAATAGATATAGGTAAAGAATGGCCTCCATTGAAGGCCTCCTCCTGGACGCCATTCCCTGTATGGTCAAACCATGTGACCTAAGATCACAGCTTGAAAAACTCTAAAAGTGCAATCATGGTATTTTATAACCAAGGATACATAGATCCAGAGAGAGGCATAACTGAACCTAGGTAATAAGACTAACAGTGCTGAGCATCAGGACAAGACATTCTATTTTCCAGTGTAAATATCTCTTGTAATTCTCTCCAAAACCCTTTGTTAAGTTCCCTATTGCTCAATAGGTTCTGGCGAGGATGTAGGGAAAAAAGGTACACTCATACATTGCTGGTGGGATTGTGAATTGGTGCAGCCACTCTGGAAAGCAGTGTGGAGATTCCTTAGAAAACTTGGAATGGAACCACCATTTGACCCAGCTATCCCATTTCTTGGCCTATACCCAAAGTACTTAAAATCAGCATACTACAGTGATGCAGTCACATCAATGTTCATAGCAGCTCAATTCACAATAGCTAGATTGTTGAACAAACCTAGATGCCCTTCAACAGATAAATGGATAAAGAAACTGTGGTATATATACACAATGAAATATTATTCAGCCATAAGGAAGAATAACATTATGGCACTTGCAGGTAAATGAATGGAGTTGGAGAATATCATGCTAAGTGAGATAGATAAGCCAATCTCAAAAAACCAAAGTCAAATGTTTCTCTGATAAGTGGATGATGACACATAATGCAGGGGGAGGGGTAAGGGGAGAATGGAGGAAGGATGGATTGTATAGAGGGAAATGAGGAGGTGGGAGGAGGGAAACATAATGGAATGAGACAAACATCATTACCTTATGTACATGTAAGATTACATGAATGGTGTAACTCTACTTCATGTATAACCAGAGAAATGAAAAGTTGTACCCCATCTGTGTACAATAAATCAAAAAAAGAAAAAAGAATTCCCTGTTGTTCAAACAAGGAAACAGACTAATAAAGACAAAATAAAATCCAAGGTTATGAAGCTTTCAAATGGTCGAGTATAGATTTATATTCAGATTGGTTTCATTTTAGAGTAACCTAAGTTACTAAATGAACCTAAGTTCATTTTAGAGAACCTAAGTACTCAGTTGTTAAAAAAAATCATGCCAAGGAACCAATGACTAATAGTATTGTTGTGCTTAGCTATGACAAGAATACCAGTCTGCCACCCCCAAAACCAGGGGAGTTGCATTTTAATATTCTTTTTTCATCCAAGAAGAAAAACAGCTTAAGCCCAAATCATATGGGCTGCGATAGTAAAAACAATGACATACCATGAGAAGTCAGAAGAAGCAATACCTGATTTCACCATGGGTTGTAATAGGGAATCAGGAAGGCTTCTCAGAAGATGGACTTGAAAGACGGGTGGAAGTTCACACAAAGAAAAGGGAAAGCAGCACCAGTGTGCCAAGCTAACGGGCTATCAAAGTCAACTTATGTGTCTTAAAGGCAGTTGATGGGTGGGGAGAAACAGGAGATGCAGCTGAGGAAGGAGGGGATGCTTCAGCCTGAGGCAGGGAGTCCTTACTTTATATTTAAGGCCGAGGGATCATAAAAGTTTGCAACCAGAGAAGCAACATCTTATCCAAAATGACTCTGGGCATAAAGAAATTAATATATCCCAGGGATAGAAGCTTGCCATGTTAGGAATGATAATAATCCCATACATATGACTGTCCCTCTTATTAATTTCAAAATAAAAATCCTTCAAGCAAATTAATTTATTCCTAAACATCAGTCCTGTGAGCTAGGTAACCTTATCCCTCTTTTATAGAAGGGGAAGGTGAGGTCCAAACTCACATGGATCTGTCCACTCCAAGCCTGGTGCCGTTTCTCAAGAACACCTCTCCACAGACCAAACTCTGTGCCAGCATCCGGTGCACAATGGAGCCTGGATTTCTGCCCTGGGTTGGAGTCTGGACCAGCTACTCTCTGAGTCTCATCTAATGTTGAGATTGTAAAATTCTGCAACTCAGCAGCCGTGGGTGGTCAGGAATGTTCCAGGACTTCCTGGGCCCAGTGTTCCAGGTCGGAGTGTCTGGATTAATGATCCATCTCCAGGCAGAGTGAGCCAAGGCCCTGACGCCAGGCACTGGGCATCGATTAGACTTTACACTCTGAGTTTGCTTTCATCTAAGGCTCTCCAGGTGGGCTGCAACCTAATAATTAACATTCTCTGAATCCCACAACATGAGTGAGCCAGAAGAGGGGAGAGTCTCTAAGCAGGACCCCACTGATGGTAGGAGCGGAGCCCCCAAATCCTAGTCATGGCCTGGCCTGGGCAGACCAAGCTACTGTCCACCAACATGCTCATGCTACCTGGAGTTTGCAGTGCATGGTTTGGGGTCTTCTTTGAGCTTCACAACATTTCTATGAAGAAGTAGCATGAGGATTATCATCCCCAATGAACAAGATGGGAAACTAACATCTGGGGCAGGGCAGAGAATTGTCCAAGGGCAGAAGGCAGGGGAAGAACTCAGCCTCCCACATCCTACCAGTGCAGACAGCTGTGCCGACCCCCATGAGAGAAGGTAGGGGTGTGATCTGATTTTTATTTTACAAGAGAAATAATCATAGAGTGTCCTGCTATTCACACATTGGTTTAACAAATGTTTACTGAATACATACTAGTATGTTCCAACTGCTGTGCCAGCTTCTGGGGATAGCAAAACATGGTCCCTGACATCATGAGCTTATAGTCAGGGAGGAGGGAAGTGGACCGTGTGTCAGGGGAGAGACAGATATGCACATGCTCTGTTCAGTGAGATGTCACTGCACTGTAGACGGTGAACATTTCGGTGTGTCTAATACCAGGTATATTTAATAGTGCAGAGCACTTTAGGCACAGGGTATCAAGGAAGGAATGAGTAAGTCCATTCAGAAGAGAAAGATACCAGTGGTCATAGGGATGTAACCAGAAAAGGCTTCAGAGGGAAGATGTCCCCAAGATGGAAACTTTAAAGAAGAATGGGAGTACATCTGACAAATGGGAGGTAGAGAGTAGTATGAGCTATTCCAAGAAGGAAAATGCTGATTTAGGCAGAGAATAAGGCATAAAGCCACTGGGTTAACTGAAAGCCATTGAATTGGCTGCAGAGTAAGATATGAGCAAGAGGTTGTGGGACATGAGGTTGGAGAAATGAGCCAGGAACAGAACACAAAGGCCCCCACAAGCCAGGTGAAGAAACTGAACTTTACCTGAAATAAGACAGTCGGAATTGCACTTCAGGAAGCTTCCTCCTACATAGTGTTGAGGATGTAATTGAAATGGGGAGATGGTGAAGTGGACCCCATGTGGATGGTAAAAAGTGGCAATGACTTGCTTTGATCAGGTTTTAGCTACAAGACACCAAAAATTTTCATCTGGTCTGGAAAAGACCATGTCTTAGGAATTTCCCTACTATAAGAAAGTGTATATCCGGTGGCTCTCGGCCATGCCAAGGTCCCTAGATCTGTACCCATTCCACCTTCCTCAAGTCTGAGAAGCAATCACAGTGTTCTTATCTCCCTTTATACCATAGAATTTCTCCTATTGCTTTGTCTACTTCTGCAGGAATGATTTCCCCATAGCAGGCTTCCTGCTGCCATCAACACATGGTGGCAAAACCTCACACCTTCAAACCTTCTACCTCAAACCTCAAATGACTCCACGTTATGTGACCTGCCCTTTTCTTTTTTCTGTGAACTGGGAATTGAGCCTAGAATCACTTTACCACTGAATCACATCCTTAGCCCTCTTTATTTTTTTTAAATTCTGAGGCAAGGTCTTGTTAAATTGCCCAGGTTGGCCTCAAACTTGTGATCTGATCCTCCTGCTTCAGCCTCTCAAATCAGAGGGATTATAAGCATATGCCATTGTGCCCAGCAAAGGAAAGGTTATCCCTCCAACAGGAGAGCAGAGCTGACCTTTGCATTCAAAATCAGATATGGATTAACTGAACATCTGCTATGTGACAGGCATTGGTAGGGTTTGTGGATTTGGCCTCTATCCTCACCTCCACTAACCACTGCACTGGTTCAAGTCCAAACTCTTTTTGTTTTTTTGTTTTTTTTTTTTTTTTTTTTTTTTTTTTTTTTGGGTGCTGGGGAACGTCAAGTCCAAACTCTTGACCTGGTATTTCAGAACTTTAGATGGACCTCTGCCAATCTCCATGACCTTCTATTCTCTCCCTCTAATACTCTGTATTTGTCACATTGAGACATTTTTTGTTCCTTAATTACCCTGCATTTTTTTTTCAAAATAGAAATACCTTTTTATTAAAATGCTAGACAATACCTCCACCCTCCCTCCTATAAACTCCCTTTCCTGTAAACTCCATTCCTCAGAGATAAACACTGTTAACATTTAGGTAAATATCTTTCCAGATTCCTTAAAAAACTTTCTCTGCCTTCACACAGCACCTTTTGTAAATTCTTATCTATCCTTCAAGACTCATTACGATGCCAGAAGTTTTCTATGTCCCTACAGAGGCTGACCCTTACGAGGAACTTAGCACTCGCCACTCGGTATTGAAATGGCTTATTATCATATGCTGTGCCTCCACCAGGCTGTGTGTCATACTGTGATCTAATCCTTGAGGATAAGGCTGAAACAGCCCTGGTCACAGCTATATTCATAGTGCCTAGCATGCAGTAGACCCTCAGTAAGTATCTATGGACTGCATGGCTGGACGGATGGATGACAGGCACTCCTGTGGAATTTTCAGCAGGATGCACAAAGGAAACAGGGTTGGCACCGAGTAGTGGAAAGGACCTCAGCAAGGGGTTAAAGACCTGGACTTCTGTTTTGGCTCTGCCTTCTACTTGCTGTGTTGTCTTATGTAAGTTCCTCACCCTCTTTAACGTTCCCTACCTGCAACTGAATAGTGGGACTAGGTAGATCCCCAAAACCCTCCCCAACGGATGCTCCAGAATGCTCAGCTGGCCTTGGCCCAGCACCCCTATTTCACACCTCTGTAATTACCCACCTGCATGCCTTTTATTATAGAGATTGGGGTGGGGGTGGGGCTCGTTAAATAAAGGGCAAAAGGAAATTGCTGGCTTGCCAAAATGACATTGCTGGCATTAACTAGATTAACTTCTGAAATGAAAAGCCCACGAAAGCAAAACCAAAACAGAGAAGGAGCCATAGCTTCCGCTGGTGGCTTCATGGTCGCCTGCTTCAGCCTGCCTGACCTCCAACCCGATCCGTCCTCACTGGGGAGGTCATGGAAACCACTCTCCTGCCTTCCCAGGACTTCAGCTCAGCTTAATCCCAAGAAAATGGTCCTGGGACCTGGGACAGAGACCAGAACTTGGGAAACGTTCATAGAAGCCTCCAGTCTATAAGAGAGATGACAGGTAAATAGATAACATGCAGAGCAATGAATGCTGTTGCTGGGGAGTCAAGGACTGAGGGGACAACAAGTGCCTGAGACATGACAGGGGACAACAAGTTCAGGCAACCACGGGCAGTCCCACGTGGCAGGAGCAGTCAGGGAGGGGATAGCTCTTTCCCATTTGTGTGGCTCCTCCTGGTTGTGGCCCTCAAGACAAAGAGTACGAACATTGCATCAGCCTAGAAAGAGAACTGAACCAGGGCATCTCCGCACCAAGCCGGGGTGCCGACGCACAAGAGCTTCCATTAGCCAGGAGTGGGAGGGAGTTGCTGCCAGACCCATTGCCGGTGCCAGCTGGTGCTGACACAAAACAGAAGCAGGAGACTGTGACGGACTCCAACGGAGACACTTGCTCAGCTCACAAAGTTTGCAATCATGAGAAGAGGCAGGAAGATAGAGGCGGATTCATCTCTGTTCAAGGTTCCAACTGACTCCAGGAGCAGAAAATGGGCAGCTCTGAGGCCTGGCCAGCTACCGGTCTCATTGGGAAAGAACCCATTATTCTAAGAGCCCAGAACAGGAAAGGAAAATGCTCTACCCCCTGTAAACCAGAGATCTTCTCTACCTCTCCACACAGGGCAGCTATGGCCAGTTTGAGAAGGAAGAAAAACGGGGGAAGAAGCCCTCTCTCTCATGCCTCTGTAAGAGATCAGGTACTTTACTTACACTTCTCATTTCATCCTCAGAAAAGTCTAAAGAGAGATCATGTTTTCTCCATTTGATAGATTAAGAAACTATGGCTCAGAGAAGCATTCCCAAGTCCTCAAAGCTAATAACCATAAGACCTAGACTGCACCAAAGTCTCCCCATCTCCAAATCTGTGTCCTTGCCACACATATTCCTGCCATCCCCAATCCTGGCACATAGGACACACGCCATGGGGTTTGTTATCAGCTTGCTAACCTGCAACTAAAAATCATAATTCTGGTCATGTCTCTGAGCTTCTAGACACCGGAGTTATCAAATCAAGAGCCCAAGAATTACTCTAAATACAAATTTATATTGTTAGCTCCCTTGACCAGGAGCATGTGTGATGTCCTTCTTCGAAAGAGTGGCAATTCCAATGGCAGAATTCCCAACAGAGGACAGAAGAGATGCCTTGAGATAGCAGGCCATTCCAGCACCCTTTAAGCCTTGCCCATCTGCATACAAGCCACACCTGGACCTGGAGGCCACCAACAATTTCATGGGTCAGCCCTAGTCAGGATCGCCAATGCCAGACTAGGTGACCAGGCATTAATCATTGCCAAAGGAACAGTTAAACTGAAAACCAGTTCATTAAAGATTAAGCTTTATCTCTATAGCCCTTGGGGACAGGGAGCTTTGGGTAGGGAGCCAGGTCCTGCTCTGAGAGGTCACTGGCTATGAAAGAAATCTTCCTATAGAGCCTGAAGTGAGGAGTCAAGTGACCTGGGTTCCAGTCCTGGCTCAGTCTCAACCCACTGGGTGACCCTGGGCCAGGCAATTTCCCACCTGAGCTCCTACTTCCCTAAGATAGTTGGAGAAAACTCCTCAGGGCTTGCCAGAGTGCTCCAGCACATATTGCCCTGAGAATAGTCTATGTGTGTTTACCTTTCTAAACACAAATTCACACTGAGCTCCCATGATGTCCTGTGCAAGTTTTGCTTACTGTTCACAACTTTTGGGGTGATGAAGAGTTGCCAACAAATTACAACTCCAGCCTGAGACCTAGAGTGTAGGGACTCAGATCTCTCCTCCTTGCTCCCCACACTGGTCAGGTAGTATTGCTTACCCCAGAACATGCCCTCTTTGCTTTCTGGAAAGTAGCCAAAGACAAATCAGGAACAAGCTCCTCTGAGCTCATTCAGCCACAAAAATCAAAACTGGTCCATTCCTGGTACTACCCTTTGGATCATTCCATCCCAGTGGGATCTAGTAAACCGAAGCTTTGAAAACTTAGTGAAGATAGGAAACATTCACAAATCTTGATCCAACACCAAAGCAATAATGCAATACATAATGAGACAATCAATGAATGGAGACCAAATCATCCCGTTCCCTGTGACAGGCACTGAGTGTCAGTGTTCCAGGGGTGAAGCCCAGATGGAGATGTCACCACACACATCCTGGTTTGCAACCTGCCATTTCTATTAAGGTTGGTTTTCTGAAGACAACAATAGTAAACAATGACAGGTCTTAAAATAGCGAGGCAGTAAGGTGAGGGAGGGAGGCATTTGAAATTGGCAACTGAATCTCTCCTCTTTTTTCTGTCACTCTTTAAGAGGGCGCTTCATGAAATGAATCTGATCAGTTCTCTGTCTCTAGGTGGCAGCACTGGCCCCTTTCACTCCCCAAGGGGGACTTGATTTTCACTGGAGAACAAGTGTTCCTCTGGAGAGTGATGTACTGTGTGTGGATAGAATGAGATAAACTCGCTTCAGAACAATTGTCCTCACATCTTTAAGTTGTGACACGTCTGGTGAATTTACACTTCTAAGGTCCCACTCCACCCAGAAAACAGCCCTTTCTAGGATCTGGCAAGATGGTACGGATCACCATCAGTTTCTAATGAACCAGTGCAGAGTCCACAAAACTGCAGGGTCCAAAGAACACAACTTTGAAACTCCTGAGCAGTAGAAGGGCAGAGGGGTCTCCCAAAAGACATCAAACTCCTCACCCAGCCTGGATTGCTTTTCCCAACTGTCACCCCAAACTTGTGTTTGTTGACAGCTCACTCTGTGCTAATTTGGCTACGTTCATCTCGTCATCTACTTCTCATGACAAGTACTTCTGCTCCCTCACTTTACCAAGAGGAAACGGTGGATCCAAGAGGTTGATTTCCCAGAATAGCCGACTATTACCGAAAGGAGAAACTGAAGAGGGTGGAGACTCTCATTCAAGGTCAGCTGAAAAACCACTCACAGAATAGGGCTCTGAGACCAGTTTGCTGTCCACTGAGTAAAGAGTTTAGAAAAGCAACCTACAGAGCAGGACTGGGGAGAGGAGGACAGAAATGGGGTTCTAGGTTCACATCCACCGACGACTTTGGATAGTCGTACCCCACTCTCTCTAAGACAACTTGGGGATAGAGTGGGGAACAACCTGCATCTTGTAATTGCACTGCCCAGAACAGGCTGCACTGCCTCAGGCAAGTCCCTTCACCTTTCAGAGCACCACACCTGTCCCCAAGTGAGTGGAGAGTATCTAATGAGATCCTGCCAGGAAAAAGGCTTTTAAAAGCATAATAGCTCTCTTGGAGGTATTATTACTAATTATTATTATTATTATCATCATCACCATCTTTCATGGTTATTAATGACCTGTTACTTGCTAGGGATCTGTCATCTAGGAATTTCTTTAAGCCCTTCTTGAACCTGTTTATATTCCCAGTCAGCAGCACCTCCCTTACTTTGGTTCCCAACCCCCAGTTCAGGGGACTGCAGGCAAACTCCTCCCCTGAGAGACTGGGTTTGAATGGCCTTGCTCAGTCTCCTTTGTGGGTTCTGTCAAGACTAACCTAGCTCAGTGCAATACAGCCTCACTTCCTGTCCCCAGCCCCCCGGTTCTGTGTTAGGGATCTCAGGAGGAGGAAGAAGAAGGTACAGTCTTTGCTCCCACCATATCCTCTGAGACCAGAGGCCCTGGGTGGGGTAAGGACATAGGACCCCCTTAACCACCTGTGCTAGGGCTGAGAACAGGGCCTAGACTCCCTGCCCCAGGGAACACCCAAGGTCCAGGGTATTCTTCTCCAAGTCCAGAGACCCTCTTCACGTCAGAGGGAAAAGACCAGGAGCCTGTTCTCAAATACACCATAAAAGCCAGGGGCATACATGGAATGCAGCTAGCTCTGATACCTGCTGTGTCCTGAGTTCATTTCCCAGTAGGTGAGAACGAGACATGAACACTGTGCCAAGTGGGGGTTGGCTAAAGATTTGAACAGGAGGGTCACGAAAAGCAGAAATTTAGGGGAGGCCCTAACCACTATTCCTTCCTGGGACAATATAGAAAGAATTCACAAAGAAGGGACATTTGCATGAGGTTCTAAAAAGTGGATAGGAATTTGGTAGGCAGATCATGAACAAATCTTGATGGCCACGTATTGTTCAGGGAATAGAGTTGAAGTTATCAGAGGACAGAAGAGATCAACCAGTGTCCATCAGCAAGTGAGAACTGCTGGGTGAACTGCTCTAGCCACCAGAGAGACTGATAAACACCCCATAACCTGCTTTTCAAAAAGGGACCTGTTGACAATTGAATTTTGGGCCCCACAGGAGAACTCTGGCTCCCCTGAGGCAAGGCCTTTGGATTTCTCTTGTTGTGGAAAATGCAGAAGACTCTGGGCACAAATATATTTTCATCTTCATGTTAGTGTTGACTGTTTGCTAACTCTATGGATCTCAGCTAAAATGGGTTTCTCAGCTATATCCATCTCTTACTCTTGACTACCTTTTCAATGCAGGAGAAAGAACCAGAGACAGAAAGACCCCTTTCCTAGCCTGCCAGTCAGGAGCAGGGTGGGAGTAAAACCCAGGCCTCCTCCTTCCCCTCCCCTTTGCCCTAAATGGGGTAAAGCCCACCCAGTCCAGCTGGAGGAGAGCGCCAGACAAATTCAAGGTAATTGTAACAGTAGCATTCGCAGGCAAATTATACTCCATGAGCTAATTAGGAAGGGATTGGGGCCCTCAACTTTAATTCATATCTAGTCTCTAACAACCTAATCCTGGGTGAAATCATAGTGGGGATCTCACCCCAATGCTGAAATTCTTTCCTTCAAAAAATCACCTATATAAATACATATAGCTTAATAGCAGCATTTAGAAAGTTCTCTGCCAACTTACGGGACTGTTTAACATTCCTGGACTGAGGCCACGGTTTTTTCCTCGGTCCTCCTCTGTCCCCACAACCGAGGCCTAATGAATAGCCACTCTTGCGGCTCTGCGTGCCTTGTAACCAATATCTCCTACCCAACGGGTCTTCGCAGGGACTTAATAAGCAGTCGGGGAGGACTGCCTGAGGAGGTCCACGAACCTAATCGTTAACTTGGAGGCCTAATCAGCATCTGCTTCCCACCCAGAGTCCCCCACAGCTACCCAACCTGGTCCCCCCAGTAATGGATGGAAAATCGGTGATTTCCTGACAGTTAGCAACCAATTTTCCACCAATTAGGAGAGATGGTGGTCTCTGGAGGAAACGACAAACAAAGGGCTCCACCACAGGGAGCTGGGACTGGAAGAGGCCTGATCCTACCGGCACCAGGGAACCAAAACCTGGGGGAGTGGGCAGGGCTGCTGGACCCCTCCCCAACCTGGTGTTTCCTCCTCTAGGTCAACCTTGCGTAGCATCTGTGGGAGGAAACTTCTTTCTGGGACAGAGTCTGCCCTGGGACCTCCATGGGACCTTCTGTCAGTGATGCTGTTAGGCAACAAATCCTTTCCCCTCCTTCTGTCCTCCAGGGTCAACCAGACAGGGCCTTCTTCTGCTGACTCTCTCCCGGGTGCCCAGGACAGTCAGGAGATTCCTCCAAGACTGTAGATGTGGTGACTTAATGAGAGCATAAGCTTTACAGTTCGACAATTGTGTCTTAAAAATCCTGAATTTGTCTTTTCCTAGTTGTGTGGGATCTTGGGCAAAACAACTAACTTCCCTGGGTCTCAGTTTCCTTGTTTTTCAAATGGAGTTAGTAATAGTTATAGGGATTAAATGAAATAATGTAGTCCAAGTACATTATACCATACATTGCCATGGTCAGCAGGTGAGAACTACTATTTTTCTCACTATTATTTTCAAAAAGAATAATATTAATGACCAATATTAATAACAGATGTGTGTCCAGCCTGTGCTAAACTTGTGAGGACCACTACCTGTGACTGTCCTCTGGGTCAACGCCACGACCCTCACCACCTCCCACCTTGCCTTGCCATCTGGCCTTGCATCCTTCCACCTCATCCATTGAAGATTCTTGCTGAAATACAGATGTGACTTTAGCCATGTTGCTGCTTCCTCTGAAAGGGAACCGAATGAGAAGATGATGAGACAATGAGGAACTGCAGATGTTCGGCAGATTTGTTGAGAGATGTGAAAGGTGAACTTTGTCACCTGTTGCACATCCTGCCACCTGGGTGGGTGCCCCTCATGATGGGGGCTAGTCCCATCTTCCACTGGGAGCACTTAAGCCACCTCACTTCCTTTCTTGTCCCTCTTTAATCTTGGTTTTCTCAACTTCTGAAATCCAGTCCCAAAGCTCCCTTTCCAGCCTTATACATATACACACATACACACACAGGCACACACACAGGGGGATGGACACACACACACATATACGCATGCTCACTACTGGAACCACTGTCTGTCTGCCAGTGGTCTCTAGGACTTGAGATCCAGAGAAGCTCACCTGCCAGGAGAACATGGTCCTGGGCACAAAAATATAGGAAGGGTGGGCTGGGGTTGTATCTCAGTGGTAGAGCGCTTGCCCAGCACGTGTAAGGGCCTGGGTTCAATCCTCAGCACCACATAAAAGATACATAAATAAAATAAAGGTATCGTGTTCACCTACAACTAAATCTATACCTATATGCATGTATACACATATATACGTGATAGAAATCCCCTGAACATTGCCAGTCAGACATATACCAGGTCATCACTCTGGAGCCTTAGTAGGCAGGCCAAATCAAGCAATATTCCCTGGTGCCCCAGACAGAACTAGGACCAGCGAGGGCTAACCAAGGGAGGCAGATCTGGACTGTTTTCAAGAACTTCTCAGAAACAACATAGAAGAAACTCACTCCTGTGACCCATCAACTCAGGAAACTGAGATAGAACTGCAAGTTCAAGGCCAACCTTAGCAACTTAGTAAGACCCTGTCTCAAAATAAAATAGAAAAGGGCTGAGGATATAGCTCAGTTTTAGAGCACTCATGCACGAAGCCCTCTCTCTGTTCAATCTCCAGTACAAAGAAAAAAGAAAGAAACAACCTAGGAGGTACTGTCAAAAAGATCGAAGACAGATACCAAATGGTCAGTGTTGGACTGACCTTTAAGACCTTAAGATGTGACTATCATTTGTCTTGTTTCAGTCTAGGATTTTGTGAATCTTAAGATTCCACACTGCTAAGTCTTATTTTAATTCATTACTTCATGATCTTAAGACATTTTTAATTCAGTGGCTCAAAAATGCCAAGATATTTTTCATTTTTTGACCTGGGAATCTGAACTACTTAGAACTTTAAAATTATCTAAGACATGGTCATCTGTGTGTATTTCTTTTAAATATGTGTTGAGCCCATACTTTGTGTGAGGTACTTTACATATTTATCTCATGTACTCTTCCCAGTGTACCTGTAAGTTGCTTATATAATTACTCCTATTTTTCAGTTGAGGATTTTGAGGCACAGAATGGTGAAGTGACTTTCTTGAGATCACTCAAATATTGCATAGTGGTCCCTTAACCAAGACCTCCCTGTGCTGTAAGGAATTATACCCCGAGGATGGAGGTGCCCTGGCCAGCCCAGAGCTGGACTATGGAGCCCTCTCAGATTCTTCTCAATCGACCCCCCTGCATGCCCTCTCTGAGTCCCAGCCCCAACATGGGGAGCTGTGGCTCTCCCTTCCTCTTCCCACCTTTCCAAGGGGCGTTCCCTCCCTAGCCTTAGGTCCTGAATTCCCCAGGCAAAGCCAGCCACATTCTTTGGGCTGGAGTCCAAGTTTATTTAAGAAGAGGAAAATGTTATTATGAAGATTACAAGAGCTTCATGAAACAGAGCATCGCTGTATCAACGCCGGGACCGCAAGAATGCTCATCAACTTCAGTGCTTCCTGTTGGGAGCCTTTTAAGCTATGCCTGAAGCTGGCAGGCACTGCGGTGCGGGAGTGAGTCCAAGCCACTGGGTGACATTGCCTCTCCTCTGCTCCCTGCCCTGGGAGCCCATGGAGGGGACCAGAGGGGACTCGTCCCTGCCTCCTTATGCCTTGCAGTCCTAAACAAGTCAGGCTGCTCAGTTTCCCATTCTCAAAAATGGAGCCATTTTTATGCCTTGCAGTCCTAAACAAGTCAGGCTGCTCAGTTTCCCATTCTCAAAAATGTGTGTGTGTGTGTGTGTGTGTGTGTGTGTTCATTCACACATGTACACTCACGTGTCCAGGAGTAGTCAGCAGAGCAGAGGAAGCTGTGCTGCTTTAACTCTCTTCCCAGGCGCAGGGAGGATCTAGGTCTCCCATGAGGAGGGTGCAGGAAGGGACTTAGGAAAGGGACTGCTTTCTTTACTTCTCAAGGCTAAGAAGAGAGGAAGCCATGTCCTTAATTCTTTTTATCTCCCTTTTTTTAAAAATTATTTTTTAATGAAGAAGAAAAGAAAATCCTTAAAGTGAAATACCTGGGACCAGGAGCAGCCAGGAGTCTGGCTCCTCCCAGGTAATTATCTGGCTTTTAGTACCCCTCTTCCCAGCGCTTGTAATTAGCAGGGAAATTAAGATGCTGTCATCCTACCTCCCAGCTTCTCTCTACTTCCCAGAGGCCTGGGGAGAGACCCTGCAAGAGGGACAGGATCTGTGCAGCAAGTGGAATAGGGACTAGATATCAAAATGGACTGGAGTCCAGAACAGAAGAACAGCAGAGCATCCTCTGGGGGGTACTTCCTACCCCTCCAGCCATGCGAGCCTGTGCCTCTGGGCCATGCCTCTCTCCAGGGGAATGCTAACCTGGCTTGATTGACAGCGTGTTCCAGTGGGTCTCATTACCTTTGCTACATCATCACAAGTGCCTCCTTCCTACCTGCCTCTGTGCTGGACCCAGAGGATAGAGCTGAGGCAGATCCACCTGGAATTACCATTGTCCCCAGGAAAAAGATAAGAAATCTGAGTGGACAAGTATAAGGTCAAAAGTGACAAGAGCTGTGGGAGGTAGGTCCACCTGCATATCTGGGTATTGGTTAGTAAAAAATAAAAATGTAGGAGCCCTTGTTCAAAAATCATTAGTAATTTGGGAGTTGGGGATGTAGGTTCAATCGCCAACACTGCAAAAAAAAAAAACTGTTAACAATTTTGAGACAGCAACAACAGAGCATTAAGCCAAAAGCTGGGCCCTGTGCAACTGTACAGACTGAATGCTCTAGAAGCAGCCCTGGAAGGAGGGTAGTGTGGGCCTTGCCAATTAAGGAAGAGTTCTTGGAGGAAGTAGCATTTGAATTGGTCTAATTCAAGTGGTTAATATTGTTTAACATTACAGTCTCCTTTGCCTATCTGGCCAATTTTCTCATCCTTCAAGACTCTGTCCTATGTTCTCTCATCCAGGAATGCTTCCCGATCAACCCCAGGCTGGGTTGGGGTCCTGTGTATTCTTATAGCCCACTCCCTACCTCTCCATCCCTGCCTTCAGGATCTGTTCACCCCATTACAAAGTAACTGTTCAGGATTCTGCCTCTCCTGCTAGCCCATGTGCTCCCTGAGAACAAGTTCTGTGTCTTAGTGTCCCAGAGAGCCTGAGCAAGGGAGGTGCTCATTGAGGGTCACCTGAATGCAGGAGCACACCCCCAGGAAGCAGCTTAGACTAAGGTGTCCTTTGGCAGCTAGGAAACTTGAAGATGAATCTTTACCTATAAGACTGGAAAATTTAGTTGCACTTCAACCACAAAGGCCAGTAAATGACAGGCACAGGGAAGGAAAGGTTACTCTCTAGGAAGACTTGAGCTTTTCAAAATCATTTTAGCTGCTATGTGGAGGACAGACGGCAGTGAATGGTGGGTATAATGGGAAGGAGGTAGGTAAGCTCGGCAGAGTGACAGAATGCTGTAACCACAATCCAGGCAGAAGGTTAGTGTGATTTGGACCAGACAATACTCACGGGAATGGAGAGAAAGATGTGAGCTTTGAAGGCTCCACCACCCCGGTGGCAGCAATACTGGGTCACCAGCCGGCTATTCCAATTATTCACAGAAATCAATTTCATTCCACGGAGGCCGAGATAAAACTCTTGTTGCCAGCAGACAGTAATGGATGACAAGCTTAGAGTGAGGAGATAAGAGGGGGCCCAGAGTGTGGGTGATCAGGTGGGGCTTTGCAGGCTGGGGGAGAAGCAGTAAGAGGTTATCAAAACATCCCTCCAAATAGCAAAGGCTCAGAGCCAGCCTGCTCAGCTGTGGACTGTGGAAGGACAAGCAGGCTCATCCTCAGGCCTGGAACTGTGAGACCCAGACTTGGTTGTCCTTGGGCATTCTTCCCAGAATCAGGGCAAACTGGATCAGTCTTGCTGCCCTGAAACCTCTACAGAGGTCTGGTGCCTTCAACTGAGGGTGGGACTACAAACAGCAATGACATGGAAACAGATAGGGGTACCCTCAGAGGCCCCTGTCAACCCTGACTTTGTAGGACCATAAGTCCATGACTCACCATAGTGACATTTTGCCTATAGGACTGGGAAAAGAATGGTCCTTTCTCCAGCACTGGGAAGACAGTGTGGGAGACAGAGGGCTGCCTGCCTTGCCTCGTCCGAGCAGGACCAGAAAGGCTGTAGTGGGAAGGGATCCATAGAGCAGTCCCTCTCCTGAGACCTAGGACAGGAGGCAATTTGAGAGAAGAGGTTTGAAAGACACTGGGGCTTCCCTGAGGAAGGAAGGAAAGGAAAGGGAGGTTGGGGAATCACAGGTCAGTGATCAGAGAGTGAATCAGAGACTGAGTGGTAAGTAACTGGTTCTTCCCGAGCTCTTCCACAGTGCCGGGAACCATCCTCCGTGCTTCATACGATTAACTAGTGCCTGCCTCTCCAAAATCCCACTTACGGAGAGACCCAGGCACTGAACTGACTCATCTTTCCCAGAGTTACACAGTTCAAGAGGGCAGGCTAACATCTGGACCAGGGAGTTTGATTTTATTTTATCGTGGCACTGAGGTCGCCCACTTGCAAAGAGCTTGCCAGCTAGTGTAGACCAGGCCTCTCCTAGATTCTTGTACCTTCAATTTGGTTTTCCCTGCCTGCCAGCAGGCTATGCTAACTAGCTATGCTGGTGCATCCCCAAGGGAGGGCAGAATGGAGGGGCCACCCACCCCAACAGCTTTTCCTCACAACTGCGGGTAGAGGCAGCCGGAGGTTGGCCCAGGAGGCCCCGTCTGCCGACACTCAGAGGTTGGAGGAGATAGCACTTTTTTATCTCTGCAGAGAGTTCAAGAGTTTATTCCCACCCAGGGTAGTGGGGAGGCTGGTGCCCATTCTAGGAGGGTGTCCAGTGATAGGAGAGATGGGGTGTACTTCCTCCCCCACCCCTCCAGCACGTGGTCCTCTCCACACCCTACTGTCACCAAAGGCCAGCAGGAAACATCTTGCACAGAGCCCTCCCACACAGGCACTGGGTCTAGTGGAAAATACCCAGCCCCAGCTCAGTGCTCCAAACAACTGAGAAGTCAGCATGGTCACTGGCAAGAGCACAGCTCTGGAGTTGGGACCCCAGTGAGGTTGCCATCCTGGCTTCACCATGTGATCTCAGACTCTATGCATCACCCCTCTGAGCCTCAGTCTAGACTGAATTCTGATTCCTACCTTGCAAGATGAGACATTCAGTCTCTTGGCTCACAATCTGGCCTCTAGCTGGGGATCTGAAATGACCCCTCCTTTCCCATCCGTGCCACATGAATTTGACTCCATGGGTGAAACAAAGTCTTTTCCAACCCCCAAAATAGAGTAAGTGAGCTGTCTACACCTTAGCATTCCCTAGTGCTCCCCACACCCTACAGAGGGTAGAGCACACCCCTTAACCTGGTATGGAGGGCCTCCTATGTACCCAGCTCCAGGCCCCCAGGTGACTTGTGCCCCCTGAACAAAGTAGGCCCTATCTTCATCCCTGGATACATCCTTCAAAGCCCAGATCATCTTCTGTCTCTTCACTGAAGCTGCCCCAGATCCCCAAGAGAGGATGAATCACTCCTTCCACTGGGATCACAAAACTCTGAGCTCATCCTGCTTTGTGTTTTGGGTATATGTATCTGCCTCTCCAGCAGACCATGTGCTCCTGCTGGGCAGTGATGGGAATCCCATCTTCTTACAAAATGTCTGGCACAAATTTATAAATGTTGATTGATTAATAAATTAATCCAATGGAGTATCCTGGAATGGCAGTAACCTGGAGCTAGAAAATCCTTACTGCTCACCTAGTCCAAATATTTAGAGATAAAGAGACCTGGGAGTAGGGTCTTAGGAAGAGCTGGGACAGCAGATAGAGAAAGACAGGCCCAGGGTTGCATGATGAGATAGCCCAAGAGGAGGGAGGGTCTAGAATGCATGCCTTCACTGCAGAATAAAGCATCGAGTCATTTCCACTTTAGAGTTGGACAGATCAAGATCCACCATGGCTCTCCACTGCCTGCTAGGTGAAGTTCAAATTGGTTATTTCTAGTTCCTTTGTGATGTGGTCCCCATCAGCCTGTCCAACCTCATGTCCTGATACTCCACTCTCCAGCCACCCAGACCAGGCCCTGCCCCTCTGCTTCCTAGTCCTTCTCTCTGCCCAGAACTCACCCCTCTTTGCCTAGGACACTCACTGTTTCCTCTCCTAACCAAATTTGATGATCCTTAGGTATAATTTCAGGTACCACTTCCCCCGAAAAGACTCCCTTGCCCCCTCTTCTTTGTCCTCATAACCCAGCCTGGTTCCCTCTGTCAACCTAGGTTGTGGTTTGTCTCCTCCTGTGAGACTGAGAGTTCACCAGGTGAGAGACTGCTAACTTTGTGTCCAGCACAAGGCCCAAAAGGAATGAAAATGAGAGAACTGTAAGGACAAGCACTACTGCCTGCAGGTAGGGATATTATTGATCCCAAACTAAGTCCAAGCCCCGTTCCAGCAGAAGGCCTGGGTTGGGAGGAGGCGGAGGGAAGAGCATGTGTTAGGACAACCAGCAGAGCAGAGCTGAGAAACCGTTGGCAGGAAGGAGAGTGTTCCATGTGACTGGGGAAACAATACCCAGTTTATTTACCTGAGCCTCCTAGCTTTTTCTGGGTCCTGTGACCTTTGTTATTTCTGGCAAATCTTTGAATCACAGAGGAAGCATTTAGGAGGAAGAAAACCCTTGGAAAAATGTCAGCCGACACTTGGGCCCAAGTCAGCCTTCACCATCCCACACTCCCGGGCTCTGCCAGCCCCAGGAGAGCTGCTCTTTAAGCCAGGTTTGAAGGACAGCCTGGAGTTTGCCAGATGGGAAAGCGGGGGCCATCGGAGGCAGGAGGGACTGTGTGTGCAAAAGCTGGCGGCTGGAGAGGCTTGTTCAGGTGGCAGTGAAGGGTTCAGGGACAGAGAAGGTGAGTGGGCCGGAGTCTGATGGTAAGAGACTTGGAATTCCATGCAGAAAACGGCACGCAAGCTCACACAGTCACGCACCTGCCACGGGGGCCAAGCTCAGTCGCACCTCGGGGAGCTACAGGCCAGCAGGGAGAGAGGGCAGGAGCCACTCAGGACCCACCATTGTGAAGGGTGGACAACAAAGGGCAGAGGGGCCTCTACCCTGCCTGTCCCCTCAGGGATGATTCTCCTGGTACAGGGGCAGAGGCAGCAGCTAGAAACTGTGGAAATGAATAGCGTCTCTTTCTTTCTACTTCTTTTTCTTTCTTTTCTCCCTCTTCAATCCTTCCTTTCTTTCCTTTTTTTTCCTTTTCTTTCTTTTTTTCATTCTTTCTCTTTCTTTCTTCCATCCTTTCTCTTCTCCTTTCCTTCATTTTTTCTTTCCTTTTTCTGTGCTCACTCATTCTTCCATTCAATGAAATAAATCATGATCGAAGAGCTCCTATGGGCTGGGGATATAGCTCAGTTGGTAGAGTGCTTGCCTCACAAGAACAAGGCCCTGGGTTCAATTCCCAGGAGCGCAAAAAAAAAAAAAAAGTTCCTACACAGCAACACTCATGAGGTGAGGGATCCCGTTGCGGCCCCACCTGCATAAGGGTTGTGGTCTACTTAGGAAAGAGACATGATACATTTGAACACATCATGTACTCCTGTAAGCACAACCCACAAATCTGTGAAGGGCTACCAAAAAATGCAGAAGAGAGAGGGAAACATTAAACATAAGCCCTGTGAGAAGACAGACCTGGAGCTGGTCATGCAGAGGGTGAAGCGCAGCATTTAGAAAGAAGAAAGAATCCATGTGAAGACCCCAAAGTGGGAGAAGCTTCAGGTGTTCAAGAAAAGCAATAAATGAATAAAGGAACTGAAGGTCAGAGCAACATAATTTGCTGATGGGACAGCAAATTGGTGCAACCACTATGCCAAGCAGTATGGAGATTCTTCAGAAAACTTGGAATAGAAACACCATTTGACCCAGTTATCCCACTCCTCAGCATATAGCCAAAGGACTTAAAATCAGCATACTACAGTGATGCAGCCACATCAATATTATAACAGCTCAATTCACAATAGCTAAGCTATGGAACTAACCTAGGTGCCCTTTAACAGAAGAATGGATGAAGAAAATGTGGTATATATATACAACAGAATATTACTCAACCATAAAGAAGAATGACTTTAAGGCATTTGCCAGTAAATGAATAGAACATGAAACTATCATGCTAAGTGAAATAAACCAATCCCATAAAACCAAAGGTCAAATATTCTCTCTGATATGTGGAAACTAATGCACAAGGGGGGTTGGGGGGTTGGGAAATAAGAATAGAAGTCCAGTGGCTTAGAAAAAGGGAAATAAAGGGAAGGGAGGGGGGATAGGAATAGGAAAAACAGTAGATGAATCAAACATAACTTTCCTACGTTCATACATGAATGAACCACAGTGAATCTTAATGCCATGTACAAACACATGACTGGAATTCTAATTAGAATAAGATATACTCCATGTTTGCATAAAAATGTCAGAAAGACTCTACTGTTATGTATAACTAAAAAGAACAAATAAAAAATTAAAAAAGAAGGAAGCCAGATCAACTGCATGCCTATTTGAGCACCCCACCATGGGAGTAACTCAAGGAGAGACAAAGCACTGCTCAGGGTTCAAGCAGAGAAGCACAGCTGCTAGGCATGATGGGAATAATAAGGAGTTTATTACAGGGATGTGACTTAACACTCTGAGGCTGCTGTCTCTGGGTGGGATGCTGGGGCCAGGACTCTACAGGGCAGACAATCAAAGAGAAACCATGGGCATGAGGATGGATTCCTGAAGGTCACACTACCTCCAGGCTCCAAAGGAGCTGTGCAGGTGGCTGCAGGAGCAGTGGAGGCTTTCATCATGCTGGATGGGCCCTGGGCCAAGAGGAGAAGCCTAAGGAGAATGCATCAGGATTTGGAGGAATTGCAGGCCTGGCCACTGCCCTCGCCAACATGCTCAACTGCACCAGTGGAAGGGAGCAGGGCTGCTGTTGCACTTCTCTCTTCCAAAGTCCTTGTAAGTGTCTCAGGCACCTCTTGCACACTTAGAACTTTGCAGTGAAGGGAATTCCAGGAGACATAGTTCCAACATAACTAACTTGACACACTACAGATACACCATAGATAGGCAGGGGCTAGATTATCCTGGGCCTTATTGGGTAAGGATGCTATTTTAAGAGCAGCTAGGTTGGTGTTACTCAACAAGATTTGGGTTCTGAAGATCAGAATTGCATCATGAATGTAAGATGCATTTAACCTTGAATAGCATGTAGGGGTTATCTGTGGATTTGCTGGGGTCTACTGAGGGAGAGAAACCCTGGCATTACCAAGGAACTGTGGGCATAGCTAATTTTCATTTTAGAAAGATCTTTCTGACTATGGTATAGACGGCCACTTAGATGGTGATACCAGAAGCAGAGAAACCAGAGAAGTGGGCTTGCAACCTTTAAGCAACTAAAACATTAAGTGTCTCTGCCATAGATGGTGATTATATTGACCAGATGTGGCCAAATTATTTAATTCATGATTATTTGATTCAGTAATCAGTAGTTCTGTTTGCTGCTGTGACATAAGGGGTGGTGAATGAGTGAAACCCACTTTTGAAGCTATGTGTCAGGGAGCTAAAGCGCCTGAATGAAACTCCTCCAGTCCCAGACCAGTGGCTTCATAACTATTTTTTAATGGAGGCAGCAAATTTAATCGCTTAAAAGATGCAGTTCATTTGAAAAACAAAATTCAGAATGCAGGGTCCACAGGAAACCAAGATCCTGCTGATTCCACCTCCTCCAAATCTTACAAAGCCATCAATTAATTTCCCCAGTCCATCCATCATCATCCTTCATTTGGTTCCCAGAGGCCATTTCCCACCCTTCTCCAAGCTCTCTCCCTCTAGGCTGTCTTCCGCACTGCAGGGCAGCCATCCTCTCTGAGAGCAAAGCGGACCCTCCCACTCCAACTAAAATTCTTCATTGATTCCCACTGCCTCTAGGACCCTTTCTTCACAGGGTCCCAGATGGGTCCTGATCCTGGCTCTGCTGTCTGCAGCCTTTAAGTCCCTCACTCACCTTCCCCTCCTCACGCCCTTTGTTCTCACCAGCCATTCACACTCCAGGTCACACTCAAGAGACAGCACCTCCCACCTCAGAATGGGCCTTGCTGCCTTCAGGCTTTTGCAGTTGTTGCTCCTTCTCTCTGGAACCCCACATACCCTCTTTCCATTCCCCTGGTTTAGCAAAACCCTACTCAGCCTTCACAGTCCTTGTCTGGCCCCTCCACAACCCTCTGTGGGCTCCTGCCATGGAATGTACCACTCTGACCTATCATTGCCTTCTTTCCTTGTCTCTTTCTCCCTCAATAAGACAAAGGCCTTGTCTTTCTTATTCACTGCTGTGCAGTTTGTTCTCAGCACAAGACCTAGTATGTGGTAGGAGCTCACAGAAAAAAAAGTTTACTAATGATTGCAGTGGTTCTTGAATTGCTATGGATTGTACAGGTTCATGTCTCCCAGAAGTTCATGTGCTAAAGTCTTGGCACATGAGTGGCCCCTAAGGTGGTAATTTTGAGCTTGTGGGACCTTTAAAAGGTGGGGCTTAGTATAAGGTAATTAGACCATGGGATCATTCTCAGAAGAAATTAATATAGTTTTCCTGGGACCCCAGTTAATTCTTATCAGGGCACCATGTTACTAGGTAGCTTCCCCAAACACTTGATCCCTTCTGCCCACAGTCATTTCTCTACCACATTACGATGCTGCTGGGGCCCCCTTTCCAGGATGCTAGTACCATGCTGTTTGAACTCACCCAACACCAGAATTGTGAACCAAATAAACCTCTTTACCTTATAAAGTTCCCAGTTTCCAGTATTTTGTCATAGCAACACAAAACAGAATAATATAGAGACTTTGGAGGAGAAGATTTTTGGAACATTTGGACCAGTCTCAATGACAGTCAGAGAAAGCCCTGATTTTCTATTCCCTCCTATGAAGTCTGTATTGCAAGAGGAAGGCTCCATCTATATCCCAGGCCATCCTAATGGCAGGCCTTTCCTCCTCTTTCTTGCAGGAGGACTGATGGTTTGCTTCCCCCAAATGGTGCAGAGATGCAGGATATGTTCCCCCAGACCCTGCTATAGAGGCCACACTGCCGTGCACCGCTGTCTCCTGCACCACCCAGTCACTCGGTTTAGAACAATCCACAAGATCAGGAAGGCCAGCCCCACCTGGCTGGGCCCACTTTTCACAGGAAGTCAAGGGCCTGCTTCACTTGCTCCGGAGGAGGGTCTGGGGCTAACTCCCCTCTCCCAAACCTCCCTCCCCATCTGCTGCAGCCAGACAGAGCCCCAGCCAGGCCTGGAGCCAGAGAGATAAGAAGATTCAGTCGCTCACTTTCAATTTCCCACAAACTTGACATCCAGTTCCTGTGGCAGAAAAAAAAAAGCAAATCACCTTCCATTCTTGAGATACCAGAAAATCACAGTGTCTCAGGGATGAGGGGAACCAGAGAGAGCACCCATCAGACCTTCCTATCCTCTGCTCCCACCAGTTGAGTAACTGGGGAAACTGAGGCATAGAGACAGGTGGGAATTTGATCGAGCCTGCAATGAAATCCAGTAACAGAGCTGGGGCCGTAAACCCAGTTCTGCTTCCTGGCTTCATACACTTTCCAAGCTCAAGCTGAATAAATACCTGAGAATTCACATCTGCCAGTGGGGGGAGGGGGGTCCTCGGCAACCTCCTTCTGCTGGCACATCTAGAAGCTCAGTCCCTCTAGGCAATCTGGACAGCTCTCGGTGTTAGAAAGGTCTTCACTTCCCTGAGTCTTAACCTGCCTCACTGCCCTCTGCAAACTCACAGGCTTGGAATCCTCCTGGAAACATTAATATAGAAAGGAAGAAAACAGAGAATACTCTATTCCTCAGGACTTTCTGGGACTGTGGGGAGCAAACATGAGTCTTCCTCCTGATGAGCTATGGACTGGAGTGGGAGAGAAGCTCATGGGTATTCTCAGATGGCTGTGCAGAGGCCGCAAGTCAGGAGCTTGGAGTGGGGGAGGTTGGGAGGTCTTTCTATGGGGCAGCTTCTAAAGTTGGCAGAACCTGTGATCCCTCCTCTACAACACCTCAAATCTTCAGTAAAATAACGAAGCTCAGAAAAATCCCCAGGTCAGTTAAAATTTTGTGGGAAAAGGAAAAGTGCAAAGTTTTGCATCCGAGTTTGATGATTTGACGTGTCTAAGAGGGACTATAGACCCTCATGAGCAGGGACAGGGACATATGACAAGCAACTACAGAACAACCGAGATGTCTCTGACTCAGCCCAAATCTTACCAACCCTCTCTAGGAGCATGGAAGTCCCAAAGGACACACATGGATGACACACAAAGATAGTGGCATTCATGCATCTGCTTATTCCTTCATGGAACAGAATTGATGAATGTCTACTATGTGCGTAAGGCACTGAGAATGCTATTGTAAATAGATAAGAGTTGCTATCTTGCATGCTCTGCCCAATATATTAGTTAGCATCTCTTAAATGAGCATCACATCTCCCCAAAGAGTTTGCAAGTTCTTTGGGGCCTAGAGCTTATATCTGCCTCCTTCCTGATCCCCAATACCTGTTCCCAGTTCTGGCCCACAATAAACACATACCCTTCATATTGAGTCTCTAGAAATATCCTTAGGGATGCACTGGTAGGTACAACTTCATCTCCCATATTCACTGCTCATTCAGTTTAGAACAATTATGACCCAATTCTTATGTGCTCTCAACCGGAGGAATCAGACAGATTCAGTAGGATTAGCCTGAGTTCATCAGATCTATCCCTGTGCCTCTAGACCAGCCTGTAACCTAAGGTAGATCAATGTGAAGGACTGGTACACAATAAGAACAAAAGTCTGAGAGTCAGGAAGCCTGGGTTGGACTGGACTCTACCACTAACCACTAACCAAGGATATAATAATGACCAGCTAGGCATGGTGGCACTCACCTGTAATCCCAGTGGCTTGGGAGGCTGAGGCAGGAGGATTGTGAGTTCAAAGTCAGCCTCAGCAAGGCCCTAAGCAACTCAGTGAGACCCTGTCTCTAAATAAAATACAAAAAAAGGTCTGGGGATATGGCTCAGTGGTTGAGTGCCCCTCAGTTCAATCCCTGGTACCAAAAAAATAGTAACGACCATTGGCAGCAATTTGAAAACTCTTTCTCTCATTTGATCCTCTCAACAACCTGTGAATCGGGCAAGGTGGTTTCTGTTATCTCTGACAGAGGAGAGCCCTGAGCCTTGGAGAAGTCACATTGTATGCCCAAGTTTACCAAACACATGAGGGTGGTGCCAGGATTTGAGACCACATCTCCCTGGGCCTGAAGGCTTCCTTCTCCTGTGCGACGTCCCTAGGGCACACACTCTAGGGTGATGCAGCTGCCGTGCTATGTCCGACTGACAGAACACCAGAACTGAGCTGATTCATGAACGATGGCTGGCGCCTCCCTGCATCCTCAGCCTGATGGATTAGCTGGCTCTTCCCACTGCCAGCATCACTGGCTAGCAACCAAAAAGAGGACAAGAAGGCCAGATGGAGGTTGGGGGTGGGCAGGGGAAGCAGAGCAGAGGCAGATGAGAAGGTCTCAGAGCATCCATCACCCGGTCAATTCGCCCTGGGATCCCTGCCGCTGTCTGATCTGCCCATGAACTAAGTTCCCATCCAAAAGTTCATTCCCCCTGACAACCTGTCAGTCACTCCCTAGGGTGAGCTCCTTCCCAGGCTCTTCAGGCTGTGGGCCTGATGAGCCCCAAGTAAATGGGCCAGCATGTCTCTGGAGTCTGACAGGAAAGAGAAGCAGCTACTCAGACACCGACGACAGACAGACCCACATCTAAACTGGAGGAACTGGCCAAGTCTGCTCAGGCTTTTTGAGCCAATTCTTGGATCCCTGTGTCCCAACCTCAAATTCCAGGCTTCTCTTGAACACTTCATGTGGTACTGGGTGTGTGAGATGTGACTGCTGGTGGACATCTCTCCCTCCCTAACCCTCACCCTCAGTCTGAGTCAGGAGCTCCCGCCCTCACCTCCTGGTCCAGCCTAGTTGCCTGGACCTGGGTGGGTCACACATTCTGCCCTGTCACATCCTGTTGGTCCAAGAGCACTCAGGACCTACAAGAAAGAAGGAAGGGAGGCACTGAGTCCAACAGGGGTAGGGTCATGCTGCAGAGGTCAAATTCAAGAGAACGGTGACCACTGCAATTGCTCTGCCCACTCACTCCCCAGGGGAACTGGTATGTGTGGGGAGCTGTCATGTGGTGCTGTGGTACCAGATCTATTTCACCATTAATTGATGCCCACTCAGTGCCAGACCCTATGCTGGACTGCTGGGCTGCTGGTCACAGACACAAAAGAAATACCGTCCCAGCTCCTGAAGGGCTTCTTGATAGTGGGAACAACCAGTCAGTAAACAACTAATCAGAACCCACTGTGGATAAATGGTTCCTAAAGGGTTGAGGAAGTCCAGAGAAGAAAAAGACCTAAAGAGGAGGCAACTTGGTCTGGTAGAAAGAGCTGAATCCTGGATCCAGAGCTGGATTCCTATCACGCCCTGCAACTGTTCACTACACCTGCAAACTGGGGTGATAATGTTACCCACCTCTCCGCATAGGTCTGAGAGTTGTTATTGTAGGTACTTACTGGAATGCCTTGTGGGGACCCACTTGGAAACCTCCTTGGAGGGACAGTGCTACAGGAAGGATGCAGCTGCCCACTGCTCAGGCAACGGGAGGGCATCTGACCACTAGGAAGATGAGCTGAGGGGACTCTAGCAGGGTCCAGGCAACACCTCTCCTGAGCAGCATATCCTGTTCCCCCCTACCTATGGATTGTTCCTGTTTGTCTCTGCCATGAGTCTCTGAGCTGCTCATAAGGGCTGGAGCCCATTTCTCTCACCATGGCATCCACAGGCCTGTTGCCCATGACACTCAGTGAACATACACAGGGATAATTAGTGTATGGTGAAAAAGAGAAGAAATGGTCTAGAATGAAAAGAAAGAGAAGGGAACTGACGTTTATAACCCCACTGTGTATCAGGTGTTAGTCTCAGTTATTCACATGTGTAATCAAATTTAGTTCCCCCCAAAGACTGCCACAAACAGTATTCTCTCCATTTTACAGACCAGGAAATGGAGGCTCTTTGAGGGTCCATGACTTGCCAGAGATTAGACAGCAGGAAGGTAGCAGCCTGTGATTCCAGGATTCCAGGATTCCACATCACATTTGTGGATCTGCAAGGCCCTTTTCATCATTCTGGGCTCCTTCCAATTGGCCTAAGGATATTTGGCCAGAGCGCAGGACCCAGAGGGCAGCCCCTCCCCACCGACTCAGCTACCCCCAGGCCAGCTGTGCAAACAAACTCCAGCTGGGAGGTTCCAAAGAGGATGGGGGGAGGGTCTGACAGGTCTGGCAGGTCAGGGCGAGCTGGGCTTTCCTGAGAATAGCTCCCACCCCAACGTGGTTTAAGGTACATCCTTCCGCAGGATCAGGAGAGGGGCTATGATCTCAGCCAGCAATTTGACTCTAAAAATAAGCCCACCCTCCCTTCCTGCTGCCATCCTGTGCAGCAGGGCCCCTACCTGGTCAGCTCTGCACTGACCTGACTTAACACAAATCCAGGTATCTTTTAGCAAGTCTCAGATGTGAGTGACATCAGAGCTCAGGCACCTCCCATTACACCACCATGTCCCTGGGTGTCACTTGCAGACCTGAATGCCTGGGAACCCCATTGGCCTGCTCGTCGGCCTGGCTGCATCCTTTCTCTCCATCCTGTCTTTGGCCCAGAGTCCTACCTTCCACACTACTAGCTTCATTGCCCTCTTTCCTCCCTTCAGAGCTAAATGCAAGGCCAGGGTCTGCAGATGTTATTATCCTAAAGGGTCCTGTCACCAGTTCTGCAGAAATTCCAAGCGAGGAGAGGGAGTTAGAGAAAAGACCACCCTTCAAAGAGCATGATGCAGTATGCCCACTACCCAACGCCCCCAATCGAAACTTCCCAGCTTGGATTTCATTAGTTGAGTGATTTTTTCTTTCCTGAAGGACCAGATAATCCCCATCTAGGAGGAAATGGGCATGAAGGCTGATGCATTCACATTAGCACAAACACAAGCCGCTACCCACCCACCCGGCAACATGAAGCACATTCACTCCTCATCTGCACTTGGCTCTCTGACAAGCCAACAAGTCTCGCACATACCACCCAAAGAGATGGGGATCCACCCTGCCCAAGGGCTGACACCAGCATAAAGGGAAGCATAACCTTTATGACAGGGAGTGCCCACCCCCTCCCAGGAAGCTGACTGAAAACTTTCCACTTGGAGATCAGTTCCTAGGAATCAGGGAAGTGCCTGTGTGAGCAGGAAGGGACTTCCCAGCTCAGGAAAACCCACCTCATCCCTCCTAGGGATGAGATGGAGGAGGCAGCCAATCCAAAGCAGACCCTGGAACTCACAACAATCTCATCAACCATTTTGCAGATATTTAATGCTCATTGACTGTATGTAAAACTCTTGGGAGGAAGCAAGGTACAGCAAAGGAACCAAAGTCTGGGGTTAGAAAACTGGACTTGATGCTTCCTTCCTCATGTCAGATGAAGATCCCACAAACATTTCCCACATATTAACTGTGTGGCTGTGCTCACATCAGATATTTCATTTGGTTCAAATCTCTACAAAACTGAGACCCAGAGATCATTTGTCATTTGTCCAAGGTGCACAACTACTACCTCCATTTGTTTATATGTAAAATGGGTTCATAGCAGTCCCTACCTTATAGGGTTAGTGTGTGGAAAAATGTTAATTCATGTAAAATTATCAAAAAAGTTCCTGTCACAAAACAAGTAGTTAATAAATGCTAAAAGTTGAAGCTTTTTTTTAATTAAATCTGTTTATAGGAAGAAGAGCAGAAACTGAATTCAAATAACTTGAATATCATTTTCCCTTACAATACCAAGTTGCTGCTTCTTTTCTTCTTCTTCTTCTTCTTCTTCTTCTTCTTCTTCTTCTTCTTCTTCTTCTTCTTCTTCTTCTTCTTCTTTTGGCATATAATATTTCTGTAAAACAGCTACTGGTGTCAACTCTATCCTAGGAGCATAAAGAAATGTGAGCAGTTCTGGATTCGGTGTTCAAAGCCCCCCATAAACAGGCTCCATCTCCCTTTCTAGCTTCATCTCCCTTTCCCCTCTTAAGCAAACACTCTCCTCAGTCACAAGGAACAATAACCACTTCCCCACCAAGCTCACCCCTGGTCCTCCTGCCTCCGGGTCTTTGTTCAGACTCAAAGCTTTTAATCTCTGTTTCTGTGGCTCTGGAATTCCAGCAGCAGTACCCAGGGGTCCTTCTGCTGAGACAGGTCTGTAGATCTGTGAGATATAATAGAGATCAGGTGGCTTTCGAGTCCGAGCTACGGCACCAGATCTCAGCTCTGCCAACTTTGACTATGTGACCTGGAACAAATTCTGTAATTCCCTGAACCCAAGTGTGTCTATATGAAAGTGCACATTATAATCCTCATGTAGATTATGTTAAATGAAAGACTGTACAAAAACTACACTTCCCTTTCCAGCTTTGATTCACATAGCACAGAATACATTAGGATGATAGGATTTTCTTAATTTTTTAAGGAGTTAAATTGTTATTAAGTCAATTAAAATTAACTTTCAATTTTTTCCATAAGCTTGACATGAATGTCAATACCAAAATCCAATTTTAAAATGCAAAAATCAACCAAAATCTTTGGTCATTTGAATTTCATCTCAAAGTGGTCCAAGAAATATTTAGAGCATCTCAAATCCCAGGGGATTCACCCCTGAACATGCTTCGAGACTTCAGCTCAATCTTGTCTTCAACCTGTAACCACACCTTTTCCATCTTTCAAGGCCCAACCCCAAATTGAATTTCAACTGTGGTATCATCACCAACTGCTTACAGTGAGCTCTTTGGGGACCGGCTGGTCCTGACTCATTGCATCTCTGATAAGTCTTTGAATGGACCTCCATCCATACCAGTCATCCACCCTTCCATCCATCTAACCATCCACTCATCACAAGCAAATTAAAGACTCTGTACAGGGGATTTCTCTTCAAAGGTGAGAACCTCTACTTATTTATCCTCTCGTATACTTTCCTCGCCCAGAATCATTCCAGCTGCCTCTGTTGCCCTGGCTGAGATCCTCTGCCTTCCAGGCAGCATCTTCCATTCCAATCCAAGCAAGGTCTCACACCTCTGTGCAGGTGGAAGTTGTGGCTGGCACCTCAGAAGGAACAATGTCCTGTGGTCCACAGCTGGATGCCTTTAAGGACATCTGGATGGACAATCAATTCCCTCCCTGTGCCTTTCAATTCCCAGGGTGCCAGATCTGAGCTCAGGCAGATAAGGAAGCTAGATTTCATGTGTACATTTGGCGTGGGGGGATTGGGGAAGGCCAGGGAGGGGATGGTCTCACTTAGCCCAGAAAGCCTTTCTTATCTACAAGTCTTTTGAAGTGGGGAAGCTCTCAGAGACTGGCAGCCAGAGGGGAGCCTTTTCTCCACACCCAAGTTCCCACCACCATCCCTCAGTTGGAGAGGCTGGGCCCAGTCCCGGAGTAATTCTGGAATCTCAGCAGCTCACAAATCATTCATTCACTCAGTAAGCACTTGCTAGATTTAGTAAACTGGGCTCCAGAGATGAATCAGCCTCACAAAAGCTCTCAAATTGCTACCACCCAAGAAGGGGTACAGACATGGAAACAGACACGGTGCCATGAAGTGCCTGTGATCTTATGTCCTGGTTTAGAATCCAATGCCTGGTTCTGATGCCCAAACACCCTCTAGAAAGTCCAAGTAAGCAAAAGGATCTCAGGTCCCTGCTCATATGTCTCCTAAAATGGGGAGTCTACCACGTCCCTCCGCTCTCTCTCAGAGCAACCTGTTACAAGCCTGGACCTTCAGGAAGGTAGATCATGTCACCTGCGTCAGACCTGAAACCTTCCACCTGCTTTCCTCCCACTGGTCCTGACACTGACAGAAACTGACGGTGCTTGTCCCAGAACAACCCTGAAGCAAGGTGGAGGCCTTGTCAGTTTCCCATAAAACTCAGTTCCAAAAGATCGTTTTCTTCAGAAAGGTCACTCTAGCAGCTATGAGTGGGAGGTATGCGACAGCATGGGCTGGAGGCACTAGGTGAAAGGGCACCTCCATAATCCACCACCATCACCAGCACCGGGTTATTTTTGAGTCCTGAGAATCAAACAAGGAATGTGTCCAACTGTGAGGAGCCCAGTGGTGCTCCAGGTGAGATACAGTGGCTTGAGTCAGGTAGGAGCTGGGCCTGGACAAGTTAGAGAGAGTCACTCAATGGGAGGTCATGCTGGGTGTTGGGAGAAGAGAGGCTGACTCAGAGGGTCAGTCAGAGAGACTCCCAGACTAATGAGGGAGCCTTAATCCCTCTCTTGGAGTAAGAGGGGAGATAAGACCAATAAAAATGAGAAAACAGAAAACAGGAGCAGATTTCCAACTCCCAGTCCCCCTTCCAGCCAGATGTGCTCCCCATCCCCCAGTTCCTCCCTCCTAAAGTATCTATTCTCAGGTTGTTAAACTCCTCTCCTGAGCAGCCCAAGGTCAAGGGTGGCACTTGGTTCATCTCTGTCTCTTCCCAGCTCTACCATCTCTGCGTTCACAACCTGCACAGGGCAAAGACTTGGTAAATGAGCAATGTGGTAAATATCTGCATGTGACATTTTTTATTGCACTGATTTATACTGGTTGTGGCTGGTGTTGAAGCCACACTGTCAAAAGTGAAGGAATTAGCCCACTCTATGGATGGGAGACCCAAGTCTTAGCCCTGGCTCTGCCATTAACTTCATTTGTTCCAAGGTGGTCTGGAGACAGTCTTTTTTCCTCCTTGGGATTCAGCTTCTCCATATAAGAGGACCACACAAGAGAACTCTGAATCCTACCAAGTCATAAAATGCCCCACGGTGGTCAAGGAGGCCCCTGTAAGTATATTAGGCACATCTTATAACCCCACAGGGGATGCCTAAGACCATTATCTCATTTCTCCCATGGCACCTCCAATGCCCCCCATGATCACCACTACCTGACCATTTCTGAGTCCTGGGAACCAAATGAGGAATGTGTTCAACTATGAGCTTGATACCTTGGGTATTTAAAACCTCTCTCTCTGCAGTCTGTGGAGGCTGGAAAGAGGCACAAATCCTTACCCATTTAGAAATCTACCTTGCAGTGACTAAATTCCCCAGGATTAAAGCTTCCCATTGCCCTTTCCTCTAAATTCTCCCCTGAGGCCACTTAGGGCTGAGTTGGAATGTTCAGTCTCCCACCCTCATCCCAGTAGGCTGGTTATAGAAGCACCATCCCTGGGGATGCTCAGCTGGATGTCACGTTGACAGTCCCTGGCCCAGTCGTTTGCACAGGGCCTGAGTTTTGCAGCACAGAAGGCCCAGATCACCCGGACTGTGAGTAGCTGGGAATGAACTTGGCCAAGACTAGAGCTAATGGAGAATGTATGGTGGTCCTAGTTTGAGCCTTAGTTTGTTCAAGATGGAGAGACTGGCAGGATTATTTTGTCCAAATTTGAAAGTGAGGCTCAGAGAGGACAATAGAGCTTTACCCAAACATTGTTTGCCCTATTGACAAGTTGGAGGTGAGAGAAAAACATATCGACTTAGGGAATCCAGATGGCAGAGAGGTCCTGGGCGAGCAGTGGAGCTCTTGAGGGTATCAGTAGCACACACAGCTGGAGAGATGGCCACAAAGACAAGCCTGTCACTAGCAACCTGACCTCTGCTCCTGTGTGACTACTTTAGAAAACATGATCTACTTTGTCTTCAAGGTGAATTGCACCCCTGGGGTTGTACACTGTGGCAGCAACGCAGCCTCACCAGCACAAGCAACTGCCAGCCAGGTGAATGCCTCAGCCATTTAGTTGGGACTCCTCAACCTAGAACAGAGGCCGTGCCAGCCCCAGAGGTAATGTGCCCCAGCTGTGGCGGCAGCCCCCAGCAGTTCTGCACGAGATCACACCAAGGGCAGGCAGCCTGTGGGTCACATGTCTAGACAGTCAGACTGAGAAGGGCTCGGCATCTTGGGAGACGTTTCCTGAATTCCTCCCACCTTCGGGAATGGAAACTGAGCTAACCGGGAATTTGTTCTAATTATAGGGAAAAAAGGAGAATTGAACAAGAGCTCCCAAGGCTGAGTTCTTCCGTAGGTTTCTCCAGCAAGCTCCCTTTGTTCATCTTTTCAGTGAGAAACCACAAGGTGATTCTGTGCCAGCCCCGCCCCTGGCGGGGCATGGGGCTTTAGAGAGTGAGAGTGGGACCCTGCCCGCCAGCAGTGCCTGCCTGGTGGGGCAGTAGACACACAAGCCCAGCCCACAATGTTACAGATGCCAGTAGCAAGGAAGTTTGGGGTTGGAGATGTGCAAAGGGACAGAGGCTCCCCTAAGCCCAGTCTGGAGGTCGACAGGCTATAGACAGAAAGCAGGGTGAGGTCCTCTTTCCTCTCACCTTCCTGCACAACAGGGTCTGGCTGAAATGCCACCTCCTTCAGAAAAACTGTCCTCCTCAGGACACACCAATGGCCGTTCAGTACTCATCCACTCGACAATCTTAACTGAGGACTCAGAGTGAGCAAGAGACAAGCTGCCCACTTCCAAAGTGTATGGCTGTGCCTCTTAAGAAGCCTTTGCACACATTTCGCCGGTCAGACCACCTTCATGCTGTGTGTGTGTGTGTGTGTGTGTGTGTGCGTGTGTGTGTGCACATACACAAGCATGTTTCTCTTGCTCACAAGCATTTCCCAGTGTCTTTCAGGAAGCAGCCAGATATAGCAGTGAAGAACATGGTTGATGGAATTGAGCATTCATAGTTATGTCCTGAGCTACCACTACGTAATCTTAAGGAAGCTTCTTAACCTCCATTACATTCATCAAATTGGTACAAGGACAGTTAATTGAGAAGGTTGTGTGGGTTAAATAAAGTAATTCAAGTACTCTTGGTGTCATTATGAACAGTGTGTGAAACCGTCCCTGTACTTAGCACGTACCTCGTAAATGCCTGGTTCTTGACTGATTTTGGACGTGGGGAGGAGGGTAGATATGTTTTTGTTGAAATGAATATAAATAATGTAAAATTACCATTTTAACCACCGGTAACTGTATAATTCAGTGACATTAAGTATATTCATAATGTTGTACAACCTATGTCACCATTATCCATCTCCATAACTTTTTCATCATCCTAAACAGAAACTCAACTCCCTGATCAAGCACTTTATGTGTACCTACCTACCCCACCCCCCCCAGGTTGGGGTAACCTTTATTCTACTTTCTGTCTCTATAAATTTGCCTATCTTAGGTATCTCATACAAGTGTGATCGAGGATGTTTATCTTTGCCTCTGGCTTACTTCACTTAGCATACTATTTTCAAAGTTCATCCACTTGGAGCATGTGTCAGGATTCTCTTCTTTTTTAAGGCAGAGTAAGTGGTCCAGTGTGTGAATATACCGTGCGGTTTGTCCCTTCATCCGTGGCCCTTTGAGCTGTTTCTGCCTTCTGCTATTGTGAATAATGCTGCCCCATGCATTGGTATACATGTGTCTGAGTGCCTCATTTAAATTCTTTGGCCTACATACTGAAAAATGGAATTGCTGGATCTGTTTAATTTAGGGGGTACCCACCATCCTATTTTCCATAGTGCTGAACCATTTTACATTTTCACCTGTCATGTGATATGTGTGATATTGAAGTAGGATTGAAAGAGTATGCAATGGTCTCTTAAGTCACCTGGCACTCTTCTGTGGAGATGCTCCCCAGGGCAATGGGAGCAGAGTGGAGACAAACTGGGTCAAGCCAGAAGGAGGTGTTCAGTATTGAAAGGCGTCTGGAAGCAACGCTGTAGAGAAAGAGTGGAAGTGTCCAGAGTACGGAGTCTGACCAGAAGGCCCTAGAGGATGTAATGCCTGCTTTTGTGTGTCCTCCAGGGGCAGAGTGGGTAGTCCCAGAATTGGAGTAAAGTCCTAGAAGAAGAATTCCAAGGAGACTTGATCCATCTCAATATGAAGAAAGGAAGATTCTCTGAGAGGCATGACTAGCGATATGATACTCTCATATCACCTGTCATTGGAGTTGTGCAAGGAGCAGCTGACATCCTCTTGAACAGAGGTGGGCTAAAGGGCATTGGAGGTTAAAAGTTAGTTCTGGAGGTGGTTCAAAGTCCCTTTGAAGATAAGGATTGCATAACTGCCACTCATTCAGAGAAGTTCCTCCCCTGCTTCTCTGAAACCCCACATTGGCTCAGACATTGCTCAGTCCTAGCAGGGGTGAGAATCATTTCCATTTATTGATGAGCATATTATGTGACTCTTAAGTTTTATGGCTCCTGTCTCTTTTCAATTGGAAATAGTACCATGTACATGCAAAGGAAGACTGCCAGGAATGGATTTTGGAAAAGTTGGGAGTAGGGGGAGTTCCTATCTGGTCTTCAAGGACCTCCAGAGTCTGCCTCCTCACCTGCCCCCTGTGTCCCCAACTCTGACCTTTTGCCAAGGCACAGAGATAACCTTAGCTCCATCTCTGTTCAGCACCCAGACTTCCTGCTCCAGCCACTCTTTCTCTTACACTTTTTTTCTCTTTCCAACCAGTCCACTTCTGATCCTGGTATATTTCCTAGGATACCTTCTTGGAGTCTCTCCACCTACACGAATCCTACCCACCTTCTTCCAGCTCATCCAGAAAGCCCACAAAGGTCTCCTTCTTCCACAGGGTGTTGTCTCTTGGGATGCTGCTTAATGCAGTCATTCATAGATATTTATTTATCAAGTACCCACCCCATACCAGGACTGTTCTAGGCAGTGGGGACACCTCAATCAAGACAGGCAACATCTCTTCCATCCTTGAGCTTATATTGTAGCCAGAGACACAGAAAATAAACTTAGAAACAAATACATAAAATAACTTGATGTAGGGATGATTGCTGCAAAAATAATCAAACAGGGACTACAACAGGGACTGCTCTGTGGAACGGACAGGGAGGACCTCTCCAAGAAGTGATATTTGAGCCAAGACATGAATTATGACAAGAGCCTGTTATGGGATGTGGGGGAAACCCTCCAGGCAAGTATGAAGGCAAAAGTCCCAGAATAAGCTTGGTTTGTTTGAGGAACAAGAAGGTGATCACTGTGACTGCAACACAGAGGACAAGGCAGAGTGGATGATGTGACAAGAGGGAGACGGGCTGGGGAGATGATGGAAGTCATGGGAAGGATTGCAATGGAAGCTACTTGAGAGTTTTAAGCGCACAGAAGAGATATGATCTGTTTTATGATGTAGGAAAAAAATATCACCCTGACTGCTGCATGCAGAACAGCTTGTACTGGGGAAAAGTGGAAAGCGGGGGGCCATTTAGGAGCCTATTTCAATAGAGCAGGTGAGAGGGGACAGTGACTCTGACCTGGGAGGTAGCCATGCAGACAGTAAAAGAGTCAGATTTGGGATATATTTTGGAGGTACAACAGATTAGGGATGAAAGGAAGAACTGACAGAGAAGATGACACATTTCACTTGATTGTTAAGTTACAGAGGATAAATAGTCCTCCAGACAGAGAAAGAGAAAAGAACATTCCAGGTAGGGTTTTTTGTTTATTTTTGTTATGGGGTTTTATTAAGATCCAGAAGCACTTGGACATGATGATCATGAATGGCATGTACAGATCAGTTTTCAGAGATGAGGAGTGAGAGGTAGGACAGGTAAGTATGTAAATGTTTTGAGCATTGTGGGAAGAACTTAGCTTCCATTTCTTAGAGTTAAAGGGAGCCAGTGAAGGTGCTAGCACATGCGTATTTACAGGAAGACCCATAGGAGTCTCCATGTGGAGATGTGGAAGATGCCTTCACAAGTATTTCATGGGTCTTTTGGAGAAGGCACCTGATATTTACCAATGGTACATTCTCCTTTCCCTGTGCCAAAGGCAATGTGGTGACCAGGCTGCGTTCTGTTTTGAGTTGTGTTCTGCTATGAGTTCTCTGGACACCCAGATCCCTGGGGGACAGAGCCAGGTGGCCAGAGGCAAAAACATGACCAGCCTCCACCCCCTTAGGCACCTTCCCGAGCACTGCCCAACTTTACCCCTAAGTCAGTCACATGTACCTGGGATAGGATGACCAGCCAAAGAGAGGCTGCTGGGCATGATTCCTTGCGGATATCCATCATTCAGTCTTTTCCAAGGTCTGACAGAGATGCTAATGTGTTCGCTCTAGCCATGGCTCCATCTACAAGAAGCTGTTTGACTCTGGGCAAACATCTTGCTTGAGCCTTGGTTTTTCTGTCTGAAAAGGGAAAAGACTGGACTTAGTGACCCAAGGTGTCTTCCAGCCACAGAGCTGTCTGGCTTCTAATCCCGCCCTGTTTCTGCTCAGAACCCCTTTGTACATCTGCTCTTCATGGAGGGAACAAAGCCACAGTGTTAGTTTGGAGCCAATTTTGCAAACGGCCCCAGTACTGCAGTCTGAGAGGCCCACTGGGATTCACTGGAGGGAGCAGCAGAATCCTGCTGGGTCTTCTCTGCCCCGTGTATTCTGGAAAGCACTTGCAAAGCCTGAATTCCCAGCCCACACGCTGGAGCTAGCCATCCTCCCTTTGAAACCTAAGAAAGTAGCAGGAACAGCCATTTACCTGTCACATGGTTTTCATAATTTCCCTGGCACCTTCGCTAATCATTGAAGTGGGTTTCGGCGGGCGGTGGTGCAAGCTCCAGGTCTGACGCGAACGTGCTGGACCGCAGCTCATTCAGAGGGAGAGAATTGGAGCCGAGATCTTACGGTGCCCCTCCTGAGTGTGTCCAGCCGCAGGGGTTTGCTCATGAATATTTGGGGGCCCTGATGAAATCCAGGAAGCCAGCTGGGTCGCAGGAGGGTAAAGCAGATGACGCCCAGCCCTGAGCCGGAAACAACCCTGTATGGTGTAAGGGGAAGGGGAAGAACCGCAGAGTGCTGAGAAGACACTGAGCCACTTGGATGCGGGCAGTGAAGCGCATGATTTGTCCATTCCATGTAGTCTCAAAAGTTATCCTTTGTTCCTTCTCTGCACACATGGAGATTAATGTGTGCAGTGCCAGGCACTAGGGTTACACTGGTAGGACATTGGCCTAGTCCTTTTCTTCCCAGAAATCCAAACTAAAGGGAGCTGAGTATTGTGGTTCCAACTCAGAAAGAGAGGTCAGCATGGCCTCAGGTGAGGGCTTTCTGGAGGGGGAGTCAGGAAGGACACAGAGAGAAAGAAAGGGCTCCAGAGCATCAGTGGGAAAAGCTTGGACTTCAGACCAAACAGGTGTGGTGTCCCGCTATCTCCCTGAGTCTCTGTTCTCTCATCAGTAAAAAGAATGCTAGTTCTAGGAATGTTACAGATATTAGACGAATTCAGGGCAAAATGAGCCCTGGAGGGGCTGGTGTGTGGCCGAAGGTGATACAGAATCTGGGGAGAGGAATCTACAGTGCTGTCTGCTCTCTCCCATCCCTCGGGGCCAGGGTTGGGGTAGTAGGGCCCAGGCCAGCGCCCCAGACTGCTTGGGCCCCAGTGACTTGTTTGCCCCCTACTTCCTGAGGGCATCAGCACAGCAGGCTTCTACGGGCAGGCGGAGAGGCCGGGCCCAGTGAATTTCCACAAGCCAGGAGGGCCCCACTCTGAGGCTCACACCTAGGGGAACTTGAGATGTGGGCCAAGTTCAGGCGGTGGGAGGGGAAGGCAAGTGCTGCGTCGGCTGGATTTGGTGGGGAAATGGGCCTCCAGGGTGGAAAAGGAAAATAAAGAGAAAGATTCTTGCTGTAGCTTGCTCAGGGAGAGATGCCTCCCCCGCCACAGGCCCTTACTGGAGAATTAAGATTCCGAATCTGGCCTAGCAGAGACCTACCTCCTCCAGGAAGTCTGCTTGGGTGACTGATTCCTTAGGAGCTGGCGCTGCTCCAGCCTTTGTTCTTGTGAATGGCTTCATCCTCATCTGCTGAGTACATGAACGTGGCCAGTCTGGTAGGGTTCATTTTTTATGCATAGTGTACTTCTACCAGAAAAGGCAAAAGGGAGAAGAGAAAAATCGCATTTATTGAGCCCCTACTGTATACCTCACCCTGGATTGAGTTCTTCTCATATTTCATAGTACTTCTATGAACCGAGCAACAGCCCTCGAAGGTAAGAACCCTGGTCTCTGTTGGACAGATATTGAAATACTCAAGAAGGTGTAAGTTCCAGATTTAGAACCCAAGTCTGCCACTCTGAGCTTTTCTAAAGTCATCCATCCTTCAAGGCTCAGATCCTCAACGTAAAATCAAGGTCCTCCGTGGGAAGAGTTTATTCTATGTGCTGCAGTGAAATTAAGTTGGGGAATGCTGCTGGTTCAACATCCTCCTTGAGTCTCCCAATTTGCAGGAGCATACCCAAGACTCTGAGAAGTCCTGCAGAGGAAACACCTGACTTCCCGTACTAAGTCCAGTACTCCCGAGAGAGAGGGACTTCAGTCACATGACAGATTCTAACATCCCCCAAGGTCTGTAGGTATGCATAAGGTCTCTAGGTATTCGCTGTCTATAAAGCAAAGCTTGCCAAACTGGTAGAATTCAGGAACAAGCTCTCAGAAATTTAAGGTGGGTTGTGAAGGCTGAATTAGATGTGAATCTGAGGGCAAGGGGAAGGAGGGCATATGGCATAGTGGAACAGAGTGAGGAAAGGCCCAGAGGTGGGAGTGAACATGAGGAATCAGACAAGGAGGCAATAGTCCCAGCTGAAACCCATTGTCTGATGTACATGAACTGTTAACATCTTTTTTGACCACAAAATCTTGTCTTTAAGGCCAGAAGCACATTGTGACTATGAGTCATGCTGTCAGGAGTTACAAGCAGGAGGCAGTAGTTGAAAAGCATATGAGTTTGTGTTCCTGTGGCCTAAGGAGACAGGCAGAGTGCAACATGAGGGACTTTAGTTATATTTTGGTTAAGCCATCAGTTGAAGATCCACAGGCATTATCCTATAACCCACCCTTTGCTACTGTTCCCTGCACTGGAATGCCCTTCTTTCTGCACATTCTCCTCTTTCCAACCTGCACTGTTGGAAACATACTCTGTTTCCTCTGCAACCAGGTAGTCCTCATCCACTTCTCCTTCCAAAGAAGATGCTGAAGACCTATGCAGACATCAGTACATGGAATCTTGGTAGCTACATTAGCAAAGAAGTGGTCCTGTCAACCTCTGCCTAGGACTGAGTAGTAGACACTGTGGGGTACTATGCAGTGATAAACACTGGTGTGTTCAAGTATTGGTCACCCAGGTGGGAAGCTCCTGGAACTTTCCTATGAGACACAGGTGAAGGAAAGGCGTGGGGTAGGGTGGGACATTTATAGATGCGAATACAATTAAAATCTTCAAGTAATAGTTCCCATTCGTACCACCCCTTCGGTAGTCTGGAGTGGTGATTCTCAAAGTGTGGTCCCTGAGCCAGCAACAACAGCATTATCTGAGAACAAGGTAGAAATGTAAATTCACTGTGCCACTCCCAGAACAACTGAGTCAGAGACGAAAGGTGGAGCCCAGCCGGGAATTTTAATAAGGCCTTGGGGTGATTCTGAAGCATGCTAAAGTTGGAGAACCACGGACTTACATTCCTGTTATAATAATTACTTCTCATGAGAAATAGGCTTATTGTCCCTCACTGAGGAAAACCTCTCAGAGAGGACTTTTGCTCAGTCCTAGGACTTGGAGCAGAAAAGCTACAGACGTGGAGGCCAACCCAGCTGAGACTCTGCATCCCAGTCATTCTGTTCCCAAGGACACCAGATTCCATCTTGTAGGGGGAGGAGCTTCCCGGCAGCAGGACTGAGTGGTCTGCCCAAGCTACTAAGAGAGCTGTGTGCCTTGGCCTAGAGACAGCCTTAATTGGCTCATTAATAGCTGTGATTAGCAAGAATGGAGAAGCCTTTATCTTTGAAGTCCCTGGGCTGTGCTAGAAGCTCACGCAGGGGGCTTGCTGTGGCTAATTAAAGCTCAGCTGCGTTTCCTGTTAAGGGCCCAGAGTGTTAATGGTTTCAAGCGAGAAAAATTAAGCTTCAATTTCCATTCATAGGTAATGGATAAAACCAGTAGAATGAAGATGAGAAGGGGCCTTTTAAAGGGGCAGAGCCCCTGGGTTGGAAGAGGAGTTCTGGGTCTTTCCTGAAGTAAGTAGCCCAAGAGGTGCTGCTGACTTGGGGACATCATGGAATGGGAGATGTGCTCAGATTCCCACAATGGCAGCGCTTAGGGCTGATTTCTTCATTCTTACTGTTAATATGATCTTGAGCACTTCTGCATCTGTCCCCCGATTATACCTGCTCAGGTGGGTGTGGATGGTGAATGTGAACTGGGTGATAGACCTGGCGGTAACAGGATGCCTGAAGGTTCTTGTCCAATGGTCTGACTATTTCCGTTGATTTATCAGTAACCTTTCCACAAGTACTTACTAAGTGCCATGCCCAGGACTGAGGACTTTACATTATCTCTATAATGTTCTCAATAATCTGCAGAAAATATGCAAGGCACAGATACGTTAGCTAGTTGACCTGCATCTGAGCCATGGACTGAACCCAGTTCTCTCTCATTCAAAATCCCTTGTCGTTAGCCAGCAATGTTGCCAAGCCTCCGTGTTCCTTGAAACTTTTCTGGGGCCAGAAACGTCAACTCCAGCCACACCTCTACCTGGTGAGAGGAACTGGGACTTCTTATCCTTTTTTATTCTTCTCCCTCCTCTATCCCCTACCCCACATGTGGGAAGGTGTTTGAGAAGGAACTTTTTCTGAGAACATGTTCTGGTCAAATGAAGGATTTAAACTAGATCCCAGCTATGTGGATAAAAACATACAGATGATATTTCAGAATCTGGAGTCAGGATACATGGTCTGAAAAATGGCCTATTCTTATTTAATCAATTGCTTCCTCTGAAAAGTGTGAGCAAAGCAAGCAATCAAATCTTAGAAAGCTTGATTGATAAATTTAAAAACTGGCCAATAATTGGTCTATAAGTTCAAATAAGACCCAGATAGTTAAGATAACTATACCAGAACACCTAGCGCCTGGTCCATGTGGATTCCTGGGAGCCCTTCTTTGCAGCTGGGATGGGCAAAGGTTGTCCCCTCCTCAAGACCTGAGAAAAATGCCCCCTCCTCCGGGGAGGTGCCCCACTGCCCAACTCTAGCCTTCCTTTCCCTATAAGTGGCTTTGACCCCCAGTTTTCTACCATTATTTTTTTCAATGGCTTATTTCAGAGTTCAGTATGGCCCTGCCCCCTGCCCAGTGGGTCCTGAGATTCTTAAACAGTCAGAGTCATTCATCTCCAACTCCCAAGGGCCCAGGCACACAGAGGACAGCAGGCTCAGTGAGTTCTGGCTGAATGAATGAATGGGTGGCCGTACTAACTGGAAGGGGGAGTGTTTCTTGAGCTGGATTCATCTCTGCAAGCTCTGGGGTTTTGTGTCTTCCTCACAGTCCTTCAGCATGGGTGGTGACTGAGGGTCTTCTCCTCTGCCTCCCATTGGTGGTGAGCACATCCCAGGCAGTGGTAGGTCTAGTTGCCCCTTCGTCACTGAGGGAAGTGTCAAAGAGACTCAAGGAAGAGCTTACTGAAAGAACAGAGAACTTGCACCTCACCAAACTGCCTTAGAAATGTTATTTCCTTAGCAGAAAAAGAGTTAATCTGTATGTGTGAGCCTAACCCCACCCAATGCAGCTCCCTCCCCAGTGACCCAAATCAAATTAGAAGGAGGTCCCTGCCCGTGAGATTGGTTATTCCAGGCCAGGCAGAACAAACAAAGCTGAGGGTAGGGCTGGGGTAGCCAGGATGGAACATTGGTAGGGCAGAGGGGGCAGGGCCAAATGACCACTATCACCTGGGTTCCCTCCAGTGGATTGGGAAGGGAGCTTCTCCAGCTCCAGGACCTATTAAGAAACGCATGGCTCTCCTTGGTATGGCAGGTCTGTGTGCCCTTGGCCATGAAGGTCAACAGGCAAAGAGGAAAAAGCACACAGAGAAGCTCTTGCTCCCTCATTGACCATGCTGACTCTTCATAAACCCTCCCCTCCACCCGTGAAATGGGGCAACAACAAAAATGCCACCTTCAAGGTATAGTTGAGATCAGAAGCACAATGGTCAATAGAACAGAGCTTTTGTGAATTGTTACTGTGAACTGTTGGGTGTCACCTTGCCATATGACTCCCATAAAATTCAAAAATGGTGTTGTATATGGAGGGAAAAACAGACCAAACTGTTCTTGGGGTGAGATGAAACTCAATTCTCAGGGAACACACTCTATGCCAAGTCTTAGGTTGGTAGACACATACTCTACCAATAACTCTGTATTACGTACTTCATTAATTTCCACAGCCAATATTTGGAGTAGGGATTAACCCATGGAAAAGATTGGAGAATTAAAACCAGAGAGATTCAAAGAGGTAAAGCCATGTGCCACACATTAGTCTCAAATGTCAAGACTGAACCAGGCCCCAAACCTAGGACATTCTAACCCCATACTCGTTCTGTTTCCCCAACCACAGACACCTATCTGGGCTCCATTTCTGCCTTGCACTGATTCTGTTTTCTCAGGCAAGTCCTTTCTGCTGTGCCTGTGATATCCTTCGCACCCTTGAAGGAGCAACTCAGTGCCAACTGTTTAATCACCTTCCCAACTCTGTTCAGGACCACTGCACACTGCAACGCCACTTGTGCACTAGTTGAATCAGCACAGTACCATGTGTTCCAGCATGCCTCCTGCAGAGGATTATGGGAGTCTGTGCCTCTCCCTTCAAATTGGGATCCCCAAGGAGACAGAGCCTGTGTTCTCATTCTTCCTCCTCAGTCACAACCTGGTACAGAGCCTTGTGCAAAAGAGGGGCTCAGAGAAGATGAAGCTATCGAGTTTCCCTTCTCCAGGCCTGTCCTGGAGATGGTGGAGAGCTGGGCTCAATCACCCCTTCAGGGTGTAAGCTCTACACACCAGTCTCTCCCATCTCCTCTCTGACTTGTCTCCTGCTCCAGCACTGCTGGCCCCCTTGTTCTTCCTTCAGAACAGGTCGCTGCTGCTCAGGACCTTCACATCTGCTCTTTCCTCCACCTGAAGACACCTCCCCACACCTCCTTTCTTTACTTCTTCAGGTTTTCCTTTCCTGACCACACTGTTTAAATTGTATCAGCATTCTCTATCCCCCTCCTCTGTTTTATTTCTCTCCAATGCATTTATCAGCATCTTTCATTAAAAAAAAAAATTACTGATAGCCACTCTACCTCAGAATTGCCTTGGGAGCTTGCTTTAAGAGATTCCTGGACCCCACCAGACCAACCAACCCAGGATCTCAGGGGTGAAGACTGGTTATTTGTATTTCATAAATGCTCTCCAGGTGATTCTGATTCATGGGCAGGGTTGGAAACTATTTTTTAAAGAAATCACTGGACAAACTTAGGTCCCTCCCAGATGGAACACTGTTTAATGGACCAAACTTCAGCCTCAACTCTGGCCTTTGCACCCACCCTCCATGCTGCCCATGCATCCTCCCTCAAAGCCATGTGGAACTCTGCTGTTCCCAGGGCAGCAACCTTCTTGGGTCTCTTCTGCTTTCCCTCCTTCTCCTACCTCTACTCTAATGTCTTCTCCAGTACTCTCCACTTATTTTCCAAAGCACTGCTAAGATGCCACCTTGTCTGGGAGGTCTATCTCCTTTGACCAACTCAAGTCAGTCTCTGACTTCTTCCTCTGAATTCAAGGGGTCGCACATGTACCCATGGTACAGAGTTTACCCCATTATCTTTCCTTATGTTTTCAGGAGCTCATTTTCGGTATACTATGACTCCTGACTCCTTGTTCTTCCTTCAGAACATCACTCAGCACCAATCAGCACTCTTGCATCTGCTGTTTCCTCCACCTGCAGAACCCTCCCCTCAGCTGCCTTCTTCTCGTCTCCAGGTCTTCTTTTATAAGGCATTAAATGAGTCACATTCATTATTTCCAGGGCCTAGCATAGTACCTGGCACACAGCTGGAGCTTCCTAAGTACGAAGTATGAATCTGACCATTGTTTCCAGTTCAAACCTGCTCTTAAGACAGGATAGACCCTGACAGGATCCCTCCTACCTCCATCATTGACCCAGCCATCGGCCTTTCCCTATTCAAGGGCATTCCTGCCTCCAGAGAGAATCCAAGTCTTCTTCTACAAAGACTCTAGGCCTCACCACAGCCCTGAGGGTATTCTTTGTTCCTGAGGAAGACTTTCTTTTACCTCCCCTTTTTGGGTTACACTTGACCCATAACATCTCGGAATGCAGTGAGAACCATTCCTGATGGTGCTCCAGGCAGAAAGGAAAATAATATCACACACACATGCAAATGCAACAGGGCAGCTCTAGAGCCTGGCACAAATCATCAGAGACCTCTGGGCGCAGCCTCTTCACTCCTCAAAGGGCCAGAGCCAGCTGGATACTTGCATAAGGTCATTGGACCCTTGCAGGACTCAATCCCTTTCTGTGAAGGGCTCTTTCCCTTCCCCACCTCTCACCCTGTGCCTGCCAGGGAACGGCTGGACTTCTTCTTAATGAGAACCATGATTTATATTGGCTGGGCCCAATTAGCGCCAAGCTCTCTCGGGCCGCCAAGTGCCCCGCCGGCCAGCAGCTGAGGCCTGTCTGGCAGGACATATTTGGAAGATGAAGCCATGCTGCACGCTAAACTCAGCCCAGGAAAGAGCAACTTGACTTGGATGCCCACCAAAGGCTGCCAAGCTTGGCTCCTGCCCATGAGTTGGGCAACAAGGCTGTCTGGCAGGGGCTGAGGCCGTGCTTCCCTTGCAAGAGGGGAGAGGCTGGTCCAGGAGAGCAGCACCCCAGGGCAGCATGCCCTCCCTGGGCTTGGCTGGGCCCAGCAAGTTTAGGCAGTGAGAGAACCCTGAGTTGAGAGCCAGGAAATCTGGACTCAGACCCAGCTCCACCACCAACTCCTTATGTGTGACCCCAGCACATGGTTTATTTCCTCTCTACATCTTAGCGTCTCACCTGTAAAGTGAGAAGGATTTCCTTACTTGCTTCAGAAAACATGTAAGGAACATTAAAAAGGGTCTCTGCTCTCTTTAAGCCTCAGTTTCTTCAACCATTAAACAGGTCAAGCAAGGCATTTCCTTCCCAGAGCTGCCATGAGGAGTTTTTGCGTAGATTAATACACAGTACCTGGCATGCATGGAGAGTTCAATCAGCCGTTACCTGCCCTCTTCAGATGATTAGCATCCCAATGGAGGGGTTGAGGGGAGTGGGATTCCACCTCTCTGACTCTTGGTTTTCTAAGATGCCTTCTTCAAATGGTTGCTGTGAAAATCAAGTTTGGAAATTGAGACTCAGAAAGTGGCTTATTGTGTACATTGGTACAACTGAGAATTGGTAGATTTGGGTTTTAGATTTAGATCTGTCAGACCCCAAGTCCATGTTATGTCTACGACACCAATATCTACTCCCCACCCGCTAGCTTTCAAGCCCTGCTTTTAGTGTTGGGCGTGTAGCTTAGAGCTGGCCTGGAGAGGCCCAACCCACCCATAGATGCAGCCCCCCAGTTACCACCCCAGATCAGCTCTGTAATGTTGATGGCAGAACTTCTGAAAAACCCAAGCTTCCAGGGGAAGACAGAAAGCAAGAGAAGACTATCCTGGGTCCCCAGGGAGTCACACGCAGCCCCTAAAGAGAAAATGGGTAGGCTCCAGGCTCCAGCCAAGTGCATGATCAGCCCTGCTGGGCCACACATTCTCCTTTCTGTGGACCCTAAATCTTCCCTGCTCTTCAGACTGGAGGCTTAGAGTTGGAGAAAGAGAGCATGAGTTTTAGTCCCCATTCTGTCCCTACCTTCTTACAAGACTTTGGACAAGCACTCTAGACTCCTGGAAAGTGGAAGCGGCAGGCAAACTCCCTGGTGTAGGGATCCTTTCATAATAGAAATATTTGCTCCTATAAACTTCCAGTGGGACTCCTCTTAGCTTTGTTTCTTCATTCTGTTTCTTCAACATCTCTTCACAAAAAGAAAAAGCTAACAATCCCCCTTTCGTTTATTAAAGTCTCTGGGACATTCAGCCGGGATATAAAGAATGCAAGGAAGATGGCTGTAGAGCCCAGATAAATCTGCAGCTCTTCATCCCCACTTGGAGGGGGACACATCAAGGCCCTAGCCAAACCCTGTGAACACGAGAGCCTGCAACTCCCAGAGAAATAAACATGCTTCAGAGTGAAAGGGGAGCCAGCGGAAGTCAATAAGCTTGGAGGGACTTGAGAGGTTTTTGGATGTTTAAGGCAGAGCATTAATTCATTTTGGGGAGTTATAGGCTGCTAAAAATCAAATTCAGACTAGAAAAATAAAAGCCCATGAAATGCCCTAAGTTTTTACCCCAAACCTGCCACCATCCCCTGCTCTCTTCTTTCCTTCTGAGGAGTTGGGACCCAGTCTGTGGACATTTTATTCCACTGTATACCCGCTTCACCCTAGTGCTAAATATTCAGAGGGTACCCAATAGAAGTTCCATCTGTGATCATCAGCTCTCACTGATCAGGGCCCCCAAGTAGACAGTAAAGATGTGATCACCAGAAATCAGTCTTGTTCTAAGGAGGTGGCAGGTGTCCACTTTGGCTAAACTCACATACGTTGCAGCCCATGGATTCCAGGAAGGATGGTCAGCTCAGATGTGATTCATTCCAGCCACAGAGCCTCCGGGTGTGACCTTAGATAAATGAGCATGTGGTGGAATGTATGAACATTTGGAACAAGGACATCAAGAGACACCCTGATCCAATCAACTCAGAATGGAATACATGTCTGTTTACTAATCAGCAGATGGTATCTTTCTGATCTCCCAACTGCTGGGTGTGGGGAGCCCAGAGGAATTGGAACAGAAGGAATAGATAGATATGTGAGAATGGAATGAACACTAGTTTACAAGAAAGTTAGTTACTGAATGGAGAATAAAGGTCAAAGACAGAAAAAGAATTTAACCCTTGGTATTATCAAAAAGAATAGCACTATGGTTTTCTAATTCTATAGAAATTTGCTTTCCCAGTATCTAGATTCACCCTCACCAAAGTTTTTACCATTATGCCTATTTTACAGAAGGGCAAACTGAGGCACAGAAGGAAATACTGGTGTCTTTCTCTAATAGCTTGTTAGTAAAAGCATTAAATGTCAATGCTACATTGACCATCAAGTGATCATCAATTGCCTAGCTCCCATCCCCCCCACCCCCGCCTCAGGAAGACTGATATACAAAGAATATTGAAAATTTTTGAGTCCTTAATTAAACTTCCTTCCAAAGTGACTGCATAGGAGATTAATGGCCTTTTGCCCTATGTCACACCATAAGGGTGGCAGGTTTCTTCTGAAAGACTTGTTCCCTTCTCTTTACTTTAAATGGCTCAGTTGCCCAGATTCTTTGCTTAATTCTCCTCTTTTGTTTTATAAAGACTGTCCTTAGTGCTCTCATTCATATCAGTTTCCCAATTGTACATGTCCACCTTGGATTCTTCTAAGATCCACAGCTGCATATTCTACTGTGGGCATTTTGGACTGAGCATCCCAACAGCACTTAAAACTAGACCCAGTTGTTCCGTTACCCCTGGTAATACTGTTCTCTCCTTCACACTCAATTATATTAGAAGGAAAAGAGGGAGAGAGGGAGGAAACAAATGAAGTCCGGTGGGGGAGACAAGAAGAAAAGGAGAGAAGGAGGATGGATAAAGGGACAAAGGAAGGGAAGGAGAGAGGGAAAGAGAAGAAGGGAGAGAGAGAGAGAAGATGGCTGTGCTGAAGAAGCCTAGAAGTTGGACTGGAGAGTCTAGTCCAGCCCTTCCTTCTAAAGATGAACAAACTGGCCTGACGAATCAGACCTGGGGTTGGAAATGCTGTCTCCTGACATCTGGCCTGAAACTTGGTAAGAACAGTAACATAGAGCACTAACAAATGACACAGGGAAGGCAGAGGGCCGGGGAGGAAACCTGGGCCTTTGATTCAGAACACTCATCCCAACGTGTAGTCATGGATTTGTCCGTTTACATGGGTGACATCTGTTCCTGCAGGGACCATATTATGTTCACTGCAAAACCCATATCACCAGCACAGGGTGCACACGTAGAAGGTACTTGCTAAATATTTGCACCATTCCTAGTAGCCACAACATAGAAAGAATCTAGGGATTAATTTAATCAAGCATACGAGGGACCTCTGTATAGAAGAGTATAACCCTAATACGGAACACAGAAGGTAATGTGCATAAGTAGAGAGACATCCTTGCTCACAAATGGGTTGACTTAATGTTAAAACATATTCCTTCTCCAAAATCAATATAAACATGTAATATAAGGCAAGTCAAAATTTCAGTTGATTTTTGGAGAACTCAATACAATTTAAAATGTACATGGAGAAATTTAAATGTAGTTAATCTAAAATCTTTAAACCTTAGAAGAAGAAGAGGGGAGAACTCAACTTCCCCAATATTGACATGCTACAAGTCCACAGAATAAGCACTTGGTAGCACTGACACAAGAACAGGTAGACACCTCTGTCACACAGCAGAGGTGCACATGAGTAGTCTCTGTCCCTCCAAATCCCTTCTCTACACTGTTCTCTGCCTTGCTGCCAGAGGCCAGCCTCCTGCATTTCATTAACCATACTCACTTGCACTTTAAATCCCCGCTGAGTTTGTCACCAAGAGACACTGGAAGGAGGTTGGAGGAAATGGAGAAAGAGGGTAGTTATGCTCTACCTCTCCTCCTGCCAGGTTGCAGGTAGGGCCTAGGCTGTTAATTACTTTGAAAACCAAAACACCAGCTACAGCTTTCTCTTGGTTTTGATAGCTGCTCTTTCAGGACCCTTGCCCATCCATGCCTTGTAGATGGGTGCTGGAGGGCATCCCCTGTTGCTGCTGAGTGCTCCCACTACCTTGTCGGTGTTCTTAACCTGGTAATCCTTTATTAAACTTTCCTTGGTTAGTCCATTTGGGCTTGTATTCTGTTCCTGCTAAGACCTTCACAGATGCATATATGAAAGAACTTAAAATACTGTAGAAATAATGTGACAAATCAATTTAGTACTGACAGATTGAGGAAATCTAGCTCACTATAGGCCAAAGGGTAAAACTTGACCCCTTACTGAATATAATATACAAAGGTGGGTATTACATGGATTAAAAGAAACAAAGGTGGAAGAATAATAAAGTTATTAAAAGAATAGAAAAACATATGCTAAGCGAAATAAGCCAAACCCAAAAAACCAAAGGCTGAATGTTTTCTCTGATATGTAGACACTAATTCACAATAATGGGTGGGGGCTAGGGAAAAATAGAGTTACTTTATATTAGGTAGAGGGGATTGAAGGGAGAGGAAGGGGTATGGGGGTAGGAAGGATAGTAGAGTGAAACAGATATTATTACCTCATGTACATATATGACTGCAAAATCAATGTGATCCTACAATATGTACAATCAAAAAATGAGAAATTACTCTCCATTTATGTATGATATTTCAAAATGTATAAATGCATTATGCTTTCATGTACAACTAATTAGAACAAATTTTAAAAATTTTAAAAAAGAATAGAAAAACATAAAATTACTAAGATATGTAGAAGAATATCTTTATGACTTAGATATGGGGAAACTTTTCTCAAACATAATCTTAAAGGAACTTACAGTAAGATAAAAGGATGAATTTATTTCATTATAAAAATATTTACAATCAATCAAGAGTACTATGGAGAAAATAAGTAAATAAACAAAAGATAGGACAGAAGATATTCACAGTGTCCAAAACTGGCAGGGAATTAGTGTCATCTTCTTATTTCTAGAAGATGCAAGGAAAACCTATAAATAAGAAAGAAAAAGAGAAGGCTCACAGGAAAATGGGCAGAAGATATATATGCACAGGCAATTTTCAGAAGAAGAAACTCAAAAAGAGGAAAACCATGGGGAGAGTTGCTCAAATTATTAGTAATAAGAGAAATGCAAGTTAAACCACAGTGAAGTGTTTCCTTAAGTAATTTACACTGAAAAATGTAGAAAACTGGATAATGACATGATTTGCAGGGATGTGAGGATATGGAAATTCTCAGGCTGGCAGGATTATGGAGTGAATCAGCCATTTTGGAGAACATTCCTCATCATTTTGTGAAATTAAGTGTATGCATACTCTGTGATATTGAGCTCCTGGGAATGCATTCTCCAAAAGTGCTAATATAGGTTTTTAGGAGAATATGTACAAGGTTATTCATTGCAGCATTATTTGTGAGGTCAGGCATTTCTAGGAAACCTGGAAGATAATCACTTAGAGAGTATAAAATGTGTAGAATTCACCATTGAGTATTTTATAGAAGTCAGAAGAAATATGAATTGAACATAAGATTATACTCTTTGGTGATAAAGATAAGAATCAGATAAACTACAGAATACCATTTATATATATTGAAAATATGTGTACACAGAAGAATAATACATATATTTACAAAAATATATACAAATGAGAAATACACAATAAACACCATAATTGTTGCCTATGTATTGAGGGGGGAAAGGGAATGAGATATGAGAGTACATTAGAATTAAGAGATAGACAGATGATGTAAGTGGGTAGGTAGACAGACATACTGAATTCTACCACTAACATGGGCATGTGTTCTGTAGATCATAAAATGGTGGTTTATTTTAAATGAAAAAAGGAGAAAAATGAAGATAAATGAGAAGAGCTAGTAAGGTAATAAAAGAAATAAAATGATATCATGAAATATTAATTAAAAAGTGGGGGGGAATGAATAGAAAACTAAGACCAAAATGATTTAAATCCAACCAGATCCATAACCACATTAAATGCAAAAAAAAAAAAAGTCAAATTAAAATAAAAAAGGAAATCTAACTACATAGTGCCTACAAGAAAAACACTTCAAATATAAAGACACAAATAGGTTACAAAAGGGTTATGGAAAAAGATATATAGTGCTAACACTAATGTAAAGTAAGTGGGAGTAGCTTTATTAATATCAGACAAGGTAGACTTCCAAGCAAGAAATATTACCATAGATTAAAAAGCCCCTTTCATAATTACAATGGGGTCAATTACTCAAGAGGACAGTGACCAAAATGTATGTACATGCACAAAATAAAAGAGTTTCTAAATACATGAAGAAAAACCTGACAAAAGTGAAAGGAAAAATAAGAGAACTCCAAAATTATGCTTAGAGACTTCAACATTTTTCTCTCTCACTAATAGATTTTTTTTAAGGAGTAAAGATTAAGAGAACTTGAACAACACCCAAATCTACTTGATGTAACTTATATTTGTAGAAGTTTCCATCAAACAATTCTTTTCAAGGGTCTACAGAACATTTTCAAAAATAAATCTGATTCCGTGCCATAAGTTCAAATAAACTTAAAAGGATTGAAACCATACAAAGTATGTTCTCTGACTACAAGAGAATTGAATTAGAAATCAAGAACAGAAAGATATCTGGACAATATCCAATATTTTGGAAACTAAATGACAGTTATAAATAGTAACTATGGTTAAAAGAACAAATCACAAAAATATTTTTAATTGAACGGAAATGAAAACATATCCAAAATTATGAAATGCAGGTAAAACAAAACATATAGAATTAAATGTTTATATTAGAAAAACAAAAGGTTTAAAATCAATGGACTGCGTTGTTTATATCTTAAGAAGTGAGAACAGGGATGGGGTATGTGTGAGCCCCTATGTTCAATCCCTAGCACTGTTAAAAAAAAAAAAAGAAAAAGAAGAAGGGGAAACTAAAATCTAAGAAGAAAAACTCAAAACTTAGTATAAAATAAAATAGAAAAACAGAGAATATGGATAAAACCTGAAGCTAGTTTTATATTTATTTATTTATTTGTTTGTTTTTATATATTTTTTAGTTGCAGGTGGACACAATACCTTTATTTCATTTTATGCGGTGCTGAGGATTGAGCCCAGTGCCTCACTCATTCTAGGCAAGTGCTCCACCACTGAGCCACAACCCCAGCCCCTGAAGCTGGTTATTTAAGAAGATCCATAAAAACAATCAACCTTTGGCCACTCTGATTTGGAAAAAGAAGAAACAAAAAAGATTGAATTACTATTAACAAAAATGAGAATGGGCAGCCATCCCAGATTCATCTGATCATCTCAGCAGGTGTAGAAAATAAAAGGCTGCAGGAAACAAGAACAATATACAAAATCCAACTGAATTTTATACACTTTCAAGGAACAATCATAAACTTAAAATGCTATCTACAGGAACATCACAAAACACAAAATACTTCAGGAAAATTTTTGCAAAAGACCTGTAGTTGTGTGTATGGAAGTATTGCTGAGAGAAGTTAAAGAAAATCTTAGGAGAGAATTATGTTTATAGATTCTAAGACTCAGTCTTACCAAGATGTAAATTCTCCCAGATCGATCTAGAGGTTCCTTGAAATTCCAATCAAAATTCCAGGTGACATTTTTGCAGAAATTGACAAACTGATTCCAATTTGTATGAAAATACAAATGATTTGATAGCCCAATGTATTTGAAAATGAATACATTTCAAATTCGAAGACAAGACTAACTTCACAACTAAGTAAAAATCTATAATAATAAAGACAGTGTGGTGTTGCTGTAAATATAGATATGCATATAAATGAGGCAGAATATATTTTCAAAAATATACCCCACATAAATTTCAAAGACACACCCACACATAAATAACAATTGATTTTTGATAGAGGTGCCAAGGTAATTCTATATCAAAAGGTTATCTTTCCACAGATGGTTTTGGAACAATAGATCTCCATTCACAAAAAGGTGAAGACCGGCTGTGCTGTAATCCTAGTAGCTCAGGAGGCTGAGGCAGGAGGATCAAAGTTTTGAAGCCAGCCTTAGCAACTTAGTAAAGCTATAAGCAAGCTACTGATACCCTGTCTCAAGACAAAAATAAATAAATAAATAAATAGGACTGGGGGTGTAGCTCAGTGGTTAAGCATCCTTGGTTTCAACAACTCCTGGTACTAAAAAAAAAAAAAAAAAACATGAAGAAGGAAGACAGGGAGGAGGAGGAGGAAGAGAGGACTGCTACACATCTGAAAACATAACTAAAAATGGATCACTGCCCTGAGTGTAAAACTTAAATTATAAAACTTTTAGAATAAAACAAAGGAAAGAAAACCTTAGTGATGATCTTGGGTTAGACCAAGATTTCTTAGATGGGGCACAAAAAATACAGATTGTAAAATAAAAATAATTGATGAATTGGATTTCCTCAACATTAACACATTTGCTCTTCAAAAGACACTGTTAAGGCTGGGTGTAGTGGTGCACACCTGTAATCCCAGTGACTCAGGAGGCTGAAGCAGGAGGATAGCAAGTTCCAGGTCAGCCTTAGCAATTTAGCAAAGCCCTAAGCAAGTTAGTGAGATCCTGTCTCAAAATAAAAAAATAAAAGGCCGGGGGATGTGACTCAGTGGTAAAATAGCCCTGGGTTCTATCCCCAATACCAAAAAAATCCAAACAAATAAACAAAATCACTAAACACACACACACACACACACAAACACACACACACACACACACTAAAAGATGCTCATCAACATCATTTATCACGAGAGAAGTGTATTTTAAAAACACAATGAGATACGACTTTATTGTCACGAGGGTGGCTTGCACTTACAATAATCGGCAAGACCAAGGACAGGTGAGGTGTGAACGACTGGAAATCCATACATTGCTAATGCCTATTGGATAATAACTGCCTCAAAATATTATCCATCAGTCATAGCAGTGAGTGGCCACAACTGTTATGAATAGGAGCTATGCACAGTACAAAATGGAAAACCTGAAATGGTCTCCACCCCCATGAAGCTTGTCTAACCACACATTCCCCTGTATATGTGACAATTCTTTGAATCCAATCTCTTGAGGATTCCTGTTTTTCTAGCCCTGGGCTAATGCTTTATGTTGTAGCTAGAAGTGATTATTTCAGCTGCAGCATTACTGGAAAGTCTTGAGAAAAAGGGATCCACTGAGGTAAAATTTGATATTAAATAAATGAGAATGTCAGCTGCCAATTTGAGAGGGGAAAAAAGAGATGGGAGTCCTAAGCACTCTAGACTGATAAAGAAAAAGCTCAGAGGGCTAGGGTTGTGACTTAGTGGTAGAGCACTCACCTAGCATGTGTGAGGAGGCACTGGGTTCGATTCTCAGCACCACAAATAAATAAATAAAAATAAATGTCCACCAACAACTAAAAAAGAAAAAGAAAAAGAAAAAGTTCAGAGGCAAAACAAAAACAGACATGCACATATGCATGCATGCAGGCAAATGCACGTTGCAAAACATTGTGACAAAAGTTAGGAGAGAAAGCAAAAGCTTCTGCTACTGTAGAGGTGCCTGGTTTTCAAAGTCATAACTTCTCTGTGGAGGCCACTCTCGAACAGTGAGCAGGGTGGATCTAGTTAAAGACAAGTTGAGTAGCTGAAGACTCTCAACAACTCTTTTCATTCCTCTTAGCTTTAGGTTGCTGGAAGAATGAATTGATATGTCAATGAATGAAAAAGCTGTAGAATGTTGGTATCATTTCTAGACATAAGGAATTTCAAAAGGGAGGGAAAAGAAGCAAAACCTTTTCAGCAAGGAAAGGAACAGTCAGCCATAACACCCAGGATAACCTGGTCCCTGTGCCTGGATCTATGAATGACTGTCAGGGAGAAAATGCAGATTTGTTCCACATGATCTCAAGTCAGGAACCAGGGACTGGTGTCTGTAAGCTACAGGTAGACAGGTGTAGGCTCGATACACAGAAATTTCTAAATAATAATTGCTGCTTAAAAGTGGAATTAACTGTCTTCAGTTAGTGACTGAACTTCTTGTCACTAAATATCTCAAACAGTGTCTAGACAACTACTAGAGAAGATTGATGGAAAGGGGTTTCAAAGATAAAATGAGTGTTAAGAATCCAGTCCCGATTCTGAACCAAGGAAAACTGGGGTGTGAATTTGGACATGATGAGGTGATGGGAAAGCAGGGCTCAAGCAGAGGAAAGACCATACTGCAGGTACAGATTGGAGCGTGACCATGAAAAACCAGAAGGTGAAGACAGACAGCCATTCCATTCCCTGTGATAGGATTTGCTCAGTAAAGGCCAGGTGAACAAACCTAAAACTCTAAGGAAGATTTCCAGTGGGTGTCACCAGAGCCTTGGCTAGCTTATATGGTGCCTGGTGAAATCAGATGCAGTTACAGTCCCTTGCCAGGGTACACACTTTGGCAAGGAGAATGCTGGATGGATTTTGTTGCCCTCAGCTCCTCTGCAGAGCACCCCTAACTAGGTACATCTTGCCCAAGTGCTCAGTGCAGTGGCCCTGAGGTACTGTCACAGTACACACCCCTCACAACATCTCCTATGAGGTGTCCATGCTGCAGATGGGCATGCCCTTTCATAACTTTTCAGAGCATGAAAGTATTTTTCCTAGGATAGGAGATATTTTTGAGCCCTCTTTATCTTCTTAACTTTATTAATAATGATCATGAAAGCCACGTTCCTGGTACATGGAGTGTTTTCACATTATCTTACTTGATCACCACAGCAAACCTGTGAGCCACACATTCCTACTGCTGGTACTTTACAGATGAGGAAATTGAGGTGTGGAGGGATTAAGCTGGGGAGTTGCAAAGGCTTTTCGTATACGGCTGGTATGTTTTACAGTTATATACTCTGAGATATATGTATATATATATGTGTGTGTGTGTGTGTGTGTGTAAATGTATTCATCTGCTTGTGTAGACAATTGGTTCTGCAAGGGTTAGTGCATAATAGAGAGAAAAAAAAATCCTGAAGAGCACTCAGTATTCTTAGATTCAGTTGAACCACCAATTACCCCACCCAACACACTCACACTCCGTTCAACTCTGCTTCCTTGTCCTTATTGCCAGCCTCAGTGACTTCTCCATTTCTGCCCTGGCTGGGGCCTTTCATCCTAAAGAATCCCAACTTTTGGTCCATTTCAGTAGCCTCTTATTCTTGGCTCTCTCTTATTTAGACACTCCCCACAAATGGCTTTACTCTTACCAACCCATCTACTGACACGTCGGAGGACCTCCCTTTCTTGACACTGTCTTGAAGGCAGCGCTCAGCAGTGGCACATCCAGGTGCTGCTGAGCCTCAGTGTTCTGCTCTGGAGATGTCTGTGTTGAGCCATGAGCACTCTTTATAGAGTGTTGTCTCCCTTAGCAACAGAAAGAGGTGGGTGGACACAATTTGACCTTTAAATTGTGAACTGCTTGTGGTCACATCTTCAGTCCAGGGCCAGGATTAAGAGTCTGTATCAGTGTGTTGGGATCAGGCTGGGGATTGACCAGTGGCCCAGGTCATGTTTCAGATCTTTCTCTGTGTGAAAGTAGAAGTAATTCTTCCTACGCACCTTTATCTTCCCACCTGACTACTTACATCACTCACATACTTGCTGCCCTCTCTCCTGTAAAAACAGATGAAATGACCAGATATGGAGTAGCCCTGCATCGTCTCTGGATCTCAAGCCTCTTGCTCTCTCCAGCACTCCTCAAGGACTTCTCCAGTAAACACCCTCTCTCTCTCTCTTTCTGGGATCAAACGTTCCTCATGCTAGATCCATCATATCAGCCTACAAACACAATTCATGACTCATGTCTTTGCTCTCAGGTCACTCTCTACCCTTTGTCATAAATCTTATAGAAAGATTTTCCCACAGTGACCATTGTTATTTCCTCAACTCTCATTATTTTATTTTTTATTTTTAGTTATGCATGACAGTAGAGTGTATTTTAGTAGCATAAACATACATAAAGTATAACTTATTCTATTAGGGTCCTACTCATGTGGTTGTACACAATGTGGAGTTACCCTGGTCATGTATACAAATACGAGGCTAGGAAAGTTATGACCAATATATCTACCATCTTTCCTCTTCCCCTCCCTACTCCCTTTCCTTTGTTACCCTTTGTCTAGTCTAATCTATTTCTATTATTCCCCTCCCCAGCCTCCCTTGTTTTGGGTTAGTATCCACAAATCAGAGAGAACATTCAGTCTTTGTTTTTTTGGGATTGGCTTGTTTCACTTAGTATGATATTCTCTAATTCCATCCATTTATGGGCAAATGCCATGATTTCATTCTTCTTTATGACTAATATTCCACTGTGTATTTATACCACATTTTCTTTATCTGTTCATCTGTTAAAGGATACCTAGGTTGTTTCCATAGCTTGACTATTGTGAGTTGAGTTGCTATAAACATTGATGTGGCTGGGTCATTGTAGTATGTTGATTTTAAGTTCTTTGGGTATAAACTGAAGAGTGGGATAACTGGATCAAATGGTAGTTCCATTCCAAGTTTTCTAAGGAATCACCATACTGCTTTCCATAGTGGTTGCACCAATTTGCAGTCCAGAGACCCTACACTTACTAGAAGAAAAAGCAGGTCCAACTCTCCAACATGTCAGTTTAGGAACCGAATTCCCCAACAAGGCTCTTAAAGCACAAGAAGTAAAATCAAGCATCAATAAATGGGGTAGTATCAAACTGAAAAGCTTCTTCACATCAAAGGAAATAATCAAGAATGTAAACAGAGATCCTACAGATGGGGAGAAAATCCTTACCACTAGTATCTTAGATAAGCCACTAACTTCCAGGATATACAAAGAACTCAGAAAACTTAATACCAAAGGAAAAAAAAAAAACCCAAAAAACAAATAACACAATCAATAAATGGGCAAAGGAACTGAACAGACACTTCACAGAAGAAGAAATATGAATGGTCAAAAAAATACATGAAAAAGTTCAACATCTCTAGAAATTAGAGAGTCCATCTCCCTCCAGTCAGTGGCAGTCATGAAGAATACAAGTAACAATAAATGTTGGTGAAGTTGTGGGGAGAAAGGCACCCTCATCTCTCTCCTTATCCTCAACCCTTTGCACTTGTGCTTCCCTGCCCTGCTGTGGTCACGACTCAGGGTTGCTTCCCTGCTCCCCTGTACTGGATGTTGTCTCCCCTGGTTTTTCTTCTACTTTTTATCCTTTTGGCAAATACTTCTCTTCAAACTTGAAATGCAGGAGTCCCTGGGCCTTAGACTTGGACTTCCTTCAATTCTTTCTTTGTTTCTATTTTGTCTGTCTGCTGTCCATCAATCTATCTGATCCCTAGTAGACCCTTGATTTTACATTGAATCTCTGTGCAACGGATCTTAAATACATCTTTCCAGCCCTGCCTGCTCCTAAATCCGTTCTATAAGCAGCTACTTTCACACCTAATGTGGCTCCTAGTGGGAAGCTCATGCTAGATATGACCTCAGATCAGATTCTGCATTCTTCCTTTCCACTTCCTCGAACCTCTGCTCCTTTTTAAAAGTTATTGATTTCTTTTCTTTGGCAGTCCTTGGGATAGAACCCAGCACTTTCAACATGCTAGGCAAATGCTCTATTGTTGAGTCATATCCCCAGCTCAAAAGTCTGTTCCTTCCTCAACCTTGCCCATCTCAGTTAATGAAGTCAGTTACTCAAGACAAAAGGTTTAGCACTGTGCTTGATTCCTCTCTTCTCTTACCTCCACATCATCTCCATCTTAAAGTGGTAGCTATTGGCTCTAACTGCATGAACCAAATTTGCTTACTTTTAGTTTCACCACAACCACCTGGACTGAGATCCCATTATCCCCACCTGACTATGAAACAGTGTCTTTATTGGGTTCCCTGAATTTCTCTCTTGCCACCTCATCATCCTCCAAACCAAAGTTTGAAGGATCTTTTAAAACTCTAAATCAGATCATGTTTAACTTCTTTAAAATCTTCCCAGAACTTCTGAGTAAAGCTGGAATTAAAACTTACCTTGATCTGTAAAGTCTGACTTCACCTGGCCCCTGCCAACTCTCTGTTGGCTCTTAGAATTTTCTCCTTAGTGACCTATATCTAACTTTGCTCGATTTTCTGTTTTCTGAACATACCAAGGTGCCTCCCTTCCTTGGAGCCTCCCTTCCTTGGAGCCTGTTATGGTTTGAATACAAGGTGTCCTCCCAAAGCTCCTGTGTTAATGCAATAATGTTTGGAGTGAAATGATTGGATTGTGAGAGTTGTAACTTAATCAGCCCATCCTAGTTTGAATAGTCTGGGTGATAATGGCAGGCAGGAGGAGCAGGGCTGAAGGAGGTGTGTCCCTTGGAGGCATGCACTGGAAGGGTTCATTTTCCCTGCAGTTTCTTTCTTTCTCTCTCTCTCTCTCTCTCTCTCTCTCTCTCTCTCTCTCTCTCTCTCTCTCTCTCTCTTTCCTTTTTTGGCCTCCGTGAATGAAGTAGTGCTCTTCTGCCACATTATTCCACCGTGATGTTCTGCCTCGCTTTGGGCCCAAAGCTATGGAGTAGGCCCATCATGGATTAAACCTCCAAAACAATGAGCCAAAATAAACTTCCTCTAAATTTTTCTTGTCAGGGATTTTGATTACAGAGTCACAAAACTGACTAACTCAGGGTCTTTGCCCAGGCCTTTCTCTCTGTTGATAATGCCCTTCCCTCAGATCTTCTCTTGGTGAACACCTCATCATTCACCAGAAGCTCTCTACCACATACACTCTCTCCATTCTTATTTAATGACCTGCTTATTGTTTTTCTTCATCAACTAGAGAGTAAGCTGAGTGTGATCAAGGACCCTGCCTATAGCATTCACCAAGTCCTCAGGCACCATGCACCAGGTCTCTCAATGCACATGTGGCATGCACAGATGAATGAATCTTTACAAAAGTTACTGTCAATGCCATGCACCAGGCACCAGGCACTGAAACATGCAGTTGTCAAGGATTTCGGGTGGTAGACTCTGAAGTCACACCCCTTTTATCAAATCCCAGCTCTACCTCATACTAAATGTGTGACTTTGGGCAGGTTTTCTCCCAGTGTCTCGGTTTCCTTATCTACAGAATGAGGAGCTCCTTCACAGATTTAGTATAAACAGGTCAGAGATAATACATTTAAATAAAGTGATAGAATAGTACCTGGCATACAGTAAATGCCCAAAAGAGTTAGATATGATTATATCATGGCACAGCAATCCTGGGGGCAGGACTTCTCAATCTGGAATTGGCTTTTGAGGTAGAACAACCAATTCATTGCTGCAGAAGGGGGTGTCAGGTGCATCCTGAGATACTAAGCAGCATCCTGGCCTCTACCACTAGATGCCAGCAGTCCCATCCCAGTATGACAACCAAAAGATGTCTTTAAAAGTCCTCAAATGTCCCTGGGGGTGGGGAGGAGGGCAGAGCCACTGCTGTAAGACATGCACTGTCACTCCTTAGGCGGATATGAAATTGAAGATTTACAGAGTTTCAGTAATCTGCCCAAGGTCATAGGGCACCAGGTGGTGGAGCAGGGATTCAAACTCTGGTCTTGCTGGTACCCTGGCACGCTCTTTCCTCCACTGCTCACCATGCTCAAGGCCAAACCCTCCTGCCCTCACCCTGGCCACCTCACACTCTCACAGATCCGTGCTAATTACACAGCAACGTAAAACTTTATATGTGGTTTGTTATTTTATATCCAGGAACATGGTCCACAGCCTTCATTACATAAAGCAGCTGTGTGTATAGTTGGGGTCTAAGTGCCATTTAGTGGTCAGCTCGATGGGGTATTTTGTTTCAAGCATCACATTTCTTCTTTCCCTTTCCATACTTTGATTGAAATCTAAATAGAGGAATGAAGCTTCGCACAGCTTGAGCTAAAGTGAAAGGCAAATTCTAAATGACTATCACCCCACTGTCCTAATTAGATTGGGAAGTAAAGCCCAGAATTGCTATATGCAATATGAACGTACCCTCCATGACTGTGTGTGTGTGTGTGTGTGTGTGTGTGTGTGTGTGTGTGTGTCCACAAGCCACATCCGGTCTGGCCTGTGCTACCTGTGTCCTTTTCCCACTCATGTCTTCAAGGAAGCAAGGCCTTTAGTGGAGAGACCTAGAATCAGGCCTTCTGGCTATCAGCTACGGGTCTTGAATCTGTCATGTCTCTTCTCTGAGACTCGAGTTTCCTCATATTTAAAAGAGGAGTGAAAATATCTGTCTTACAATGTTTCTGAGATCCTTCAGATAAAGGGCCTGGCACACACTGGTCTGCAATCAGCCCAGCTCCTTTCCCTCCTTCACTTGCCACCTGGCCCATGCCACCCCACCCCCACTCCAGTCCACTCTCTCACTGCCACCCTTCCTCTTCAGCCAGGGTGCTCTTCTCCCTGTCCTGGCTCAGCCCCTCCACTCCCATCATTCCCCTCACCTAGGGTGCAGACAAAGCTCTTTCCAGCTACTGAAATCCTCTCTTCCTTCACAGACTAATTCGAACGTTGCCTCTTCCAGGAAGACGTCCCTGACCCCTCAGTTCTCACTGACAGGGCCTGGATGGTCACCACATTGCATCACTCACCTGCCCTTACCTCATTTTATATTTTTTGCTCTTTGTCTTTTTTCTTTAATTTAAAGTATTTAACTGGCAAATATTGAATATCTGTGCAACATGATGATTCAGTAACATAAATATACATTGTATAATGTTGACTACAAATTAGTTAACAAGTGAATCATCATCCACGCTGTCCTTAGATCCCCAGAACTTGTTCCTCTTATATCTGAGAGTGCACACTTTTGACCAATGTTGCTCTCTGTTTGGTGGGAATGTAAATTGGTATGACCGTCATGGAAAAGAGTATGGAGTTTCTTCTAAAAATTGCAATAAGCAATCTCACCTCTGAGTATATATACAAAAGAAATGGAATTAGCATCTCACAGAAACTCTGCACTTCCAAGTCCATTGCAGCCATCTTCACTCACATGCATTTTAATTTGCCACCTACATATATTTTGTCTTGCTCAAAGTTGCAAATAGCCAGAGGGCAGGTCTATTCATTCATGGTAATATACTACAGTACTTATGGGGACTCAATAAGTATTGATGAATTAATACAGTCAATGCACACCATTGCTGTTGTATCCCTGAGTGCTGCATACATCTGACTGTGCACACATCCCATCTGGAACCTGACATGCTAGCCACCCTCAGCCAGCACCAACAATGTATGCAGACCAAGTAAGATCCTCTGAAGAGCAGGATGAAGAGTTTTCCAAGATCAGGCAGAGCCATTTCTGGTGCAGTCTTATTTCTGACCATCCCCAGTGGTTTCTCCTACATTCCAGCCCTACATTCTAGCTCTTCCTCATCATTGATTGTGTTCCCTAAATAGGTCAAATACTTACACTTTCATACCTTTGCACATACTGTTCCCACTGCCTGAAGTGACCTCCCTTTTCTCATCCTCCCTGTCCACCTCCTACTCATCCTTAAAAATTAAGTGCCACATCACTTCTTGGCAAAGACCTTTGGCTATCTCCTCTCCCTAAGACTGACTTAGTTTTTTTCCCCAACCCCTGTTTTCCAAAATGTTTGTCTGCATCTCTGTTCTTTCAACTGGATTGCAAATTCTCTGAGGACAAAATCCTAGGCTGATTCTCTACCATCTACTCCCCAACTGGGGTGGGTCACTGTGGGATTTTTGTTTTTAATGAATGCCATCTTACATGATAACTGTAATCCCTGATTGCACCTCTGTGACCATGTGTTCTATATCCTGGCTTCTGTGAGAAATGCCCTTTTTCTGAATCTTCTCAGTGCCTACATTTTGGTGCTTTCCCTCACTGTAGATTGTCTTAAGCACTGCTGACCTCTGCCTGGCCTTGGAGTCAGCTTCCTTTCTCCCCACTCCGCAAGGCAATCATGTCCTTCAATCGAATCAATTTCCAGGTGGGGCAGAGAAGACAGAGCCTGTGGGTGGGTGGAAGGAGGCATGCCTGGGATAGGAATCAGAGCTGGAAGTTGGATCACACCCACTTGAAAATGCCAGAGTGGTCAACGGCCAGCACAATGGTCCCACAAGAGGGTAGCCCTCGGGCAAAGTGTCTCCCTCGGGCCATCATGAGTGGAAGAGTAAAGGAGTCCTTCATTTCCCTCCGTGCAAGTGATACCCTTCAGCAGCAGGGGCTCCAGAATCTGCTCAGGAGGCAGACTTTGTTGGTTTAGTTACGCTACAAGGCTTCTGCTCCTGCCCTGGCTGTTATAGCTTACAGATTCCTGGTACCAATCTGATTGAACAATGCAATTAAAATGCAATAAAAGGAAAGGGGGCCGGATGCGCCCCCAGGGAAAAGAGGCAGGAATCTGAGTCCACAGGCTCCTCTTGAGCCCAGACCTTTCCCATCCTGCCTTGACTGTAGTCTTAGAACTTGGAGTTTTAGTGTTGGGTTCGAGGCCCTTAAAGGTTATCTACTCCATGAGCTTGTTCACACTGATGATAGTGTGCCTCAGCTCACACTCAGGGCCAGAGGGGACAGAATGACCCATGCTGCCTGGACTTCAGGACTTAGGACTTGTCATCATCCAGGGCTTTTTATACCACTAGGTGGGAGGAAGCTTGTTTGAAAACACAAAGACCTGTGGTCCTGGAGAGCACCTTCTTGGGCCCCAAGATTATTTGATCATTTTTGTGGAAACATAATCAACACACCATAAAATTTACCTGTATAAGGTTTTTTTTGTTGTTTATTCAGAATTGTGCAACTATCATCATTTAAGAATATTTTCACTACTCAAAAAGAAACCCAATGCCCTTAATCTATGCTTCTCAATCTCCCCATCCCTCCTAGCTCTCTCTGCCTAGTAATCTACTTTCTTCCTATATCTATTTGACTCTTCTGGAAATTTCATATAAATGGACTCATGTGATATATATCCTCTTGTGACTGGCTTATTTAGCATAGTGTTTTCAAGACTGACACATGGTATAGCATGTATCAGGACACCAATATTCTATCATATGAATCCACCTCATTAGAAATTGTATATATTTGAAGTGTATGATATGATGTCTTGATATACCACATTTGGTTTTTCCATTCATCAGTTGATGGACATTTGGGTCCTTTCCATCCTTTGCCTATGTGAATAGCGCTGCTGTGAACATTTATGTTCAGGTGTTTGGATAGATGTTTTCAATTCTCTCAGATCAAAAACCTTGTTCTTTCATCTCATTAACAACAGCAATGTCAATACTGATGAAGAGCCGAAAACCATACCCTCACTGACTCCTTGGAAAATAGTGGGGGACGGCAAGCTGGCTGCCCAGAAGTTAATTGTTCTGTCCCTCATCACAGCCATCACGTGAGGCCATGGAGGAGGGAGTTACAAAAATGTTTGTAATTTTAGGAAAGAAAGATACCAGGGAACTTATGTTTAAAACAAGAAGAATTTTAAAAATATCAATGTGTATTCACACATACCATCACTTTAACTTGATCGTTTTCTTGCTTATTCACTACCTGCCTCATGCCTTCTAATTCTCCAGTGAAGACCACGATCTCCCTTTTGGTTGAATGAGGTCCTTCCTTCCCAATAAATTCACCTTAACCTTACTAAGGGCACTGCTGACTTTGTAGGGAGTTTTAAGAGTTTTTTTCAAGGACTTCTTTTCTGTCGAAGCTGCAGCTCTCAGAGTGATGTGTATGGGAAACATGTAGCTATCCAGTACTCTGGTACCATACTGTCTGGGTACTCTGGTCTGCTCAGTGTCTGTCACCAAGTATGTGTGTGGTTAAGATGCTGAGAGGCAGAAGTTGCTCCGGGCACCTAGTAAGTTTAACCATATGCAAGAGCCAACATGAATTAATTTCTGGACTGTAAGAGTGGTGAGTTCATGTGACTCATGTGATTTAACTGGCCACTCTGCAGGGTCCCCTTCCTTTCCTTCTGGAGTTCCTCTCAATGGCCCAGGTCCTGTGCTCCATGAAGGCTTTCTGTCCATCCAGCCCAGTTGTTCTCTCACCCAATCTCCTAGCATGTCCATTCTCCAGATGTTCAATCTGGTTCCCAGAGACATGAATGGAGACAGGGGAAAACACTAAGCTGGGAGTCAGGAAATATGGGCTCAGTCCCTGGCTCCCCCACTCTGCCTTTTTCCTCACCCATCTCCTGGCCCCCATCCTGCCTCTCTCCAACCCATGACGCCTATACGCACAGATGTACTCCAGCCACCCTTGACTTCCATGACCCTGTATGGACTCTTGAGTCCTGACTGGAAGACACAGCCTCATCTCCTGCCACGGCCGTCTGCTCCAGCATCACCTAGATGTTAGCAGTGCCCTGCACTCACCTGTGCACTCACCCAAGGATACCCTGGCACTTAGTCCTTCTCTACTTGGAAGACTTGGTGCCTCTCCTCTCCACTATTTCTGACTTTCAAGACTCCCATCTTTGGGTTTCTGGGCTGTGTTAGGAGCCTTTCCTCTCTGTTACCATTTTCTTGTGCTTCTGTGTTTTCTGGCACCATTGTCTGTATTTTAATTGCCTCCTGGCATATCTGTCCCTGTTTCCTCTCTCAGGGAATTGGCTCCGGACAATATCACCAGATACATCCTTAACCTATGATGACAGGATAGAAGAGACAGCAAATTCTTGTGTAACAGAACTAAGCAGTGGTACTGTGACTCGGTTTCCTCATTTTGTAGAAATGGTCCCAAAATTTGGGTTTTACCCCTTGGCCTTATTTAAGCCTTCATTTGTTTCCTGGGAAGCAGAAGGGAGTTGGTTTTAAGAATTCTTTGAATGCTCACTACCTAAGAACCTGGGATACATAGCCTTACCCTTTCAGAGTCAGGCACAAGGATCTTTCCTGGACCCAGGGAAATAGATGGGAGATGACTGCCTAAATGGAAGCTTCCAAGAAATTCTGAGGATGATTATGTTCTTTTCCTTTTTAAAAATTAATTTTAATTCAGCTAGTGTTTGCAGAGCACCTAGGAAGCACATGCCAGTGTTAGGCATGGCATCATGAAAAAAAGTCGTAAATACCATCTTCTGGATTTCATGTGACTGCTACATTTCCAGTTAGTCTCCAAGGGCTCGTCCAACTGCTGCTCCTCTGGCTGTTCACTCCCTCCAGAATTCGCGGAATACGTTGGGAGAGACTGGTCCATGTCCCATCCACACATTTGTAGCCGCTCTCCTACCTCTGTGTCCACCGCTGAGCTGGCTGAGGTTGGCCCAAAGGGGCCTCGGCCCGGGCGCCCTCTGGCGGCGACGCACGGAAGCTCCGGCCCGGCAGGGAGCTGGCGAGGGGAAAGGGGAGGGAGGAGGGAGGAGGAGGCGCGGGCTGGGGAGGAGAGGAAAAAGTTGCGCTGGGAAGTTTGGAAAGTTGGGAAGTGGCTGCTGCGGGCTTCGCCTCCCTCCGCGCGTGTGTGAGGGAGCGAGCGCGGCAGCGAGAGAAGAGCTAGCGAGCGCCTGCCATGCCCATCAGACCCCGCCTCGCCGCGCCCGGGCGCAGAGCTCGCCCCGACTCCCTGCGGCCCGGCCCGGCCCGGCGCGGCCCGGCGCGGCCCCGGCCCCCGGCCCCCCCGCCCCCCGCCCCCCCGCGCCGGGTCCTCCCCTCCCCCCGCCCGGCGGCCCCAGCCCCCCGCCCGGGCCGGCTCCGCGCCGCTCTCCCGCCCTCCTCTCTCCCTCCCTCCCGGCCGCGGAGCAGCATGGCGGAGCCCGGGCAGCGGCCGCGCGGCCGCCCGCCGCCCCTCTGAGCCCGGCTTGGGGCAGCGGGCGCCCCAGACCCGACACCCGCCCTGCCGCGCCCTCTGCCGCACTTGTCCCGCTGCGCGCCCCCTGGAGCGCCGCGCACCCCTGGGACCTTTGCGCTCCCCGGGTGCCCAGCATAACCCGAGAGCCTTGCGCACCCCGGGATTCGGTACTGCCCCAGGAACTCAGCGTACCCCTGGACCCCCACGCAGCTCCGGGACCCCCGCGCGCCCCAAGACCTTGCACTCTCTCAGAACCCCTGGGCTCGACCAACAGGGCTGCGCGCCCTGGTGAGGGGCCCCGCCCCGCCCCAGAGGGTCCCCTTCTTCCAACAGACGGAGCCCCGCCCCAGAGGGACCCCCAGGTCTGATAGGGACATCCAGCCACGCCCCAAAGGGCTTCCAGCATCCCGCGGCTGGAGCCCCGCGCTCCAGAGGCTTCTCAGTGCCCAGCTGGGGGCTCCCCGCCCTGCTAAGGGGGTGCCGCCCAGGAGGGTTCCCCGCGCCCCGCGGGCCCCGGCAGGATGCACGCCGCCCTGGCGGGTCCGCTGCTCGCCGCCCTCCTCGCCACCGCCCGCGCCCGCCCGCAGCCCCCGGACGGAGGACAGTGCCGGCCGCCCGGATCGGTGAGCGAGCGCCTGCCCCGCCACTCTCCCGCCCGCCGGGGCACTCCAGCCTTTGGGGCGATGGTTTGGGTCCTGCCTTTCGCACCCATCTCAGCCCGCTCGCTTTACCTCTGCCCGCCGTGCGCCGTCTTGGGAGCCTTTCCTGTCTTCTGCCTATCCTGGCTCTAGCTCTGAGCCCTGCCGGAGCTGAGATGGGGCGCTCCCCCGCTCCCATTCCTTCACTCGCTGACGTTCTCGGGCTGTCCTTTCGACTTTTGGTCCTGTTTGGACGTTTCCTCTCTGTGTGCCCACCTTTGATTCTCTTTTTTCTGACTTTTACCCTGACCTTACCCTACCGATCTCTTGCTGCCCACTTCTGACGGTCTTCTCAGATTCCTTCCAAAACCCTTCACACTTACATTCACACACTCTGTGCCTCTTCCCAGGCTTCCCTTCCTCTCCCTGCCCTCCTGCTCTAACCTAATGCAAACTTTCTCCTGGTACCGATCCCACTTCTCTCTTCCTCTGCAGCCCAGGCCCAAGCACCTACTGTCACAAGTGCCCCAGTTTGGCAAAAAGGGGGAAAAGTCCAGAGGAGAGGAAAGGAAATGCCAGGACATGCTGGCCTAATATTTCCCAGGGAGGTGGAAAAATTACTGGTTCCCCTAACATTCCTTCCAGAATCAAGAATCTCTTGATTTTCTGTAAGTGCTGATTAATGCATTGGCTGTAACCCTGAATCCGAGGCCAGAAGATCAAGAAATTGTGTTGGAGGGTCCTCCTATGCCGCCCTGTTAGCAGGGAGTTAGCTGACCTTGGGCAAGGTGCACCTCCAGCAGACTGACTTGTACAGAAACAGGAACGCATTAGCTGGCTGGGCGCTCTGTGTATTTCCAGTATGCTGTGACTTACAATTTTTGGTTGTTAGTAAAGTAAGGTTCTGTTCCCCTACCCTTCCAACACATACTTTTCATTTGTGCCAAATCAGGTAGAAAAATGTTATGAGTTGACCAAAAGTTTGCAAGTGGTCATTGAGCACTCCAGGGATTTTTTCCTGGATGGAAAATGGCTTTGCCTGATAGAAATGATAGTACCCTTTTCATTCCCCTTGCCCTCTGATTCTAATCTGAATCTGGAGAACTGGTCCTGGTCTGCATGCCCCTACGCACACACACACACCCCTAATGGGAGCTTAGGTCATAGAAAATGACAGAACTGGGGATAGAGACCAGGTATACATTTTTGATGTAGAAACCTGGAAAGCACCCAGAATGTGTACATTTCTTGGGATTAATTCTATGGAATCCTCTCCTCTCAAACCAGAAATTGAGACTTGACTTGGCTTTGCGAGGTTTTAAAGCACTTTCTCATCTATGGTCTCAGCTCATGGAGCAAAGTAGCTAACACCCCAGACCTGCCCTCCAAGAAGAAAACCGTATCCACCCTGATGAATGGGAAGTAGCTGTTGAAATAGGTGTGCTATTTTTAATAGGTGTTCTGCTTTCAAAGTGCTCTTGGCATGTGTCTTCTAATGGTTGGATTTAAAAGTTATATGACTTCCTCCCTTCTTGCCAGAGCAGGACTCTTGGTCCCCCTCTCCCCACCTTCCACATGAAACACCACCAGTGAAGGTTTGACTTGGCCCAGCATGAATGTTCTCAGGTGGTGTGGCAGTCCTTGGCTCAAACAGTGAAAGCTGGTCATAATGAGAGCTTCCCTTCATCGCCCACTTCCTCTGTGCCTGGCACTGCTCTGAGAGCTTCATGTACATATATTGTATCTTTCAATAATCCCAACAGCCCTGCTCTCACCCCCATTTTACAGACGAGGAACTGAGTATGATGAAAGAGAAATGATTCGCTCAAGATCATGCATCTAAGATAGGGCAAAGTCGGGATTCCAGTGTGGGTCTTTCAGCTTCCAAAGCTCTTGCTCTTTGCCACAGCCCAAGTGAGTCTTTGCCTTCTGCCCCCACCTCCCCTACCATCCTTCTGTGCCAACCTTGGCTCTACTCTGCTGCCTTCAGCCTCACTGCCTCTCCTCTCCTCTTCTCCTGCAGCAGAGAGACCTGAACTCTTTCCTGTGGACTATTCGGCGCCACCCCCCAGCCTACCTGTTTGGCACCATCCATGTCCCCTACACCCGTGTCTGGGATTTCATCCCTGACAACTCCAAGGCTGCCTTCCAGGCCAGTGCCCGCGTCTACTTTGAGCTGGACCTGACAGACCCCTATACTATCTCTGCACTGGCCAGCTGCCAGCTACTGCCACACGGAGAGAACTTGCAGGATGTGCTGCCCCGAGAGCTCTACTGGCGCCTGAAGCGCCACCTGGACTACGTGAAGCTGATGATGCCCTCATGGATGACTCCTGCACAGCGGGGCAAGGGGCTTTATGCCGACTACCTGTTCAACGCCATCGCAGGCAACTGGGAGCGCAAGAGACCCGTGTGGGTGATGCTCATGGTGAACTCGCTCACCGAGACGGATGTGCGCTCCCGAGGCGTGCCTGTGCTGGACCTCTACCTGGCCCAGCAGGCTGAGAAGATGAAGAAGAGCACAGGGGCCGTGGAGCGGGTGGAGGAGCAGTGCCATCCACTCAATGGGCTCAACTTCTCCCAGGTAGGCACACTCAGCTAGCCTGGAGCAGGCAGGTACCTTGGTCCTCTTCTCTGCCTGTCTTCCTCCTCCAGCAGACCGCCAGAGCCAGGTCTTTCTTTCCCTAAGGGAGAGCTGCTTTCTGGCTCTGGGGCTGCTTTGGTGGGATGAGAAAGAAAGGGTAAATGCCAGAGTTTGGGGTAGGAGAATGTTTGCTTGTATTTCAGGGTTACCTGTTGGGGATATCCACTCCCTACTTGCTGTGCTTGCCTGAGCAGAAAGAATTTCCCTGAGAGCATCAGAGTGATCCAAAACAAAAAGAGGGGGTTGCCAGTTTGTGTCGGGCTTTCCCGAAGCCCTGGTTTCTGGAGAGCAAGAGGCTGTTGTATGGACAAATCCCTGGGGCAGTGTGTTGTACAGAGGAGGACATGGTACCCAGGCTAGGCAGGCAGGGGAGGTGTCCTGGACCCACCCTGATTAGCAGTGGTTTGCTGTTTCAGGTTATGCACTACAGAATTTCCTGGGCCTTTACTCTGAGACTCTCAGACTTCTTCCCTAAGACTGGGAGAAAGTCAGCAAAGAGGCTTTGGGGGTTAATAATTTCAGAGAAATGTGTTTGCTTAAAGGTTGACAGTTCTGATTTCTGAACTTCAAGAGTGGGGGCAGAGAAAAGGGAGGGGCTTAACAGGTTTAAAGTCTCTGACTGCCAGAGACCTGATCCAGCAAAATATCATTAAAGGCCCTCTCCCTGGGCAGAGGTCACTCGCAACTCACTGGCTCCAAACTCAACTCTGAAGCCCTGGGAACAATGAGTTCACATCTGTGCCTTGAGAAAGGGGCTGTTGTTCCTGGGATGGGGGCTCCCAGGCTGGTGGCTCCTATGAGAAGGCCCCAAAGTGGGGTTCAGGCTGAAACCCTCAGAGCAGTGAGGCCCTGAAAGGTGCATGTTCACCATTAAGGCGACCGTGCCATAAGATGACAGAACCAGAAACTCCACTACTAGAACCAGACCTGCTTGCTGCTCCTGAGATGTTGCAAGCTCTTCACCAGGGAAACCGTGGCAGAAACCGATCCCCCTTTCCGAGATCTCTGGCCTTTGTTTTTCCAGGGGAAATGCAATATTGTCCCCGGGGAGGTAAGAAGCCAGATTGATTTGCCGGCCAAATGAAAGGCGGGTTTGTCGGTTCTCCTGCTGGCTCTCCCATAATTGTGGAGTCCTTACCCAGAGGGGCCCGGTGGCAGGAATATTGGGGCAGTTAGTCACGCCCCGCAGGGTTCTGACTACGCCTGACTCCTTCTCCATGGGGGAAAATCCTGCGTATTCTCTGGCCCAGTGCTGATTCCTCTGAACATAGCGGCTCTCTCCCTCTGAAGTGACTTTTCCCTTGCCAGCCTCAGGAGCTGATATTATCTGTGTTGGGGCCCCCCAGCGCTCACCGCCCATCTCATTTTGGAGGCAGGTTTGTGGGGGGCCTCTCTGCTCAGAGGCCTCATGTCTGGCCTTATATCTTTTTTAGGTTGGGGAGGCGGGGGATCTACCATTACTCTCGACACCCTCTTTGTACCAACCACAGAGGAATCCAGCAAGGGCTGAGGGGAGCCCTCCAGTGCTCTGCTTAAACAGCCCCTGGCTTTAATCTGTCTCTCTTAAAACAACAAAACTATCTTTCTTTGGGTTCTGGAAATGCTGCTGTACAACCAAATGACGGCTCTGCTAGGTTGAAAACATTTGCTAAGAAGTGTGTGAGGTTATGTTTTAGGAAAAGTTCCTGAGAGCCATTCATCGGCCGGCAAGGAGCCCACTGACAGTCTCCAAAGCCCATGTTTGAAGATCAAACAGACTCCAATTTCTGTTTCATCCCATCTCCAGCCTAGGCCGCTCTTCAAATTGTTCTTGGGTCCAGCCCCTCACTAGGGCTGCAGAAAGCAAGTTCCAAACAAAAGAAACCAGGTCTCCTCTTAGTTCCCTAATCTACACACCCTTCACCACCTGCCGGAGCATCTGACTGGACAATTTGTCCTGTTATCATTCTGGATTGAGGTGATGAAATCTCTCCTCCAACCCCTTGGGCAGACTTGGGCTAACTGAAAAAGGCAGGATTAAGAACCTGGGCAGATGGGGTCATTAGGGATCCCCAAACTCAAAAGTTAGAAATGCAACAGCCTACTCAGTAAAATTGCATGCACGCATGCACAGTTTGATATGAACATCTGTGATGCATTATTGTACCGAAATATCTGTTAAGTGCATCAGATTTTTATTTTTTCTTTCCTCGAAGCATTACTGTTATTGCAAAATATTTGGTTTGGGGGAGCAATGAGAAAGGAAGGCTAGAAAGAGGCTTAAAAGAGTCACTTTCTGTTAAGGTCTGGGATTTTAGTTTTAATTTTGGTGTTCTAAAAATTTTTATATATATATATATATTTTTTCTGGGCAGAAGTACCACATTTTTGCTTCTTAAGCAGAGAAAGAAAGATTAAGTTTGTGGACTCCAGGGCCTGGAGGAACCACTGAAAAGCTGGAAGGTTGGTAACTGATCTTGCATAGCTTGGAAGGTCAGGTCTGTTGATAGGTTTTGATCTTTGATTTCAAAATAAACTGAAAACACTAGACCCAACATCACCATGACTTTGCCATGTGACCTTGGACAAGTCAGTTCCTCTCTTTGGGCCCTGTTTTCTCTGTCTCTGAAATGAGACACCAGGATTAGGTCATCTTTCAAGCCCCTTCCAACCCTGACATTCCATAGGATGATTCTAATCAATTCCACGTGCCAGTCACCCTGCAGGAAGCACCACATGCGTTTCCATTTCATTGAATTCCCACAGCAATCCTATAGCTTTCTAAGGTGGGCACCCAGAAAGGTTGATGACTTGCCCAAGGTCACGTGGCTAATAAGGAGCAGAGCCAGTCTGCCTGCCTCTAAATGAAGAATGTGTTCTTCCTGCCACTGGGCTGTTTCTCTAGACCTCTCCTGTCTAGTATTTGGTATTCTCCTGTATACTATCTTTAGTTCTGTCTTCTATTTCTGTCTCCCTGCTAAGAGTTGAGGGCTTAAATTTTATTTCTTGGTGATTTTGTACTTGTGGAGAAATTATTTCCTTTGGATATGAAATTCGAGAGGGGAAGGTGAAGGCAGATCCTCTGGAGGGCTGGGGTAGGAGATTTGTAGATAATCTTGGGCAAGTCTTGGTATCCCCATCTAATCTACCCAGTGGAGCAGTAGCTACCAGCTACTTTCAAAGTGGAGCTGGTTTTATGAGAACATGAGAAGACACCCCCTGTAGAAGGTTATTGAGAAGGTAAGCAACTTCCTACTTGATGGAAGGAAGCACTTTGTCTGTGCTTGGCAAAGAGTCTAAACTGGCCCCTGGAAAGAGGAAGGCTACTTGGGAAGCCGCCATGCGATTCTTCCAGCAGCTGTATCCACTGTCCAACCTTTGCTGAACAAAGTGAAACTGGTACGTTAAGAGGTGGTGATGAGCCACTGCCTTTGAGGGCCTGGGACACCTGAGCCTTGAGCCCAGAGCTTATGACAATCTTGAGACCTACAGATTGCTATCAGCTCTGCCTGTTGCTGCCAGGGACTGATGCTAGCTGACACTACTCCCTCTGGGGAGCTCCACTTCTCCCCCACCATCCCCCTGTACAATGTGGGCACTGGATGAGAAGACCTCTTAAGTTATATGGTTCACCAAGAGATAATAAGAAAACAAGGATTCTGCCATTCTGTACTTTGCTGCGTCTTAGCCAATATGCTGGTGTGACCCATCCAGCCTGTGTAAGCCTGAGCTCTGGGACATGCCTGCCAAATGTGTCCAAAATGTTTGTAAAAGTCTACAAGCCTCTCACCTGGGAGTTAGAAACCACAAAATTTTCTGCTGAGCCTTGTCTCTGTGCTGGGTGCTACATTAGACCTCACAAGTATATGATCCCTAATCCTCATGGAAATGCTACAAGGTCAATTGTCATATCTGTTTTAAAGACAATAAGTTGAAACTTGAAAAGGTTGGGTCATTTGGCTGTGATTACATAGACAGGCCAGGTAGACTCCAGGGTCAGACTCCAAGTGTCCTTTACTAAAGCCCATGCTTTCCAATCGTCTCAGAGATGAATTGATTATTGTTTTTAACAGTCAAATGGCTTTATCTGGTGAATTTGTGTGGTGTGGTGTGTGTGTGTGTGTGTGTGTGTGTGTGTGTGTGTGTAAGTGGGGGAGAATTTTCATTTCTTGCTAAAAAAAGCAAAATAGAGAAAGAGAAATAATTGAAAAGTGCTGAAACTGATTTTCTCCCTGACTTATAAATTGGATCTGAAGGTAATTCTAAAATAGGAGTTTCCAAAGACATTCTGGGCACCAGCTGCCTCCTTGGAATGCATCCCCAGCTTTCCAAGGGACCACTGTGAAGGCGGCCTCCCTAATACACACTAAGACTGCACAGTTGAATAAAGAAAGATCTCCTCGCTTTATAGTCAGGGTTCTTCTATCTACAACCTGGGGGGTCAGCAGGTATTAGTAAGTGCTGTGGAAATATTTGCAGAATGAATGAATTAATACCAAATGGTCAGAAACCATGACATGGCCACCCCTAATTCCCTTTTACCCCCTAACACTGCTGAATAAATGAATGTGTGAAGAAAGATGCGCAAGGCACGTTGAGGAGCATCCTTCTTGTACTTCATTCACTCCATGCCTTACGTAAAGGACACAGAAAACCAACATCATCAGATGGGTTGTCTTATCCTATCTGAGATGCTGTAAGAAAATCTCTTACCCTAGTTGATTTAATGCTTACAGTTCTGGAGGCTGGGAAGTCCAAGACCAAGGTGCCAGCAGATTCAGTGTCTGGCAAGGGCCTGTTCATAGGTGGTCCTCCTCTGTGTCCTCACATGGCAGAAGGGGAAGAGGGAGGAACAAGCCCTCTCAGGCCTCTTTATTAGGGCATTAATCAAAATTCAAAACAGGTACTTATCTTTACCCCATTACTACCTTGCCTATGACTTTGGGCTAGACCTTTTCCCTGTATAGGTCTAAGTTGTCCCCTTGTCCTATGAGAATGTCAGGCTGGGTCACTTCCAGTGCCAGCCCAGTTCTGCCATCTGTGGTGCTCTTCCTTCACCCCTATTTCTTAGACAGTCTGAGCCAACCCCCACTGAGACTTTGATCCTGACTTACCCATCGTTGGCAGCTTGTCATTGGAGGGCTGTTGATACCTACTTGTCCTGAAACCTGTTGGTTCTGGTGGGTGATTCTGCCACTGGTCTGCAGAGCAGAGAGAGCCCAGCCTGTTGTGGCATAGCCTCTGGCCACTGCCCAGGCTTGATCCTCTCCTCACTATGGCTCCTCTCCCTCACTCACTTCCTCACTCATTCAGCCAGGGCACCTCAGTGCAGGATCTGGGAGCAGAGACCTGGGAATGACATAGTTTTTGCCTATGGAGAGCTCATCACCTGCAAGTGTGTGTTGCTTTTCTACCCTGAGAGATGAGCATTACTAGCACTCTGTTACAGCTGTGGAAACTGAGGCACTCAGTGTCTGAACATTAGCCTGTGCTGGGTCTTGGTTCTTCAGTCTTCATAGAGAGATCATGTTCTTCCTTTTTCTCTCTCTCCTATGTGCTCATCTTTCAGAATCAGTCTCTAATTTCCCACCTCCAAGAGTGGCCATTCTGGAGTCTCCAGCCCTCTGAGCCTCCACAGCAGCCCTTAAGTCCCCAGCATTAGGCCCTACCATGGGGCCTCCTGTGGGATCTGTGTGCTCTCCTCAGAATGAAAGGAGCTGGGCACCCCCAGAGGACCTCAGCCCATGCTGAGGCCCCTTTTTCAGAAGTCATCCTGAGAGAGAGAGCCCCTCAGCCAGGGTTGGAGGCTGGCCTGGACTGCACCATGAGAGTTTAGAACCTGGGCAGGAAAACACTCTTCCTTTCGCCCCACCTGTGCTTCAGTAGTCTGTCACATTCACTGTGCCTCCCACACAGCGCCCCCTGGCTGGGAGCTGTTCAGCAAATGTCTGTCACCTGGTGTGGACGTCTTTGGGTGACCCCTAAGCATGTGTATACTCAGATTATTTCTGGGTCCAGGGGGCTGTCTGCCTAGAACCTCTGATGGCACAGCAGGCTCCGTATATCCCCTCTCTGTGACCTGGTTGACTCAGACCTTAACATCTAATGTCTTATCTGAACTTAGAGGGAGACAAATTCAGAGACAAGAGCATAGGATGACTTAAGAATGTCTGTCAAAGGAAAATGAGGTCTTAAAGTCACAAGTGACCAAGAGGTCATAAAATCTTCTAGCATCAAATCAGAAACTCACAGCAAGAGATTTCCAGGCTCAGAGACTCTCCATCCATAAGTCCAAACTCTGATGCTCAAGGAACCGAAGAATGGTGAGATCTTAGAACATTAGGCTGAGAGACATTTGGGGACTGGAAGAATCTTCATGTCATGAAATCCTAGCCTCTTGGCTTTGAAGAATTTTCAGCTCATTGACACAGACTTCTAAAATCTTAGATTTGGAAGGGGCCAGTTCTCCAGAATTCCAAGAAGCTCCATCTGCAAACACGTTGTCTGATCTCCTTTCCCCAACTCACTCTCCAATCCCCGGTCAGAGAGAGACAGCCTTACCGGCAAAGCATTTTCTGATGGAGATAAAAATGGGAGCATGCCTTTGTTAATAGTTCCCATTTGGACATCTCTCAAAGCCAGGATGAGGTCGCCTGGTAATGCAGCTATCCTAGGGAGGAAACTGAAGAATGCCGGCGAACACAGCAGCCTGCCAGCCGGACTGCTGACGTTCTTTTCCCCTTGAGTTTGCTTCTAAATATTATCCACTTCACTCCCTTTTATCTCCCATCACTGGCTCTCTGTCCGCCCACTTAATCCACAGGCAGCCGGTGGCCCAGCCTTCAGTTGTGCTGCAGCGGCTGCCAAGCCGTCTCGCCAGGCCGCCCCTCCAGGATCCTCAGGCTTTTAAATCTGTGCAGTATATCCGCTGGAATACAAGACCGTTGCCCCAAGCTTGGAAACGCCTTGCTTCTGCTAGGCCCCCTCCTTCTCCAGGAATTTCCTCCTCTTCTCTTCTACATCTGAATCCAGAGATTTTCAAGGCTTAGCTCAAAGCTATACCTCCTCCAGGAAGTCTTCCTAGAATGCTCCCAGGGCTTATCTGCTCCGGAAGACTTGAGCCAAAGCTTTCCTTAACCCATTTCCTCCATGGAGTTCATTATGGAATTTTGTGACATTCTTTCAGCACTTCTGTTTTTTACTCGGGCAATCTTTCTTTCCTAATCTAAACCTCGCTCTAAATGTGCTCGTAATTGATTACAAAATTGGGCTGCATATGCTCCAGTTCTGAAGTCGGGCTTTGTGGTGTATTGAGTGGTTGGAGCGTTGGATGCTGAAAAGGCCTCTGTGTCACATAAACCTGCAGACTCTCACATGAGAAATGTCCAGTACTTCAGTATTGTCCCTGGCCTATTTGGTCAGGACTTTGTAGCATCCATGATTCTGTTGGATTTGTCACTGTCCACCTGGGATATTTCTTTCTTTATCTGTCACTTTTGAACAAAGGCCTCTTTTTTCCTCCTCTTTAGTAGCTGGAACACTTGAGTCTCTCCAGGCTCACTCCCCCTCTCATTTATTTTCATTTTAAGGTGTTTAATTTTATCCTCCTCCCACTTTCGTAGTGAGGGGGCTCCAGTGATGCTGAGCCATGTGGATTCTTCCTCCCTCCCTCCCTCCCTCCCTCCCTCCCTCTCACATACAGTCCTTGGTCATGCCTCCATGCAAATGCTTATGCTGTTCCCTCTACTGGAGAACCCCTTCCAGTTTTTATGTCTGATTAATTCTTACTCCTCTTAATTGGTGAGGGTCCCTGGTGACTGTCCTCATTAAAAGCCTGGGCTCTTCAACCAAATGATTTATAGCAAGACTTTTATTCATGGTCACCAGATTGGACTTTGTTCTGTGGCCTGATGCCACCTCTGTAGTTGGAGTTTAGGTGCAACAATGTGATTGGCTTTTAGCACTGGGTTTTGAAAGAATTGGTGAGTGAGTTGTACTTGGGCCACAAAGAATGCCTAGCTACCCAGGAGGTCATCAGACAAGGCTATAAAAGTCAGGGTCCTAGGGCCATCTCTGAAGGACAGTGTAGGGCCTTGGGATGTGTGGGTCTACATCTGTACCTGTGACTAGATTTAGTGTCCTCCCCTAACTGATTCAGGCAAAGTGGCTTGTGGGGAAACCTGCCAGGCTTCAGACCAGCACCTGACCACCCTCCACCCTTTTCAGGCAGTACATACATCTCCCTTCCCTGAGAGCCCAGATCTTGTCACTTCTGGGATTCTCCCTTTTCTTTCCATTTAGTCAAGGAGTGCAGGAGGAAGCCTTTGAATTTACTTTTAACTTGGCTCTGATCTTGAGAGCCTGTGTTCTCTGCATAAAGCTCCCTCCCCACCTCCCTTATTCACAGCAACATGCTGATCTGATTCTACCTTTAAAAACCAAAGTCAGACTTTTTATAAATTCACACATCATGGGCAGACCATGCTCAGGAGCCCCCTCCACTGGAAAGCCCCTAGGCCTTGGCTCCCCATGATCCACAGTGCTCCTTCAATACCTAGAATCGATGCACTTTGTAGTGTAAGTACCCTTGGGCAATTTTTTTTTTTTTTTTTTTTTTTGGTGGTGCTGGGGAATCAAACCCTGAGCTTTGGGCATACTAAGCAAGCACTCTACCAACTGAGCTATATCCCCAGCCCCTTCCTTGGGCAATTTCTATAACCAGTCTTTGCCTCAGGTTCCTCAGCTGTCAACCTCATAGGATTGCTGTGGGGATTAATTAGTATAAAGCACTGTCGTACAGTGCAGAGCCATGAGTACCCAGCAGATACTAGCTCATAGTAATTGTTTCATTTTAAAATTATCATCATAGCAATTGTTCCAGAAATGTTTTTTAGTTTCTACTGTGTGCCAGGTACAGGATATGTTCAGGAGGTAGAATAGTGAGCAAGAACAGCCATTCTGTTGCCCAGGTGCATCCTTGCTGGGGAGGGAGGCTGGCAATCAGACAGGCCTTTAGCTGCAGTTGATGAGGGAGGCCAGGCAAGTCAGGTAGTTGTGAGAGCACAGGAAATGCAGTTACCCGGGCCCTGGGAAGAGCCAGAAAGTCTTCCTACAGGAATTCCTGGGGAAGCCAGATTGGAAGGAATGGAAAATTAGCTAGGCGAAGGCCACTGGCGGCGATGTAAGCTCCGGAAACTGGGGATGCCTATGGCACCTGCAAGAGCACCAGGAGTACATCTGGGGTCTTACTGCAGATCGGCCCGCTCTGCAAGGGCTGCGGCTAGAAACCAGGCTACATGAAACCTCCAGCTTGATGCCTCATCGCGACACCCCGCGGAACAGCCGGCAGGGCAATGCCTATCTTGATCTCTCGGGAGCCTCTAGAGCAACGGAGCGCTACCTCCGTGCGCCGCGCGCTGGGCTCTGCCGGCTGCGTGGCTGAGCCGCCTTCCCTGCACCCGCTTCTGCGAGCGAGCGCAAGTGCACGTTTCCGAAGACAGCTGCCGGGCAGCACGGGGCAGCAGCGCGCACGTCCCCACCCGCGCCTCGGCCAGCCGGCGGTGGCGACAAGGGCGGGGCCCAGGCCGGCTGGCACCTCTAGGCAAGCCGCAGCCGCGTTCCGCTGGAAGACAGCAGCAGGGGCGCGCGGCCAGCCCTGCCAGGGAAGCCAGGGTGCGAAGATAAAGGCCAGGCCTTCCCACCCTCCCCACCACCCCCGTAGTCCTCTGCCGTTTAAGGGATTTACCGCCTTCCTCCCTATGAGGGTTATTTAAAGTTTCCTGGCCAGTGTTATCTCCCATGGACTTAATGGGCCTGGGAGGCCTTTAGTAATTTAAGCCTTGGGTCCCATTTGAAAGCCCCTTTTAGCAAGATACAAGCAGAGAAAGCCTTCTGGAAATCTCTCCCTCCCTCATCTTTTAGTCAGTATGCAAGGTTTTTCTTTCTCAAGCTGTCTGATGGTGAGTCTGAGACAAAAACCCACTTGTCAATGACCATTTCTACCTTTTTTTGCCTGGTTGCAGTCTCCAGAGGTTTTTTGCATGCCCTAAGCTGTTTCCTTCTATCCTAGGCTACTTTTTCCTGGATCCTCTTTTTTGGTTGTTTGCCAGGTTGCCTCTTTTTTGGTTGTTCCTGAGTTCAGAAAAGGCTTCCACCAGATTTGTTTCTGGTCACTCAGTGCCCGGGTTTCTGGGACTCTCAGTAGTTTCTCGGAGCTTCAGCTGGGTGGTTGTGGCAGTCACTTGATTGTGGACAGTTTTGAGCACTGTGTTCTGTATTGGGGCTGAGAAGCAGCTGTGGATCAGTCATGGGATAGGTAAACCCAGATACTTTGGGAACAACACTTGGTCATTGTGCTTGGCCTTGACTGGGATGTTAGTGTACTCAGCCATGTAGAAGCCCCATGCCCTGCTGAGGAGGGTGGTGAGACAGGAATGCAGGCTTTCTGATGGAGGTGACCTTAACAGAGACTGCAGGTAGAATAGGATTTGGCCTCCGAGCTGGGAGTGGAGAGAGCCATTCTGGGAGGAAGAAGATTGTTAAGCAAAACCTCCAGGATGGGAAAGTGTAGCAGGTAAGGGAGGAAAAAAAGCCTTTCTACCCCTCCTTCCATTGGCTTTGTGGCTTTGTCCTTTCTCTTTTCTATCCAGCCCCCAAGAGGGCCATTTTTATTTAGGGCATATTATGTGCTAGGCCTTGAGTTTATCACAGTGAATTCCTAAAACAATGCTGAAAGGTAAGTATTATTTTCCCCATTTTGAGGAAATTGAGGATAAGTACTTTGTGCAAAATGATGGAACTGGGATTTTTGCTTAGATCTTTTGATGCCTTTAGCAAGAAACTGGGCTGTAGTTGGAATTCCAGCTCCCCTACTTTGGCTAGATGGCTGAGATCTGTTTCCACATCTGAAAAAAGTGAGACTTACAAGCACTTGCCCCCTGGGGTTGTTGTGAGGCATAAGTGAGATGAGGCCAGTCAGCCACACAGCTGAGCGCTGGGCACATAGTAAGAGGTAATAATTGTTAACTGTCGTGGTTTAAATAGTGGTCATTATAATTACTATTATTGGCCCACTTTCAGGCTCATCCTATACAAAAACCCATCCTATACAAAACATGGTTCTTGATCTCTTGGTCTTGCTTACTGAACATCATCTAGGACAGGGACGGCAGCCGGATGGCCTGATGGGAACTATCCTAGGCTACTTTTTCTGGGTGGTCAGATCACCCAGAGCTTGGTCATTTTTTTCCTGTCTGGGGTATTCATTCTGGCTTGGCTTCCCCATGGTCTCCTACTTTTTCCAAAGTGGAGACACCAAAAGAAGGGATTGAGCTGAGACACCCCCACCCCCCCAACTTGAGCCCCACCTTTGTCATGGCTTAAGTCACATGACCTGGGGACTGTTCCCTGTTTGGGCGTCCTGTTCCTACATTGCTCAAAAAGATGCATGTTAAGAGCAGCAGCTGAGTTGCTGGAAGAATCAGGTGGGATACAGCCAGGGGAGGACTTTATGAGCAAGCACTCTGGGCTCTTGGCACTAGTACACATGTGTTTCTCCTCTTTCTCCCGAAGAGAAATATTTAGTGTAAATATTTAGTGACCTGAATTAGTTATTCTTAAATGGTTCACCCACTCATTTATTCTTTTGTTCATTTTCTTCTTTTATTCATTTTGTTCACTTCTAGGAACCTCACTGTGCCAGGCTGGATTCCATATTCTGAGGGTTCAGAGATGAATGTGGAGATAGAGGGAAGGGAAGGAATCCATGTGACCTGAGGGAACAGTGCATTGTGGCAGAGGGCACCATCCCACCTCATCCTCATGATAGACTCTTAGGTAGATTTGGCCCCATTTCACAGGCAAGGAAACAGGCCCAGAGAGTTAATTCACTTGCCTGGGCTCACACAGAAAATGTGTAGAAGATCTGGAGTTTAAACTTAGCAAGTTTGACTGTAGAACCTGTACTCTAAACTCCTCTGCTCTAGTGAAAGGGGATGTGATCTAGAGAAGGAGGATGTTTTAGTCAACTTTTTCACTGCTGTGACTAAAAGACCTGACAAGAACAATTTTAGAGGATGAAAATTTTATTTGGGGCTCACAGTTTCAGAGGTCTCAGTCCATGGTTAGCTGACTCCATTCCTCAGGGCTCTAGGTGAAGCAGGACATCACAGCGAAAGAGTGTGGTGAAGGGAAGCAGCCAAGACATGACACCAGGAAACATAGAAAGACTCCACTCACCAGATACAAAATATGTACCCCAAGGGCACACCCCCAGTGCCTGCCTCCTCCAGCCACACCCTGTCTGTCTTCAGTTACCACTCACTTAATTCCCACCGCGGGGTTAATTCACGGATTGGGTTGAGGCTCTCACAACCCACATCATGTTACCTCTAAATCTTCTTGCGTTGTCTTACACATGAGCTTTGGGGGAACACCTAATATTTTAACCATAACAGAGGAGGAACTGGAATTTGAGGGTGGGGGGCAGCTCTTCTGAGACTGGAGGTAAGACAGGTCAGTGGTAACAGGGATGGGGAGTTGAGAGACGTCTGAATTTCCTCCTGAGGAAGGTTGTGGCAGTGAGAAGGAGAGAGAAGGGAGTCTACTTACCAGGAGCTGGGGTGAGGTGGAGGATGGGATATAAGGAGACAGGCTGTGGTTAGAATTAAGAGCAGAGGCTGACCTTGGCAGGTGAAAGAATAGCAGGGTGACTGAGTCCCCACCAGACATTGAGGCAGCAAAATTCATAACAGCACCCAGTGTGAATGGCTGTGTTGCCTCTTTGAGGCTCTATGGGTGCAGGAGTGGGGATATGTGATAGATGACCACTCCTAGCCCTGAAAAATCTCTGGTAGATTTGTCACAGTGACTGGACAGAATATTAGGTCCCACCTGTCTGTCATGCACTCCACGGTGTCACTGTTGAGTACAACCCCCACAGTGACTGGGGCTTTGCAGGGGCTCAGGTTATTTGGAGGTCTTGTGGGTGCTAGCAAAAGGAACAAGCCTGCATCCTTGCTGTCTGCGAGCTCTCTCTGTGATTGCAGATGCTGCAGTGTATACAGCAGACAGGTTTCCCTGCCTTTTGAATACCTGGCATGGCTTTACAACCTGAGCTCGGTTCCAATTGACCAATGGTGTTCCCTGGCAGGGTGTGGTGTTGATATTGATACAGATAGAGAGAATGTAGTTAGTCCCCAGAAAATACTAGCAGGAACCACAGGAAGACTATCCCTCATTGGCCTTAGAGGCACATAAGAGCCTCATCATGGAACCCTTGTAACCCTGGTGCATTATGGGAGCACAGGGGTATCCTCACACCTGTGTTCTGCAGTTCAGAATTTCTTTGGTTAATAATGGCTTGTTGACTCATTCATTCATTGCTCAAACTGAAGCCCCTCAGCCAGGCTTGCCTATGAAGGTCCTTTTCTTCATGTGTCAGATACAGGGTATACCCACTGCTGGCCCATAGGAGAAGAGGGTCTCAGCTTCTCGAACAGGAATTCAAGGGGTGTTTGCTCTTAGATGGTAAAGTAGGCTGGCAGCTGAATGAGACCCACCATAGTTACATATTACAGGGCCTATTGGAAGGGAGCCTGATACCCTGATGACCATTTCTAACATAACTTCTGTAGGACCCTATGTCCCTGCACTCGTGTAACCTCTTTGATGGCAGATTTAGGGATTCCACCTGTTCAAAGTGGGGGTGGGTGGAGGCAGGTGATTCCTGAGTATTCCAGAGCAGAAGTAGGAGGTGAAAGGGTCTGTAGTCCATCAATAGTGAGAACTCTGGGTTGGGAGCCCAGCAGCATGTTCCAGGCAGGTCCTCCCCTGGCCGAGTCCTCTTATTGGTATGAGATTGTTTGGTAAACCAGAAACCGCACCCCTGCTGCTGCAAAGCCACTTTCTAAGCCTGCTCTGATCTCACTGGAAAATGGAATTTTACATTTTATTGTCTGTTATATACTTACATTCTGTCTCTCCCATTAGACTGAAGTTTTTTGAGGACAGGAACCTCATCTAATGACTCTGGTTCCCCAAGGGGCTGGGTTCAAGCAGACACTCAGGGATTCTGTGTGCAACTGTAAAATTATTGGTCATATCTACCTAATCATTGTTTGAGTATCAGGTAGAAAATAGGATGTCCCAAACCTTCCCTCCCCATTGTACCCAGATTTCCTGGTGTTTGGTTCCCAGAGGCCAAACATCTCAGCAGCCACCTGTATGTCCCACTATAGCACTGAATGTTGTGGCTTTGTGTGGCTTTGACCCATGAGCACCTTCTCACTTTCTTATATTCTAACTCTTTCCTGGTGGGGCCATGGTCCGTGATATCCCACTGATTAATCCCAGGGTGTCCCTAGGGCTTTGACTGGAGCACCCCGTGGTGGGAGCTGCTTCTCCTTGGATTGGATGGGCCTTCCCAGAACCTCCTTCCTCACACTTCTGTATTTTTCCCAGGACATGGATCAGAGCTTCTGTTTGCTGGTCATTCCGTGATCCTCACACAATATAAATGAAAGCTGCTAAAACCAATAAATTCAAACCATGTGTGGGGCAGGGGGAGGAGCCAGGACGTCAGAGGGCCGCAGTGTGAGGTGGCGTCAGCTCTGACGGCACCCGAGCTGATTTGTATATGAGAAAAGTAAATATCCAAAGCCATAAACAGCCGTGGGTCTCCCATCCTTGCTGTGATTCAAAGGCATTTAATAGGAACACACACTCTCTGTTTTCTTGTAAACAGAGTGAGATTCTCTGGGTGTACTGACCTAAATTCTACATTTTCATCTCTGGGGAAGCCAGCCAGCCATCCTGGTCGGAGTCTGTAGACAGTCTGGGCAGTCGGGTTGTGTTCCTTACTTCTGGTTTTGGCAGTTGGCCTAGCATTTTTGCTCTGCATAAGGTTACCTCGCTATCTCTCCTTGGCCTCAGAGCAATCCTGGGTGGTTCTCTTAGTCTGTTTGTACTACTATAATAAAACACCATAGGCTGAGTAGCATATTTACAAACAACAGAAATTTATTTTCACACAATTCTGGAGGCTAGGACATCCAAGATCAAAGGACCAGCAGACCCAGTGTCTGCTGAGGACTGACTTCCTGGTTCATAGAAGGCCAGTCATGTGCTGAAGGGAGACAACCCTGGCCTCTTTAGCCTCTTGTATGGGGCACTAATCTCATTGAGGAGGACTCCACTCTCATGACCTGATCACTTCCCCAAAGTTCTGCCTCCTAGTATCATCACACTGGAGATTAGGCTTCAACCTAAGAATTTCCAGAGGGCACAAACATTCAGATGACAGCAGTGGGTGGGATGGGGTAGCACTGATGAGCTGCAGGAAGCCCAGGGATGTAAAGATTGCACAGGAAATCAGGGCTGGACCAGGGCATCTCCTTTCTCTTCTCCTTTAGACCCTCTAAGCTTTCATTTCCTTTTCCCTGAATGGAAACTCATTTCTCTTCTCCCTGACTCTGCATCCCAGAGTACTGTTTGAATGCCTCCCTCGTTTCCTCACCCTTCTAGTATCTCCTGGAGCCTGTCCTTCCTCTTCATCTCTAATTCTTCTGTTTGTTTGTTTTCCAATCTAGGCCATTCTTATTATCAGGAATGAGCCCCAGAAAAGGAACTACACATTCATGAGTTTGGGGTTCTAGGTTCTTTGCCTGCCAATGATGGAACTTTCAATAAGTTCCTTTTCTGAATTTCCACATGTGTAAGATGGGGATCAGAATACCTACCTTCTTATGGTGGTTGCACGGATAAACAGAGGTCGTGCATACTGGATAATTGGGGATTTGCTTCACCTCCCTTTTGTCCAGCCCCAAACTCTTCAAGTGATGTCCTACCTTACACATTAAAAATGAATTAGGGAAAACATTCGTCCTTTGGTTTTTTGAGATTGCCTTATTTCACTTAGCATGATATTCTCCAGTTCCATCCATTTATCTGCAAGTGCCATCATATTTTTCTTCTTTATGACTGAATAATATTCCATTGTGTATATATACCACAATTTCTTTATCCATTCATCTGTTGAAGGGCATCTAGGTTGGTTCCACAATCTAGCTATGTGAATTGAGCTACTATAAACATTGATGTGGCTGCGTTGCTGTAGTATGCTAATTATAATACTATAAAATGGGGTGGGGGAATGGGGCTGAGAGAAGAATGGAGGAACTTTAGATTATGTAGAGGGAAATGAGAGGGAGGAGATGTATGAAAAATGGTGGAATGAGACAGACATCATTACCATATGTACATGTATGATTACAACAATGGCATGAATCTACATCGTGCACAACTGTAGAGACAAAATGATGTACCCCATTTGTGTACAATGAATCAAAATGCAGTCTGTAAAAAATAAAAAAATTTTTTTTAATGAATTAGCCCTTAAAATTGCATAAAATTGAATATGCCATTCACACACATGTGAAAAGTCAGTGCATGCAGAACTGATGGACATCAGTAGATTATATCAGTGCCACTTTCCTGGTTTTGATATTGTACTAATTGTGTAAAATGTTTCATTGGGGGAAACAGAATTGTGTCTTACAACTACATTTGAATTTACAATCATCTCAAAAATAAAGTTTAATTAAAAGAAGTGAATTAACCTTGCCCACAGCCTCACTTACACACCTATTCATTCTTCTGTGTCTACTGCATGCTAGCTACTGTGTCATTGAACACAAAGGAAACAATTCTTGTCCCCACCTCCTGCAGATGGTTTCCCTGGATCACCCTATTTAAATAGCAACCCACTCCCTTGAACTTACGATCCTTCTTCCCTGTTTTTTCCTCCATAGCACCTGTCATCTGTTGGCATTCTATACATTTAGCTCACTTATTGCTCTCCTCATTCAAATGGCAGCTCCATGACACCAAGATTTTTGTCCATGTTGTCTGTGTACTTAACACTCAGAATGCACCTGGCACATAGCAGGTAACCAGTTAATGTTTGGTGAATGACTGAGAAGTGACAGACAGGAAACAAGTACACAAATGATGAATGAGAAGTTGGGGAGGGGAAGATGCTGAAGGAAAACAGCAGGGAGGGGCTGGGGAGAGAGGGGAGGAAGTGGCATTTTGATGGTGGGGTTTGGACAAACTTGCCGGCCTCCCCATGGTGTAAAGGGGAAGTCCCTTGGATCATAGTCGACTCATGAATTCCCTCTCTTGTTCATTCACTAGGTGTTTCTTTGAGCCATCACTCTCTGCAGGTTCCTATAGCACAGGCAGAGATGAGGCAGAAAGGATCTACAGGTGGGTAGGAGAGGGGTGGGAAAGCAGACACAGAGAGGAAGAACGTAGTAGAAGCACTTACAACCAACTGGTATGGAAGGCTTTTTCTGGTCTGGTTTCAACTCATTTTACTAATAACTTCCTCTTCCATTGCCCCCTGGGGCACTCCACGTCTCTAATCAGAACACTCCCTGCTTTGGGGCTTGGTGGACCCTGGATGGCCCTTCTCCTCCTTCTTGTCTCCCCACCTGCTGCCTTCTCTGAACATCTCTGCTGCACCATTTGACCCCTTGGAAGAGAGTCTTCTGTTTGTCCAACTTTGTGTTTGTCAGTCTAGCACAGGAGCTGGCTAATAAGTTGAGCCAGGCTCTGCACACAGTAGGCCTTCAGGGGTGCTTGTGGTTAGAAGGACTTGAGAACAGCAGGAAATCGTGATTCGTCCTCTAAGAGGGCAGGCTGGGTTATTTCTGTCATTGACCCAAACTCTCCTCATTTAGAACCACTGGAGGTTCAGTTAGGGTGGGCTGCTGTCTGCCTTTATAGTGCTTCGAGTGTGTTGTTAACGAAGTAATGATGCAAACAGTCTGCCCCAGACAATGCTTACCAGACTTTGGCAACTGGACTGCTTCCTAATATCCTGCTGCAGCCAGAGCTCAGTACATTCTTATAAAAGACAAGAAAATATCTGTGCAGCATTTATTGCTGCACATTCGTTCACCAAACAAATGTGTTTTTGAAATAAACTTTTTATTTTAGAACAGTTTTGATTCCTAGTATTATTAAGAAGATAGTACACAGAGTTCCCCATACCCAGTTACCCTATTATTAGTATCTTATGTTAATGGGGTACATTTGTCATAATTAATGAACCAAATTTGATACATTGTGATTAACTAAAGTTCATCCTTTATTCAGAATTCCCCTAATGTCCTTTTTCTGTTCCAGGATGGTACCCAGGGTACCATAGCACATGAAATTGTCATCTCTTCTTAAACTCCTCTTGGCTGTGATGGTTTCTCAGACTTTCCTTGACAGTTAAACATGACCTTGGCTGTTTTGTGCACTGGTCAGATGCTTTTCCCTCCAGTGGGATTCATCTGATTTTTTTTTTTTTCTCATGATTAGACCGAATTCCACAGAGTTTAATTAAATGCCATTTTTGTTACATCAAAGCAAGGGTACATGATCAGTCCCTGTTGATACTGACCTTGGTCCCCTGGATGAGGTAGAGTTTGTTAGGTTTCCCACACCACCACCAGCATCTTTCCATACTGTACACTTTGGAGAGAAGTTGCTATGTGCTGCCTCATTGATGGATGTGCTTTGAGCACTTACAATATGCTGGGTACTACAGGAAATGTTGAAAATAGAGTACGGAACAAGAGATTTTTTTTCCTGCACAGGACTTTTATTCTAGGGATGACTTAACAATGAATGAACAGGGTGTGAACAGCAAATGCCGAGGCCCTGTTTAAGGGATAGAAACAATGTGACTGGAGCCATGAATACACAGGAGAGTGTCAGGACATGGAGCAGAGAGAGGTGGGGTGGGAACTCACTGGGCTTGCAGAACACAGGAAAGCATTTGGATGTTATTCCAACAGCAGAAACTATTGATTCAAAGCAGGGTGAGACTAATTTACTTCTCTTTATATAATTTACTTCTCAATCTACTTCTTTAATTTATTTCTCTATAATTTACTTCTCATATCACCCTTTGGCTGTGATATGCCATATGGTTCATTGGGGACCAGAATAAGGAAGTGAGGAGACCAGCATGGACACTGTTGGAATAGTCCAGATGGGGGGATGATGGTGGTATGGAGCTGGGGGAACAGGTGAGGTGGGCTTGACTTCTCATAGGAGTTGGAGCTGACAGTGCACCTGATGGACACCAGTGCAGCACTGCCCATTTTGGTCCATGGCGGTACTAATAACTGAAATTAGGGGAGGTTGGAGGGGTGAGTTTAGAAGGCACAAGTACAAATCCTATATGGTTCCTTAGAGAAGCTCCCTTGGAATCCTGTTTGCTAGCAGCACCTTTGAATTGCTAACACTATTGAAGTATGAGCTGCAAATGTCAAATATCAATGGCAGGTCATCCTGCATCCTGACAAAGAACATGCCAGTTCCCCGGGCCTGGCTGCTGGCACTGCACCCTGCTGGACTCAGACCTGTGTGCCAGGCACTGAGCAGGATACCTCCTAGTAGCTTCTCCCAGAGGCCAGCCCACAGGAATCCACTTTAAGTAAACAGGTTGGTTTGTGTTGACCTAGGACCAAGTAAAGTCCATCAACAAGTATTTATTAATCACCAGCTGCTGAGTCACACTGTCTGAGGCCTGAGCCCAGTCCCTGTCAAAGTGGCAGATAAAGCATACGTGAAGTGAAAGGACAGACAAGTGTGTGGAGCACATTCAGAGTGAGTGCACAGCTGTATAAGTGCAGCTGGCCTCAGGTGAGAAAGCACATGTCATCAGAGTCACTACTTCCAGGTGGAGATGGAAACGGAACTGTAAACTCGAAGGGCATGGAACAGACTGGGTGATGAGGCCATGATTTCTATTAGGAAATGGGAGAGAAAGGGTTGGAGAGGTCAAATGGTGGCTTATCCACCAGAACGGGGATCTAAATAGGTACTTGTCTTAGTTTGGGACTGCTTGGCTTATGAACAGTAAACATTTATTTCTTACAGTTCTGGTGAGGACACTCTTCCAGCCCTAGGCTGCTGTCTCCTTGTATCCACGTGGTAGAAAGCAGGACTAGTTAGTTCTCTGGGATCTCTTTTATAAGGGCACCAATTCATTCATAAGGGCTCCACCCTCATAATCCAATCACCTCCCAAAGGACTCACTCTTAATACCATTACATTGAGATTTAGGATTTCAACAAGTGAATTTGAGGGGGGACAAACATCTAGTCAATAAGTTTGTGGAAAAAAAACTAGTTGTTGAATGAGTGAGTGATTGGAAAGTAGATTTTCACCAGACCCTGGAGGGCCTGCCATGCTGGGATTGGAGTTCAGTGGCTCTCAGCAAGCAAGACCCACCACTAGATATAAACAGTGTGCAAGAAAACTGGAGGAAACCAGATCCTAAAGAAAAACTTTTGAATTTGTAGCTAGTGTTTAATTTATCATAATAATGATGATACTGCTAATAATAACAATAATTTTTATAACTACTTAATTAGCGTTATTTTTGCCGGAAAGGCCCAGTTACTTGCATGCTTGGCCCGTCTGTGTGTGATTAGAGGTTATTGACTTATCTTGAGGTTTTGTTTTCTTCCCTCATTGGTCTCTACTGATAGTCCATCTCACTGTTGGCTCTTGAATCTGTACTCCACCAGATACCACAAAAGCACAATCTTTGACAAGGTAAATATGCCAAATCCTTATTATAACATTTAATCACTTCAGGAGGTTTTGCTCTGGGGCGGGGGTGGGAGGGGTGGTGGGAATGGAAAGAAAAATCCAGATTGCTTTGATTAGTTGCATTTTTCTCTCTGGGTGAATGGGAAGGCTTTGGTAGAAAGCTCAGTGTTTGAGGCTGTTTCCAGGAAAGAGTGAGGAAAGTGGTTGCAGAGGTTCTAGAGTCTTGGTCCGTGGTATATATTGAGCATCTATTGTGAAGTAGCACTGGACTGTGTGCAATCAGGAAGAGCACACCTGTCTGCTTTCTAGAAGGTGGTGTCTGTGAGGCAGAGAGTGGGGACTGGGCAGGCCTACCTGCAATAAGGTGGACCTCCGTACTGGTCAGATGAGCCTGGTTGGATGGTGCTTCATGATTTTAAGGATATGGATTGATGAGAGATCACTTCCAAGGAGATATCATAACTGTACTCAAGGCCAGCTTCCCAGGGATTTTCTCATACATTGCTAGGTTGTTTCTCTACTTAGTGGACAAGAGAGCTGGCACTCTCATTTTGGTGTTTCATTTGTAACATCAAGAGAGCAGAGATGTGTCTGTGTTGTTCACCAGTCTGGGGTCAGGATCTGGCATGCTATTTCCACACACAGTAGATTCTGTGTGTGTGTGTGTGTGTGTGTGTGTGTGTGTGTGCATGCACACGTGCACACACGTGAAGTAGTTTTGGAGTACACTGTCCCTTAGAAGGTAGGACATACAGCCATAATACAAACCCAGACCTTCCACTTCCAAGACTGCCTTCTTTTACCATACTACCCAGATTTGTTAGTTAGAGATGATTAGGTTTGTTAGATGAGATGATTGTTTGCAGTCATCCCTGCCTCACCTTTTCCCCAGCCTCCAAGGATACAGGCTTTGACTATGTCACTGACTTTGACTGAATGGTAGGCAAAATGCACGTTCTTCCTCCTTCACTTTGGGCTTTGTCATGTGACTCACTACTGCAGACATGAAGTGAGCAGAGTCTTATATGTGTGTACTCTGTTGGGCTTACCCCCTCATGCCCATGCTATCATGAGAAGAGATTCCCCATGTAGTTTTTGTCCCCCCCCCACTCCAGCCTAGGTCCCAGAATGAACACAGGTGACCTGAGCCCAACCCCCATGGAAGAGCCACGGCCACATGAACACACAACTTGACCCAACCAAGCCCCAGCTGACCCACGGACATGCAAGTGAGAATAAATGATTTTTGCTTTCAACCAGTCTCGGGTGGTTTGTAACCATACTTGACTAATGCAGATGAGAAAGGCATCTCAGGCAGGGGTTGGAGCCCAAGATGCCCAAGGAAGGGAAAGAGAGAGTGAGGGACAGGAGATGAGGCTGGAAGTATAGGTTTCAGCCAGATCTTAAAGGTCTTCATTGTTAGCGTAAGGAATTTGATCCTTGTTCAGTATGCCATGGAAGACATTGGAAGTCATCCAATGCAGGGAGATGAAGACCAAACCCAGTTAGAGAGGGGAAGTTTGAAAGTAAGTGCTGAATGGTTAAATGTAGAGCCTTTCAAAAGACCTAGCAAGAAGCAGCTAGTTTTTGCTCTCTTCTCTATCCCTGAACCTAGCACTCTGACCCTTGTGTAGTAGGTACTTGAGAAGCATTTGTTAAATGAATGAATGTGCAATGAAATTGTCTAGGCATTTGAGAATGGGGACTTAGACCACAGATGTCTCTGGTAATTCACATCTTTGTTCATTCACTCCCCAATGTTTACTTCACATTTAAAGTTAGGAAGTGCTTGAGTCTGGGCTCTGGGCTGGACAGAGCCTGCAAAGAGATCTGCAGCATCCTTCCCCATGTGTTCCAGAAAGGGGTGCAGACCATCGGGGGCGGGGGAGACTGGAATGTGAGAGTGATGGACAGGAGAAGTGAAGTCAGGTTCCCGGGAGAGGGACTCCCTTCTCCTGATCATGAGGACATGATGGGAGCATCCTCTTTGCTGACTTCACCCGGGATAGGGACAAGGCCACTCTAACTTCCACTGAACACCAAGGCTGGTTCTGCAAAGGCCACTAGGTTTGTGAATTCTGATTACATCTGTCCTTTCCTTTTAGGCCAACTTTCTAACACCAAGTTGTCCCATCTCTTGAGGCTGTGTGTCCATATCTGCCTTCCATAATCTGCTCTGGGCCAGGCTGTGGGCTGGGTGTGGAGAAACATGGATGTTTAAGAGGTGGACCCGTCCCTCAAGGAGTGTGCAGCCCTGTAGTTCCAAAGTCCTGAAAGAATGACTTCCATCACATCTTGGACCTCTCCCAGTCTGTGTTCTTATCTGTAAAATGGTCACCAACAGGCCTGGGTTCAAATCCCAGCTCTGCCCCTTGCAAATCACTACCCGACTAAGCTCCTGTGCAAGGTGGTTCAATCCTTCCTACAAGTGTGAAAATCCTATGACAGAATGTCAGAGAGAGGCAGAGTGTAACTTCAGAGAATGTCAACTCATTAAAAAGTACCCAAGGCTGGGTGAGATGAAGATAAACACCCAAGTTCACACCATGCTGGTAAGGGCTACATCCCAGAGTAGCAAGTATCTCTGTGTCCTTACTTAGGTCACAAACCTCGTGAGCATTTCTTGCACCAGTCCCAGGTCAGGAGACATTAAATCCCTGCCTGTGGATCACTTGGGAAAGGAAAACAAACTGGCAAACTAAACCTCCGGGCTTCAGTGATGATAGCCTGAGCCAGGGATGGTAAGCAGAGCTCATTTCCTATGTTAACCTAGAAGCCAATGGTGGTGGCTACCTGAGATCTTGAGAATGATTCTGAGGCTCCATTGGACTTAACTGAGACATAGGACTACAATGAATTAGTGCTGGGCACAGGAGAAACCATGTGTAACGTGTGATGAGTGCCTGTCAGGGCCAAAGTATTTCTTCAGGCTGTGGAATCAGTCACTCATTCATTTAGCAAACCATTCTGAGCACCCACCCTGTGTCCAGGAGTGTCCTGGGTGTGATGCTGCAACTACAAGACAAAACAAGTTCACACTGAAGAGATGGGCAGCAAATAATAAACAAGAAGCAAATGAAGCTGTAGGTTGGGAGGTATTATATACATGAAGATAGGAGTAGGGCAGAGTAATGGAGCTTGGAAGTGCCACCCCTCCCTGACCCCTGGAGCTACTTTTGTCTGATGCAGTCAGAGTGGCCTGTGACCCCTCACTTGCTGGAGCTTCCACCTCAGGGATTCAGACCTGCTCAGTGGTTCAAGTGTTTCCACAGGGTGTGTTGTCTTGAAGTGTGTGTATGTGTATACATGTGCACCCTGGGTGTGATCCTGTGTTCCTGAACCCAAGATGAATGACTTGATATTAACCATCCTTTGGCATTAACTTCCTCCAGCAGCCCAGGGAACCAAGAGTTATTGTCCCCTCATGGCTGCCCGTGCCCAATATCCTAACCTGGCTGCTAGCTTGGGAACTTGGGGACTTGGGTTATGGAGGGAGTAATACTGCATTTATTGCCTTAGAAGCAGCATGCAGTTTACCTTCTTGGACTCTTTAGAAAAAGGAATTGCTGAGCTAATTGAAACGGTAAATACATATTCATGAAGAAATGTAAATCTAGGTCATGAACACTGTTATCACAAGGCAGGGATGTTTGGAATCAAATATGAATATGCTAATTTCAACAGTACTTATCTCTATGAAGCAGGTAATGGAAGCATCTCCAGTAGGTGATACTTTCTTGCCTCACTCCTGTTACCATGGGGATCAGTCAACCAGGATAGTGCCCAACACATGCCCACCTCTACACTTAGCGTCGCAATCAGCAGTTCCGTTTGTCATTGAAAACTGTGCTGTTCACTGTGAGATAGCACACAGTGACATCTCATTTAGGCACATGAATATAGAATGAGCTCTTCCACTAAAAATGAATGATCTAGAGAATAAAGTCACAACTCTTGGGTGTCAGGATATTACTCTGACATGAGTACATAGGATGGAAAACTTCTAAAAGGATGTTTGTCACATGTAGCAGCTGACTCTTTCTCTTAAAGACTCAGGACCACCAACACTTGCCCTAAATATCATACAATGAGATGACCCTAGGCTGCTGTTATTATCTAGTTCCTGGAGATCTTTCTGACCATTTATTTGTCCGGTCAGAGTCAAGCTGAATATTCTGACTTCTTAGTGCAGAGAGCATTCTTTGCAATTCATTGATCGCTTTTCATCTTTTGTGAACCAGGAAGCCAGAGAATCAGATTTAGGAAAAGTAAATCCAAAAGGAAACTAAATAAATTCAGATGAAGATGCTAAGGCTCTGCTAGGGGTCAAGTGCATGAGTGCTGGGTGGTGATGATTTTGTTGTTTGAACATGTCTTCTGGATGTGGGAAGTTGCTGGATTGAGACTTGTGGATAAGTTATGTACTGCACGTGTGTGTGTTCATGTTTGTTTACATACACTCATGATACATGCGGGGGGTGTGATTCAGCTAATTTGGTTTTTGAAGGGCTCTCCCTAGGAACAGGGATTCAACACATTCTTTTGTCCCTGCTTAATGGATAAAGCCTCTAGGAACTGTGTCAGCTCACTAAAGGAAGAGTTGTCTAATACCTATCTTACAATAGCTGCCCTGGGGGTCCTGAGTTCCTGTCACAGGTGCAGTGCCAGCAAAGGCCAGGTAACTAGTCATCTAAGCACATGATTGAGAGGATTTAAATACTTGTCAAGTGATTGAACTATTTTTCTAATTAAGAAAGTTTTCAACTTTGTCGAAGTATAGTCAAAGTACACTCAAATGTATATTTGAATGGTTGGCTTGATTGATTTCTAGAACGCCTTCTTGAAATTAGGCAAAGCTATGCTGTCCAAATATAAACCTGCACATCTAGTTTCTGCCTGCAGTTAGGGTTAGCATGACTGAGGTCTGTCATGTGTTCACTAGGCAGTCTGGTAAGCACTTCCTGTGTCATTTCATTGGAAGCTGACTGGAGATTTGACCCTTCTTGCCTTAGCTTCATGCTGTACAACTGGAAATGGATAATATTTCCTTTGGAGCTGACTGATAGCTGGACAAATCAGGCCATAAATATGGTCAAGGGTGCTGGGCCACCTTCTGTGTTGACGGCTAAGGGCTGTGTGGGTCAGTGCTTGGGAGCAGCTGCCAGGTACTCATGGCCTGGCCACAGCTCCTCTGTCCTCTTGCTCCCATGTCATCTCACACACAGCCCTGCCACCTCCCTGTTCTTTCTGCCTGAGTCACTGCTTGGGACTCAAACCCTCTCAGACCCTGTGCTGTTGTTCAAAGGGCTTAACAGTCCTCTTTGTAAATAGTTCCAAGAGTTCTTTAAGTGACATGTATGGCTTCATGTGGCCACGGTGCTGGGTGTGGCCCAGGCTTTGGTTTGTTTGGGTTCTTTCCTCCCTTCATAAACAACAAGGAGAGTCTGCTGCAAAATATTCTTTTTGATGGGGGAAGAAGGGGAGAGAGGGTATTCTTCCTTCCCTGCTCTGTTCCTTGTGGCTCCAGGGCAGTCTTAAATTTCCAAAAATGTTTTTCAAGTACCCCGGCTCTGTATGACCTCTAATGCTGACAGGTCAAAACTGGGAGGAACTCAGCATTGACTCACAAGACCAGGTTAGCCCATTTTCCCACACATTGAAGTGGCAAGAAAGATGTGACTTCACATTTAGATAATCGGCAGCATTCAGAGGCCTGGCAGAAATGAATTCCCTCAGCATCCATTGGAGTTGGGGTTCAGGGAGGGACCAAGGTCAGTCAGGCAGCCATTCCCAGGAAAGGGGAAGGAGAAGACAGGTGTTCTTCTGAGGCTTGTCAAGGGCATAGAGCTTGCTGATCTTCTGCTCCAGGTTTCCCCACCGGAGTTCACTTGGATTTCTAGCCCCAGAGGGGATCATGTTTTGCAGGGAGGAGGATGCTTAATTGTGAGTTCAGATCTGTGACTTGGTCTTGGACCTTACCACATACCCCCATCACTCTGTGATGCAGAGATGCAGCCCCAAGATCCCAGAAAAATCAGGATTCTGTGGGAATTGAAACTCCTTTCACTCTCCCATCTGGAACAGTCCCTCTTCCCCAGGGACCTTGAGTTGAAACTGCAACCTGGTCTTGAAGCTTGAGTTGAACCTACTTGATCAAGTCCTGGAAGAAAAATCAAAGGCTATTGAGGAAGAATCATGTGCAATGCCGAAAGTCCCTGAACAAAAAGGACTTAGTCTTTGAAGATTGGGTCAGATGGCTCGGATGGCTCGGTGCCCTGCAGGGAGAGAAAAAGGCTCTAAGGAGTTAGGCAAAACCCTGGGAAGAGAAGAAATGGTGTCTTCCTGGGGCGGGGGTGAGGGCAGCACCCTCCTGGGCAGGGCTTTTGAGGGCTGGCGGTGCCTGGTAGAGGCAGCGTCTCCTCTCCCTGGGCCACAAGAGAGGAACTGGATGAAGTGACTGCTCCCAGGCTGGGCCCCCTAAGCTCCCTAGCCATGGAGGAAAGTAATGGCTGAACTCCCAAGGCTGCTCAATATTAAAAATAAATAAATAAACAAAAACCCACCCCAAACTGTTAGAAGCAAAACCATAATGATAATTCAAATTTTGAGTTTTTTTTTTTTTTTTTTTTTTTTTACCCCTGCCCCCACAGTATCAATATACATGGCTCAAACACTGTTTATCTTTTTCCTGATCAGAAACCTGGACTGGCATTTTGACAAAATTATTTAGGACAGAGAGGCAGTTTGTTTAAATATTTCAAATATGGCACTCAATAGACTAGGGGAGGGGAGGTCTTTTTTCAGTAAAAAAAAATTTGAAAACTGTATTTGGGACGACTTAGAATTCTTCATGAATTTTGTGCCCTTCCCTCAAAAAGTCTGTGGGTGATGGTTGCAGACTCTCCCCCTCCTAAAATTGCAGGCTGGCCAAGGTTTCTGTCTGGAATGTGCGAAGCCCGCTCACAGGAAACTCTAAGGGACCTCCTCGGCCCCCTGCACTTGCTCAGGTAGTGATTCTGTGTGTAATGTGACCATAAGGCTCTCTTTTCATCTCCGTTAATTTCCAAATTGGCTCGTTAAATCTATACATTCCAGAGACTCGGTCCAACATTCCAGGGAACCTTTCCATGGACAATCAGAGCAGGAGTTCTTTTCACCAGGGTTTGCTTAAGCAGAGGGACTGTGAAGAAAAAAAAAAAAAATCCCCAGAAAAATTATCTTCATTTCTGCAAAGGGGAAACCTCAGATTTCAGACTCTCTTTTGCTTTGCAAAGTATCTGTCAGTCCAGCCTTTGGACCTGGCCCGAGTCTACTTCCTCACTTGTTCGTTGAGTTCCTATTGTAGACAAGATATTGTTCACTCACGGTCCTGCCAGAGTCTGTGCAATAAACTCCAGGGTGTCCTTTTCCTGTTTCCTTTCTGTGTTGTTGTTGTTGGGATACAAACATGTAAGTGTGTTTGAAACTTCAGAGGGCAGTTGCCAGGGGAGGTGTCAGTCTTGCTGCCAGATGGGTACATAATGTACCACACATGTGAGCAAGGCACTGGGGAATTTTAGCTGGAATTAACAACTGTACAAGGACTAGAAGCAAATAAATAAATAACCCAAGTGTTCAAAGGCCGTTTATCAGCTCAGTTTATCTCCACTGCTGAATGCTAACTTTTTCCTTGACTTACCTTTTCCATTCCTCTGACCTTCAGAATTCTTCCCACATTTGGGATTAATTGAGTTTGCTCTCACATTTCTTCGGTTCCTTCATGCCCTGTTATGGAGAATGGCCTGCTCTTTTTCTCTGGAGTGCTTTGGACCCTGAGAGGCAGCTTCAGGCACTGGGAACATGTTGTGACCTGTATGTCGGGAGGAATGGGTTCTGGCCCCCAGCCTTTCTGGCTTCAGCACCACCTGTAATCCAGGGATGGAGGTAGTAGAGGATGTCCAAATCTTATCCAAATGCCACCTGCCATGTGCCACTGCCTTGAGCACCCACTGAATGCATGTTGCAAGTTACCTATTCATGAGATGGTCTCTGCTCTCAGGAACCTGTTAATTCCCATTTGGTAAAAGACCCATCAGGTAAATGCATATGTGTGCTTAAGTCCGTTTGTGCTCACTGCCCTAGGACAGAGTTAGTACCTCACAATGGCAGGTGGACAATCCATATGTTGTGAATGAATGACTGAGTGAATGGATATCAGAATTACAGAGACTCAGTCCCAGCTCAAAGGTCCGACAGACTTACTTTGTTTCATAGCAGGGCAGCAAATATACTAGCATGAGACCTTTGTGTTACATACAAGTAGTTGTCCCTTTTCCTGAGTGGCTGTAGCCCCAACCTGGACTCCTAAGTTCCCTAGTCTTAGAGAAAGAAATAGCTGAAATCCCAAGTCTGTTAAGTAGTTTTAAAAATGTGAAAAATTATAAACTATTGGAGGCAAAACTGTAAAAAATAACTCAGAGGGGATTCATGACTTATCCTCACCAGGAATCCTGGGGCAGGGATGAAATTGTACCTCTGTGTGTGGTAGCCCTAAGAGAGGATGGGATATGAAGATAAAGAAAGAGGTAAAGAGCCCAGATGACTGGGTTCATCCACAGGATCACCATTTGTACCAGTGTCTGAATTCCCTCATCTATAAAATGAGGATCTGATAGTACCTGCTTCAATGAGTTGCTGTGAAGCCTAAAGGAATCAATCAATAGGGATCAAGTACTTAGAGCAGTACCTGGATATGGTCAGGACTAAAGAAGTATTAGGTTATTTTCTTGCTGTTTTGGTTGAGGAGAGAGGGACAGGTATCAGGATCAGATGATTGAAAGGGTGTGAGCTACAGTTGGAAATATCTTGTTTGGTAGGGTATGGTGAAATAGGAGTTGGGTTTCTGAAGTTGTAGCTCTCGGTGGCCCTCAGGTTTTATCTGGTGGGTGGACTTCTACAGTAGTAGAGACAGAGGTCGTAGGTGAAATTAGGTGGCCAGCAGCCTCCTACTGGTTCAGGTTCTGAGTAGCAAAAACCCCTGACCCCAACACAGGCAAACACACACACACACACACACACACACACATATTCTCTCCTCCCCCACCCCTACCCCATCTCTCTTACTAAATTGCAGGGAGTTTAGCAAACAGCACCCAGGAAACTGGCAAGATCTGGCAGAGTGGTCAGGAACTAAGTAGGTAGGCCAAGGTTCAGGGATTCATCTAAGTGCTTAGCAGAGAAACTGAGGCCTAGTAGATATAAGTTTCCCAGAGTTCCTGGCAGGTGTGACTGGAGTCAGGTCTATGGGGGCCAGACCATGAGTCCCTGCTCCTGGGATTGCTCATTAGTAGACTCATGGCCTGGTGAGCTTGGCCTAAGGACCACATGAGCAGAAGCCATAGCAATTGCATCCTGCATAGAAAGGTACAGAGCCTGGAGACATCTGAAAGCAATGAATTGGAGTGAGAGTGGAGATGGGACCCCAGAGGATGGTCAAGACTCAGATGGCCAAAACCAAGGGATTCTATGCAGAGAGAGGGAATGAAGATTCAGATCCAGAAATATGAGTACAGTACCTGGAAGAGAGTGGTGGCTTGTTTCACAGGGGAGGAGCTTGGGATAGGTCTAAGGAAACAAGGCCAGGGCAGGGGAGCTTTGAAGGCCAAGCTAGTGGTGAAGAGCCACTGGCCAATTTTCAAACAGACAGTTATATGCAGAGTTGAATATAACCATGATGAATCAGATGGTGGCATAGCGTCCGTACTGTTTTCTCTGTCTTGTAGAAACTTGGATCATAATGGAGGGGCAGGATTCTGGAGAGTGGTGGAGGGGGGAAGGCACTGGGGAGGAAGTGACTGGAGGCAGCTGGAGCAGGTTCTTAATAGTCCTGATCAACAGCCTGGGACATGAAGGGCCTGGGTGGAGGCAGCAGGAGTGTTGAGGAAGGGAGAGGTGGGAGTCTTGAAGGGAAAGCCCTAGGGTCTAGAGGCAGATGAGCTGCAGAGGATGTGTGTTTAGGGGGGGCTGGGCCTGTTGAGGGGAGGCCGACTGCAGATAAAAATGCATTCCATTTCCATCCCATTGGGATCCAGGTGACCGCGGAGGGCCCGAGTGGACAGGCTGTCAGGAGGTTGGACCCTAGGGACTTGGGTTTGGGCTGGAGATGAAGATTTGAGAGACCTCTGGGCAGAGATGAAACCAGGAGTGTGGAGGGATGGAGAAAGAGAGAGAGAAGACCAATGACAGAAGTTGGGACAACAGCCATCCTCGGGGCTGAGGAGGGAGAGCAGATGTAGCAGCCTCAGAAAGAGGGGTCAGGGTGGCCAGAGGCCAGGAGGCAGAGGGAGAGCGCAACTCCCTGCTGTGTCCAGCCTCCAGGGGCTTCTTCCACTTTGCCCAGGCTGGACTGTCTGCTGGAGTCCATGATCCCCAATATGTGTGCACATACGGCACACATATGTGCAAGCACGCACACACGTGCTCCATAGCTCAATCCTACAAACTTTATTCAAGGACCATCTCTGGCATGATCTTCCCTGGGAAGCTCTCGGCAGCTCCTGCCCCAAGCACAGCTTAGGTATCTGCCCTGTGTCCCACTGCACCTCCCCCCTCACCATAGGACCAATCAGACTACTACAACTACTCCCTCTAGGAAGCGTCCTTGAACCTTGCAGGTTTCAAACTGCTCTGTGGTGCTACAGTTAGTTGTAGGTAGACCTGCTGCAGATGGAACCCCTCAATGGGTGGCAGCTGATGAAGGAGAGAGAGTTTCCAGAAGGGAGATGGAGCAACTAGAGGTCCCTAATAGCCTGTGAGTGCTCAGCTGTGGTCTTTGAGGCTGAAGTCAGAGTGGAAGGTGGTGAGGGGGGAAGTGCAGCGAGAACGGGCCGCGTAGTTCCAGTTGCCAGAAATCACTCACTTATCTTCTAGGCACCTGTTTCTACCATCTATCTATGCCCTGATTTGAATCTGTTGTGATCCTCACTGGCTTTTTCTTGTTACGTGGTGTCTCTGGTCAGCGCAGTCCTTTAAAGCTATAATTTGAACCTCCTGTACCTGGGCACACTCAAAAAATGTTTGTTTGAGTGGAATTGTATCCAGCCGTAAAATGGGAACTGTTAAAAGAGGAGAAACTGACCGCCACTCCCAGGGAGAAAAGAGCTCATACCGTCTGATTTCTCAAGTCACTTGAACACTTCTGAAGGAGCCTGAGCCGTTTACTGGAAAGAGTACTGGAGTGAGCGCAGGAGTCCTGGGGGATTCTGCCCCTGTTCAGCACTAACTCCCACTCTGGAAACTCACATTTTCTAAGTATTTTCTGGAACTAAGCATAAAAAAGCTCGTTATGCATTTTATTTCATTAATGTCCACAGCAATCTTAGGATATTGTTTCATGTACTAGAAAGGGCTGGAGATGTAGAGCACTTGCCTAGCATGCTCAAAGCCCTAATTCCATCCCCAGCACTGAAGGAAGGAAGGAAGGAAGGAAGGAAGGAAGGAAGGAACAAACTTAGGGAGACTCAAAGAAGTAAAAAGGTAAGACACAGGTTGCTGATTTATATCTCTGACACTGATTCTCTCTGTCCTAAGTCCAGAGCTGCACTGGACATCTGCTTAGCCATCCCCAAGGACCTGAAGGACCCTATAATTAGAAGAGTCATTTGTCTGAGAAGGGGCAAGGGTGACTCCTTGGGAAGACACAGGGAAAAGGAGATTTCCGTGTCCACTTGAGCCCTGTGACTCTTAAGAGCAAAGCACCATGTGACTTGAACATAGTATTTAGGGCCAAACTCTGTCTTGGATGCCTGGAAATATTTGACATGATGTCATGAAAAGCTATGTCTCTCTGTAGCTCCAAGGAAGGAATTAGCCTTTTGCACGTACGTATGTGTTCAATTTTCGGCTGTCCTGATTTCTCTCAAAAAGCCAGCGGTTCTTCCTCAGAGCTGATCCAGACCCCTCTGTGCCTCATCTGCACTGGGGTGAGTTCTGCACGCCTGGCTTCTTTTGCCCCATTTTTCTGGCTGACTGGGTGGTACTCTGTGGCATTTTTCAATCACACACTGTCAAGAGCTAAGAAAGTTAAACAAGGCCCACGTTTTCCTAACCCCAAATGATAGCTGAGTTGCTCCTAGATTCGGGTGGAACCCGGGGCTGTAGGTCGGGCGGGTCAGAGTTCCTCTTCTGTTACTGCTGAAGGAGGCTGTCAGGGGAGACCCAGGCCTTTCTCGTGGAAACTCACAGTCAAGAAATCCCAGAGAGGAAAAGAAACCAAACAAACAAAACTAGACCTGGCATTGGGAAGGTCGTTATCCCCAGACATGGGTCACGTGAGGAGCAAATATGGAACTCACAGGAGCCCGGGTGGCTCTACTGTCTGCGCAGTGCATTCTGCTTCACTTTCTGGTGGGAGAGACTGGTGTGCACATGTGAGTCCAGACATGGGTGGTGGGTGCTAAGATGCAGGAGTGTGCTCAAGGCCCTTGGGTTAGGAAAGAGTCCTAGAGAAGGAGGAAAAGAAAGAAAAAGTGTCTTTGATATAGGGCACAGCAGCCAGCGGGTAGGACGAGAGGCCTAAAGTAGCCCAGAGTGCTCCCAGTTTGGGGTCATTGTAGGTTTGGCTGCCCTTTGCACCCTAGGACCTGTCAGGTGTTTTCCTCTGGGTCTCAGCAGACAGGATGCACAGCTGAGGCTATCAGGAGATCATTGGAGTCAGGGGGAGCAGGATAGGCTTCCTGGAGGAGGAGATGGGCTTGGGGCCTCAGTGAAGGAAAGGGTTTGGACAAGTAGGAAGGAGAGCAGGGTAGGAGCCCAACAGGAGCAAAGAACCAGTGGCAGAGTGGCAGCCTGGCGTGGTGGGTCCTCAAACTGTAGGGTGCCTTGTGGTGGGACACAGCCAGGCACCTGCAGATGAGGCTATAGCTTTCACTTCTCTGAGTGGCAGTGGAGGCTGGGAGGAATCCTTGGGTCAGGAGAGGCTCTGCAAAAGGAGCAGCTGCTCCCTAGTCAGGGCACTGAGGGAGTCAGACTTAGACGACCAACTCCTGGGCATCCAGCAGAGTCTTTTACCACTGCCTACCTCTGACCACCTTGAAAATAAGGATGTGGGAGGAGCCCTCTGACATTCTGTGAACAAGGACATTACTCCTAGGACTTTTATAAAATGAAGAGGAGAATGCCCTCACTAAGCATTTGGGAGGACTGTGCACACCGTGCCAGAGGAAGCTAAGGACAAGGGGAGGGTTCAGGAGATGCCAGGCCCACTGGGCACTGTCCAGCCTGCTCTCCTGTGGTCGGGCCATCTCCTCCTCAGAGGTGCTCCCCACATACACACACACACACAAACACACTTGTTCCCTTGGGTTTTGAGGACGGCATAGCCCGGCCAGCTCCACCCCACATCTGGAGGGACTTCCTCAGGCCGCCGGGCTGGAGCCTGGCCCCTTCTGCAGGCTCGCCCACGCTCCTGGCAGCAGGAACACAGGCAGGCCCACCTGGCCTCACAGCCTCCCTCACTGGGAGGATGGCGTCCAGTCTGCTCCCAGCCCAGGGTTCTGGCTCCACACTCAGAGCTCACCAAGGTTTATTTATTTATCATTTGTTTGGGGTGAAATGGGAGAGAATCAAATCCAATGGGCTGCTTTAGCGGCAGTTGGTGGAAAGAAAGACATGTCTGTTTTTCCCCAAAGAATCCCCTGCATTGTGGCCCCGGCCCTTTGGTTGGGTTTCGGCAGACAATGCTCTCCTTTCTCCCTGTGCCCGACGGCTCACCCCCCTGCCTGCCTGACTGTCTGCCCTTGGTCCAATGGGCCTGCCACTGCCCACTTGGCTTGGTTGCTGGGAAGGGAGGGAGAGGAGAGACCTGAGGCTCTGGCCCATCTGTCCAGCCCAGTTCACTAGGCCCTGCAGGACTTCTGGGGCCACCACACCCCAGAACTCCCTGATCTCTCTGTTGGGAGCCCATCAGTCCATAAAAATGCCACCACTGTGCCCACACACATGAAGCCAGTACCCTCCCACATGGCCATCTGAGTTCCATTGCCATTTTGCAGATGGAGACTCTAAGCGGGTGGTAGGCGCGTTGTCAAGTCCACACAGCGAAGTGTGGGTGGCTGAGATTTGGGTTGCACCTTTCTGTTACAAGGATGAGTGGATCTGCAGAAGCTGGGGTCAACTGTGTCTGCAGCCCTCTCTTCTCCCTCTTTTGTAACCTGGCTGAAACCACACCACACAGACTGCAACCCAGAACCATGCCCTGGCCTCTCTGTGATCTGCTCTGTCTGCCTCTCCAGCTTCAGCAAATACTTCGCCTTTGCTTTCCACACTCAGGTCTCATTCCGTTTTTGCTCTTTCCATTCTGCTCATTAATCTCATTTCTGCCTCAGGGCCTTTGCACTTGAGCTCATCTGCCAGGAACTCTCTCCCCTCATCTGTAGAGTGAGAAAAATACTGTACTGCCTTTAACAATTGCTTTCATGAGTAAATGAGTCCCTGTATGAAAGGCACTTGGAACATTAACCCATGGTAAGTATAACACTAACATTAATTACAGTTACTCTTATTATTATGCATTAACATTTTTTAATAGCCATTGTTAAATTATTATTCAAACTCAGTTCCAACATTTATAACCCATGTGTCTTTATATTAGTCATATAATCTCCCTAAACCTTGGTTTCCTCCCTTATAAAGTGTGGTTAATGACAGTATCTAGCCACATGGATTTGTCATGAGGATATAATGAAACAAGGCACACCAAGTGCTCTGCCAAGGCCAGAGAGCTGAGGGCCAGGCAGAAGGCAGGAGGTTCGGGGTGAGAGGAGAGCGATGTGGAGGCTGGAGGTGGGCTGGGGCCAGCCACGATTTGGTGATTGAGAGGCACAGAAATGGGGAATAGAGGTAGCTGAGAGGAAGGGAAACATCCTGTAAGTTTAAAAGAATCACATAGATTAAGGAGAGAGAAAGGCCATCTAATTTTGTCACATTGGAGGTTCTTGGAAACTTATAGAGAGGTAAGAAGTTTGCATTCATCTTCCCAACATGCCAAGTGCAAAGAAAGAAACTTGGGGTGAGGTCTTGAAGCGGAATTTCCTAGTTCTTACTCTCCTGAAATATGGAAACATGGTCTTGTTTTTCAAAGCCCAGAGGTAGAGAGAAGCAGGGAAGTCTAGGCATTTGGGTTTAAGTCTGAGGACTGTGTTCCACCTTGGACTCCTGTCCTCTGGCCCATTTGCCAGGGGCATCGGGAGGCAAGAAGTTAATGGCCTGAGAGAGGTGTATTTAACATACACCTCCAGGCACCCCAGGTCCTGCAGGTTGGCTGCGGTGACGGGTCTGATCTGGCTGGCAAGTTTAATGTTTGGCTGGAGCTCTTTCGCCTTTTACAAAGCCGTTTCGTTTGTTGGCCTTTAGCTGGTCTGTCTGCTCCCCCTAAAGGACATTCCTGGCAAGCCATCACCCAGGAAATGCCTGTAGGGTGACAACGCCTTTGTCCCACTTGTCCCACTTTCCTGGGTTTTTGTCCCCACTCTCCTAGAGCTCATCACCACCATTTCTTGGTCTCTAGCCCCAGGCTTTTATAGTCCATGGCATCAGGATTTCAGAACTTTTAACCTCAAGGTGCCAAAGCCCGTGGCACCCAAATTCCAGAAGTTTTGTTGGTGTGGTTTTCAGAGCCCATGTCGCCAGAGCCTTTTGGACTGCTGATTTGATTTCACATCCACCATAGCTGGTCTGCTCCTCGCTTGCCTTCTGCCTAAGGAGTGCTGTACTGAGATTCAGACCTGCGCCTGGGGCGTCCGGTCTGCTGAGCATAGTCACCAGCAAGTGTCTCCCCTGCCTGAACTTCATTTCCTCACTTATCAAATGCAGGTACGAGCAACCTCACAGGGTGGTTGTGAGGATGGAGAAGACAGCATGTTGGAGAGGAAAGTACTCTTCAGATGTGAGCTATTTCTAGGCCAGGGCCTGTCAGCCCTGCTCAGCATCAGCATCATGACATTGGAAAATCCAGCTTCGTGCCCTGCTTGTTTTGGCTTTCATTTGCTCTCTGGGCTGTGACCGCCCTTTGCTGTTTACCAAGATTTTTCACTCGGTGGATTCTCCAGCTCTCTCCCCTGGTTTCCCTCTTTCCCCTTCCCTGTGCATTTTCCAGGAGTTCCACATCACAATCCCTCTGTTTCTACCCTCTGTTTATGCCTCTCTGCTCTAGCACTCTGCAAACAGCTTTGTATAGGAATTACGTACCTATGTGTCACATATGTCATTATGCTCATGAACCCCTGCCCTATCATTTCTGGGTGTTTGGTGTCTAACAACATTGACTGCCTTTGGGCAAAGCCCTTGGCCTTTCCAAATCTTAACTTCCTCATTGTTAGCTCAGGGAAAGTAACACATGCTTCCTATAGCTGCAGCAATGAACTTTGACCAGAAATAAAGCATTTAAAATAGCTGATACTTAGTAGGTGCTCATCAATATTAGCAAAGATGACAAAATAAAGTCGAAAGACTATAAATTTTGAACTTCAGTTCAAACCTCAGGCAGGTTGCTCACCTCTTTTAAGCCTCAACTTTCTCTTTTTTAAAATTAACACGGGCACAAGAGGGTTTTAATAAGGGTTTGGTATTAATAGTAATAAAATGCATGGAAAAGATCAGATGCTCCATCAGTGGTACCTGTTATTATTGTCTCTCTTCACCTCCTTGCAGAGAATCTTCTAGTCCTAACATCTTTTGGCATCCCCTTGGGCTGTTGTATAGTTTCTGAAGTGAATTGAATTAGCAAAATGAATAGCCCAGGTGGAAAAGACTACACAGAATAGTGAAAAGAAAAAATATATATAAAGCTTTGAAAGATTAAAAGTGGGAACACTTCCCAACTCTATGAGGCCAGCATTGCCCTGATACCAAAACCAGACAAAGACGTTACGAGAGAACTATATACCAATACCTCGTGTGTCATGAACATGATGCGGAAAGTCTCAACAAAATATTGGTCAATACAATTTGGCGAAATATGGAAAAGATAATACCACATAACCAAGTAGGCATTATCTTGGGAAAACAAGGTTCATTTAATGTTCAAAAATCAATCACTGTAATTCATTATATCAACCCATATGATCATTTGAATAGATTGCAGAATAATTCTTTGAAGAAATTAAACATCATTCACGATAAAAACTCTCAGTAAACTGGGACTACTGATATGATAAAGGACATTTACCAAAAAACCTCACAATTATCATCATACATAATGGTGAAAATTGAATACTTTCTCCTCAGACCAAGAAGAAGGCTAATTACATAGATAAAGAACTTGCACCCATAATATGTAAAGAATTTCTAAAACTAAATAATAAGAAAACAAATACAGTTAATAAGTGAGCCAAAGATTTGAACACTACTCAAAAGAAGATATACCAATGGCAAGTAAGCACATAAAAGATAGTTAACATCTTTCCTCATTAGGAAAACATTGTGGATGAATCTCAGATGCATAATGCTAAGTGAAGGAAGTTGGATTTCAAAGGCAACATTCTGTATGATTCATTTATGTGACATTTTGGAAACAGCAAATATAGAGAGACAGAAAACAGTGGTTGCCAGGGGGTGGGTGTGGGGTGGGGTTTACCACAAAGGGACATGGGAATTCTTTGGGGTATTGGAATTCTTTTATATCTCAACTTGGGTGATTATTGGATCCTGTTTGTTTGTCAAAACTTACAGAACTATACACCAAAATGGGCACATTTACTGCATGTAAATTAAAGCTCTGAGCAGGTTAGTAAAGTTTTAAGGCAAAGGGCATGCAAGTGTTTGTTGGAACTGGAAAGATCTTTCCTGAAGCTCCTTCCTCAGACTAGTTTCAGAGCTTTCAACCCAAGGTGCCCTCCGGAGGCCCATGGCCCTGGAACGAGGCAACAGCCCCCTGCCCTGCCCCAGACTCCTGTGCTGCCACAGAAGTGCACACGCAGCTCCTCCTTCTGGACTCCCCATTGCTTATGCTGTGAAGTCTGAATCTGTCCTGCAGTCCAGACGGCCCTCCGTGATTTATTCCCACCTCACGGAACCCTGACTTCCCCAGCCCCTCCTAAGCCCCAGGAGCACTGAACTTTGTATTGCTGTTCCAGGAAGACTAGTCCCACATTGGGCCTTTGGGGGCCTGTTCCCTATTTCAAGAGTCCAAGCCCCCTTTCTGGAAGTGCCTTCTCAACCTCCAGAACTCTCCTGAGATGCTCCCTCCTGGGACATCTCGTCTTCCAGGACGGAGCTGGATGCTCCATCCCTTGTGTTCCTGAGTCTTCTTGTTGGTCCCATCCCCTGCTGTGGCAGCTGTAGCCCTGCCCTGCTCACAGCTCCCTTCAGGGACAGCCTGCTGCCAGGAAGCACGGAGAATCGGTACCCCCACGCCATCAGCCCAGCACAGTGTTTGGAGGGCCTGACCATTTCTGCCCAAACTCCTCCAAGGGCAACCTTTGTGCTGGAGCTTCTCACTGGGCCAGCCAGGACTTTCTCAGAGGAGCTTCAACCTGCAGCTCTTCGGGCCCGGTCCTCCTTTTGTCCTCCACTTTCTCTCCTCACCCTGGCAGTCCAGGCAGGCATCACAGTTTGAAAACCTTCCCTGGCTACTTGTGCTTCTTCCTCTCTTTACCTTGCACAAATGTTACCCCCAGTGAATCCCTTGCACCTCTAATTCTGTCATGGCTGTTGCTCCCTAAAGGGCTTCCAACTGGGTTTTCCTTTTTCTCCCACTAGTCTCTACTTCTTCCTCCTCAATTTATGAATTTATTCATTTATTCAACAAATATTTGTCAAGATCTACCATCCAAGTGCCCACCATCTGCTGCTCAGGCTCTGGGTTGCTCTCTTCCCATAGGACCCAGTTGGATCTAACTTCCTGCCACCTGCCTCACACATGCCTCCCTACTTGAGGCAAGTGAGCAATCACCAAGGCCAGGTGCCATCACACACACCTACCTAGGAATTCCTTGTCCTGTGGACTCTCCAGTCTTAGGCTCATGCATTCCTGTGTCCTGCCATACCATCTCTTATCCCTAGGTGGTTTCCTCTTTTAAGGCCTTCTACAAATCTAGGAAACCTGCCTTGATGACACCTGACCCTGGTGATTGCTCATGACAATACCTAGCATCTACTAGACTGCAGAAAATATTTACTTGAGTGTCTGGCTGAATCTCAATGACCATCATCAGGATTGATTAGAAGAGATAGTGTATATCAAGAAGTAAGCACAGGGTCTGGTGGTCCAATAGGAATGTGGGAAACGCTCATGACTGACTTCCAGAAAATTTCATCTGATAGTGTATCTCATAAATCAGAGCTGATTTCTTTTCTTCTATCATATTGTTTTCTTTTTGTCAGTGCATCTTACATATAACTGGAAAATAGAGGGATAGTGAAATTGTATTATTTTTTTTCTTGAGACAGAGGATGCAAATGTGCCTGCCTCATGAGGTGGCCACACATAGGGGTGGAGTCAGGAGACTTAAGTTCTAGCCTGGGGGTCTGCTGATAGCTTGATATGTAGCTCTGTCCTTCTCTGAGCCTCAGTTTCCCTACCTACATTAACAATTTGACCCTGATTTCCTGGACCCTTACAGAAGTAGGGTCCTGCAGTATGGATGGCTCTTTCTCCATGAAGGCTCAGAGTTCATCATGTTGTCTTGTCATAGCACAAAGTATACCTATGTTTTGCTTCATTACTTGATGTTAATTACATATTAACATTTACCTGTGGGGAATCATAGATACCTTTCACCCACAGGTGAAATTTCTCAAAAATGGGGGAAAAAACTAACATTTATCAAAATGTATTAAACATTCACCATGAACTGTGTTCTCAGGTTCTTGTTGAATCACCAGAACCCCATTCTGTTGCTCCCATTTTTTTAATTGGAAAACTGAGGCTCAGAGAGAGGAAGAAACATTCCTAAAGGTTCTGAGCCACCAAAGGATTGGATTTTGAGCCGATTCGATTCTCTGTGCCTCTAATGCCTGTGCTCTTTTTCTGTGCCTTGGCAAAAAAAAAGAAAAGAAAAGAAAACTGAAATTCGATAACCACTCTAAACACTACAAATGACAAGTCAGTGAATGGTTAGGTCTAGAAAGTACAGAGCATGAACTCTCAAGTAGCCAACCCCATTCCACTTCTGCTGAGCGCCCTGCTAGCCTTGTGGTCTTGAGCAAGTGCCTCCACAGCCTCTGCTTCCATTTCTTAGCCTCCCAGGTTGCTATAAGCATCCGATAAGTTGATATGGACAGAGAGCTTAAAGCAGTGCCTGCCTGACACCTAGTAAATAATCAACAGGGTTAGCGGTTACCAGTAATGTTGTTGTCATCTTTGTCATTTTGACCCAAGCCTGAAATCATGGACTTCTGTTCCAGAGGGCACTAGGTGGGTAGTGAGGCACATCCTCCGGAGAGTGTCATCAAGGCTGCAGCCCCAGACCATGTGACTCGTAGGAGGACCAGCATAGCACCCGAGCCCTGCCTCACCTGCGAGACAGTCCTTTGCTGGACTCGTTGCTGCAGCAGGACATTGAATATGTGTGAACACCACACTGGGCATCTCTGCCTGCCCTGTGTGGCCCCTCACTCTGCCTACGTCTCCCAGACTTTTGCTCACTCACAGGTGGGAACAGGACAACCACAACAAGATTCTGGGGCTCTTGGAAATCCTGGAAAGTAAAGGGGAGAGAAGGAGTTTCAGAGTAGTTCTCAGTACTCAGTGGGGGTGAGTCAATTAGCTCCATCCCCCTCCTGCCCCATGTTTGTCCATTCATTGGACAAACACTTGCTTTGCACCAGGCAAAACAAAGCTAATAGGTATTAATTCAACAATGGTATTCTGTTGACTAAACATTTATTATAAAGACATTATCTAAAAAACTTCACAATCTTGAATTCATTTAACAGTCACACTAAACCCTGGTAGGTCAATTCTATGATTCTCCCTATTTTGCAGATGAGGTAACTGAGGCAGAGAGAAGGGAAGTTACTTGCCCAGGGTCAGACAGATGGTGTGTGGCAGAGAAAGGACTGAAATTCCGTCCATCAGTGCCTTTGATGCCTTTCTTCTTTGACCCTCACCATGGCCAGAGGAGGTAGGCAAGGATTCTCAGCCTGGTTAGTAAATGGGAGAACCGGAGCTGTGGAGTGACTCAGCCAAGTTCACACACCCGCTCAATGGCCAGTCAGGTTTCCTGACTCCTAATGTAATTCCATTTTTCCTATATCACTGCATTTGTGTCGAGTGCAGGCACACCTGTGTTTATGTGTGTGCATATATATGTATGTGTGTGCAGGTGTCTCCATGTGTGTACATGTGTGTGTGTGTGCTTGTATACACATGTCTGCATGCGCCCATGCATGTGTAAGTTCGTGTGTCTGTGTGCATGTGTGCACTCATGTGCATGTTAATTGGGAAAGGGTCAGTGTGTTGGGGAGGGGGATGAGACTGTGCAGCTGGTGCAGGTATTGAGGGACTTCTTCCCTAGAGACCTAGATGTTCATCCTGGCTCTGCCACTGAGGTCCTGGGGTCATGAAGAGGTCCCCTGTCCTCTTCCCAGTCTCTCTGAGTTAGAATGAGGGGAGGGTGAGGTGAGAGTCTCAGGGTCCTGCCCTGCTCTAGCATTCTCTGCTGCCCAGGGGCCACAGTGAGCAGGGAGAGGGGTGGAAGGTGCACACAGCACAAGATATCCGGGACGCGACGACCAGCCGCGAGTGGGTAAGTGCGGGCAGAGTGTCATTCGCTCGCCCCGGCTGCTCTTCTGGGCTGGAGTCCAGGAATAGCTGTGGTGAGAACTACATTTTTAAAGTGGGTCTTAATGTTTTTCACTGCTGGAAAATATGCCATTATGGGCATTTTTCCCCTCCAGATTCCTGGACCGCCATGCCTCCCCCCAAGTTCCCTCCCACATTGCTCACTTTCTTTCTTTTCTCTCCCCGACTGAAACCTATATCTGCTTTTATTTCTGTTTCCTGTCTCTGTCTCTTGCCGCTGCACTGAAGAGCCAGGCTTCATTTTTGCCGTCTATGTTGGGCCTCGGGAGATGTGACTTTGGTCCTGGCTGGGTAGTGAGGACTGATGCGCCCAGGAAGCAAGCCTGGCAGATAAGGACAGAGCCCTGAAGCTCTTTAGTTCCCTCAGTGGAGCATGTGGTGAGTGCCTACTGTGTACAGAATGCTCTGGAAGACAGCTGTGATCCACAAGCACCAGTCCTACATTGGTCCTTTCCAAGGTGTGCAAACCTGAGCAGGTTCCTCTATCTCTCTGTACCTGTATTTTCAAATATAAAATGAGATCATAATAGCTCCTGTCCATAGTACCCACCCATACCTCCCTTCACCGAATCCATCATCTTTCTTATCATCACTGCCATCAGGCACAGTCACTTGTCTCTGAGATGCTCATGATCTGATGGGGATACAGTGACCATCCAGCTCTCTGTGAGACCAGGAGCAGGTGATCCTGCTGCACTGGAGCCCTGCAAGGAGCCGGGTGCTGGTGAACATCATCCATTTGATCTGGGACCCAGGAGGGACTTGACAAGGTTGCATCTTGAAGAGTTATAGGACAGAACAGAGGCCTAAAGGCATCGTAAACCAGGAGTCAACTGTGTGAGCAGAGTCCCCCGTGGGAAACTGCATGGCAATTGGGGCCAAGAAGAAGCCTGATGTTGCTAGAATAAAAGTCTATCAGGGATGGTGTGGGATAAGGGGCTGGAACACTAGGTTGAGGTCAGATTGTGACAGGCTCTCAAAGACAATGTTTCCTGGAGATCGGGTACCCTGCAGGATTTCCAACTTTGCTTGGGTCTCAAGGACCATTCAGAGTGCAGTGTGGGAGATGGACTAGAGAGGGAGGCCAGTGAGGAGGACACAGAAGAGTTTAGAAGGCAGAGGACCACGGGGCTAAGCTAGGGCAAGGTTCGGTGCCTAGGAAGCCCTGAGTAGATGCTTGAGTGGATGAGTTGGGAAGGAGGAGTTGAGCTCAGGTGTGACCTTAAGTAAGTCACCTCCTGTGGCTTCAATATTTCTATGTGTAACTATGATACTGAAATAGTCTCATGGCTAATATCAGAATTAGACTCCCAGCCAAGCTTCTCACTATCTGGGTGATTTGGGGCAAATAACCTCTCAAGGCCGCTGATTTTTAACTGTACAAGGGATAACAGTAGCCCCTGTTTTATAGGGCTATTAGGAGGATTGAAAAAGAGAATCCAGACAGAACACAGAGCACAGTGCCTGGCAAATAGCCATTCTGCACAAGTGCTCATTGCCATTTATTGCTATCTCATTCGTGATTATTGTTACTCTCAGTTCTTACCATTCCATGTTTATGACATAGAACTTCTCTAAGTTACATCACAGCATCTGGCCTTGTACCCTCCTCCAGATGTATCCAGCTGATCTGTGGGTGTCTTCTCTTCATTGTTATAGTGGCTCTTGTTGAACATGAACTCCACAAACTCTTCAGATTTGCTTCCTGCTCTTTCAATTCCATCCTCTGACCCCAGACCTTACTCAAGATAGAGCTGATTAATTGATAAAGGGAGAAACCAGAGAGGACATTAAATTCAAGGTTCCTTTCCCTGTGGTCTCAATGATCCTTGTTCTTTTGCTCACCACTATTGTTGCCCCAGGAATCTCAGGTTGGAAGCTCTTTCCTGCCCCCAGATCTTCCCCCAGGCTGCTTCTACCTCCTAACACCCTATATCTGTCTGCACCACCACACAAATACACTTATTTTTACTATCTATGGAATTCTGAACCTATTAAAATTAACTTCTTATCTCACCTTTCCCAAGAAGCCACTTCAGATCCCTGCTTCTAAAAGGGACAAATCACCATCCCCCCTCCACACACACACACAGGGCTCAGCCAGAACCCTTTCTCTGATTGTGCACATCACTTTACCACACAGGTCTCAAATGCTGTGTGCTCCATGCTTGAGTTGAACTGAACCCAGTCCAACAGCATCATGTTACAGATAGGGATATAGGATTCCAGTGAAAGGAGAGTGGGGAACCCCTCTGCTCCCTTCCCCAACCTCAATTCTAGAAAGCAGACTTCCTCTGGGATCCCCCAGCTGGGAAGTCATGGAATGTACACTAGTTCTTAAAGCAGGAGAGGGAAGTGTTTTTTCCAACACCCGTGGTTCCAGAAAGAAGAAAGACTGAGGTGTGTGCCTTCCTTCCTCCTCCAGACCACATTACGTTTAGCCCAGGGTTTGAGACAGAAGGGACCATAGTTTCCAGATAACAGGTGAAAAGGGCAAGTGAAACAGTTTGTAGAAGGCCTTATTCCAGAAAGGGAGAGAGCTGGTACTAAAATAACCAGAAGGTTTCTGACTCTTGAATCCTGAGTTCTGTCTTGATTGACCCCTTTTCCCTCCTCCACCTGCTCTTCTCCGTGTAGCTTTATTGAGATAATAAACACCCTAAAGAGAAAAAAGGTCCTGAAAATAGACTGTACATGCCTTTCTGTTTGTTTTCTAGGTCCTTCCAGGCCTGAGTTCCCTTTGGCCTCACCTAATTTCCCTCAAGCCTTGTTCTATGGACCTGTGCCCAAGGTTCGGTGGCTATGATATGTAATTTAGGCACCATTTGCGGCTGGCAAAATATATAATGGTAGCAGAACTGGAGAATGATAATATTGTTGGAGACCACTGTGGGATTGGGGTGGGGAGATGGGGTTTTTCCTGTTTCCTCTTGCAACAAGGAAGTCATGATGGATGTGTGTCACCCTGAAGTCCCTCGCCAGGCATGGGCACTGGATTCCTCTCCTCAGGTTTCTGGGTATAGAATGCTGCCCTCTTTCATCCACTGCAGATGGTGAGAGCCCAGGTGAAGCACAGTTGACACCAACAACGCAGAAAGATTGAACTTTAGAGAAGATGCCTTTATGTGAGCACGGGCGGCCCAGTCTCCATTACCCCTGCTTCCTTACCAGGGATCTCTGGGCTCCCACTTATGAGCAGAAGCTTATTATTATTTTTTTGATTCAGTGAATGTTAAAGAAGTAAAAGTGTTGGGACCTGCCTCTAACTCTTTGGGTCACCCTGAACAAATCCCTCCCCTCTTCAGGGTCTTGGTTTTCTCATCTGTAATAATGATAATGGTGATGATGATGGTAGTGATGGTGATATTGGTGATGGTGATGATGGTGATTGTGGTGATGATGGTGGTAATGGGTGATGGTGGTGATGGTGGCAATAGTGATGATGGTGTTGGTAGTGATGATGGTGGTGGTGGAGTTGATGGTGGTGATAATGGTGATGGTGGTGATTGTGGTGATGGTGGTGATGATGGTGGTGATGGTGGTGGTAGTGATGGTGGTGTTGGTGGTGATGGTGATGGTGATGATGGTGATAGCAATGATGGTAGTGGTGATGGTGATGGCTGTGGTGATGATGGTGGTGATGGTGGTGATGGTGTTGGTGGTGATGGTGGTGTTGGTGGTGATGGTGGTGGTGGTGGTGGTAGTGGTGGTGGTAGTGATAATGTGATAATGAAAATGGCAGTGTGATAGTGGTGGTTGATAGTGGTGATGACTATGATGACTATCATCACAGTCATATACAGTGTAAGTGGCTACCACATACTTATTCCTTAGAACATTCCAGGCTGATCGGTGCTGCTATCATCTATATTCTACAGATGAGAAAACTGAAGTATTGATTAATTAACTTGGCTAAGATCACATTGCTTGTAAGTGGGGGAGGCCAGATAAGGAGAGTACAATAGATATTTTAAGCTTTTTTTCAAGTTTAAATGAAATGGTCATCTAATTTTTTATGTTTCTTATCTTTTTCATGCCTTCTCCTTTGTCCTTACATGCCCCTCTGTAACTCGAGACACTCTCTCATGCAAGTTCACTTGTTCCTGCATGCTCAGCTCTTCCACAGTTTTTCCCTGAGTCCTCCTTGTCTTCTGTTCTTTGCTCTGATGCCTGTTAGGTCTTTCTTTCTCCTGTGATGTTGTTTTTCTGCTCCAGCATACTGTGAGCCTCTGGCTGGGAGAGGAGCATCTTTCTCCCTCTGCCTTAGTGTAGGGCTGCTCTTAGATTAGTCTATTACTTGATCTACACTTTTTATGATTATCTAAGTGATGAAACTTTCAATCTATGATCTCAGCCACAGGTAAGCAATCTTTTCTCTCTGATCCTTGGTCCACCAGAGCTTTGCACCCTCTGCATTCATCTGAATCTATTGGTAAGAATGACTCTCAGACAGTGGAATGAATCTGACATAACTTTCTTATGTACAAATATGAATACACCACAGTGAATCTCACTATCGTGTACATCCACAAGACTGGGGTCCCAATTAGAATAGGATATATTCCATGCTTATGTAATTACATCAATATGAACTCTACCATCATGTTTAACTCTAAAGAACCAATAAACTATTTTTAAAAAAATGACTCTCTTCCCTGACCTCAGCTGAGAGGGACGGAGAGAACTCATAGTTCCTGAGCCCTTTCTGTGTGCCAGGTGTCATTCTGGCTGTGATCCCATTTGTTTTCCTATTTGCTACTCCTAACAGCTTTGCCCAGCAGTGCCTCTTATCTTATCCATTTTTACATTTGAGGCTCTGAAAAAGGAAATAATTTGTCCAAGATTGCACAGCTAATGAGTGGCAAAATTGGAATTTGAGCATGTGTCTGCCTGCCTCTAATGTCGATGCTCTGTATTTTTTTCATGTGGCTTTATTTCCTGAATCCCAACTTGAAAGACACAGTGCGACCTTTGATATGCCTCCTCTGGGCATGATGTATCCTTTAGGAGGTACAGTTTAGACATCTAAATATTGGGATTTCTAGGCCATTCCAGTGATAGAAGAGGCTAATGAGATATGGTATTTAAAATTAGGACTAACCCAGAAAACTCAGGTCTTTCAGTCCCTGTTGAGATGTAGCCTTTGTTTCTACAATTATATCTTACTCACTCAAGCCTTTGCCTACTGCTTTTTAGTCCATCTTACCAGTAATAAGTGACTGCCCTAATTTTATTACCTACTTTGTGCAGCAGGACTTCTTTCACACGACGTTCACTCAGTAGTCATTTCCTGAGCACCCACCTCATTGAGGTCAGACCTATTTCCTGTCCCTGGAAACTGTTCCAGTGAAGTGGAGATGGAATGGCCTGTTGTGGTCCAGTGATATCAGGTGTGAACACTCAGGGTAGGACACTTAAGTTTTGAGTTGGATTTGTCTGAATTCAAGTCCAACTCCATTATTGGACTGCTGTCTGACTTTAGGCAAGTCACTTAACCTCTCTGAGCTTGCGTTCCCTCATCTGGAAATGTGGGTAATGCTAGTGCCTTGATGAGGTGAAGAAATGAGTTCAGTGTGCAGCAAAGAGGAGACCCTCAGTAAATATTAGGAGCAATTTTTATTATCATGTGCAGGGTTAGAAGAGATTTATAGGAAGCAGGGAATACCTAGCTGCCGACTGGTGGGCATGGGGGAGTCAGAGAAGGCTGCTTGCAGGATCAATCACAGTGCCTTATGAAGGGTGAGTGGAGATTTGCCAGCTGGGAGAGGAAAACCTTGTGAGCCGGGTGGGTTGCATTGTCTGGAGGGCCTTTCCCTGGCTACTGCATCATCTGACATGGATGTGGACTCCGTCTTGGATTTTGAGATAGAGGAGCAGGCTCATCTGAGTGGCACCTCAGAGGTTCCTCAGGACTCACAGGATGGCTCATTGAGATTCTTACTGGAATTCCAGACTGCCAGATTCCTCCTCTTACCTCCCCACACTGAGCCCTGTGTCTGGCCCTGGACCCTCCTCCTTTGGAAACGTGGCTGATGACGAAACAGAGACATGAGTCCCGGTTTGTGGCTCCATCAACTTTGGAAGCAGATCATGGGAATTTTCTGAGTCTGGGCCCCCAGCCAGAAGGCATTTATAATCAGACATGGAGCAATCATTAGAGCAGAAACAATAAATTACAACAGCGCCGAGAGAACTCCCCAGAGCTGTGCACGCGAGGGGGACCCTCGGCCGCCTGCCCCTCCTGCCAGCAGCCAGGGGCCTCCTGCCCCGCCACGCCCAGGCTGGGACCCCAGAGGTCTGCAAGTGGCTGCTGCAGTACTGTCTGAACAATGTGCCTTCCCAGCTTGGACGGCCACGGGCCTGGCTCTGATCTATGGTGGGGACCGTGAGAGGGGCCTTGCAAGCAGGGACCCCACAAGAGCATCTCCAGGACCAGGCCCTGGAACAGGGTGGGGTCAGTGAGTGTGATGAGAAGAACCAGAGACCTGCTGTGCAGTCTTCAAGCTGAGAGACCAGGGCATCACTGCCTCTGAGACTCGATTTCTTTATCTGTACAATGAGAATAATAATATTCCCTATCTCATAGGATCACTGTAAAGATTAATATGTAACTAAATGTTTAATAACACCGCTTCTATCCAGCTTCTTTCTACCTTCTATCTGTGCCATCCAATGTCAGTCATTAGCCATCTGGACTTTTTAAAAACTTAATTTAAATTAAAAATTCAGTTTCTCCATTTCACCAGCATATTTCAGAACTCTAGCCAGCACATGCATGTGTTAAGTGGTCACTGTTTTGGATAACACAGGCACATCCCTGCCACTGCAGAAAGTGCTGTTGGGCAGTGCTACCTAACCCCTGATACATCCACCACCTGGGAAAAGTTTGGTCCGGCCATCAGGGTTACAAAGATGATAGGAACTCTGTTCTGTTCCTCCAAGAGCATGTGGTGGACTAACAGAGGGGTATGTACAGGATACTAGGCTCAGGGGAAGGGCACTAAGTGGGACTAGAGGAAGTCAGGGTAGGTTCTCTGGAGGGGGGATGCCTGAGCTGGTATTTGAGGGATATATGGTGGAGAGTGACCTACCAGGTAGAGTGACAGGGATACCAAACTGGTGGACAGCACGCTTGAGGCTGACAGAAATCCATCATTACTAGAGCCTAAGGTGCTGGTTGAGGAATGGCAGGAGACAGGCTGCCACAAGAGGGCCTGAGTGGGGATGCCCTCTTTCACCACTTCCAGTCAACACTGTCCTTGAAACACTAGCCAGAGCAATCAGACAGACCAAAGAAATAAAGGGATACAAACAGGAAAAGAACTCAGGCTATCACTACTTGCTGACAACATGATTCTATATTTAGAAGATTCAAACTCCACCAGAAAACTTTTAGAACTAATAAATGAATTCAGCAAAGTAGCAGGATATAAAATCAATATGCATAAATCTAATGCATTTTTATTCAGAAGTGATGAATTCTTTGAAAGACAAATTAGGAAAACCGCTCCATTCACAATAGCTTCAAAAATAATTTTGGTAATTAATCTAACAAAAGAGGTGAAAGACCTCTACAATGAAAACTACAGAACACTAAAGAAAGAAGTGGAAGAAAAACTTAGAAGATGGAAAGATCTCCTATGTTCTTGGATAGGCAGAATTAATATTGTCAAAATGGCCATACTACCAAAAGTGTTATACAAATTCAATGCAATTCCAACTAAAATCTCAATGATGTTCCTCATAGAAATAGAGAAAGCAATCATAAAATTCACCTGAAAGAATAAGAGACCTCGAATAACAAAAGCAATCCTGAACAGGAAGAGTGAAGCAGGAGGTATCACAATACCAGACCTTAAACTATACTACAGAGCAATAGTAACAAAAACGGCATGGTATTGGCACCAAAATAGGCAAGTAGACCAATGCTACAGAAGAGAAGACACAGAGACAAACCCACATAAATGCATTTACCTCATACGAGATAAAGGAGCCAAAAGAAGAAAAGATAGCCTGTTCAAAAATGGTGCTGGGAAAACTGGAAATCATATATAGTAAAATGAAATTAAACCTCTATCTCTCACCCTGACAAAATTCAACTCAAAATGGATCAAGGACCTAGGAATTAGCCAAGAGACCCCACACCAAATAGAAGAAAAAGTAGGCCTGAATCTTCATCATGTCGGCTTAGGACCAGACTTCCTTAACAAGACTCCCAAAGTGCAAGAAATCAAAGCAAGAATCAACAAATGGGATGGATTCAAACTAAAAAGCTTTTTCTCAGCAAAGGATACAATCAATAATGTGAAAAGAGAGCTTACAGAGTAGGAGAAGATCTTTTCCATGCACACTTCAGTTAGAGCATTAATCTCCAAAATTTATAAAGAACTTACAAAACTTTACACCAAAAATACAAAGAACTCAATCAATAAATGAGCCAAGGAACTGGACAGATATTTTACAGAAGATATACAGGCAATCAACAAATATGAAAGTGTTCAACATCTCTAGTAATTAGAAAAATGCAAATTAAAACAATTCTAAGATTTCATCTTACTCCAATTTAGAATGGCTATTATTAAGAACACAAGCAGTAATAGGTGTTGGTGAAGATGTGGGGAAAAAGGCACACTTTTACATTGCTGGTGGAGTTGCAAATTGGTGCAGCCACTCTGGAATGCAGTGTGGAGAATCCTCAGAAAACTTGGAATGGACCCATCTTTTGACCCAGTTATCCCACTCCTCGGTTTATACCCAAAGGACTTAAAATTAGCATACTACAATAATGCAGCCCCATCAATGTTTATAACAACTCAATTCACAATAGCAAGATTGTGGAACCAGCCTAGATGCCCTTCAACAGATGAATGGATAAAGAAACTGTGGAATATATACACAATGGAATATTATTCAGCCATAAAGAAGAATAATATATTGGTATTTGCAGATAAATGGATGGAATTGGAGAATATCATGCTAAGTGAAATAAGCCAATCCCAAAAAAACCAAAGGCCGAATGTTTTCACTGATAAGTGGATGATGATACATAATGGGAGTGGGGGGGGTTGGGAGTAAGAGAAGAATGGAGGAACTTTACATAGAGGGAAATGAGAGGGGAGTGGGGCGGGGGTATGAAAGATGGTGGAATGAAACAAACATCATTACCTTAAGTACATGTATGTTTACACGAATGGTGTGAATCTCCATCATGCACAACCATAGAAATGAAAAGATGTACTCCATTTGTGTACAATGAATCAAAATGCAGTCTGTAAAAAAATTAAAAATAAAGAAGAGGTTCCTGAATGCCCAGGAGGTGGGAGATGGGGCTCAGTGCTCCAGGTCTGCTAATTCCCACCTGTTATCCTGCCCCCATGCTGGTGCTGAACCACAAAGTTCAGACTCAGGTTTGCACATAATCCAAGCCCATGTTCTGAGAGCACAGTTCCCAGTATTAACTAGTGTTAGAATCACCTGTCCTGGAGCTAGTCACTTGACAGGTGTTCATGTGTATGGTTCCCGCCAGCAGCCCTGAGAGATGGGGAGAAGCCACTCCCAGGTCTGAGGAAACATGGCTTGCTCAGAGTAACCAACCTTAAGTGGGGGGGCTGGACATGGTCACTTGTGGTCTTACCTCCGAGCACCGGGGTTCTGCCGTGTCACGGCTGCGATTGATGAATTACCCCTCCTCGGCTGCGTCTGCTTGACCACAGGTTCCTTCTCCCTCAGGTGTTTGCTCCTAAGCTTGCCTCTTCTCCTCCCTCCATCCACATGTGTGTGCTGAGTGCCCACAGAGAAGGGGAGATGGATGCAGGGTTGAGAAGGGGCAAGCCCAGGAGCAAACTCCATGACAGGAGAAGGAACCTTCTGGAAGCAACAGCCTTGACCCAACCTCCGTCCCCAGCCTCTGGTTTCTCTCTGTGTGTCGCTTGACAGCTCAGCTCCTCTAATCCCCTTCGGTCCTCACTCTCTCCCCTTCCTCACTTCCCTTTCTCTTCTCAGCCTGATCCTGGCACTGTTTTACCTTCACTGCCGCTCGGAGACCACTTTTCTTAAATCCAGTCACCAGTCGTTTGGTGCTGTGCTGGATGGGCCTTCCCTTCTACACTGCAGCCATTCCCATCCAACGGCAGGGCTGTGACTACCTTGTGACACTCCATTTGTGTCAATCTTTCATATCCTGGACGCTGTTGAGGTCTTAGAATTGGGACCAGGATTTGCAAGGGCTTGATAAGTATGAGCTGACTAGCAACGTGCTGAAGCCTCCTAAATGTATATCTCTAGCCTCAAGATATCCATCAGGCATCTGAAATTTCACATGTAAATAAACAAACTCTTGATTTCAAGTCTCCCTTAAGCACCTCCCAGCCTGTCGCTCCCCAAGGCTGAATCTTAGTGAGTGACTCAGGCCAAAAGCCCAGGAACCATTTTTGACTTCCTTTTCCTCTCTGTCCCCAGACTCAAAGCACCAGAAAGTTCTCACTGTTCCCCTTCACTCTGTATTCTGAATCCTGCCCCTTGCCACTGTCTGTGTCACCACCACCTCATGCAGGCCACCTGCATTGGTTGTGATAGCTCCCAATGACTGTACTTGCTGTGGTGCTTGTCCCTTCGTCCCCCGCTGCCCACCACAGTTTGTCCTGCAGGAGCCACGGGGTTCTTCCTCCAGGTCACAAGCTCCCTCACTGAACCCATCCATGGCTTCCCCACTTCATGCTCAGAATCACATCGGAAGCCTGCACTGAGATCCCGAGGCTTCCTGGGACCTCACAGTGCAGGATCTACCTCTCTCTGCATTTTGGACCCCCGTAACCTGCCTCCAGCTCTCGGGCTGCCCTGATGCTCCTGGAAGGAGCCAGTCTCCTGCCAGGCTACGTCCCTTGCCACACATGCTCTTCTCTGGATGGTCCCAGAGCCCAGGTGCTTGGCTCCAGCCCTTCATGAAGACCTAATCAAATTCCATGTTCTCAGAGAGGCACATTCTCAGAAACCAGCTCTCCTGTCTCTCGGCGGGGTCTTGTCACTACTCAATTATCCAGGTTATCTCTCGTCACATAACAAACCATCTCAGACTTAATGGCTTAACAGCCTTTATATCATACTCCCGATCTGTGGGCCAGGGATTCCAACAGGGAGCAGCTGGGCCCTTCTGCACCACAAGGCATCCTGGGAGATCAGTATAGGTATTTGGCTGGCAGCTGAGCTGATGTGCAAAGTTCAAGAAGGTTTCCATCTGGAAGGCAGGTAGGCTAGAGAGGCTCCGCTGGGATGCTGACCTCTCTGTGTAGTCTCAGGGGCTCTCCACATGGTGTCTCTGGACTCCTCGTGTGGCAGCTCAGGAATCCAAGAGTGAGTGTTCCACCAGACTCAGAAAGTAGAAACTTCCAGGGTTCTCGAGTCCTGGGACAGAAACCTGGCGTAGCGTTGCTCCTTGCCTACGTCCTAGTCAAAATAGTCACAGAACCCCCAGGATTGAAGGAGTGGGGTCAAAGACCCCCACCTCCCAATGGGAGCAATGTCAAAGGCTAGATGCTGTGGCCTCCTTCAGTTCACTACTCTTGACATCCCAGTATGTGGTCATCTACTTCCTCTTGTACATCTTACCTGGTTCACCAGGATGCAGGCTCGAGAAGGCTGCAGCCTCTTCTTATTCACCCCATTATCCCCAGAGCATAAAACCGTGCACGGGATAGATGGGAACAAATTAACAAATGTGTGAATACACAAATGAATGGCTGCATGGAGAACAAGCCACTTGTCATGTGCAGGCTTTAGATTTATTTGAAAATTTTACTGGAAAAATTGGAGTTGATTGGTCTTTCTCTGCCTTGTGTTATACAGTCCTGGAATGTTCCAGTGTGGGCAGAGCTTTAGAAAGCCTCCTAGTCAGCCCCTAGAAGGTGTGATCGGATCTTTCTATTCCCCGCCGGCAGCTATACCGCCTTATGTTTCCTCACCTGGACAGGTGTGCTGAGAAGACTCCTGGGTGTGCTCTTGAGGAGCACCACAGTGAGAATTTGGAGTGGGGTCTGGGGCCAGCTCTGCTTGTAATCCACTGGTACAACCCTGGCTTAGTCCCTTTCCTTTGCTGGGTCTCAGCTCTCCTAAGGAAGGGACTTGACCACATTTTCATCACCAAGAACCCTGGAGGTGAAGGCTCTAAGGAGGAACAGAGGACTCCTATGATTTGCAGCTTTGAGATGTCCTTCCTCAGGTCAAAGGATGCCTAAGGGATGAATGGGGACAGGCTCCATCTGTGTGAGGCCAACATACAGCCAAGCTAAATCCATGTCCCATGTCATGCAGCTAGTTCTGCATCTCCTGCTATCCTAAGTGGGGCACTAGGGAGGAGGTGGGGGATGAAACAGGCCTGGGTAGCCATCATGGAGACCATGGCTTCCTCCCTGCTCCCTGTGCTCCCAAACTGCCTATGCCTGGTGCTGTCCCAGGGCTGGGGATTGCCGGAGTTTTCCAGGAACCGAGTGCTGAGGCCAAGGGAGGAAAGTTGCAGGCGCCGGGAGAAGTACCCCCTCAGGAAGGACCTGCATGCTCTGCTCCTGCCTGCAGGTCCTTGGGGCTGCAACTTTGTCTAAGTCCAGACTTACCTCATAAATCACTGGCCTCCTGGTCTTTCTCTTCTTTGGCATCTTCTGTCAGACATCAAAACACATTTGGGAAATTAGACCCTAAACCTTGGCTGACCATGGCTTAGGATTCACCTTCCAGTAGGGAGTAGGGAGAGTTCCTGGTATAATTCCAGGAAATTAAGAGGGTATGTGGTTCGGCCTAGCCTCCACCTTGCACCTGAGCACCTTCCTGGCTGGATGCTGGGGACCTTAAGGTAGGGGAGAGTTAGTCCCACAGTGCGTCCAGGCTAATCATGGTGGCGTCTGTGTGGAGAGAGAGGATGGGGGAGCCAGGCCCACACAGTGATCTGCTCTTTTCACACCACAGCAGTGCAGTGAGATGAGAGGGGAGGGCATTGATGTAGGGTAGCTGTGGGAGGAGAAGCAACTAGACAGAGGCAGAGCAGCAGGAAGAGGATGCAAGTAGAAGGAACCACAGATGCAAACACCCAGAGGTGAAAGAGAAGTGCCAGGGGAGGCTCCTTGGAAGAGAAGGTGCTGCTGGGAGTCTCAAAGAGAAGCCTGGGAGAGGCCATTACAGCCAGAGGGACTGATGTGAGCAAGGGGCACAGAGGTGAGAAATGCCACAGAGGGCATGTGGGAGAGTGCTAGAGACAGAGACAAAGAAGTGGGGTAGGCGGGAGCACAAGGGGCAGGCTGCTCAGGGTTGGCATCCAGAGGTGAAGGCAGACAGGTGGGAGAGGCAAAGGTGACTGTGGAGAGTGGGCCTCATGGAGGGCCCAGGATGCCTTGCCTGAGGAGTTTGGGCTCCGACAAGTAGAAATTTGTGGAAAACAGCATCAGGGAGCCCAAGACAGCAAGGTGTTTCCAACAGACCCATGTGGCTGGAGGAGAGGTGGCCTGGGGGGACTGCCTAGGAGGAGAGGACACCGTTGGAGTAGTCCAGGCCAAGTCCAGTCCCAGCGGCACACAGGCTGGAGCCCCACCCCAGAGTTTCTTTCCCATGGTCCTGCCTTGCAAATGTGTGTGAGCACCCACTCTCTGCCAAGCCCTGTGCTGGGTACTGGGCTCATGGAGGGGAGGGCTGGCTCCCAGGGAGTGCAGACCAACCAGCTGAGGACAGCTGTGTGGAATGGAAGGCAGAAGTCGCTGGTGACTTAAGTGGGGTTTGACAGAACTGAAGAGGGGATATGAAGCATCAGTGTCCATCCAGAGGGTGTGGTTGGATGCCTGCCCTGTGCCCGGCTCTGGCAATGAAGGAGGGAGTGAGACACACGTGATCCTGGCTCCCAAACTTTCAGTCCAGAGGGGGAGACTGAGAAGCTCCCAGCTGAGCACAGTGCTCTTCTGAAAGGAGGTGATGAGGGACTGAGGGAGAGCAGGGACTCAGATGGCAGGGACGCAGGGAAACAGCCAAGGGAGCAGGGAGAGCCAAGGGAGCCACCTAGGACTCCAACTGTGAGGCACATTGAAGCAGACTCTCGGTCTCCTCCCCACCCCTGAGTCATTCAAGTGCAGACTGGCACCTGAGAGCCACAGGGCGTCCTTAAATTCTGTGCTCTAGGCCTCGCTTGCCTCACCCTAGTCCTCACTCTGCAGGAAACGTTTATTTCTCCATTAATACGTAGGCTGAGTCATCGAGGTTCAAGAGGAGGTTTGGGAGAGGAGCATTGCAGACAAAGAGATCAGCATGCACAAAGAGCTGGAGGCAAGAGGTGCCTGGGCTCAGGGACCTGCAAGTCATGTGCTCTAGCTGAAGAGGGGCACAATGCAAGGCTGAGAGAATTCAGCCCTGGGAGTTCTGTTAATACAGTTAGAAATTTCCTGGAGATCAGCTCCAACAGGGAGATCAGTAATGGACTTTTTGGAGGAGAGAGGATTTGAATTGGGCCTTGAAGGGTGACCAGAATCCAGACACATGAAAATGGGGACATGAGGCTACATGAGCTCAGAGTGAGGGCCTGAGGAACCCGTTAGTCACACACTCAGAAAACTTCCTGAGCATGGGCTATATACAGCACGAAGGCACTAACAGTGATGTTTGCAGGTTGACTTTGCTAGAGGACTTGATTGGGAACTTTTCAGAATGTAAGGGGTCTAGACTTAAAGAGCATAGCTGTCCACTGCCTGTCTTTCCCCCCTCTTTTCAGCTCAGCACTCTTGGAGGCAAGAAAGCAATCTTTTCAGATTCCTGGTCCCAGTAGTCATGGGGTGTGGAACTTAGAGGCTGTGGGGTGTATAGAAGGCAAAACTTGTCAACACTGAATATGAAGCACACACTGTGCAAGGCGTCCAATATGTCATCCATTTAATACTCACCATAATCCTTAAAGGTAGCTGTGTTTACACCCATTTTTACAGATGCCAAAACCAAATCTCAGAAAAATTAGCAAACTTCCTTCCCAGGCCACACAGCACGTTAAGACAGAGGCAGGGCTCAAACCTAGCTTGCTCTGATTGCAGGGCTGAGGTCCTCCTTTGTAACTCAGTGTTCCTTGGGACCATATCCATCACTGATTCACTGTGTGGCCTCCTGCAAGGGACATACTCCACAGGGCCTCAGCAATAGGAAGGCGAATAGTCCATTTGATGGACTAGAACAATACTTTCTGATCTCAACTGTGCCCATGAATCACCTGGGCATCTTGTTAAAATGCAGATTTCAATTCCAAAGATCAGGGGTGGGTCCTGAGAGACAGCATTTCTGACAAGCTGCTGGGTGGCAATGGTGCTTCTGATCCATAGACCACACTTTGAGTTCCAAGGACTGGGCCATCTTCCAAGGACCTGCCTACCCATGAAGACTGACTCTTGTAGGGCAGACAGACCAAGTCTTGCTCGGACCAAGATCATTCGTGCAGTTCCTTTCTGTTCTGTGAAATTTCTATGCAAAGGTTGGGCAAGAAGAATATCTCCTCACCTTACAGATGAGGAACAGAGGCTCAGAGAGGGAGCGGGGATTGCCAGGGCCTGGCGTGGCCTGGTCCAGCACTCTTCCCTGTTCCTCTCACCGTCCTTCCTCTCTTCCTTTAGCAGCCTCTTCTTCTTGACACCCAGGGGTCAGCATCTTCAGTAGGCACCTTCCATTACAGATGCTTCCATACTTTTCTGAATAGGCAGGTCCCTCCTGACACAGACGAAGCATCCTCCATGACTCAGGTGCTTTTCTGTTGCCGATGGCCATTGGGGCATCACCTGCATCTGTCTTGACTGAGAAGGGCATGGTTCCCTGGTGGGAGGCACCCAGAAGCAGGAGCCAGCTTCAACCTGGGAAAGCTGTCCTCCTGTGTGCAGCCAGCTCCGTGGGGCTTGGCAACACCGTGCTCACGCTCCATGGAAAGACTTTGGGCTTGTTGATTTAGAAGGCAGCAGGCGCCGGAAGAGTGGATGTTTGCAAATGGATTTACAGTCTCTGTATTTATCATATTGTCAGGGAAACAGAGCTGTGGAACTGAGTCACCCAGAGCAGGAAGACTACCTGGCATCTGTGGTGGTCTCAGCCCTTCACATGTGCCAGACCAAAAAGGCCAACTCAGCCTCTGTCCTCCGGCTCAGGCTGGACCCCCTGTGAAGAATGCCCTTACCTTCTTACCGTTGGTCCTTCCAGGCTTTCCAAGACCCTCCGCGGGAGTCTTCCTACCCACTTCCATCAGTTCTTGATGTGCCTGCCTGTCACAGTCCAGCCCTTGCCCGCCACTTGCCTGTGTGTGCTGCCTGGGCTTGTTTGTGGGTGGCTCTTGTTTTCCACCCACTTCTTGAACCTAGGAGCCAGGATTGATACTTTGTCTACACTCCTCAACTGAGCCCACAGTGAACACTTAGCAATAGCTGTTTGGGTGAGCTCTCTGGAGCAGGAGGAGGGCAGGCATGGGGCCAAGAAGTGGTCCCAGCCTATGAGGCTTCCTCCTATAAAAACGGTGGGAAGTTCTGCTTCACCCTCTACGCTCCCATCCCCACAGCCCTCCACACCCAAGACCACTGGGTCACAATGGTCGTACCTCTCCACAGAAAAGGGGCCTGTTGCCCAGCTCATGTCCACGGCCAGCAGATTCATGTCAGGATCCAGAGGTGGTCTGAGTGGTTTGCCAGGGGAGGGACAGTGGAAAGACAGGCCTGACCTGGGGCTTCCTGGACCAACAGTCCTGCCACGTGGGAGATCCCACCCTGGCACACCAAGTCAGGTCCAGACACAAGCTTTCCTAACTCAGAGCCAGAGCCTCTGGGTGGAAGCCCTGAGCTCTCTCCAGATGCTGGGAACACTTCATCCTGGCTTCAGAAGCCTCAAGGAGTCGTGACTTGGCTGCGGAAGATCTGCAGAGAAAGGAGGAGATGCATGGCGTGAGCTTCTCCTTCCCCAGGCCTGTCCGTGGCCTGGATGCCTTTTCCTCTGTAACACAGTAAGAAGTCCAGGGGGCAGGGACCCAGCTGCTGCTTTTAGCTTTTTTTATTGAGAAGGAATGATCCCAGTTTTATTATTCACAGGTAAATATATGGTTTGCCTAAAATATCAAAAGCAATGTACTGACAAATTATAAGAATCAACAGGTGAATTTGGCAGTCACTTGCTGTTATGTCCTCATATAAAATCAACTTATCGCTATGCATCAGAAATAAATGGAGTGTGAATTTTTTTTTTTTTTTTTTTTTTTTTTTTTTGCATTGCTGGGGATTGAACCCAGGGCCTCGTGCTTGAAAGGCAAACATTCTACCAACTGAGCTATCTCCCCAGCCTGGAGTGTGAAATTTAAATGATTGTGATAGTTACAGCATCACACTTATAGGAACTCCATAGGGAAGAAAGAGTCAAGCAAAAGATGTGTAACTATTCTACCCTGAAACTTGCAAAAGGTATTGAAGGCAGTGGAGATATAAATTAGTGTTGGTATGACAGCTCCTTCTTCGGTCCCTCCTCTGCTGCACCACAGGGGCTCAGACGTGGGAGCATTTGATTCCTGTCTCTGTAAGAAAGGGTAATACTTGTCTTATAAGCTGATCTAAAACTTAGACAAAACAATGCTCCTAAACTGCTTAGATATGCTTGGCATGTAGTAAGTGCTCAAGGAAAGGGGAGCCCCAGCTCTTGAACCCCCAGAGGTGTACTGTGTCCTCTGAGGTCTGACCTAAACCACACGAGGGGCAGGAAGCACTGTGTAAAACGGAGGCGACGGGACCTGTGTCATGGCTGTTCTCTGAGGACTACAGGCTAGAATGTATGGAGGACAAAACTGGGTGAGTTATTAGTTCACAGTAAATGTCATTAGCTGCTACTGCTGCTGTTAGGGACCTAAGGTTTGCCTGCTCACTGCAAAGTCAGTTCTTAGATCTCATGATGTTATCAGCTAAATGGAAATCTCAATATAAAAGGCTCTTTCCCATCTTTCTTTTTTTTTTATTGTAAACAAATGGGATACATGTTGTTTCTCTGTTTGTACATGGAGTAAAGGCATACTATTTGTGTAATCATAAATTTACATAGGGTAATGTTGTTTGATTCATTCTGCTATTTTTTCCCTTCCCCCACCCCTCCCACCCCTCTTTTCCCTCTATACAGTCCTTCCTTCCTCCATTCTTGCCCCCCTCCCTAACCCTAACCCTAAACCTAACCCTAACCCTAACACTAACCTCTCCCACCCCCTATTATGTGTCATCATCCGCTTATCAGCGAGATCATTCGTCCTTTGGTTTTTTGAGATTGGCTTATCTCACTTAGCATGATATTCTCCAATTTCATCCATTTGCCTGCAAATGCCATAATTTTATCATTCTTTATGGCAGAGTAATATCCCATTGTATATATATGCCACAGTTTCTTTATCCATTCATCAATTGAAGGACGTCTAGGTTGGTTCCACAATCTGGCTATTGTGAATTGAGCAGCTATGAACATTGATGAGGCTTTATCTCTGTAGTATGCTGATTTTAAGTCTTTGGGTATTGACCAAGGAGTGGAATAGCTGGGTCAAATGGTGGTTCCATTCCAAGCTTTCTGAGGAATCTCCATACTGCTTTCTAGAGTGGCTGCAACCTCACCAGCAATGTATGAGTGTACCTTTTTCCCCACATCCTCGCCAACACCTATTGTTGCTTGTGTTCTTGATAATCACCATTCTAATTGGGGTGAGATGGAATCTTGGGTAGTTTTGATTTGCATTTCTCTTATTACTAGAGATGTTGAACATTTTTTCATATGTTTATTGATTGCTTGTAGATCTTCTGTGAAGTGTCTGTTCATTTCTTTAGCCCATTTGTTGATTGGATTATTTGTATTCTTGGTGTAGTTTTTTGAGTTCTTTATATATTCTGGAAATTAGTGCTCTATCTGAAGTATGAGTGGCAAAGATTTTCTCTACTCTGTAGGGTCTCTCTTCACATTACTGATAGTTTCCTTTGCTGAGAGAAAGCTTTTTGTTTGAATCGATCCCAGTTGTTGATTCTTGCTTTTATTTCTTGTGCTATGGGAGTCCTGTTAAGGAAGTCTGATCCTAAGCCGACATGTTGAAGATTTGGACCTACTTTTTCTTCTATAAGATGAAGGGTCTCTGGTCTGATTCCAAGGTCCTTGATCCATTTTGACTTGAGTTTTTTGCAGGGTGAGAGATAGGGGTTTAATTTCATTCTGTTGCATATGGATTTCCAGTTTTCCCAGCACCATTTGTTGAAGAGGCTATCTTTTCTCCATTGCATATTTTTGGCCCCTTTGTCTAATATGAGAAAATTGTATTTATTTGGGTTTGTGTTCATGTCCTCTATTCTGTATCATTGATCTACCTGTCTATTTTGGTACCAATACCATGCCGTTTTTGTTACTATTGCTTTGTAGTAGAGTTGAAGATCTGGTATTGTGATACCCCCTGCTTCGCTCTTTCTGCTAAGGATTGCTTTAACTATTCTGGGTTTCTTATTCTTCCAGATGAATTTCATAATTGCTTTCTCTATTTCTGTAAGGTACGTCATTGTGATTTTAATTGGAATTGCATTGAATCTGTATAGCACTTTTGGTAGTATGGCCATTTTGACAATATTAATTCTTCTATCCAAGAACATGGGAGATCTTTCCATCTTCTTAGGTTTTCTTTAATTTCTTTCTTTAGTGTTCTATAGTTCTCATTGTAGAGGTATTTCACCTCTTTTGTGAGATTGATTCCCAAGTATTTTATTTTTTTCGAGGCTATTGTGAATGGGGTAGATTTCCTAATTTCTCTTTCTGAAGATTCATCACTTATGTATAAAAATGCTTTGGATTTATGAGCATTGATCTTGTAACCTGCTACTTTACTGAATTCACTTATGAGTTCTAAAAGTTTTCTGGTGGAGTTTCTGGGTTCTCTAAATATATAATCATGTCATCAGCGAACAGGGATAGTTTGATTTCTTCTTTTCCTATTCATATCCCTTTAATTTCTTTGGTCTGTCTAATTGCTCTGGCTAGAGTTTCAAGGACGATGTTGAATAGAAGTGGTGAAAGAGGGCATCCCTGCCTTGTTCCAGTTTTTAGGGGGAATGCTTTCAGTTTTTCACCATTTAGAATAATATTGGCCATGTGCTTAGCGTAGATGGCCTTTACAATGTTAAGGATGTTCCCACTATCCTTATTTTTTCTAGTGTTTTGAGCATGAAGGGATGCTGTATTTTATCAAATGCTTTTTCTGCATCTATCAAAATAATCATGTGATTCTTAACTTTAAGTCTGTTGATATGGTGAATGACATTTATTGATTTCTGGATGTTGAACCAACCTTGCATCGCTGGGATAAAACCCACTTGATCGTGGTGCACTATCTTTTTAATATGTTTTTGTATGCGATTTGCTAAAATTTTGTTGAGAATTTTTGCGTCAATGTTCATTAAGGATATTGGTCTGAAATTTTCTTTCCTCAATGTGTCTCTGTCTGCTTTCGATATCAGGGTGATATCGGCTTCATAGAATGAGTTTGGGAGGGTTCCCTCCTCTTCTATTTCATGGAATACTTTGAGAAGTATTGGAATGAGCTCTTCTTTAAAGGTTTTGTAGAACTCAGCTGAGAACCCATCTGGTCCCGGACTTTTGTTTGTTGGTAGGCTTTTGATGACCTCTTCTATTTCATTGCTTGAAATTGATTTATTTAAGTTGTGTGTGTCCTCCTGGTTCAGTTTAGGTAATTCCTATGTCTCTAGAAACTTGTTGATGTCTTGGAGGTTTTCTGTTTTGTTGGATTTATAGATTCTCAAAATAGCTTCTAATTATGTTTTGTATTTTACTCCTGTCTGTAGTGATATTTCCTTGTTTATTCCGAATTTTAGTAATTTGTGTTTTTTCTCTCTTTCTCTTTGTTAGTGTGGCTAAGGGTTTATCAATTTTGTTTATTTTTTTCAAAGAACCAACTCTTTATTTTGTTAATTTTTTCGATTGTTTCTTTTGTTTCAATTTCGTTGATTTCAGCTCTGATTTTAACTATTTCCTGTCTTCTACTACTTTTGGTATTGCTTTGCTCTTCCTTTTCTAGGACTTTGAGCTGTAGTGTTAAGTCGTTCATTTGTTGACTTTACTTCTTTTGTTGAATGTGCTGTATGAAATAAATCTTCCTCTAAGTACTGCTTTCATAGTGTCCCAGAGATTTTGATATGATGTGTCTTTGTTCTCGTTCACTTCTAAGAATTTTTTTATTTCCCTCCTGATGTCTTCTGTTATCCATTCATCATATAATAGCGTATTATTTAATGTCCAGGTATTGGAGAATTTTCTGTTTTTTATTCTGTCATTTATTTCTAATTTCAATCCATTATGATCTGATAGAATATAAGGTAGTATCTGTATCTTCTTGTATTTGCTAACAATAGCTTTGTGGCATAAAATATGGTCTATTTTAGAGAAGGATCCATGTGCTGCTGAGAAGAAGAAAGGGTATTCATTCTTTGTTGGATGGTATATTCTATACATGTCCATTAAGTCTAAATTGTTGATTGTGTTATTGAGATCTATGGTTTCTTTATTCAATTTTTGTGTGGAAGATCTATCCAGTGGTGAGAGAGGTGTGTTAAAATCACCTAGTATTATTGTGTTGTGGTCTATTTGATTTCTGGAATTGAGAAGGATTTGCTTGACGTACATGGATGAGCCAATGTTCAGAGCATAGATATTTATGATTGTTATGTCTTGCTGATTTATGCTTCCCTTAAGCAGTATGTAATGTCCTTTTTTATCCCTTCTGACTAGTTTTGGCTTGAAGTCCACATTATCTGAAATGAGGATGGATACTCCAGCTTTTTTGCTGTGTCCATGTGCATGGTATGTTTTTTCCCATCCTTTCACCTTTAGTCTATGGGTGTCTCATTCTATGAGATGAGTCTCTTGCAGGCAGCATATTGTTGGATTTTTCTTTTTAATCCAATCTGCCAGTCTATGTCTTTTGATTGATGAGTTCAGGCCATTAACATTAAGGGTTATTATTGTGATATGATTTGTATTCCCAGTCATTTGACTCATTTTTGTTTTTTGACATGATTTGGTTTCTCCTTTATTTGGCTATTCCTTGAGGCTAGTTCCTCCCATTGCTGATTTACATTGTTGTTTTTTATCTCTTCCTCATGGAATATTTTGCTGAGAATGTTCTGTAATGCCGGCTTTCTTTTTGTAAATTCCTTTAGCTTTTGTTTATCATGGAAGGATCTTATTTCGTCGTCAAATCTGAAAGTAAGTTTTGCTGGGTATAAGATTGTTGGTTGGCATCTGTTTTCTTTCAGAGCTTGAAAATGTTGTTCAAGGCCCTTCTAGCTTTTAGGGTCTGGATTGAAAAATCTGCTGATATTCTTATTGGTTTTCCACTGAATGTAATTTGATTCTTTTCTCTCGCAGCCTTTAAAATTCTGTCTTTATTTTGTATGTTAGGTATTTTCATAATAATGTGCCTTGGTATGGGTCTGTTGTAATTTTGTATATTTGGAGTCCTATAAGCCTCTTGTACCTGGTTTTCCATTTCATTCTTCAGATTTGGGAAATTTTCTGATATTATTTCATTGAATAGATTGTTCAGTCCTTTGGTTTGTTTCTCTAAGCCTTCCTCAATCCCAATAATTCTTAAATTGGCCTTTTCATGATATCCCATAATTCTTGTAGATTCTGTTCATGATTTCTTACCATCTTCGCTGTTTGGTCAATTTTGTTTTCAAGATTAAATATTTTGTGTTCAGTGAGTGAGGTTCTGTCTTCCAGGTGTTCTATCCTATTGGTTATGCTTTCTATGGAGTTTTTAACTTGGTTTATTGTTTCTTTCATTTCAAGGATTTCTGTTTGTTTGTTTTTTTTCAGTATCTCTAACTCTTTATTGAAATGATGTTTTGCTTCCCATATTTGCTCTTTTAACTTTTGATTGGTGCGATCATTTAATGCCTGCATTTGCTCTTTCATCTCCTCGTTTGCTTCCCTGATTGTTTTAATTATGTACATTCTGAACTCCCTTTCTGGCATTTCTTCTGCTGTGCTGTCATTGGGTTTTATTGATATAGTATCTAGGTTTGTTTGGGACATTTTCTTCCCTTGTTTTCTCATATTGGTCAGATATCAGTGGGACTCTGAGATAGTGCAGATTTCCTCTATTGGCTTATAGTGTCCCTGTAGATTTCCAGTATATCACCTCCCAGCCTTCAGTAGCCTGAAGTCTTGGAGGAACTTGATAATGCAGTACTTCCGAAGAAAGCTGCCCCTAGCCTGCTACTGGGCCCAGGGCTGGGGGCTAGTTCTGCGTGGAAATCCTCTCACTGAGGGGTCCTGCTCCTAGAAGCTGGCTATAGACAGGGCCTGTCCCTGCCTGAGGGAGCCAGACTGCTTGGGGAAAGCTTCTCCCTGTCCTGTCTTGGTCCCAGAAACCTCCTGCGGGCCAGGGCCCACTTCTGGATCCAGGGCTTGGGATTGGCTCTGTGCAGAAAAGCTGTCACTGGGTGTACCTGCTCCAAGAAGCTGGCTGTGGATAGAGCCTGCCACCAGAGAGAGGAGGGCTGCTTGGGGAAGACTCTCGCTGCCCTGCCCTGCTCCGAGAAGCTTCCCCTGTCTGGGCCTGCTGCCCGGGCCGAGCTTCACCCGGTGGGAGAGACTCACCCCACAGCTCTCTGTTGGTCCAAGTCTCCCAATACCTCCCCTTCTTGAACCCTGAGTTCTGGAGTGGCGGGAGATGCAGTCACCCTCTAGTCCCCCATCTTTCTTTAAATTAATCCCCTAATATAATTTTTCAGCATCTTCATTTATAAGGATAAACACTTGTGAGAAGTGCCAGTGTCTTTAAAGTCTATTTTCCATCCCTCCATGATGCAACTGTGTAAGGAGAGCAGGGCTGGAATTAGGGGTGCCTTGAGGGAAAAGAACATGAAGGAACCAGGTGCAAGATTAGTGGAAACTGGGAGTAGGAGCAGTTTCTGTCCTGTGTCAGAAAGTTGAGCAGCAAATATCTCCTGATTGGATTTCAAACAGACTCAGTTTTCTGGGAATAAAAGGGAGAAGATTCAACCTCTTTGTGAACTGGTGACTTCTCAGGAGTCCAGCCCTCCAGGCCATAGCCTAAGGCTTGATGTCGACTCATCAGCATTGGTCCGTGCAGAGGTGAGGACTGGACCAAGCGCTTCCAGCCATAGCTGGACCTTTCAGTTCACAGCTCTCCTGGGTCAGCTGCGTGCAGCTGCGTGTGATCGTGTATCATGCCTCAGGAGGGTTCTGAAGCAGGAAACCTCTCTTGAGTCCTGTTTCTGGGAGCATCCAGGACCCTTGATAGGGCCAACTTCACTGGGACCCCCTTTCTAACTGGAGCAACCTAGACAGGGCTCTGGTGCAGGGAGAGGCCACCCATGTGTTCAGTGGCAAAGTCATGACTGTCCTGTGAGTTCTCTGACCCCAGGCTCTGCAGCTGCTCCTTGAGAGGGAGCTGAAGACCAAAGGCTAGGAACGTTCTAGACATAAATCCCAGGTACCACTTGTATAAGTCTGGGTTCTCCAGAGAAAAAGAATTGATAGGGTGGAGAGAGAGAGAGAGAGAGAGAGAGAGAGAGAGAGAGAGAGAGAGATTCAGAAGATTGCAGAGGTAAAAGTCCAAAATCTGAAAACTAGGCTGGTGGACCGGAGACGCAGGGGAGAGTTCAAAGTCATCTGCGGGCAGAATTCCCTCTCTCCTGGGAGGTCATTCTCTTTTATTAGCATCTTCAGTTGACCAAATGAGGCCCATCCACGTTTTGTGGGTAATCTGATTTATTCAAAGTCTACTGATTTAAATGTTACTCTCGTTTTAAAAGATACCTTTACAGAAATTTCCAGAATAATGTTTAACCACATATCTGGGTACTGTGGCCCAGCCAAGTCAACACATAAAAGTAACCATTATGTAACCGTTATACTATTTCACATCTAAAGAGCCAGTTATTTAAAAAAAAAAAAATACCCTTCCCCAGTCATCCTTTCCCGTGATCCTCCAACAACCTTGTGGAGGAGTCAGGGATGGCCAGGATTCACTGATGGCCAGTCAGCTCATCATACTGAACCCTGAATTTGCACCAGGCACTAGGGTAGGTGCTGAAGATATTATGTTGAATAAACCACCCCCTTCCTTTCCTTCTTGGAAATCCAGTTAGGTTAACTGATCTTGAAGGGATAATAGCCCAAATGTGGTCATTTAATTACCAGGGTAGTGATTCCCACCAGAAGTAGGAGAAAGCGAGTGCAGATGAGAGGCAGGAGACCTGGCCCAGGACCAGGGTCCCAGAGGGCTCTTCTAAGAAGCTGATGCTCAGACTGAGACCTAAAGATGGAAGGTGGGCAGAGCAAGGTCATGGAGAAGAGGGTTTCAGGCCAAGGAACCATGTGTATGAAGACCTGAGACGGGAAAGTCTCTGGCATGTTTGACACTCTGGAAACTGCAGTGGACAAAGGTTGTACAGTGCAGAAAGGAGGGAGAACGTGTTTAAGGCTGAGAGAAAGTCAGAGACCAGATCTGAACTCAGTAAGCCCACTCAGGATCTTCAACATTAGCCTAAGGGTACAAAGAAACCCTTGAAGGACTTTAAATAAGGGGGTCCTAGGAGCAGATTGGCCCTTTTGAAAGAGTCATGATGTCAGTAGACTGCAGAGAAAAGGATCAGAGGGAGCCAGAGTGGATGTGGGGAGAATGTGGGATAAGGTTGTAGATTTCTAGGGGACAGACCATGGTGGCTTAAGTAAAGAAAGTGCCGTGGAGGTGGACAGAAGGAGCAGAGTCGAGGTGCATCCAGTGGGTGGAACCAGCAGAACACTATGATTGATTGAATCTGAGAGGTGAGGAAGAGGGAGAGGCCAAAGGTGCATGTAACTATCCCATTTTATGGATAGGAAATGAAGCTCAGACAGACCCAGTAATATGCCCAAGCTTACACAACCCATAACATGCAAAGTCAGATATAGTCCAGACCATTGGACACCATCCCTGGCCCATTGCTGGCTGCTTGTCTTTAATTCAGTCAGATTCTGTCTGGTGCTCATCAAGCCAAGGTTTAGGCCCCATTTTGTGATCTACCTTGTCCATTCTGAGTTTGTGACCTCAACTCCCAGCCTTGACCTTGGGAGTAAGCCCTGGCCAAGGCCAAGGACTATGTGACTCCCACCTGACCCCAGACCAGGCTTTGACCCTGGTCACAATCTTAGTTCTCCTCTTGGCCTCTGGTAGAGCCCTGACCAAGCCCTGTTGAGTCTGTCATCCTCCATGGATTCTGTCACCCCAACTCTCTGGTCAGTTCACACGACTGCTTATCCAGGGAAACAAATGAGAGCATAGATGAGACGCATCCCACTGGTTAAACAGATGCCTTGAAGATTGTGGCAACACTGACAGCAGAAAGGACATGGACTTTGCAGGTGATTGTGCTGGTTCTGCAACCAACTCTGCCCCTTATTAACTGTGTGACCACTGGTAGCTAACTTGACCTCTCTGAACATGTTTCCTTACCTGTCAACTGAGGATCACAGGACCTCCTTTTCTAGTTGAGGTAAGGAGTCACAATATTTTTTGTGCAGATTCTAGCATATGTTAAGTATTCAATACATATCAACTCCCTTATTTTCCTTTATAGAAATTTATTAAATACCTATTGTTGTTATGAATGTGGGATCCTTTACCAGATGCTAGGGATACAAGGGTAACAAATGAGAATGTCCGAATGAGAATTTCTAGCACATGCTCTCCCACACAGTAGATGCTTTGCAAATAGAAGGTTGTAGAGCCGAAGATGGTCTCAGAGATGGTTGACTTCACTGGCCCCGGGTTTTCAGGTTCTCAGAAGCATCTTTTCAACATGTAACAAAAATCCAAATGGCCAGTTCTCAAATGGTGCAGAGATGCTGCTGCATAGGTGAGTGGGAAGACAGCCAGGATGTCTGGGGCTTTTCTCTCTAGTCATGAATGATATATGTGTCACAATCCAGAGACCCTTGGAAACCTGAGAAGTATTGGGGGGAAGAGACCAGAAAGGGCTTTGGAAACATCAGTCCACCATCCTGTCCCAGGATTTGTCTTCCCAGACTGCTGGCCCTGGCGGCAAAGATTGTGTCTTTGTAGATTACCATCTCTAGCCTGGAAATGTTTCCACGGCCACAAAATCCCAGGTCATCCGGACCCTCAGCCAGTCCACCCCAACGTCCTACCTGGGAGTCTGAAGACAGGAGAGAGACCACCCAGGGCAAGGCATGGCAGGGAGAGGTTTCAGTGGACTCCAGGCACAGATGAAGTTCTGGGGTCCAGTTCAGCAAACCATGTGTATCTGGGCCCAGAGCGGTGCAGTGTGCTGAGAACGGGAACCTCAAAGGCTCTTCTGTGTTCCTTTAAAAAAGCTGCTGGCCTTTATTGTCAAGGCGGGTTGTGCAGTGGAAGGAGCCCAGGAGGGTGGGTGGCAGGTCTGGAGGCACCACGGCCTGGGCTGTCAACTATGAGATTGGTTAGGTGTGGTCTCAGTGTCATTCATTCCCAAGCACCTGTTACAGGCGGCTCTGTGCTCAGCACTGCAGAAACACAGATAAGAAAACAAAAGTACCTGTCCTGCAGGGAGTGACAGCCCAGCACAGGGACAGGCCCTGCCTGGGATCTCTGTAATGAGGCTAGATTCTATTTATGTCTGACGTTTGACTACGTGAGTCTTGGCTGCTTCTAGAAACCTTACTCAGAAGACCACGGTCTCCCTGTCAGAGCCATCCTGAAGAATACTTCTCAACCTCCAGAGTGGCCTCCAGCTGCAGAGCAGGGGGCGTGTGGCAGCCCCCTGGGGGTGCATCTGCCTCGAGGGGCTACTGCCTTGAATGGGGCAGCACGCTTCAGATGCTCTGTCTCACAATCCCATGGCGTAGGTCACGCTTCATTCTGAGGACTTGGGAGCCTAGCGTATTCAATCTGCAGCACCCTCGGCCTGTGATTCACTGGGGATTAGGACTGCAGGCAGGAAGTCCAGAAACCTAGGGTTGGCTTGCTGTGTCCCTCTCTGAATCTCACTGTCTTTTTGATACAGAAGGGTAACAACACCTGCCTCTTAGCCTGGTAGAGACTCTGAGCTCCTACTTCTTGCCAGGCAGGGGCATGTATTTATTACATTACCTAATCCTCAAGAAAACCCTAACACCCAGGCACCATGACTGGTCACTGAAAATATGCCAGGCACACATTCAACTGGAAGTAGCAGCCCTGTGTCTCAAAACTCCTTGAGCTCTCTGTGAAAAGGCCATTGAAGCTGAGGCCTGTCTCTTCCTAGCCTCCTCTCCATCTTGTCCTCACTGGTACCTAAGGGAACATGCTGCCACTCTCTGTCCCTCCACCTGTTCACATGTGCCCCACCTCCTGGCCCAGTGCCAGCACTCTTTCCCCCGGGAAGCCCTCTCAATGCCCCTTCCGAGTACTTGGCACCCAGTGCTCTTGCTTGCTCCTGCGGGAAGGACTGATGTCAGGAGCTGATTGGAGGAGCAACCCAACAGGGCACAGGGATGACAGAGGTGCACCCACCTCCCTAGAACTAGACGGTCCTTATGAACTGTCTCGTCCACCCATCCTTTTATTTTACAGATGGGAAAACTGAGACCCATAGAGAACTTACCCTGCAGGTAACAGTGGGGCCAACCAGCAGCTGGGCTCTGTCCCTTACTTCCCTGGAGGGACTCAAGGGCAGGAACTCCCCTGCCCTGCACTCCCTCAAGGCTAGGACTGCAGCTGGCCTCAGGGTAGACATGGCTGGCCGGAGCTCCCTAGTGCAAGGATTTTTCAGTCTCCTGGGGAAGCTGGAGGTGAGCGGGCTGAACCCAGCAGTTCCTCGGGTCCCTGCCAGCCAGCCGCCACTCTGCCATTCACTCACTCTTTCATCCCCCATTCACCTAGTACAAAATGACTTCCTTCTTCTTTTGTTCATTTTGTGGTTTATTCATTCACTTACTCACTGACCCCCTTGTTTGTTTACTGACCCATTCATTTAAGTAGCAGACACAGAGCAGTCTGCCTGTGCTAATTGGGGAACCCCATAATAAGCAGAGACTACAACACAAAAAGACTGCCTGGTGGGCAGCCTGGGAGGCCACAAAAGCTCCTTAGAGTACAAGATGGAGGAAAGGAGAAGTGAACCCAGGGATACGCCCTGGAAGAGGGGTCTCCAGGATGAGCAAGAGAACTCCAGGTGAGAGAGGAGGAAGGCATATCCTCAGCTCCTGAAACAGCCCGGCTCCCTCTGCCCCTGTCAGCCTGGGAACCACAGCCCAAACTGTGGGCCAGATTTGTTCCTGGATGTGTTTACCTCTAGGCCTGACTCTGTGGCCTCGGTCACTTGCTTTCTCCAGTCTGCAGGGGGGTGCGGAAGCAGGGATCTGGTTGGGCGTGAAGAGGTAGGTCTACTCTCTTCCAGCTCAGTTTGGCTCACGGCCAGCCCTCCAGATTATTATCTGCATGTGCACTTCCACCTGGCTTCCTTTACCACTGCTCGCCTGCCTCGGAGGAAGGGGAGGGAGGAGGGAGGGAGGATTAGTAAAGTCAACAAGAATGCCATTATGCAGAAGACAGAAGTTATGGCCACTGAGCTGGGAATCAGACAGATTCTGTTCTACTTATGAGCTTTGCGGCCTGGGACAGACCTCTCGAGGTCGTCTTCTCTGTAAAATGTGACTGAGAGGCTCTAACTGGCAGGGTTGATCTCGTTTCTCATGTCCCCATTCTCGGCAGATGGTAGGTGTGCCAGATATGGTGGCTAGCATTTCATTATTCATCCTCTGGCTACACAGTTGCCAAGCACTGGCTGTGTGTGGAACTGCCGACCAGCCAGACATTCAAAGCAGTCACAGCCCAACAACAGAGATGGACACCTGAATCGGTGCTCTCCAGGCAGCATGGTGCAGCCATACTCCAGGGAGCCACTGAAGACTGTAGACAGGTGACATTCTAACTTCCTTGAAAACTGAGTACATAGTTGGCATTTGTTTTCTCCTGAGGCTAAGCATCATCTCCGTTTAGTTAATTTATTTTTTTTTCACTTTGAAGACATTTTATTCTAAGAATTTAAGGATAGTTTAGTTTGGGTAAATCTATTAATGTAATTTTTCTTAGTAGTAATCTAAAGAAAGTGTGTTAAGCATCTCTACAGATGCTGAGAAAGCAGGAAATCAAAAATTCTTATAAAAACTTTAATATGGTAGCAAGAAATGAATACAATCTTAATACATCCATCTCATTTCCAGAACCAGCTTCAATACCAATGGGAAAATATAGATTTTTTAAATTTTTTTAAATTTTATTTGCTCTAATTAGTTGTATGTGACAGCAGAATGCTTTTATACATGATGACTTATGTGATCCTGGAATATGTATAATCAGAAAAATGAGAGTTTCTACTCTATTTATGTATGACCTATCAAAATGTATAAATGCATTCTACTGTCATGTAGTTACTTTATTTTGATGCTATGTTCTTCCACCTGCAAAATGGGAATAATGCCTGTTGTGAGAATGAGACAGAATAGTACATGCAACAGAATTTGTGACGAGAAAGACAAAAACTCTTCACAAAACAAATAGAACCCAACACAGGAATACTGACTAGAGCTCTTTTTTTAGAGCATGCATGTCATAGGTCAGAGCAGGAGTTCAGGACTTGCCAGGAAAAGACAAAAGGGAGGTAATAACACAAGGTTCTCACCCCTTAGAGCTTGGGAAGGAGGCTCTGAGTGATAGAACAGCATCTCCTCAGAGCTGCCCTGATGCCCACCACCCCAGACATGAGAGAATGAATTCTGCACACTCTCCGAGGAACCTCTTGGATTTAAGCATCTGGTGTCACAGGTGCCCCTGCTAGTGGTTCCTGGAATTCCTGCCCTATCAGGGCAGCTGGTGCTGGGTCTCTGGAACTCTGTTCTCACCAGTTGACACAGGTTCTCCCAGGGGAGTCCTTGGGATTGGTCCCCCTTGTGCTGCCTCAGTCTGTGGCACCTGTCAGGGGCTTTTAGTTCATGGGCACAGCCCCCCAGCTGCTCTGCTGGAGCTGCAGGTGACCTTGGTCAAATTACTTCACCTCTTGGATCTATTTCCTTGTCTATAAAATGAGAGAATGGCACCTGCTTCACAGCACAGATTTAAGTACAAACATTAAACTACAAACAATTCTTTTGGGGCTGGAGACAGCAGGAGCTTTCCGCATGTGCCTCTTAGCATGTCAGCTAGAATGGCGTCAGGAGGGTGCTGAAGGGAGAATGGGAAGAACAGGGGAAAGAGAAGAAAACAGGGACATGGGTTTGAACAGGGAACAAGTCCAGGAGGGAGGACATTCCAAAAGGGGGCAAAGAGCTCCTATCTGAGCCTGTCCAGACCTGTGTCCCATGTCTTTCCCGTACTCTCTTCTCCAACCACAAGGAACGTCTTGCCATTCAGCCAACATGCAGTTTGCTCCTTCCTTTCCCTCACCCTGTGTGAGATGGCATTTCCTCCTCTTCCATCTGCCCTTGACCTCCAAGACTGCATGAAGTGCCCCCTCCTCCTGGGGGCCCTCCTTGACTGGCCTCGTTCCTGGCACGCAGCTCCTCTCGACCTGGCCTGCATACCTCTCCCAGCCTTCGCTGTCCCCCACTCAGACTGGGAGCCCCTGACACCAGTGGCATGTTTGGTTCATCTTTGTGAATTCGGGCTCCCAACAGTAGTGGGCTCTTTATAAATGTCAGCGACTGCAGGGGGAGGAAATGAGGCAGGGAGGCTTCTTTAAGGGCCTATCTCCAGGCCGATTCCTCTCCCTCTGCTGCTTGTGCATTTCCCCCAAAGTCTGCATCCCTCCACAAGTGGGGAGCAAGGAGCAGCCACCAGCCCAGGTCTGCTGCTACTCCAGGGAGGCCTTTCCGGCCCTAATTTTCATTCAGAGCCGACTACAGCCTCCTCAGCAACACCAGGTCTTTGCAGACATGCAGAAACAGCTTTCCTCTCCCACCCTCATCCCCCTAGAAAACAAACACAGCCACTGCCAGAGAGCCACAGGGGCCTGCAATGAAAAACAGGTGTCTCCCAGAGACCTGTCAGCCACGGCTGCATGGCAGCCTGGGGTCACCGCGCTGGGGCACAGCAGGGCTACCCTGTGCCTTCACTCCCAGGGCCCAGCTCAGGCAGAGCAGCCGCCTCAGGCCCTGTTGTAAGAGACAGACCGCACACGCCTCCACCAGCCAGAGCGGCCAGGGCACTTGAATTCTATCTGGACACAGACAAAGAGCCGGCCCCTATTCCTGTCCCACTGTCTCAGACTTCAGTTCTGTTCCAATGAGTTCTGAAAGAGTACTGTGTGTCTTAAATCACCTGACTTTCAATCCCCACTTAACCCCTCACAAGCACCTTATTTTTTCTCTTGGAGTCCAACTGCACTCATCTGCAAAATGGGTGGGTAGGACTCTCCAGATCTGCTGTGGGGTGCCAGTGGGTGAGGCAGCTTCTACATGCAGGAATGGAATGACCCCATGCAGGCTCAAGGATAACACATGTGTATTGAATGTAAGCCTCAGATCTTGGCCTCAGAACCCATCGCTGCAAACCACATGAACTTGGGCAAGCTGCTTCCACTTTCAGGGTCCTGCAATGCCTTCCCCCTTCCTTGACTTCCTGAGGCTAAGTGCCAGGGAGTTAATTCTACTTTTCTACCTGGGTCAACCCCTCTTCTGCACCTCTCAACTTTTGTGCATATGTTCCACCTGGGAATGTTCCATTGGGAATGTCTCTTTGCCCAATTGTCTCACTCCTTACAGTAACGAGACATGCTCACTGAGCACCTACTGTGTGCCAGGCACTGTCCCAAGTACTTGGAAAACATTCATGAACAAGCCCTGCCTGTCCTCCTTGGCCCCTATTCTCTGCTCTATACACCTGCACCGCGGTGTTTATCTCACTGTCCGGAAGCAGGCTGTGTGAGGGCCAGGAGGCAGGACTAACTAGGTCTATACCAGAGCAGGACTAACTAGGTCTATACCAGAGCAGGACTAACTAGGTCTACACCAGAGCAGGACTAACTAGGTCTACACCAGAGCAGGACTAACTAGGTCTACACCAGAGCAGGACTAACTAGGTCTACACCAGAGCAGGACTAACTAGGTCTACACCAGAGCAGGACTAACTAGGTCTATACCAGAGCAGGACTAACTAGGTCTATACCAGAGCAGGACTAACTAGGTCTACACCAGAGCAGGACTAACGAGGTCTACACCAGAGCAGGACTAACTAGGTCTACACCAGAGCAGGACTAACGAGGTCTACACCAGAGCAGGACTAACGAGGTCTACACCAGAGCAGGACTAACGAGGTCTACACCAGAGCAGGACTAACGAGGTCTATACCAGAGCAGGACTAACTAGGTCTACACCAGAGCAGGACTAACGAGGTCTACACCAGAGCACGGAGTCTGGTGCACCACTGCCTTCCCAGCATTGAGCCTGAAGCCTGAAGCCTGGGATGCATGAATGGATGTTCAGGCAAGCCTGCTCACCCCACGGCTAGTGCAGGACAGGCAATGCCATCTCCATGCCACCACCAGGGCCCCGTGAAGGTTCTGCTGACTCTGGCCTGCTCAACAGTGCCAAGGACTGGCTCTTTCTATGAAGAGGCCATGTGGGACACCATGCAAGTTTCAGCTTTGGAGGAGAGAGCCCCGGCGGGTGCCGGAGCAGACTGCTCTGTTTGTGCTGGAGCCCTCTCCTTGTGCACCGGAGCTCGGCCCTGACTTTGGTTAACCAACTGTACACTGCTGCTCAAACTGCCCACAGGCAGGGGGCTGGCTCCAGCTGCCTTCATGCCTTCCCACATTCCTTCACCTTGCGCCCAGCTCCCCGGCCATCCCAAGAGACCCCTCCTCTCCTTCCCCAGCAGCCACACAGAGTGTGCCCAGGTCAGAGGGGAGCCTGAGAGAAGAGCTGAGGGGGGAGGAAGTGCCTAAGAAAGACATTTGTGATTGTGGGAGTTTTCAGGTCGGCTCCCCGCTGCCTGCCGCTGTTGTCTGCCTCTCGTTTGCTTTCTTGAGGCTGTTCTGGCCTTCAGAGCTCTGGGATGGGGTCCTTTTACCACAGTGACCGAGATGGCAGGAGTCTGTGATCTTCCGTCCTACAGTCAGGGGCACAGGTGGAGATGGTACTCCCCATCTCACCTATTAGGTGCCAGAATTTCTTTCAAAGTTGGATGTTTTGCCCTATTTCCAGTTATCCAGGCCCTACCCTATGATGTGTTGGAAACACTGGAAGGTCACAAAGAACCTAGGAATGGAGAGAGAGTCAGCAGCTACAGCACTTTACCTGAGGCAGACAGCCACATGGCGGGAATGACACAGGATGTGGAGTTAGGCCGTCCTGGGTTCCAGCTGGCTCTGCCATTTACTCAGTTGCTGAACTTGGGCAAAATCATTGACTGTAAGTTTCCCCCTCTATAAAACGTCATGGGTATGAAACCTCGTTAGAGCTGACATGAAGATGAGAGGAGTTGCTATTTGCCTGTGTAGGCGCATAGAAGGCTCTTTCCCCTCTTCCCAAGTTCCTGGATTTTCCAGCTTATTGCCTTTTTCCTGATGTTTCTAATCAGGAAGGATGGGCCTGTTCTTCTCTTGGAGTCAGGTAATGGGCCAGGTAGGAAAGGAAGAAAAAGAAGGAGTAGGAACTCGGCACGCCCCCATTGCTTTGATAGGGGTTGCATTCCTGGCTTCCTGTCCTAGGTCCGTTCTGGGTCCTCAAGGGACATAAAAGCAGCCACTTAGAGCACCATCTGTAAAAGTCAAGTGGGGATAGGTAGGCAACTGATCTAAGGCTGGAGTGCAGAGTAGATGCTAGGTAAGCCGTGAGCTGGATTCACCCAAATCAGTTGGGCGTCTGTCTAGCATTAGAAATGGTACCATACTTAGGTCTGTCTCAGGTCTGTCTCAGGTCTCCCACTGCCAGTTGGACCACCACTGGAAACCATATTAGCTTCTCCTGCTTAGTTCTGTTCCCAGTCCCAGGGTGGTTTGGAGAGAAGGCTGAGCCCTCAGTAGTACTCACATGTGCTCAGGAGAAAGAGGGTCCGTCCCATCCAGAGGACTCTGGTGGGAGCAAAGGCAGGGAGCTCTGAGGAACTGTGAGGACTGGGGCCCAGCATAGAGAGAAAAAGCTTGGGGAGGACAAAGTCATTGTCCCCTAATATCTACAGGGCTGCCCTGGAAAAGAGGAGAAAGATAGGGACACAGAAGATGGAGTTGGACCTGGCAGGGAAATGGAATTAGTGAAGAAGAGCTTTCTCCCCATGGAGAGCTGTCCAGACACTCAGAATTGGTCAGCAACCTGGCACAGGGCACAGGAGTGTGAGTAGGAAGGGGTGCAGCCTCTGCTGGGAGGGTGAGGGGGAGTCTGGGGTTGGGATGCTGTGGGGCTCCTGGGCTGCCACCTAGCTTCATGGCCACAGACAAATTACTTCTTCCCTCTGAGCCTCAGCCTTCCTTTGTCCTGTAGGGATGAAAATAAGTAGGGAGTGTGAGGTGCTTCCTTACCAGCTCCTGGTGCGTGGTGAGCCTGAGAGGGTGTTCCCCCTGTCACACAGAGTTGGGCATACGCACAGGCCGTCTCAGAGGAACCCAGCCTACAGTGACCCAGACGAGGCCCAGCACCGCCCCAGCCCTTCAGCTGCCCTTTCCAAGCCCTCAGACATATGGTAAATACCCTCCCAATGAGTTGGAACTCCACTGCTCCAGGAAATGTTGTTACAAATTGTTTTTCCACCAGAGCGCATACTGGATTTTCCATGCCACCTCCAGCATATTTTCGGGAAATCCCAGGTGGTGGTGACAGAGGCCGAGACCCTCCAGAAAGGCCAAGGCCCCAACAAACCAAAAGGCGGCTGGGTTTTATTTAACCATAAGTACATATACATCTCAACCTTTGAATACTGGAAAGGAAAAAAAAAATGCCCAGCAAACCAGAAAACACACACATCGCTTTGCTTTGGAGGGTAATTACTCTGAATTCAGTTAAACCAACTTGCTCTAGCTAACTAGATTAGTTTACATCTTGTGGTAGAAAGAGAAATACAAATTACTTAGATTGCAATAAACCATGTTTTTCTAACTAAATAGATTAGTTTATATCTTGTGGCAAGAAACAAGGAGAACGGCCCAGCAATACCTCGTGCTCACTCCTGCCCACTCACTCATTCAGGGAAGCTTATTTTCTGGGTGACCTCTAGCCTCTGACCTCTGTGCCTCCCTGAGCCCCCTCTTCTAAGAGATGTTAAGAATTGGACCTGGGAAAAAGAAAAACAAAACCACATCCAGCCCAATGGCTTTTGATGGTAAAGCCAAAGCACTTGGGGGTTTGTGCTCCACTCAGATTCCATTTACTCTAGCAAACATTTGCCCCATGACTGTCACTGCGTGCAGTGAAGCTCAAGGCACTGGGCAGGCAGGGCAGCTTCAGGGACCTGAGACCCGTGTGCCATGCAGGGCCCCGGGCTCATATTCATGCTTGCTGTCGCCATTTTGAAACTCTTCATAATTTATGATTGAGGGACTCCTCTTCTCTGTTTAACCCTGGTCCCTGCAAATTGTGTCAATGATCCCAGTGGACAGACAAGGACAAAGACAAGACAAAAATAGAAGAGTTGGGGCCTGCCTTGGGGAGCTGTGGCTTTGTCTGGGACACAAGGTGCTCACAAGAGCCCAGAATCTCCTCCTGGGATAGGGACCATGTGGAACCCATGTCCAGGGCCTCATCCGGTTGTGGATTGTGCTTGCAAAATGGATATTTGCTCATAGAATGGACAAAGCATCGTCCCAAGCGAGTACAACAGCTTTGGTGAATCAGGAATTCTTTGACTTGTTTGTTTCCTATGAAAGAGAGACCCTCACGGCCTCAGATCCTTGTCTTCCTTTCATTTTCATCACGTGTAATCCTTCTGTCATAGGAAGGGCGTGGGGAAGAGTTCTAATGGGACCTGGAAGTTTCTGAGGAGACTCATCTTGATGTCCCCCAGGCCTGTGCAGAGTGGTCTCCCAGGGTTGCTCCAGTGGAGAAAATCAATTTAACCGTTAGAGTGCCGCCCAGGTATGAGGCCCCATGAAGGTATCCCCGTACATGTATTGTCTCATTTAATTGTCACAAGAGCCTTATAAATCTGCTAGAAGGAATAGAGTAGAGAGGCTTTAAGACAGGTGCTTATATTTTCCCTCAAGTAGAAAATCCTGGATGGGGCTGCTGTTCTGCTCCAAGAAGCTGTGAAGGGATCGGGTCCATTCACTTCATCTCTGCCACACCAAGTATTATCTGTGGCCCATGGTGGCTCCACATCCTGTCACCAGCCTTTTTAGACCTGGGGAAGGACAGAGCATGGAACCAGTTCTGCTCACACTGGACCAGCTGCACACTTCACTGTGTGGAAGGCCTCTTCCAGGTTTCCATGTGCTTGGCTGAGAAATGGGCGGGAGGGGAGGCGGTGGCGACTATTGAAAAGGAGAGAATGGATATGAGGGTGAAAGGACGATCTATTCCATGAGACTTCAGTGTTTTTGCCTCGGTTTTAGGGATAAAGTGACAGGATCAGAGAGAAATGACTTGGCTCAGGTCACACAGCATCACCTCTGTGCTTTTTCTAACTACCATGCTATTTTGCTGCTCAGGGTTTTGGGCTTCAAGAAATCTCCTGGACTCTGAGTGGGGAGTTGTGCTCAACCATGTGCAGTCCCACTGCAAGGCTTTGCAACTGAGGGTCACTAACTCATTATTGAACACTTTGAGTGACAGGATACTCACTGCTTCTTGGCCATCTAAGAACTTTGCCCATTAATTACTACTGTTTCAGTTCAACAAATAATGGCCAGATCATCCTGGACAGAGTTGTGGTGACTGAGAGGCAGGTTCCTGATCCAGGCTGGAGAGTTAGGAATGGCCTTCCAAGGGGGCCGTGATATGGGGAAGTCAATAGAGGATAGATTGGACTTATTTTTGCCCTTTGACTGTGGCAGGTGACTTAACCTCTCTATACTTCAGTCTCCTCACCTGGAAAATGGGAGTAGTAAGAGTCCCTTCTTCATACGGTCAGAGCAAGGATGATGACATGTGTTATGGTTTGAATATGAGGTATCCTCCAAAAGCTCATGTGTGAGACAATGCAAGAAGGTTCAGAAGAGAAATGATTGGGGTGTGAGAGCCTTAACCCCATCAGTGATTTAATCCCCTGATAGGGATTAACTGAGTGCTAACTGAAGTGGTAGGGTATGGCTGGAGGAGGTGGGAATTGGGGCATGGCTTTAGGTATATATTTGTATCTCTCTCTGCTTTCTGATCTCATGTAAGCTGCTTCCCTCTGCCACACTCTTCCACCATGATGTTGAGCCTCACCTCGAGCCCCATGGAATGGAGCCAGCTTTCTATGGACTAAGACCTCTGAAACTGTGAGCCCTAAATAATTTTTTCCTCCTCTACAGTTTTGGTGGCTGGGTCATTTAGTTACGGCATCGAAAAAGCTGATGAAAACAACATGTATGCCTAAGTGTATCACAGTTGCCATTGTTAGTTAGGGCACACCCAGAAGAAGGGAGAGAGGAGCAGAGGCGAAGTATCAGCCAATAGCACACACCTATATGAGGTTGATGCTGGCTTGTGGGCATTTAGGGTGTAGAGAACAGAAGATAAGGTGGAAAAACTTAGAAAGGCCTTCCTTATGTCCAGCCTCTCTCTCCTGGACCAGATTTGTGCACTGCAGCTTGATAAAGTAAATCTGCTCCATCTCGTAGAAGCTACGGTTCAGCCAGAGCCATCTGAGGGATGGTGTCCTTAGGAAGCTGGGCATGGTCAGACCTGCAAAGGGTAGCTGTTCCAGAATGCTGATGGTCCTCTCCCAGAACTGTCTCCATTAGTGAAGAAAGGATCCTGGGATCCTGGCAGGGATGCTGGTGGGGCTTATGTGCCTGGGTGGAACTGGCTCCTTGGTCACTATAGGTTGAAGACGAGTCCAGAGAGAGTTGGAAGAGAGAAGGATGAGGAGGGAAAGGGGGCAGAGGAGGTGGGAGAGACAGAAAATGAGAGGAAGGAGGAGGCTTGGGAAGTTGAGAGTAGGAGCCAGTACAGACTAAGTGACCCTGGGCCCCAGGCCCTTCCATGTGCCCTAACCAGCCTTGCACCAAATTTGAAGGTAGGGAAGAAGTTCTGTTTTACAGATGAGGGAGCTGAGGCTCAGAGGACCTTATGATTTGCCTAAATTCACCCAATCAGTGTTCCAATTGCAAAGATATTTTTCTTCTCTTTAAATATAAACCATACTAGTATGTATTATTATGTAGTATGTAATCATTATAAAAGGCATAAACAAAAAATTATAAAATTCCACCATCTGGTGGGATAACCACTGTTAACATTTGATGTATATGCTTCTAGACATTTCCCCATGTGAATCTGTGTCTTCCTATATATGTGCATATAGATGAATACATATTTATAAAACTGGGATCATTATTGTACATACTATTCAGAAACCTCCTGTATTCAATTCACCATGTATCATGAACATCTTTCCGCTCCAGTAAATACATACCCATGGTATCATTTCTAGTGGCCACAGAGCACATTTAGATCATTCCCCAGTTGCCACAGTTTCATGGGAGAGAACAGTTATCAGGTTACTTCTTAATGACAAAGGAAAAGAATTCCAGATAATTTGGAGGGAGAGAAGGGGCAAAAGCTCTGGTCTATTTTTTCTCATCCCCTGCACAACCAGGTACCCTAATTTGCCTTGCCAGGTGACTGTAAGACATTATGCTCCCAATGAATCTTGCAATGATTTAACTTTATTGTAGAAGGACCCTGGAAGCTCACTTCTTTCAATTAGTTATGACACAGAAGAAAATCAGGTCAAATGAAATATCACAACCGACTTGGTTTTTTTTTTTGTTTGTTAAAAAATAAAAAGAACAAGGAGTCCTTGCTCTGCCTTCCTCATGGTTTCCAGGGACCTGGGATTCTCCTCTGCCATGTGGAGAGTGGGTGAGAATAAGCAGGAGGACACCGGCAGGTGACTTCTCCACCAGGCCTGACAGTCAGAGCGGTTTCAAAGGTTTCAAATCCCAGTTTCCTACATATCCACAGAGCAACTCTGAGCCTCAATTACTCCATCTATTAAATGGGAGGAAGAGAGAGAATGTGAAAAGTACCTGGTGGGTGCCTGACACAGGGCAGTTGATTAACAATTTTTTATATTACTGGTTGGTCATACCTAACCCCCAAATCAGAACTCTGAAATGCCTCCAAATCCAAAGTTTTTTGATCGCTGACATTAGGCCATAAGTGGAAAATTCCACACCATGAAACTTTATTTTATGCACAAAAATGGTGTAAAATATTTTATCAGATTACCTACAGACTGTGAATATAATAAGGTGTGTATGAAACATAAATGAATTTAATTTTTAGATTTGAGTCCAATCCCCAAAATACCTCATTATATATACACCAATATTCCACAAATCTGAAAAACCCCAAATCTCAAACTTTTATGGTCCCAAGCATTTCAGATAAGGGATACTGAATCTGTATATTACCAGGCATTGGTTTAATATCCCCTCTCTTCAGTGACTTGAGGAATGGAATCTGGTGACCATAAGTCTCCCTTGTTTAAAAAAAAAAAAAAGCCATGTTAGTAGCCCCACCCAAATAATGAACGAATCCCCAGCCCTGAAAGAAAGTGTTTCTAATAAGCATAGAAGTATTTGCCAGGGAAACCTGGGCTGCAGCTCCAGCTGCTGGATGTCACAGCATCCCGCCTGAACAGCCACACTTTTGTGCCTGAACATGTGCTTTATTGGAGCCAGACTCCCTCTCCTCATGCCAGCACCCAGCTGGTGCTCACATGGGTTGCCCATCAGGAGCAGGCGGGAGACTTCTAAGCCTATTCCAGGGGCTGGACCATAATTGTCCATGGAAGGGGCTGAAACTGGGCAAACACATCATGCCTGTTGCCAGAGGGGGACAGACAGCACAAGGGATTGGCGTTGGCAGTTTCCCCACCCCCCTGCTAAGCTCCTGGCTGCCCTCAAGAGCCAGGCCAAGGGACTTGTGTTTTCTTTGCTGCATTATTAAGCTGTCTTTTGCTTTTAAGGTTCCTGGACCTGTCATAATACAGGCCATCTTAGCCAAGTTCTGGGCCCCTGTTCCTTTGAACTGCTGGGGCAGCTGTGCAGAAATCCCACTTTTCCTGTGGTGTGGCTGACAGCCGGCTGACAGCTCCCAGCCAGGCTGCTACCAGTCGGGGCTATAGCATAGATGGTCCAGGCTTGGGGAATCACTCTGTCCCCAAAAAGAGGTTTGATGGAGCCCTACCACACTCAGACCCTATCAGGAAGGAATAGAGATGAGAAAAGAAAGGCAAGCTTGACACTGGGGATCAGAGTTCCTGGTTCTCAGAGAGGCACTTCCTGTCACAGGGATTATGCTAGACATCTTAGGTTGAATCTAACTCTCATATATATTTGCTGTTGACTGTTAGCAAGTTCCTTAATCTCTCAGAGCCTAAGTTTCCTCATCTGTGAAGTGGGGAAAACAATAGCATCCATCTCAGAGGGTCTTCATCAATAGTAAATGGGGTATATGATTCTTGGGTGAGTCTTGCAAAGTGCTGAGCCCAGTGCATGGTATACAGTATGTACCATGTGATGTAGCCATTAATGTTTTTCTTCCTTGAGGCCCTAGTTGGTGCTACAGGAGGAGCATGAGAGTGGGGAATTACTATGCACTGGTGCCAGGTGTAAAGGATGTGAAGTGTAACTTTCCCTTCTGAACTGAAGGTGCAGCCACCGGAAACTGGGACTAGGTGGTTGGGGAACCATGTAAATGCAGGGCACAGATGCTTTTCTGCTGCGTGAATTGGGGTAGTTGGTCACACTCTATCAGATCTCCAGCCGGAACAGGTCCAAAGATAGAGGTGAGTTGGGGGAATCTTCAGACACCTCCCCATTCAGGATCTTGCTTTCACCTCCTTCCCCGCCCCCAGCTGCCAGTCCACCCTGGCCTGCTGCTCTGGAAGTTGGTTCCCATTGCTCCTTGCACATAATCCCCACATCATGGGTCCTTTGGGAAAAGTGAAGGAGTGGAACATGCTCTCAGCAACAGTCCCTGAGAAACTGCTGCCTTAGTCGTGAGCTAGACCCATGCACACTGCCCCAGTCACTTTTCTCTTTTCAAGCACCTCTGGCCCCATCAGGCACTCCCTTGGCACTCATGATCCTCCCTAGTTCCAGTTACTTGTGCCCTGGCCCTCTCTCCCACCGACTATGAGGGCAGGCTCAGCCTTTTGTCTACTTTTGTGTCCTCCGCAGCCCTGAGGCTATGTGCTCAGCCTGCTGACCGGTTTCTGTTGAATTACAGCAAGTTAAAATGAATCTGGTTAATTTGAAGGGAGGTTACTGAATTCATGGAATTTACAGCATTAGGAGTCAGCTAGGTTGGGAGAGGAAGGAGGAACTTGTGAAAGCAGAGTGCCGCGTGTGGAGGGCAGCGCTTGGCTCTAGTGCTGGGACTTCCAGCTCACAGGTGAGTGTGATGGGGAGGTGCTGGGGGCACGCTGGCAGAGGTGAGGGCAGGGGTAAGTTCTGGAAGTGAGTCCTCTCCTGTGCGGGAGGAGAGGAGACATACAGTCTCTTCCTTACTGTGCCTGGTTGAAGAGCAAGACCCTGGACCCCTGGGCACTTGGTTAGAGGATCTTGTACCAGCTTTGTGTTCTGCTCCACTGCTGTGAGTCAGGAGCATTGTTTCTGGCAGGAAGTGGGGATGTGCTCCAATGAGGTGGCCAGCAACGGGAAAGGACTACTCATATAAGTAGTCTTCACCCGCAGAGTCAAATCTCAACTCCTCATTTCTCCTGCCTGCTTCCAGTCCCTGGCGCACCCCACCCCCAGCCCTAACTCACCCCCATTCCCCTCTGTGTTAATGGTCTCCCAGACCCCAACCTTTATTTCCCCACCGTAAACACCAGCTCCCTCTCTGGTGCCTGATTACAACTCCTTCTGCAGGACTCATGTTTGTGCTAAAGGCAGGTTGTGGGGAACATGCCCACATCTCTTCTTCCCCAGAGTGGAAAGAGTCCTGTGCATCACACAGGTCCTGACCCAGAGGATGTGCTTGCTGGGCATCTGTCCAGCCCATCCCCAGGAGCCAGGCAGATCTTGCAGCCTGGAGTGGCAGAGCCTCTGGCACTCTGGGGGTTAATCAGGGTTACATGTGATCAATAAATGTTTACTGGGTGTTAAGTTTTTAGCCTAATGCAGGACTTAGCAGCCATTCTTATTTATGGTAATGAGAGGCATGTGCGACCCTGGGGGATTGGGGGCAGGCACTCCCTCTTTCTTTCTGCAGACCATTCAGGCCCCACCCACATCAGACTAACTGCCCTGGCCAGGATGCTCCAGAAAGCCCCCTGGAAGGGAAGCTTCACTGTTGAATTCCCTGCAAATTATTCAAGTCCTGACTCCATCCCAGGCAGTTTCCAGTGCCTTCCTCCCTGCTTCTCACAGAATCTTCACCCCATCTCTGGGCTGGGCTCTGTGCTGGGTACTGGGGATACAAACACAGTTCCTTCCTTCCAAAGAGCCCCTGTCCTGATAAATGATTCCTAATGCTTATTCCTGCCCAGTCTTTCACAGTTGGGTCACCAGGACCCCAAGTCTCAACCAGGGAGGAGAGGCACAGCTGGATCGCTAGGAAAGGCAAGGCATAGGGGTGTGCAGAAGCCCCCAGGCGTAGGGGTGTGCAGAAGTTCCCAGGCGACTTGGTGCACACCCTCCAAGACTGCTGTCCCACAGATACTGCTCAACCTGAGACAGACACAGCCAGGCAACACACCAGGCTCAGTAGGTGCTGGGACCAAAAGTTCAAGGGCAGGAGGGAGACAGGAGGAGGCTACACGCTCAACCTGGGGCAGGCTTCTGCGTGGAGGTGGATCTCCAGCTGCAGTGTGAAACCAGAGAAGGGAATGTCGTTTTTGGCAAAGGGAATGGTATGTACCAAGGCAAGTGGCATGAAAACATCTGGTAGGCTGTCTGATATGGGAGCCACCTGCTGCCTGTGCCATTTAAATGCAAAATTAAAAAGACTAACAATCTGATCCTCAGTCTCACTAGCCACTTTTCAGGTGTACAACAGCCATGGGTGGCTGATACACTCTAGAATTTTCCTCATCACAGAAGTAGGATTGTCCAGCCCTTCAAGTATAGAGCAAGTGGCTGGGGCTGTAAAGGGCCTCAAATGCCCTGCCAAGGGCTCTGGGTCACCTTGTTGGGGAGGGAGGGTCACTGCTCTTCCCCAGCCCTCTGTTTGCCATCTGTGTGGTGGCAGTCACCTGGGGCACACAGGCTGTCACTCCTTCCACCATTCTCTCATTCTGTGCCCCGTGGTCCTGGCTTACAGGACAGGCTCCTTCCTGAGAGCCTGCCTTCTGGAGAAGGATTTTGAAGTGTCCTCGGCAACCTCAGTGCTGTGGGATTCTGAGAGTCCTAGGAGAAAGCAGCAAGTACGGCACCTGAGCAGTCCACCCTCTGCAAAGGCTGCTAAGGTCCCAAGTGGGAAGGTGCTGCTAGGGGAGGCTTGGTTGAAGTTGTCAGCACTTCATGAGCAACAACCATCAAGGCAGCTGCGGAGCACTAGCCAGGGGACAGTCGTGCCGTGGAGAGGGTGGGGGGACCTGAGGGAGGATGCTTACTGGGGAGAATAGCTGCCTGTTCCTAGGGCACGCTGCCTCCTTGCTCTGCAGAGCATTTCTCCCTTTTTGGTGCTCAGTTCCAAGGTCACCTCCTCTCTGCAGCTTTCCAGATCAGTCAAGGAACCCTAATTATCCTTTATACTGGATTGCACAAGACACTTGTCCCACAAGCTGCTGACATGTACGCTTCCCTGACTAGAGTGCAGACCTACCTGGTTAAGTGTGTTCTTTCATTGGCCTGAATCACTCTTCCCTAGCCTCTATGGAGGCTGAGGACTTTGGGCAGACAGAATCAGGAGCAGGCCTGGACAGGGTAGGGAGGTGAGAGGAGGCTAACCAGGTGGCACTGCCCAGCCTCCGTGCTGCTGAGCCAACTGGTTGAGCAAGATCTCCCCTCCAGTCCTACCACAGCCGAATCCTCCAAAAAAGGAGACCCTGTCTGCTCCTCAGGCTCTCCATATTTCCACCATGAGATGGGCTCTTCTCAGTGCTGATTTTTGCAGAGAAGATAATGGCAGATCCCTTTATTTCTTGGGCCAGCCTCCAGGCAGAAGGACTTGTTCAAAGTGCCACTTGGTGACTCTTGCAAATTGCTCCTGACAGCCCTGCAGAAGGCCAGGCCATCTGCCTTGCCCTCTCTCAGGGCGGAAGGGGCTGGGAGGAGAGGTATTATGTTTCCACTCCAGTCAACACTTTGATGTTCAAAGCTGTTTAATATTCATTAAACCAGTCCTTCAGTTGTAATTGCAGTCATTACCCTCCCTTTTATGATCATCGGTAAATGTTATGGGACAGACGGGCACAGCTATCCTAATGATGGAGGGTTTGATGATGGATAAAAGGTTGAATAGAACCCTCTGAATCCGTCCCCTTGCTCCTTGGCACCCACTCCCACCCCTTCTGCTTTCTTTCTCTCTGAAAAGGTGGTGTTTGGATTCAGAGAGCAGGATGGCTCCAGTGGGGTCATGCGTAGTTAATTTTACCAGGACACAAAACGCCTTCCTGTGGTCACAGACTGAACCCAAGCACACACACCTGGGCCTTAGGCTAGGAGCACGCAGTGACAGCTGCCGCTGGGTGAGGACTGGGCTCTGACCTGGTCCTGTGTTCAGCCAGCACCAAAAGATGAAAACTAGGTTTTCTCTTCCTCCATATGGAGAACATGGAATTTTTGAACAGCTGAGACCCTCAGGATCACGGGCTTTTGTCCTGTGAAGGGATGGGGCCAGCATGGGGGAAATACAAGGCTGTGTATTTGGAATTAGACTCACATTCAAGTCCAGGTGCTGGCACTTCCTGGATGCATCCTCTGGGCCATTACTGTGCTACTGTTCCGTGTCCTCATCTAGGAGGAGCAGGGAGGTGTGATACCTGCAGGCAGAGTCATGAAGATCCCCCTAGTGACAGGGAGCAGTCCTGGGAGAGCATCTGGTGTGTGGGATGTGCTCCACACCTGCATTTGCACCAGCCGCCCCTCCCCTGAGCTCCTGTGAGAGCAGATTTGAAGGGCAGGGAAGCTTTGCCTGCCTCTCCAACCTTATTTTCCAAGAGTCTCCTCAGGCACCCTCTTTTGAGCCTTCCCAGTGCCACAGATGAGTTCTTGGGAAAGCAGAGGAGACAGTGTGGTGTGCTTGGGCACTGAGGAGTAGGGGAGGAAGAAAGTTGGGCAGAGCAGAGGGAGAAGTCAAGCTGAGAGGCAGGGCCATGCTCTTTCCCTTGGGGAATAACAGCTGGACTTTTGTACACAAGCCTTAATCCAGCACCCTCATTGGCTATGGGTCATTTCTGGAGGTGGTGATTCTACAACTGAAGTGATCTCTGAAGGACTGACAGCCGGAGGTGCATTTTAACTGCACTGCTCACAGCTGGGGCAATACATCCTTCATTGACGTCGAATCAGGGGCTGCATCGCTCTATCCACCACAGCTAGGACTCATCATTATGGCCAACTGCTTCCCTTGGAATACTGCATCCACCCACCATGTGCACACGCACACACGCACACACACCACCACTGCACAAACACAAGGCTTATCAAAATCCTCTTCTTTCTCAAATGCTCTAGTATTATCTCCTCCTGAAAGCCTCCACTGGTTTCTCCCCTTATCACAAATTGCATTTCTCACAGCTCCCAAGATTCATGAGCAGACTCCTAGAAAGGCAGACATGCTCTAATTGGGATAGCAGTTTTCTATCACTGGCATTGTGTGTAATGGAGTAGATCCAGGTATCCCTGGCAAGGCCTTCTTGCCCTTCTAGCCTGCAATTTCCCCAGATCCCACTCAGGGTGACTTTCTACTCTGGGTATGCACGTGCACTTTAGATAGCAGGGCCTGGACCTTCTTCATGTCTATGGGAGGTTCTTGAGGACACTCTCTGTGCCGAGACCCATATGCAGACCCCGTTCTGTTGGGCAAGCAGGAGATTCTGCCCTGGCCTCAGCTTCCAGGCTCTCTCCTTCTGACCTAAAGCAGAAGTGTGGTGGAAACAGAGGACCACAGAGCCCAGAGGACAAGTACAGTGAACGAGGGATGTGCAAGCCAAGCCCTCCTGGGCCTGGTTCAATCCCATAGCTGGCAAGACTCACTGCCCGCTAGTTAGTGAAAAATTAGACGTCCAGGCCTTCCCTACAGCAGAAGGGTAAGTGGAGGTGGTGAAGGCAGGGAATACTTGCAGAATGAGAGTGAACAAGTGAGCAAAGGAACAGTGATTTAAGGAAATCTGCACCTGAGTAGAGTAGATCCCCAGGTCTTCATCAAAAAACCCTTGGAACCACATTTGTTTTAGAATTCAAAACTTTGGGGATGTTAGAGGGTAAAATACAGTGCCTATCCATGACAATGATAATTCAGCACCCCATGGGAGCCTGGAACAGCACTAATATCTAACACATGAATCTTTGTGCAGCAAAATGTGAACATTCACAAAGAGGGGGATAGATTCAGACTACACACAGGAGTATGTCTTGGTCTGTGGTTCTTCAAAGCTATTTGGATTTCAGAATTCTGGATAAAGGAATGTGAGACTGTGCAACTAGCAAAGTCTTTTATGGCCTCCCAGTCCCTTGCAGAGAACCTCGCTCCCTCCTGCCTGTCCCTCCCTTGCCTTCCTGACTTTGCTACTGACCCTAAACTGGACTTCAGCTCCCAGGTCTCTCCTTTCCCGTTCCTTCTTTCTCTGCCTCTAGGGCAGACCTCTGCCATCCTGAGGTCAATCAAATGGGAGTCTCAGATCAGGTCTAATCACACCTCGTTAGCATCCTAACTGAGAGGGTGGTGACTATCAGAGGGAGGACCAGAACACTGGGCTAAAGATGGGGCTCCACCTGGAGGCTGGGAAGTTACTCCAGCATGGTCATAACCCCAGCTGGGGAGATGCTTCCCCACATTCACCATTCACCGCCACCACAGCCTGTGTGAGGCAGGAGATGGCACACTCCACACATGGGTTCTTTCCTCCCTTGTTCACCCAGAACAAAAGTATTCTGGGCCTGTGCTCTGTGCCAATCGCACTGCACATGATTGGAGTGGTAACCCAGTGAACTGGGGTAGCATAGATACAAAAGGAAAACTCTTCTAGGATAAAAGTAAATTTCAGATTTTAGTTTTTTGTTTGTTTGTTTGTTTTCTCCTGTAGCAGTTGTAGGGTGCCATGGTTTGTGAGATATTTTTGCAAGTGTTTTTTCAATTCTCACCAGAAATCAGCCCCCGGGAAGAAGCTATGGTCAGTCTCAAGAATTCAGAGAGGTAGAGCGAGTTGACTGCAGTGTGGTGTGTGGTGTGTGTGTGTGCGTGTGTTTTACAGTGAAGAGCAGTAAGGGAATGAGCTGCAATTGAAGGTGGGTGTGTACTTAGGAAGAAAAGTCATATGTCCAGGGCTTGACTTGGTGGGCCTGCCTTGCCTCAAAAAAAGAGCTATTTCTTCCTCGGATGCAATTCACCTTTTACCAACTTATATCAGAAAACTTGCATCTTGTCAGACTCTCTCCGGGGGCCCTGACCTGTGGAAGGGGCTATCTTCTGGACACATCTCTGGGCCTTCTTACTTCATGCTCAGTGAACTCGTCCTCAACCATCAACAGCCATTCTGCAGCTTACTCCCCCATGATAACCCAAAAAATAGCTACACGTGAACCTGCGAGGCCCCAAATGAGCAGCTGACCCCCAACTCTCATCCTCTTTGATCACCTCCTACCTCCACCCAGCCACTCTGGCTGGCCTGCTGAGCCTTAGACATGCTGGCCTGGTCTTCCTAAAGGCCTCTGCTCTGACTGCTTCTTGTGCCTTGAATGCACTTCCCTCAGAAGGTGGCATGGCCAACTCCCTCATCTCCTGCCTGTCTTTATTTACATGTCACCTTCTTAGGGTCCACTCAACATACACCTGCAGCCCTAGTGTTCCAGTCCCCTGTTCCTGCTCTTCCTTCTCCTTTCTCCACAGCACTTCCCACCAACATGTTAAGTAAATTTACTGTGTCTTCTGCTTTTTGTCCCTCCCACCCCAGCACATGCAATACACTGTGAAATCCAAGAGAGTGGGGACTTTGGTCTGCTGCATGCTGAATATCCTAAGATCCTAGAACAGTGCCAGGCACAGACTAGCAGCTCAGCATGCATTGATTTTGATTTTGTTCTGATGGTCTCAGGAACCTTACTTCGTATCTCTACCCCCTCTGTGTTTGAAGCAACGCATGTGCACATACACATACACACAAGCACACTTTAAAATGTATTTTCAACCTTGTTAATTAGACTGAGAGCTCTGGGAATTAAATATCTCTACTTACTTAAAAGCCAAGATACATGGTAGAGTGTAAGCTAGCATTGAGTACCTACTATGTGCAACTGCTATTACTGGGGCCATATTGTTTATTCTTAATGACAAAACTTATAAATCAATTGCCATTTATCCCACTTTTCAGATAAGGAAACTGATGCCAAAGGAGATAGAGTTTCTTACAGGAAGCAGCAGTCCCAGGATGTCCACCTGATCTGAATCTAGACCACATTCCCCAGAATGAGAGGTGGAGGCACCTCTTAGAGGGTGAACCCAGCCAGTGGGTAAGATGTGGACAGACTTACAAGCCCAGTTTCCCCCAGCCTGCCTGAGGTCAGTGACCCCACAGACTGGGCCTCTGTGCCCACTCTAACTACAGCATCTTTGGGAAGCAGATCCTGACATTTGAGACCTTTTCTACCCTTAAGTCCCAGCCAGGGCCCCTATTTCCATTCTGGAGTGAGGTTTGGGCAATGCTGCAGGCCATGGCATTAGGGACCAGGCCAGAAAGAGCCACACCCATGGTCACAGTCAAAGGGAGCCCTGGCCTGCCCTGTTAGTACAGAGTGGGTCACACTGCTTGGTCAAACCCTGTTTCTCTGTTAGCCTTGAACCTCCAGAACCCCTATCACTGCCTCCTGCAACCCACCCTTCTGTCTGTAACCCCAGAACCCCAAGCTCCTGATCCTCTCTTCCCTCTGGGCCCCTGGCCAAGCCTCCACTGGCTTCCCTCTGCCAGCCTGTGAATGTTTCTTTGTGCAGCGGCTGTGACGTGAGGTCCTTCCTGGGGAGGTGTTATTTTAATATATGAAGGGCAGTCATTGCATTGCATAAAGATAGCTTGTTTGGAGGGGCCAGTGGGGGCCCAGGAGAGATCGCACTTGACAGATGCAGGGACAGCCTGTGGTTTGGGGGCTAGAGATCACAGTGTGTGCCTGTGCAGCCCAGCACTGGGCACTGTGCCCCTGATAGCCCTGGCTGGAATGAGGTCTTCTGTCTGGGGCCAAGGCACACGGAAGCCTTCCCCCTTCACTGGTGGGACAAGTCCCGATGATGGGGAATGTGAGCAGACCTGGGGGAGGCAAACACTGGCATAGGAGGCAGGCCTGGAAGCTTGCAGGGGTTGGAGGGACACAGGATCTACACTGGTTCCAACCCTGCCCTGCCCTCCCTGGCAGTGGGACCTGAAGAGGTCTCTGCACCACAGGCCTCTGGCAGCCCAGAGGATCACCCAAGGACTTTCTGGCTCTGTCATTCCATGAGACTTACTCCAGCCTCCCCAGAGGGGGAATTTTGAAAATAAATGAGGAGTGAACTCTGTCTCCTGCCACCCTGGGCCCTGCAGCCAAGCTAGGGTGATGGACGGGGTGACAAAGTCTGAGCAGGGTTGGTTCCAGGACAGCTCTGGTTTACTGCCGAGCAAAACACCTGGTCCTTGGGGAAGTGAGATGTGGAGGCGGCCTTACCAGCTCCTCTGCTCAACAAGGAGCCTTTCTGTAACTGTGGCGGGAGGGGGCAGTGGGGTCCAGGGCTGGGTAGTCCCAGGGCACCCACTGCCAGGCATAGAGGTTGTTGAACTTGGAAATATGTGTGCTTCCCTTTGCTCGGTGGAGCAGCCCACTGCGCACAGTGCTCACACGGAGTGATCAGATGCAGGCTGTGCTTCAGAGTAGCTGCAGTAAGGAGCGGGTGAGGGACTGGGCTTCCCAGTGCCAGGCAGGATGTGGGGGCAAGTGGGCCAAAGGGATCATCAACATTCCTGGGCTCATCCTCCACATCTGCTGTGGGACTCAGACTGGGAAACGCAAGTCTTCCTCCCTTGTGACCCTCTCCTGGGGCATTCCCTCAGCAAATGTCAAACTGACATCCTGGGCAGAAGCTACAGGAGTTGTTTTCTGTCCTTGAGGGCTCTGGGTATCTCCCAGCCTCTTTGAGGTACTCTTGGAGAACCTCAAGATGCAGGAACCAGAGCTGGAATGAAATGGCAAATGGGCAGCAAAAGGCAGGCAGGCCTCCTCCCCTGAGTTTCTCCTGCCTGGGGCCTTGTTTGTTTGTGGTCGTGCCTGGATGTTCCTCTGAGGGCAGGTGTGTCATCTGAACCACATCTGTGTCTTCAGCACATGTTGCAGAGCATGCCTCCGCGAGGTGCCCCAAATTCTTTGCGGAATGAGTGACACATCATGCCACCTCCACATGCACATGCTTTGCTACTGACTTGCACATCCTCCTACTGGACGCCCCGACTTTCAGGGTCCCTCACAGCTGGAACTCTCACATACTGCTGGCTGGATGTAAATGGACTTCTTCATGTTTCTTATGTATGTTATACCTCAATAAAATGGTTTGTAAAGGGACAGATTTAAAAGAGAAACCACAAAAATACATGGAAGTTGAACTTGCCCTTACCCTGAAATAAAGCTAGATTACTAAGATGTGGTTGATTTCCATAGTCAGTCTCCAGCGTGGGCTTTATTTCATTGTTTTATATAACTTGCAGAAACTGTTGGCTCCCTGAGGACATAGCATGGATTATCTGGGTATAATGCCCTGTTCCCTCACCTCTCCATGGATCCTAGCCTGAAGTCCAGCTACATTTCTTTGCTTGAGAGTTTTCTCTGTCTGCTTGAGTTGGCCTTGCTGCTCTGGCTAAAAATGCTGGGGAAATAAAGGCCCCAGAGCACAGTCCTCAAGCAACAGTGGAGGGCATTGGTGAGCCAGTTCCCTAGTTCTCTGGCCCCATAGCCTGAGATGACTCCAAGAGTTCCCAGGAGGACTTCTGCTCCCCAAGTGGGTAACTTGCTTCCTAATGGACTCTTATCCACTCTCTCTCCCTTCTCCATCTTAATTCTTCCCTGGCATTCCTGCTCGTCTCCTAAATTAACTCCTTGGGCTTGAATCCTCATCCCAGGATCTATTCAGAGAACCCAGAGGTAGACTAGACCTCACATTCACAGTGGTCTTCTCCTATCAGATGTCAGGAAGTATTTGGTGACCCACTAGAAAAAAATGGCCTCTCCTCTGATTCTTCGCATCCTACCTTTCCTTCCTGTGGAAGCTGCTTCTCTGAGAAGGAGCCTGCATACCTCAGAGTTCCCTTGGTATAGGTATGCTGCTCCTCATCTGCAGGGAAAGCAGCTACCAGCCCTGTGTAAAGCCAGCATGATGCAGAACCTCATCTGCTCCCATTGACAGAGCCATCTGAAGCCTAATTCCTAAGTAAGGGATGTCCCATGTATCACAAGCACTGTGTCATGTTGGTAGAGCCATGGGACCCAGGCAGCCCTTCTAACCCTGGGGTTGCCAATCATCCTCAAATGATAAACTGCTTCTGCAGTAATAGTAGCTGGTGTGAGGCTCTTGGTAGCTCACAGAGGAGCCCTTTACCACACATTTCTCTGCTAATCTTTGCGGCAGCCCTAAGAGCCCACGTTACAGAGGCTAAATTCAGTCTCAGAAATAAGACCTGCCCAAGGACACACAGCCAGAAGATGATAGCACTGGATCTGGATCTGGGGTCTCTGAATCCTGAGTCTTTTTATGCACTTATATGCATCTGGTCCAGGTGACCTTTGAGATTTGCAGGAGGCTGACATACTTGGGGCAGAAGTGAGCAAACATTGTCACTCATTATTGGTCAGCTCTCCACTCCTTAAGGCAAGCTGAACAGGAATTGTCATTGAACCATTTTTCAGCTGGGATCACTGAGGCCCAAAGTGGGAAAGTGTGGTTCTTGGTGGCTCACGCTGACTAGGCAGCCGAGCTGGAACTCAAACTCAAGATCCTGGAGTTCTGCCATCCCTTCGGCAGACATGACAGAGACCCCTTCCATTTCTCTGAGGGTTCCCCACCAAGCCCTTGGCACTCATGACACATGTCAGTTGCTCAGAAAATACCTGTAACAAACTGTAAGAGCCAACCAGCCTGTCTTCTGAGCTCCTTGACTGTGAAGATCTGCGTGGTCCAGCTTATCCCAGATCTTTCCCTTCATCTGAGCTTGTCAGTTGATGTAGGAAGTGATGGGGAGCCTGGAAAGTCCCTCCCCATCATTTCATCCTGTCCCAGGAGATGCTGAGCAGACTAAGAAGCATAAGCAGCATGCCTTTCATGAAATCCCCCATGTGTTTAAGATTCACTTGGTACAGGCTCTCAGGGCTACCCAGAGATCGCAGAAGCAGAGCCCACGCACTATCAGGACATAAGCCCCTGACTGCACAAATGGAAAAGTAAGGCCAAGCAGGAGCTGCAGCACCCAGACCCTCCCCATGGGTCCTTCCCTGCTCTGCCCAAGACTATACCCCTTCAGACTTGGTGAAGAATGAAGGCAGGGGTGGAGAAATGTGGGGAATAATGGACATTCTCTGGAGTGTGTGAAAGGTAGAATAGAGGAAAGAAAGGGAAGGCAGACTTCCCCTATGGACTGTGGACTTGCTTTTCCCTCTGCTGGAATCACATAACTCCATCCCACATGGTCAGAAATTCACTTGGTACCCTGCTCATATCTCACCTCAGAGAAGCCTATCTAACCACCATGTCTCAAGTAGCAATTCTGTTGTTCTATTCCTTTATCCTGCTGTATGGTTCTCTGTGGCATTTTGGCTGAGTGTAATCCCTGTGAGGATAGGAACTTTGGCATGTTCATTATTATAAAAATAGCAGAACTTACTGAGTGCATGGTACATGTCAGGCACTGTTCAAAGCACTCTGTGATTAACTTATTTAAACCCAGTAACCATGTGCCTTTGTATTTCCATTACAAAGATATAGAAATTGAGGCACAGAGGCACAATTCAGTAATTTGCCCAGGGTCATACTACTAAGTGTCAGAGCCAAGGCAGATTGGCTCTTGATTCTATAGTCCTAAAGATTCTTACTCTTGTGTCCACAATACCCTTACTCTCCCCAGCACACAGGACAAAGCCCTACATTTTCTAAGCACTCAGTAATACTATTTGAATTATTGACAAAAAGAAAGTATAGGAATGATTGAATGAATAGATGAATATTGGCTGAGAGTGTAAGCAATATCAAGGAGGAGCACAATTAATTCTCAGAGGTGGTTGTATAACAGGTTATTTGGGAAGGTTGGGGTTTGAGGGATTGGTTCTCCACAATGCAGATAACAAAAGGCCTGAAAGACCATAGCTTCATAAAATCACCTTTCCAAGACTCCATAAGTAAAGCCAGGATCCTAGAGTAGACAGAGAAGTTAGGGCTTACAGAATCCAGGTAATCCACAAATACGGCAGAGCCCTGCTCTGTCAAGCTGTAGACAGAGAACTTTCTCATACCTTTTCTCCTTTTGCCCTGGAACAACCCTAGGAAGACAGTCAACAATTCTGTATCCTGGGGATACAGAGAATTTGAGCATTGTCAATCAAACACAGTTGCTCCCTCAGGAAGCGCATGGTCAACTGTGAACAGCTCCCCAGCATGTGCCCGGAGCAAGGCTGGGAAGGCAACCCCGCCACCTGGTGTGAGGGTAGAGCTGAGCTGGGCTTTCCTGGAAAGACTACCATGAAGTCAGAGCTCAGTGAGGCTGCCTGCCATTTGTCCAGCATCACCCAGATGGCAAGGGATGGAGCAAGAACTGCTCTCAAGTCTGTTGTCCAAGGGTGTTCTTTCCGTAATTTGACCTCTCCCTCTATCCCAGGAGGTCCAGGAAAGTGCTCTGTCCCTTGCAAAGCTGGTATCAGAGTGAACACAACAACTCCTAGAAAGCAAATTGTTTTTTCAGATATTGAAAACTGTATATAATCAACTGAATGGAAATGTGAAACAAAGCAATAAAGGAGTCGGTAACTTTATCCACTCCTTTTGGCAACCCCAGGGAGGCGAGACTTGTCTACCAGCTAAGGAACCATCTGGCCAGGCAACTTTACATCTGGCCTCAGTAGAACCATCCCACTGCTGACTTCATGATGGCTTCTGCAGGGTGCCCAGACCCCTCGGCACTGCCCATGTGCTTGCACAGTGCATATAAATCAGTCCCTACCAACGTGTCTTTCCCCTTCCTGTGTCTCTGGATGCCCTCATAAAATGTTAAAAGCTTTTCATGTCAGATGGCACTTCCCAGGCCCTAAACCTGGAGACTGGGTTCATACCTGCTGGTTCATGCTGGGCTCCAGGAGCCACGGGGATGACCTCCATGCCATGAGAACTTCCGTTTCCCCTGGATCACGGGTGCCTCCTGGAGCTGCGTCACCTGCTCTTCCTCCCCATGGGTTCGCCTGGGCGGATCCAGCCGTCATCTTTCAGACCTTTTCTTCCTCAGCCTATCAGCACACACTCCATCCTGAAACATTCCCTCCCCTGACCTTCCAGAAGGGCCACCTCTCTCCGCCTTCCTGCCAGCTCACCGGCCTCTGTTCTGTTTTCTTGCTGGTGCCATCTCATCTCCCTGACCTCCAAACTGCAGAGGGTGCCAGGGCTCAGTACTCCTCTCCTCTTTCTGCACTTCCCATCCTAATCTCCACCCCAAAGACATCTGCATTTCTATCATCGGCCCCAATTCTCTCTTCATAGGAGCTCTCCTGACTCCTTATTCAACCATGATAGAAATCTCCACTTGGATAGCAAATACCCACCTCGAATTTAACTACTTCAGAACCCAAGGGTTCCTTCTCGTCCTCATTGTCCCCCAGTCCTGATTCTCACCCAGGCCCCTTTAGCTCAGCCTACAGCAGCTCCAACCCGCTAGTCCTTCTTGGAGTCATCCTTGACTGCTGCCTTTCTCTCATACAACACACAAACCAATTGTCTCTAACTTGCCACTGTCATTGGTTGCATGTAGTAAGTAGCTTCCTAACTGATCTCCCTACTGTTGCCCTTCCCCACTTCCAGTCTCCACTTCACAAGGCATATGGAGCCATCTTTCAAAGCAGAACTTCTGATCAATTCACACTTCTGTGTTCAAAACCCTCCACCAGCTTTTGATTTTACTCCTGGTAAAGCCCAGTCCTTACTCTCGTCTAAGAGCCCCCAGTTGTCCAAGCCCAGTTTCCCCACCAACTTTACCTGCCCCTACTCCCCCGTCACTCTGCTCCAGCCACACTGGCCCCTTACCCTTCCTTGAGCATACAAAGCATATTCCTGCCTTTGCCTGGAACCCTTTTGACCCACATGGTCACAGCTAGTACCTCACTTCACCCAAGCATGTATTGGATGTCACATGCCCGGGGAAGCCCGCCCTCCCTGAATGGCAGCTTTCCTCATTCTCTGTCTCTGCACCCTGCTTCATTGCTTATAGCACCTTTTCCTACCTGACATGTATTTATCACATATTTCCCTGCTAAAACGTAAGCTTCCTGAGAGCTGGGACTTTGGCTCATTGCTTCATGACCAATGCCGAACATGGCCCCTGGCACATTGTTATAGCCAACGCTTCCATAGCACTACTATGTGCACTAAGTAGCATTCTAAACACTGCATTGTAGTAATAATTCATTTAATCCTTTAAACAAACCTGTGAAATAGGCACTATTATCAACCTTACTTTGCAGTTGAAGAAATCAAGCCAGGGATTAAGTACCTTGCCCCAGGTCTTACCAAGCCAGGATTGAGATCTAGCAGTGGCTTTTTACCAATATATTCTATGCTTTTCCATGAGCAGCTCCAAAAATATCTGCAGAATGAAGGAAATCAGTCAGAGAATGGCAGACTGTGCACCAAGAGACTCCATGCAGGGAGATGAGGGTGGGACCAGACCTGGTGCCGAGATAGCCACGGAGGCATCCCAAACACAACAACCCACCCCCTGTAACAGAGGTGCTCATAGCATTCCTCCTCAAGTGGTAGCCTTTCTAAAAGTGGGCTACCATTTGCTCTTGTCCAGGACCCTTTTAAAAGTGGGCATCATTTGTTCTTGTCCAGGACCCTTAGTAGGACACCAATGAATATTAATTGAATGAGCATTGAGAGACAATGAGGAAAAAAAAAACCTACTTTGCCTTAGGGGATTCTTGAAGGCTTCTAGAGTAGGTCCCATCTGAATGACCACTGCCAGGCCTGGAGGGCCAGACAGTGATCCTTTGGCCCCCCTGTCAGTGTACTGTCACCTGTGGACTCCTGAGGGAAGGAATGTCCTCTCAGAACACTATAGAATGTGGACACCAGGACAGCAGGCTGCATGGGACCCCTAGCAGAAAGGGGGTCCCCTAAGGCTTGAGCATGGTGACTGTCACCTTCCATCATCAGTTGTTCACTGCTACCTCTCTGACTGTAGCTGCCACCTCCATGACCACGTCAGCCGCTGTTGCCGCCACATCGTGGGAAAGGTTAGGCACCGATCACCTGTACTACATCCATCCAACGCTTCTGCCACTGTCACCACAGACGTTTGAGCCTGGGACCAGATTCTGATACAGTCAATTTTACCATTTCAACCACAGCTACTGACATTATCGTTACAACTACTGATAGTGTTATTATTATGGACAACTCACAGAGGAGCCTGCTCTACAGGCTGTTTAGTTTAAAACAGGGTGACAACTGTACTTGCTTTGACTGTAACAACAGACTGGTGAGGCAGGCAGGGGACATGGTATAGATGGGAAAAGGGAGACAACCTGACACATTCAGCAACAATGCCAGGTAATAAAAAGCTCAGAAACCAAGGGTGCTGATAATTTAACTTGTGCAAAACTCCTCTAGATCAAGTACAGTGCTAGCCACATTCACAAATTTTAACCTATTTAATCTACACAACAACCTTAAGATGTGAATAAATGCTGTCTTCCTCATTTACAAAATGGGGGAGCTGAGGCTCAGAGAGGGTAAATGTTATGTCCTGCATTGCCCCGCTGGTCCATGTCAGGGTACTGCCTGACTCCAGAGCCCATGCCTCAGGTGCAAGGAGGTTGTATCCAGGGGAAATGTCTAGTCCAGGATCCCAGAGACCTGGAGAGTAATCCTCCCACTGAATCCCCACTCACTGAGTCTCAGCAGCTGTGAATCTGTGAATCTTTCACCTAGTAACTACACCTCTCTGTGTCTTATTTTGACCATCTGCCCATAACATCAACCTTCACAATTTGTTTTGGGGAGAATCAACACCAGGCTTTGTCAGGTCAAAGAAACAGTCCGCCTCTGACATCCAGGTACTTGTCATTGATATGACATTAGCCCTGGCAAACCACACACTATGCTTGACCATTCTACAGACTCTCTGTCCTTGATTTTCTGAAAGCCCCTAGAAATGAGAATATTCTTTGTTCCAGTTGACAAGCAAGGAAAATTGAAGCTTAGAAAAGTGGCATGAATGACCACAGGTGCTTGGCCTCTGTAGTGGAGCAGAACTGGGATTTAAACCAGGGGGTCGCAGACCCAGCCACTCTCCAGGCAGCACCCAGCTCTGTGTGGGGAGAATGGCCTGGGCCCCCACTCCCTGCTTTCCCAGGGTCCCAAGGCCTCTGCACCTGCAGGTGAAAACTCCTCTTCTGAGCCCGTGGGCAGGGATTCTCCTCCAGGCAGAGCCTCACCCCGCTCCCAGCCTGTGCAAGGAAGTCCTGTGGGCCCAGATGGGCCTCTCCAAGGTTAGCTCCTTTGCTGCTGGTTTTGCTGGCCCGTCAGCCTAAGATTTTAACCCGAGATTTAAAAGGACCAGAGATCAAAAGCAGATGCTCCTGGAAGACACTTCAGCCTTCCCAGCCGTCTGGGGACAGAGCTATGGAGGAGAAGGCAATTCATCACAGAACCATGCAAGCCCCTGTTCAATAATAAACAGATGTATTATGGGGAAAGAAAGGGATGGGTGTCAGCCTCTTGATTCATTTGTCTCCCTCGCGAAGTCACCTTCATCCCGGGCTCCAGAGGGCAGGCGCGGGCGCTTTGAAGCAGAGACATCATGTCAGGGAAATGGAAACATTTCACGTTGTAAATCCTTGGGTTGTCAGAGAGACCCTAATGAGAGAGGAGGCTGGTGGGGGGTGGGAGCACCCAGGACTGCTTGGCGGGAGCGGGAGATGGAGCCTAAAGGCAATGCATGGAGACTGGAGCCCGGCCCTTCCCCCTCCCCATGTACACCCTTCCTCCGTTGCTCACCAGGGCTGATAGGAAGCAGGCCCGGATCCCCCAGGAGCCCCTGCCTGCATCATACTGCTCGTCACCAGTGCCCTTGGCAGAACTCACATGCTTTGGTCAAGTTAAGACCCTGAGGCTCTCACACTTTTGATGTATGATGAAGAACCTGGAAATACTTTGACAAGTCAGAGATTTAAGTATGATTACCTCCCCAGACAGGATATCTCTTGTTCCCTACTTAGGGGAAACCGAGTCATGACCCCCAAACCCCACTCCACTCAAAGTTACAGAACCCTGAGCCCTAATAAACAGATCCCCACCACCACACACACGCACACACACACTCTGAGAGGTGGTAGAATGTCAAGGTTAAGGTCAGAGGCTCTGCAGTCAGCCAGTCCTGTGGATGGAAGTCCAGTTCTACACTTACAGGTGTTGATCTTGGGCAAACTACTTAACCTCTCTGAGCCTCAGTTTCTGGGTTGTGGAATGGGAAATGCTGCCTGCTCCATTATTGGGAGGAGTTAGCTGATACACGTAATGTGCTCAGCCTGTTCAGAATTGGTTCCTACTGCTACTTTCAGCTCTGCCTCCAGGGTAGATCCACACTCAAGGTGAAGATTATTATCCTACTTGAACTTGGATAAAAACAAACTTTAAAGAGGGAAGCGTTCATTCTGGTTCCCACAGAGAGCTAGAGCCCAGCTCTCCTGACCCCTCGCACAGAGCTGCCTGCCCTGCTCCCACACCTGTGTTCTCAAAGCTACTCACCAGGTGTGATGTGGAGGTGGACAGGACTGCAGGCAGGAGGCAGAGGACCAGGTAGGAGCCTGTGAGAGGTGAAGAGGCTATAGGCCAAGGATGTGGCCCTTTTTATAAGTATATAGGAGAAAAACAATTTGAGCAACTAGGTAGAAGGTTAAAATTCCACAACCATTTCTGACTTGTTTCCCACTGTTTGCCCCCAGCTTCCATCATAAGGCCTGGTAGTGAGTCACCATAGAATACCATACATTTCGTTGTTGTTATTATTGTTGAATGAACAGAAAATGAATTAATGAATGGATGGAAGAATGAATAAATGAATGAATGAGTGAACATATGAACAATGAAAAGAAGCAGGGAAGACCCATGGACACTTGCAGGTGTCTGGTTTGGCCTGTTCACTGAGACAGAGAACACAGGGACCAGAACAGGCTTTAAGGAGTGATTTACAGAAGATTCAGATAGCTTTTGGACTTCCTCTGTGTGCAAGGTCCAGAGGCTATAAATTCAGTTATTTCACTAACACTGGCTAGGGATCCAGCAAAGAGGAGAGGAAGAAAGGGGAACCCACAGTCCTGTGGAATGGTCAGGACTTCCTGGGGTGAGGTTCTGGTACATGAGCCTTGTGTTGTGGCAGAGAGCAAGGAGCGGCTGGGTTGGTCATGGAGGGCTCCCTGAAGGAGGGGGTTTGGATGATGATTTGGATCTGGGTGAGGAGGGAGGTGTGGACCTGAGGATGGGTTCTGGATGTGAACAAACTAATTTGTATGTACCCTGGCATCTCTGATGCCTGCCAGAGGATCTGGCATCAAACAGGCAGCAGCTCACTTGGATTTATCTTTATCTTACTTTCCATATTCTTGTCCAGTAGTTACAAAACAAAGATCCTCTTCGGCCTTATGCCTGAAGATTGAAGGTATTCCAGACCCATAAATATTATTTCCCAAACCAACTGATGCATAAAACTAGACTTTGATTAAATATTACAACCAGAATTTGGTAATGGAGCATGAGACTGTCATTTATCAGTGAGAAATGTGGACATAATAATTCATTAAACTCCTTTGAGCTCTATCTCAGCTCAGCTCTCAGGATGGAGAGGGCCTGGAGAGGTTATGTTTTGTTTGGGCTGTTTGCAGGACTCCTTTCCAAACTGCTCCTGAAAACCATTAGCTCCCCAGGAGGCCCCAGGCTGCTGCCCTCCAAGTGTCCCAGCCACTGAGCCACTTGAAAGACCTCCATTTATCACCACAAACTCCCTGCTTTCCCCTTCAAGCCAGAGATTTGGGGGAGGGCATGTATAGAAGCTGCCCAGTTTCATTAAACCACTGCCCCTCCCACCGTCCGAGGACCTGCGCACGAGGGACTCGCCATCCATTCATTCAGCAGTGCTCAGCACTGTGTCCGTCATGGGCACTGGAGTTCCTAGGTGGAAAAAACTGACACAGTCCTTGCTCTCAAGAGTACACACCCTGAAATGGGAGCAGCAAGTCAACCGACACCAAGGAGAGACTCAAACTATAAGAGTGGAGGCCCCAAGAGGGCACCTTACCTGGCACCTTACCTAAGAGTCAGAGAGGGCTTCCTAGAGGAGATGGAGTGCACTGAGAACCAAAGGATGTGCAGACAGATTAGAGTATCTTAGGTATAGGGAACAGCATGTGTCAATTTCTGGAGGTGAGAGAAAGCAGGCACCTTTGAATGACTAAAATAATTTTGTTCTTGAGTCTAAGCTTCCATGGTTTTGAGTGACTGGCATGGATGTTGCTGGGATCAAGTTTGTGACTTATATCGCTGACTCCACTGGTGTATGGACAATGTAGGGCAGAGGTTAGACATCATCAGAAGGATTGGGTTAAGCCAGATGCCTTTCATGCTGTGCCTCTGGGGACCACCAGCAGGTATGCGGGTTGTGGGAGGGGATCGCCAAGATAGCTGGGGAGTGTTACTGGAACAGTAACCCTAAAACTCTTCAAATGGCAAAGGTCTGCTTCTTGCCTATACAATGTGAATGCTGCAAATTAACTGGGGACCTCAGAGCAGCCACTATCCAAAACTGAAGCAGGAAAGAGGACAGGCAGATTTTACCTTGGTTTACACTGGTTTCACGCCACTGCCCAGAGTGACAGGCAGCATTTCCATTCACTTCTCATTGGCCAAACCAAATCCCATTGCCTTTCCATTTTCAAGCAGGTAGAAAACAGCCACCTATAGGACTCTGAGAATTGGAGGGCCGTGTGGTTTATGCACCACCCTAATGACCAGCACCGTGAAGCTGGAGGCTCTGCACCTGCCCACACATGACCGTCACAGACACTGGTCCAGGGATTTCAGAACTTTTGTCCATGTGCCTAGCTGCATTCCATCCTTCCACCATCCCTGGGGGACAGTCACAGTCATCCCTTGCAAGCCTCTAGGCTCAAGCTTCCTGAAATCCCATGGAGAGAGAAATAATAGCTCAGGAACTTCTGAGCTTCTGGGAAATTTGAATGGGTATGGACCTCCCAAATATTCTATGTCTATTTTTTACTTTCACTAAAATGAGCAATAAAAGCAACTTGCTAAATAAAGATTAAGCCAACAGCATTTACACATCTAAGTGAGACATCATGGAGACCGATCAGTGGGTTTGCATTTGCCATCCCTGTGAGCATCTGCCTCCCTGTAGTTGGAACAAGAAGATTGTAAATGTGTTTTGCTTTGGTGCAGACGCTGCATATGCCCTGGGGCATTTGTTTATTCTGGGTCTGATTAGTCATCCAGATGTCCTGATTATGTGACAGTGGAGGACTTCAGGCTCCTGGTCCCTCCAGGGTCTCAGAGAAACAGCCCCAAGATGCAGCCTCCCTCACTATGAGGTCCCCAGATCTAGGGCCACACCGGCCTCCTTCACAGAGTCTCTTCCAGCCATATCTTTTCTCTGCCTTTCTTTTCTGACTCCATACCCCCTCATTATGTCTCCGACTTGTTGTTGCCAATAGGTATGAATTTCAGTGGAGTTAAAATTATCGAAATGACTGAAAATGAACTTGAACATCAAACCCAGAATACTGGTACTTTGAGTTAGAGAATCAAGGTACGGTCAAGAGCAAGGGCTCTGGGAGAAGCCTAACTGGTGGTCGATCCCAACCCTGCCACTTCACATCTCTGAACCTCCATTTTCTTGGCTACACCCCGGGGGATGTGGAGGCAGAGCTGTGAGATGCTGAGACGATTAAGTGAGGTAAGACAGACCAGGCCCTGGCGCAGTGTGTTGAACCATGAGAGCTACTGGAGTGATAGTCATGGTTTATAAGCTTTTAAAGGAAAGCTCACACTTGGAGAAAGTTGGCTGTGTTGTCAAGGGATTTTCCCAAGGTCATACTGTCGGCACTTTTTGCAGAGGGACCTACCGAGTGTCCCAGGAATGGCAGCTTCTCCAAGACTCCTCCAGGTGCTGGCTCCCTCTAAGGGCTGTTACCTGCCTCATCCTGATGGGCACCCTCCCCCTCCCTCATTGCTCAGAAGAAAGTATTCCCCACAAAATACCCACTTAAGGCCATTTCCCAGACTTAATTTATAGGTCTCAGTGACCCCTGCTGCCCTTTACAACTGCATGTATGTCAGCGCTCATCCAGCTGGTTGTGGGTAGAGCTGGCACCCGAGCCCAGGGCCTCCAAGCTACAGTGGCTGGCTGCTTCTGCACACATGGGTGCTCTGTGATGTGCAAAAGGTCAGAACCTGACTCTAAGGGACCTGCATTTGGCTCACTTTCTCCTTCACCCAGTAAGTGGGGCGGACTGGTGGAGAGATCTGAGAACAGAGGCACCAGCTCCCCGAGCGTTCAGCTGAAGTTGTTGAGACCTGAGGCCCGGGACGTGGGGAAGGGTGGAGAAGAAGGAATGAGGAGGCAGCCCGGGGAACGGAGGAGATCATGGAGCTGGACGCTCAGGCACATACAAGTGGTTACTATGGGGAAGTCCCCATGCAGTGGCAGTGCGGGGGGCACAAGGCGGGATGTGCTTCTGCCTTTGGAGCCCTGTGTTTGCTGGTGTTTACATAGGGAGTGGAATTAATTAAATGCCGCAGGGCCTCCTCAGCTGCTGAAAATAAACCCAGCCAGGCCCCCAGCAGTGTGGCCCGCCTGCCTGCTTGCTGCAGAGAGGGCGTCTACGGGACTTCTCCAGGCTTCGGAGGGCGGGAAACACACACGGCTCCCACAGCAGGGATTAGTGTGGCAGCCACCTTCTCCCCACAGGCAGCACGTCAGAGCCAGATGTGGCTCTAAGCCCTGCCCAACTCCCCATGGTGGTGTGCAGATGCATGGCCACATACAGACAGCCAGAGACACATAGACACATGAACACGTTGACTCACACAAGTAAGCCCAGGGCCACCCGGATACACGGTTATTCACGGACACAAAGACAGATGCCAAGAGCACACGCTGACACATGGGTGCCTATGAGCTTCTAGGGAAACGGGGGTAGCCTGGGCACACATTCAGACAAACCTGGCACACATACCACTCAGGACCCATAAGAGCAGCCGCCCAGGCTCATGGTTACATCACCACAGGCTCACTAGGACTCATGTGGACCCAGCTGCAGAATCAGGGTACCTCTATCAGCTTCCATCTACCTTTTGCTAAAAGCGTGATCTTGGGATTTTTTATTGACCTTTTGGTGCCTCAGTTTCTTCAACCATAACGTAGGATCTCAACAGCACCAATCTCATAGTGTCATGAGAGTAAAAATGAGAAATGGAACGTGAAGTTCTTAGCAGAGTTCCTGGGGCAGACGAAGCACTCTACAGACATTAACTGCCATGATACCCTCTTAACACCCTCTGCAGGCACGGGCTCCTGTGGAAACATGGGACATTCATCAGGACCCACGTGGGCCTCATGACCTGCGGAGTCTAGAGAAACAACAGATCCACACACGGGACCCGTGCCTGCATCTCACCCTGCAGCCTGGGCTCACACACACTCCCCACTCTGCTGCCGCCACCTCGGCCAACCCAAGTTAGCTTGGGCATGTGACCAAACCATGCAGAGCTGAGGAAAACCAAAGGCATTCTTGGCCAAGGAGGCACATGCCGTGTGGCGCAGCTTCTAGCCACTAAAACACACAGACTCTCCTGTGGCTCCCCATGGCCCATGAGCCAAGACCCAGCCTCCCCAGCCTGAATAATGGGCGTCCATGCTGTGATTGCTCCCACACTACTCCCAGGAGGCCCCCAACAAACAGTGCCCCTCTAGTTCTGAACAGTTGAGAAATAAAGTGTTATTAGGAGGTGGGGCTACTGGAAGTTCCTTAGATCATTGGGGGTGTGCTCTCAGAGGAGATTGTGGGACGCCGGCCACTTCCCCCCACCCTCAATCTCTCTCTGCTTCCTGGCTCAAGAGGTGAGCAGCTTGCTCTGCCACTCACTCCCTGCCATTGCCATCTGACACACCCACCAGGGTCCCAAAGTGTGGGCTCACCCCATCTTAGACTTGAACCTCAAAACTTATTTTTTTTATAAGTTAATTATCTCGAGTATTTCATTGTAGTGATGGAAAACTGACTGACTAACACTGGTAGGAATGGTATGCAACAACTGTTACTCTGGGCAAGAAATTTCCCTGGGTGCCTAAATGGGAGGTAGAAAGTGTGAGAGAGGAGTTCAGCCTGCAACAGGGGCTCCCCAGTACTCCATGCTCGTCTTAGGTGCAACACCAGAGCCCCCACCCCTGCACCCACCTGCCAGGCTGGCAGGTCCTCCCACTTTACTCTGGCCCTTCTGATCTCCCTGGGAAGTTTTAAATGGCATTTGGTTTTTGTCGTGGTTGTTTTTAATTGTTTTTATTTGTTCTAATTAGTTATACATGACAGTAGAATGCATCTTGACACATCACACATAAATGGAGTATAACTTCTCATTCTTCTGGCTGTACATGATGTAGAGTTACATCGCTTACATAATCTTATATGCACATAGGATAATAATATTCAATCCATTCTACTATCATTCTTACCCCCATCTCCCCTGCACTCCCTTTACTCCCCTCTGTCTAATCCAAAGAACCTCCATTCTGCCGCGCACCCCTTGTTGTGAATTCGCATCCACATATCAGGGAAAACATTTGGCCTTTGGGTCTTTGGGATTAGCTTATTTTGCTTAGCATGATATTCTCCAGTTCCATTCATTTAATAGCAAATGCCATTATTTCATTCTTCCTTAAAACTGAGTAATATTCCATTGTGTATATGTACTACAATTTCTACATCTAGATGTAGAAATTCTACATTTAGAATAGATTAATACAATCTATTCATCTGTTGAAGGGCACCTAGGTTGGTTCCATAGTTGAGCTATTGTGAATTGAACTGCTATATGCCATCTCTTCTTAAAACAATCTTTTGCCTTAGTAGTAAAACATAATTTTTTGTAGAAATAGAAAAGTATAAGTAATACTAAAATAATTATCGCTATTTCAGTGTATTGCTTTCTCATCTATTTTCAATAATTATCACTATTTCAGTGTATTGCTTTCTTATCTATTTTCAATAATTATCACTATTTCAGTGTATTGCTTTCTTATCTATTTTCAATAATTATCACTATTTCAGTGTATTGCTTTCCAAAGGATTCTCTTTTAAAAATATTTTATTTGTTCTAATTAGTTGTACATAACAGTAAAATGAATTTGTGCATTTTGATGAATCATACATAAGTGGAGTATAATTTCTCATTTTTCTGATTGTACAATAAACATATTATAGAATTATATCGGTCATAAAGTCATATATGTACATGAGGTAGTAATGTCTGTTTCACTCTACTATTTTTCCTACCCACACTCCCCTTCCCCTTCCTTCACTCCAATCTACCTAATCTAACTCTATTGTTCCCTAGCACACCCCCACTTATTGTGAATTAGCATCCTCATATCAGAGAAAACATTTGGCCTTTGATTTTGGGTTTGGCTTGTTTCACTTAGCATGATATTCCTCAACTCTATTCATTTACCAGCAAATGCTATAATTTCGTTTTTCTTTAAAGTTGAGTAATATTCCATTGTGTGTGCATGTGTGTGTGTATGCGTGTGTGTATATATATATATATATATATATATATATATATATATATATAATTTTATTTATCCATTCATCTGTTGAAGAACACCTAGGTTGGTTCCATAATTTAGCTATTGTGAGTTGAAGTGCTATAAACATTGATGTATCATTCCTCCCATGAGGATCATTCCTATACCTCGTAGGACTGTTTGAGAAATAAAGTACATTAACACAGCTGTTCTCAGCTCTTTCTCTCTCAGGGCTCCCTATACACTTGGCAACTATTGAAGACCCTAGAGAGTTTTTAGGTATGTGGGTGATAGCTAGGCATATTTATTGTATTATTAATTAAAACTTAATTCATGAAAATAATCATAAACCTATTACATGTTAACATAAATAAAATTTTTAAATAAAAAATGACTTTTCTTAAATAAAAATAACTTATAGTGAAAGATATATGTAGTATGCTGATTTAAAGAAAAAGCAATCATGAAATTCATTTGGAAAAATAATAGAACCAGAATAGCCAAAGCAATCCTTAGCAAGAAAAGTGAAGTAGGAGGCATCACAATACCAGATCTCAAACTATAGCACAGAGCTATAGTAATAAGAACAGCACAGTATTGGTACCAAAGCAGATACGTAGACCAATGGTACAGAATAGAAGACACAGAGACAAACCTCCACAGATACAGGTATCTCATACGAGACAAAGGTGCCAAAAACATTCACTGGAGAAAAGATTGCCTCTTCAACAAATGGTGCTGGGAAAACTGGAAAGCCACATGTAACAAAATGAAAAATCTTTATCTCTCACCCTGCACAAAAATCAACTGATTTTTCTGTAGTATGCTGACTTAAAGTCCTTTGAGTATAAACTGAGGAGTGGGATAGCTGGGTCAAATGGTGGTTCCATTCCAGGTTTTCTGAGTAATTTCCATACTGCTTTTCATAATGGTTGCACCAATCTGCAGTCCCACAAGCAGTGTATGAGTGTTGCTTTTTCCCCACATCCTCACCAACATTTGTTATTGCTTTTATTCTTGATGACTGCCATTCTGATTGGAGTGAGATGAAACCTTAGAGCAGTTTTGATTTGCATTTCTCTAATTGCTAGAGATGTTGAATATTTTTTCATATATTTGTTGATTGATTGTATATGTTCTTCTGTGAAGTGTCTGTTCAGTTACTTAGCCCATTTATTGATTGGGTTATTTGTTTTTTTGGTGTTAAGTTTTTTGAGTTCTTTATATATCCTGGAAAGTAGTGCTCTATCTGAGATGCTTGTGGTAAAGATTTTCTCCCAATCTGTAAGCTCCCTCTTCACTTTATTGTTTCTTTTGCTGAAAAGAAGCTTTTTAGTTTGAGTCCATCCCATTTGTTGATTCTTGATTTAACTTCTTGCGCTTTTGGGGTCTTGTTAAGGAATTCAGGTCCTAAGCCGACATGATGAAGATTTGGGCCTACTTTTTCTTCTAGTAGGCACAGGGTCTCTGCTCTAGTACCTAAGTCTTTGATCCACTTTCAGTTGATTTTTGTGCAGGGTGAGAGATAAAGATTTTTCATTTTGTTACATGTGGCTTTCCAGTTTTCCCAGCACCATTTGTTGAAGAGGCAATCTTTTCTCCAGTGAATGTTTTTGGCACCTTTGTCTCGTATGAGATACCTGTATCTGTGGAGGTTTGTCTCTGTGTCTTCTATTCTGTACCATTGGTCTACGTATCTGCTTTGGTGCCAATACTGTGCTGTTCTTATTACTATAGCTCTGTGCTATAGTTTGAGATCAGGTATTGTGATGCCTCCTACTTCACTTTTCTTGCTAAGGATTGCTTTGGCTATTCTGGTTCTATTATTTTTCCAAATGAATTTCATGATTGCTTTTTCTAGCTCTATGAAGAACATCATTGGGATTTTAATAGGAATTGCATTAAATTTGTATAATGCTTTTGGTAATATGGCCATTTTGACAATATTAATTCTGCCTATCCACGAGCATGGGAGGTCTTTCCATCTTCTAAGGTCTTCTTTAATTTCTTTTTTTAATGTTCTGTAGTTTTCATTGTAGAGGTCTTTCACCTCTTTTGTTAGATCGATTCCCAAGTTTTTTTTAAAGGCTACTGTGAATGGGATACTTTTCTTAATTTCTCTTCCTGTGGATTCATTACTGATGCATAGGAACATGTTTGGTTTACAGGTATTGATTTTATATCCTGCTGCTTTGCTGAATTCGTTTAACAGTTCTAGAAGTTTTTGGTGGAATTTTTCGGATCTTCTAAATATAGAATCATGTCATTGGCAAATAGTGAAAGTTTGAGTTCTTCTTTACCTATTTGTATATGTTTAATTTCTTTCTTCTAATTGCTCTGCCTAGAGTTTCAAGGACAATGTTGAATAAAAGTGGTGAAAGAAGGCATCCTTATCTTGTTCCCAGTTTTTAGAGGGAATGCTTTCAATTTTTCTCTGTTTAGAATTATGTTGGCCTTGGGATTAGCATATATGACTTTTATGATGTTGAGGTATGCTCCTACTATCCCTAGTTTTTCTCACATTTGAACATAAAGGGGTGCTGTATTTTGTCAAATGCTTTTTCTGCACCTATTGAGATGATTATATGATTCTTGTTTTTAAGTCTATTGACAGATGAATTACCTTTAGAGGCATACACTCTTATAGGCATGTGTTTTAAAAAAATGGAAACCAAGCCACTTACTATTGGATATTTTTATCATAATGTTTTCCTGCTACACACTGTGCTCTTATCACTAGTCTATGCATAACTTTCTAAAGACTTCATTTACTTGCTCATTTTATTTTTAATTAACATCATACACAATTGTGAACATACTACTCAATCAAAGAGCTAAAATCTCACCAGAAACTCACATCTACCTTTGTGCTCATCTGTCCTAGACTTTGCCTCTCCAGAGATACCACCACCACCCTCAATTTTGCATTTCTCATTCCTTTAGTTTTTAAAAATAAAAGTTATGTCAATATGTGCTCTACTGCATTTGTGAGCCTGTCATGGGGTACTCCCTTCTATGTACATGCATTGCATAGGTCCACTGTAACCTGCTTACTGAAAACAGTTTGCAAACATGTTCTTAGTGATGTAATATACTATTAGAAGACTATCTTTTTATTGCTTCTCTATTTTTTACTTTTAAATTATTTGTAATTTTATAAATGGTGCTACCACAGACAGCCAGTCCTTCAGGGAATCTTTGCATGCCTGCAAAGAATGGAACTGCAGTTCAAAAAGGTGGCACAGGGTTGGGGTTTTGTGTCAGTGGTAGAGCACTTGCCTAGCATATGTGAGGCACTGGGTTCAATCCTCAGGTTCATCAACAAATAAAAATAATTTTTTTAAAAGGTGGCACATTTTTTAAAAAGTTTTTGATAAGGAAAGCACCATGCCTTCTGGGAAATTTCCATGAATTTGTTTTTACGACACCTTCTAATATAGGGTATCATCATTTATAAAAGAGAAAGGGGAAGGGAGAGGGAAGGAAGGAGAAAGGAAGAAAGGGAAGGAGAAAGGGAGGAGAAAAACAAGAAGGAAAGAAAGAAAGAAAGAAAGAAAGAAAGAAAGAAAGAAAGAAAGAAAGAAAGAAAGAAAGAAAGAAAGAAAGATGATACAAATATATTTGTCATTTTCAAAGTGTCCAAAGTCTTTGTCATGCTGGACATGCTGTTAAAGTGGTGGGTTGACCACAGGTCCCTGAGTCCTGCTTGGCCACTGTGCCCCTGCCCTTTCTGCCACCAAGTGGCCTTGCCATGCTGTTTGCTCTGGCTAGAAGCACACCTGCCCACCTGCATGACCACCACGTGTACATGGCTGCAGGCTTCTGCTCCTTTGGGACTTCACTTATGTTTCACCATTTCATAGAGCCCTGTTCCAATGTCCTACAGATGCGGGGTTTCTTGCCTGACTCCTATGTTATTCTCCATCCCACTTTGATCCCTTCCCCATCGATCCTCAGCACAATTTGCAACATGCATTCTCGGCCTCTTCCTTGCCCAACTGTAAGCTGACTGTGAAGAGAACCATGTGTCCTTGTCCACTGCTGGATCTGCAGTGCCTGACAGTGCCCGGCACACAGAAAGAACTCAACAAACGCTCGTTGTTGCAGGAATGACAAGTGAATGAATGGACGCCTGAACGAACTAGCGTGTAACCCACTGTCCAACACATAGATGGTGCCCATCCTGTGCACGCTTAATAAGCAGAGAAAAGAGTGAGTGTTGTTGCTGTCACCACTCTTTGAGTGGGGTAGCACTCATGGACACCCCCTTGCCTGGAATGCTCCCAGGCCTACTGGACTCTGTGGGTTAGCTCTGGGTCAGGGATGTTTCTAGAATGCTAACAGGTGGGCTTCTGGAGAACAGACTTCAGCTTCCTTCTGCATGCATCTGTGGTTTCTTCTCCAGAATGCTCTGAATCCTGGGGAATCAATGGATGTCCGACCCCCTTCCCACCGCCCACCCCCACACCACTCCATGCACCCAATCCGGCTTCCAGACAGAGGCTTCACCCTTTGGCTTAAGGATTCAGTGCTCCAAGATGGGACCAGCTGGCTAAACCAGAGTCTGTGCCCTCAGCCAGCAGTCGGTTACAGTTTCAAGGTTGCCAAGGCTCACACGTCCCCCTGCTGGGTCTCTACTTCATTCTCTCCTAATCACAGCAAGGATGACATCACATAGTTCTGTGTGAGAGTTTGCATGGCTCTTTCCCATGAGTCATTTTATTTGATTTTTCCCAGCAGTCCTATGATCTGAGGCTTATTCTCTCTATTGGGGTTGACAGAACTCAAGTTTAGAGCGGGGCAACCTGCTTGTTCAAGGTCATACAACTGCTCAGTGACAGGTCAGGCTTGTCTGACTCCAGAGTCTTCTTTTCATTACTGTCATTGTAGGAATAGTAAGGTGGACCTCCAAGAGGGCTGGGACCCCAGTGGGGCCAGAGGGAACACCATTTCCTCCTAGTTTCTGCTAAGTCTTGGTTCTGTGTTGTGGAGTAGCATAGCTGTCTGTCTTAGATTCTTTCACATATTCATTCTGTAAATACATACTGAAGCACAAGGTCAGTGGAGGACTCAGTGGAAACCACCAGAATTAAGAGATGAAAGCATACCCAGAAGCTGGGGCACTGGCCAGAGTCAGTAGAAGTCTATGGCGCAGGTCAGGGTCAGAACTCTCAGGGGGATTTGGGATATTGAGAAAGTCCACTGACCTCTCTGGGGGTGGAATGAGTCACTTTGTCCTAATTGAAGAGAAAGCTTATTGGCCCCTAAGTTTTATAAGCAACATATCCAGAGCCATTGTGTGTGTGTGTGTGTGTGTGTGTGTGTGTGTGTGTGTGTGAGAGAGAGAGAGAGAGAGAGAGAGAGAGAGAGAGAGAAAAGACGAGGAGGAAGAGAAGAAAACAGAGTACCAAAAAACCCCAGCCCCCATGAAGTAGGAAATTCTCAGGCCTCCCCTGGACTCAGGAAGACGTCTCCATGGAGTGCTAACATGCTTTTAACAACTCGGAACAGAGACCATTTCCTATCTGGGTGGGACTGATCTCCTTTTAACACCTCGGGCTCAGCCTGCTCTAGAGACATCCCAGGCCTCTCAGTCTGAGCCTGAGCTCTGCAGCACCGATCTTCAGTGTTCAGAGTGAACTGAACTGAAGCAGTCACCAAATCCCACCAGGACCTAGAAACCATGTGAGCTAGCATGTGAGGAGCTCCTGAGCCAGAAGCAATGAGTGAGGACACAACAGTAATGCCTCAGTCTTCTTGTCTCTAAAATGGGAGGACAAGGAACAGGACCTCGGAGGTCCCTTTTAGCTCTAGTTTTCAACTACTCCTTGACTCACTAGATTCTGAATAGCCAGGTGAGCATGCATGTGGCAACTGTCCCCAATATTCACTGATGTTTATCTACTCTCTTTTTATTTCCATGAAAGCCCCTGAGAACTGCGTTTACTGTGAGGGAGTAACAGTAACAGAACATTTATTCCCATTTTGTGGTTGTGAAAGCTGAGAGCTGAGGTCACTTCTCCACTCACCCTTGCAGCTTCTTGACCAATAGCTGGGCGTGATGCCAGACTCTGACCACCACTGCCCTCGGTGCTCTGCCAGGCTGCCTGGTGCCAGTAAGAAGCATCCAGGAGGCAGCGCCTGCTGAGATAATTTGCAGTTTTGTCTTGATCCAGCCAAGCAGTAAGCCTGGGAGTACTCTCATTAAGGGCACACCAATTGCAAATTGCCTTGAGGTTCAGGTTTTACCTAGGGCCACACTGCCCAGAACTGAAGTCAAATCAGGTCCTCAGGTGGCTTCCAGCCTCCCTCCCCTTTGCAGGGGCACACCAGCCATCTTTGCAATGACTCTTTCCTGACAGGTCAGCAGGGTTGCTCCTCCGGCCTTCGGTTCCGCGGTGCCCCCGCTTCCACCTCATGTCTGCCGGGAGACTCCTGCTGTCTTTTAAAGTCCAGCTTGAAGGCCTGCTTCCTCTGACCTTCTTTGGACAAATGAGTTGCAGAGCTGCCCACTTATCAGTCCACTGTGCTTATTAAGAATTCAGCTCCTTTCCCCTGCCAGGTTCTAAACAAGGGTTCGATTTGCAAGTTCCCACTTGACACATCGTGCACTCTGTCCTGACCCCTCTTAGGCAGGCAGTCTTCTTTCTAAGACACAGCCTGGCTAGGGTCTGCTCCAGGGTGTGTGACAGCTCATTCTCTGATCCCATATTTTTCTCCTAGCTTCAGCCTTCTCTCCATGGCCCATGTCATTACGTGGACATCCGTGTTATATCTTAAAAAGCAAAGACCTACTTCACTTGGTATCCAATTAGTTCCCAAGCCCACTGCTAGAGTTTAACTTTTACATGGGTTCAAGCAAGTTCTGAAGTAGTAAAATAATATTCTGAAATTTAATCCCTAAGGCCTGACGTACAATAAATGGAGCTCTCTCAGGTTCCACAGAGCCACTGAGGCTGGACATTATTAGAAATGCATTCATAACTTCTCCACTGTGAGCAGGAAATCAGTTGTGTGGTCTAGACAGGAAAATCTGGTGGTGTCGACACATCTGGAAGACGGTGCAGGGTTTTTGAAGCATAGATGACACTCCACTTCCCTTGTTGTCCTGGCCCTGTCAGCTCGCTCTGTGCCACACGGTCCCTCCCACAGCCACACACCATCTGCCACCCATGCTCCTTTTGGTTATGAAGAGTGTGTGTTTGGAGCTTTTGAGACCGTGGGCCAGAAATAGATGCATCCACCCAGTAAATCTGGTAGAGTTTCAAATAAAGATCCTGTGCTGTCTGTCATCATTGCTGACACATTGGGAACGCTCCACACACCAACCTCATCCCACCCTGGGTCCTAGGCTCTAAGCCAGATGGTGCTGTGGTCTGAATATCTGTGTCCCTTCAAATTCATGTATTGAAATCCTAACTCCAAAGTGGTGGCATTACGAGGTGGGGCCTTTCGAGGTAGTTAGGTCCCAAGAGCTCTGCTCCTGTGAAAGGGATTAGTGGCCCTAAAAAGGAGACCCCTGCTCATGGGGACCCTCCAAACCCTCTACGGCACCGTCACCCTCCACCAAGCTTTGACAGCACTCTTGCCCCTGAAGAAGTTGTCTTACCTTCTGAGCCTCAGTTCCATTCCATGTGAATGACATGTGTCCTCCCCACCTGTGGAGCTACTGGAAAGCAAACGGAGTGAAGGGTACAAATGTCTACAGAATTCCAGAGCACGTGCTAGAGAGGGCAGGGTCTGGGCACCTGGGCATCCACACAGCCAATGAGGGATGGTGGCAAAGCAAGTGGCACCCCTGAGAGCAGCCAGTAGCAAGGGCTCCTGGGGAAGGCAAGCCAGGCTGGGGATTGGTACCTGCTTGACGTGAAGGATAACAGCCGTGGGCTGAGGTCTCTATTTACCCCTTTGGTGACACAACTTGACATTCAGCTTTGGATAGTTAATAAGTGCCAGTGCTTCTAGTCAATAGCACCATGTAATATTTCTCTCTTACACCCTTTAAAATAGATCAGCACATTTTATCTCATAAAAAATCCATAACATAGGCAGCGACATCATTCCCAATTTACAAATGAAGACACAAAGGCAGGGCCTGCTCAAGGGTTCTGGTTCTTGGACCCCTGTTCCAACGCCTCTCCTTACCTCATTCACCCATCTCCTCCTGGCCCCTGGGAGTCATTAGCTCCCTCTTCCAGTAAATCATGGACCTTGGTACAAATAAAGACCATGTGGCCTCTGCAGTGATCAGGGGCTTCTCTGAGGAAGGGAAAGGGCCATGAGGGCAGCATCTGTCTGACAGAGAGATCAAGTAACTTGCTGGCCACCAGCTAGTGAGTGAATCTGGGCAGGCTGGCTTCTGAGACACATACCAAGCGCTCCGCTGAGAAGACATTCAATACCTCGGTCCTTCTGCCATTCTCCCTTTGCTCCTTCCTTGGCCTTACCTCCCTCACCTGTCTCCCATTCTCTCACCCACTCACACAAACTCCTCACCCTCATAACCCGGCTGCCTCCTGCAGCGCACCTGGGGAGTTGCAGCAAGAGAGGGAGCAGTGTAGGCCTAGGCTGGGAGGCAGGACGCCTGGACTCCAGCTCTGTGCTGCCCCACTCCCATGGGGCCTCAGGCCTGGCATTGATCTCTTTATTCATCCATTTATTCCTCCATGAGTGTATTCTTTTCGTATCTCCTTAGAGTGGCAGGCTGGTGACAACCAGTGAAGTCCATAAAGCCAAATGATACAGCAGCCTGTTCAAGGTCCTGTGCAACCACAACGTCCTAACCAGTCAGCCTGAGCCCTAACCTAACAAGAACTGGGACATCATCCTGGTAGGCAGAACACAGATTCAGGGGGGCCGGAGCCAGTTAGGTAGGAAATGGCTAAATAGACATGAGCTGATGAAGACAGGATCCCCAGAGAGGATGGGGATAATACTGTCATGACCCTTGTAGGTTATTGTCCTCCTGTTGGTGGCTACAGCATCCCTGTCTGGGCATCTGCCTTTAGCTGACACACCACCTACTGGGCCAACCTGAACATGGAGTCACCCTGCCTGCCAGGAGCCCATTGTCTGATGGGATTATAAGGGCACACTTGTTGCCCCAGAGGCAGGCAGGAAGTGACTCAAACCCTGCATATCCCTGTGCCACAGTGCACAGGGGTGCAGACACAAGTCAGCCCTCATGACCCTCCCCCATCCTTGGAGAAGGCCCTGATCACTGCAGAAGTCATGTGACCTTTGTACCAAGAGCCATGACCTGCTGGTACAGAGAGCTATGACTCCTCCCAGAGGACCAGGAGGAGAAGGGCGAATGAAGTAAGGAAAGGCACTGGAATGGAGGTGCAGGGACCAGGATCCTGGGGGGCCCTGCCTGTAACCTGTTCACTACCCTCTCCAGGCCTTCCTTCTCCACCCGTGAAGCCAGGGGCATGACCAGCTATCTTGCACACCTCTTCCCACCTGTGCTGACCATCTTTCCTCTGGGCATCTGGGTAGCAAGTGTGAGCCTGTCAGGAACGAGCACTCCAAGTGTGAACAGACCTGACCCCTGGCAGCTGCCAGCGCATTCGGGGCTCCCAGTGTTCTAGTCCACAACCATGGGAGGGATGCTTTTCCTGTTTTAAAACAATGTAATTTTCTTGCAAATGAGTGAATTTTCTTGTTGGCTGCCCACCAACTTGCCTCCTTTCAGATCTCAATCCCTGACCCAGGTCTGGTCCTAGTTAGTTCAAGGAGAGAGGGCAGGGGTAGGCCTGGGAGGGGACACTGGACAGCAGGTAAACAGGGCTTCCTGGACCTTGGAGCTTCACCCTGTCCCATTCCCCTGCTCCTGCCCACCTCTTTAGCTTCTGCCCTATGAACCCCTTTCTACTTGTGTGTCATTGGGTAAACAACTGCACCTCAGTTTTCTTAACCATAAAGTGGGAGTAATAGTACCTATTTCACATGCTTCTCTGAGAATTAAGAAGAGTTGGCAAGTGTAAAACACTTAAAACAGCATCTGGCATACAGAAAATAAGGTATGAAATATCTTAAGAGTTGCTACCATTATTACTGTGATTACGATTATTCCAATGCTGTGTGCCCTAACCCTAAGGCACTTCTCCCTACAACCCTGACCCTTTCTGAAATTCAGTGCCCCGCATTTTTCATATGCTCCTCTCTCTGCCTAAATGCCCTTCCTTGTCTGATCCATCTAAAAAATTCCCACTCGTCCTTCAAGAGTCAGCTGGTGCCGACCCATTCTTCCTGACACGCTGAGTGGAAGAGTCCATCATACCCCCCCTGTACTTCCTCCTGCTCTGTTCACTTTCAGCATAAGTCATGCTGTCTCGTAATTTACCTCCCATCTCCACACTAGAGCCCGAGCCACTTGAAGGCAGGGACCCTCCCTGATTCATCTCCATCTGACATAAATACAAGTCCCAGGATATGCCATAAGCATGGCCGGAAGACAGGAGGGGGACACATGCATGAAGAACCCTGATGCATGTTGAGAATCACCATAGTGGAGGGACAAACAGACCTGGGCTCTAGGAGAAAGAGTCATTCTCATTGAGGTTGGGGGGTGTTGAGGAAGATGAGGTGAGGTGAGGCTGGGGACTTTGGCTCTTTTAAAAGTGCTTCACAGGTGGAAATTGTCCTGCAGACACCAGTATGAGATTTCCATCTCTCATACTCATTCGCATCTCATACTGTTCTCCGTGCAACCCCCAAATCTCGTCATGCTGCATAGTTTTTTGTCATCAAAGTTGGACTCAGGTCTGCAGCTCTGATGGAGAAGTGCCCTACCTGTGGGTCCCCAAGCTGCAGCCCTAACCCCCATGTCTATCCTGAAAAGAAGCTGCTTCTCCCCTTCAGCTGCAGGTGGAATGGGAGTACAAGAGATACCAGTTGGCACATTGGTGGCTGAAATGTTCCATGTTTAGCTGCAGGTTTCCCGACCAGTTAGGCAAAGTCATCATTATTTAAGGGGAGAAATGGGGATCTTGGCGCAGCTCTTGGGACACCGTGTGTGACAGTTACCACTTGCTCAAATTACTGCATGTTTTCTGTCTCCTGATTGGACCCTGACTGATACCCTAGGGCTCTCACTTTCTCATTGGTCTAATAGGTTGGGTCAGCGGAGAATCTGCTCCTTCAGGCCCGGGAACCCCTTTCCTAGCTGGCTGCTGGGACCCAGCTTCACATGCCTCTGGGGCCTCCCCGTTTCTTTGGTTGTAATTGACCTTGATTTCTCAAACTGTGTGTGATGGGGAGGGGATCTGGGCCATGTGTTTCTGATCAGCTCTCCCATGCTCAAAGCCAATGTGATTTTAAGAGATATCTGATGGCCTTCGAGTCTCAGAAATATGTTCTCCAAGCCTTCTTTCCCTGCCCTCTCTCTGCCCTCTCCCTCCATGAAGAGGAAGCAGTTGTGGCCAAGAATTGGTCAACTCCAAGACTTGGCAAACCAGCCCTTCTGGATGGAACTTTGAGTGTAGGAGGCAGCAGCCAGGATGGAGACCAGGAAATCTTTGGGACAGGTGCACCCCATCTTAGCGTTACCTTCCTTTGGGGACCATAGGGCACACATCTGCTCAGATGATCACACCTGTCTCAGTTCATTGATTTGGTAGTTTTGATGTGTTTCCCTTCTAATGCATGATCTTCCTAGTCAAAATCAGAAGACATTTTGATTTGTTTTATGTTTAATGTTTTTTGAGACTTTTCCTCTTCTTTCTCCTACTAATAACAGAAATATCTGTACATTTATTTGGTAAAATTTTATTCAACTTAATATGAATAGAATAGTTATAAGATAGTTCCTATGCAGGTGAAAGAAGTGGACTCTTAAAGAGAGAATTTCATGGTGTGAAATTCGTAATAGGAGAAACACAGGTAGAGGAAAAGCCTAATTCATTGCAGGGGGAGGGGGGCCAGAGAGGAGACTATCCCAGAACCATCAAAACCTTCTCTGACCAGTATGTAATGCTCATAGACAAGGTCAAGAGAGAAGCCCCAGGAAGAAAGGATGGCTGGGCTAAAAGCCTCCAGTTTACCACAAATGAGAAAAGACATCTCAATTTTTACAAAAATGTCATCTGCCAAGCTGAGGAAGCTGTGGCTTCACAGTTCAAAATCCTCACCTATTTCTAGGCTGATTGCACCTGTGCAGAACAATGTCCCCCCCATCTGTCCATATTTAGAGTTATGGAATCCCACTCAGGATCCCGATGAGATATCTCTCTCCTTCCTTCCTTCTTCCTTCCTTCCTTCCTTCCTTCCTTCCTTCCTTCCTTCCCTCCCTCCTTCCCTCTCTCCCTCTTTCCTCGTCCTGGTGCTTACTGAGAAGCAGCTGTATGTCAGGTGCTATGCTAGGCTCTGGGAACAGTGGATATACAAGGCAAGCCAAGCAGGCCTTGGCTCATAAAATGTCTTTAGAAATTAAAATTATTTTCAATTAAAGAGCAATACGATCCCTCTGAATTCCAAATGCCAGCAGTGCTTGAGGACTGTTGAGTTTCTCCATGTTGATGTTTTCTATAAAATAGTTTCCTTTTCCCTGTTTCACATTGGGAAGGGATTCAAGAGAAAAGAACAAGGAGCTGGTGTTTGCTCAGTAAATACTCCTGCTCCTTCCGACTACAGCGTCCCCTCTTCCTGCCCCTGAGGTACGAAAGGAAGTCCAAACCCCATTTCAGGCCTCCAGAGTTGGAGCTTCCCAAGCAGTTTACCCCTGATAAAGCATGGATTTCAATGGTTCATCTCCAAAAGTTTCGTTATTGATTCCAGCCACATTTTGCAACACTGGTTGCTAGTGTTTAAAAGCAGCACATTTCACTTTTTTTAGCCCATTTTTTGTTGTTTCCCACATATTTCCAGTGAATGAAGAGATTAGTGAGTGCATCTTTGTTCTTTTTTCCATAAAGGACAAAAGTTAAACATCCTGTTCTGACTGTAGAGAAACTTTTAAGGTTTCTGGAATCCATTAAAAACCCAAAATGTCACAGGAAAGTTATTCTGGAGCCTGCAAAAACACAATTTTACACTTCTGATGTCCATTGGGCATGTTTGCTGGTCCTTGGAAGAGATCACCACTTCTTTCTTCACTCCCTTTGTCCTTCTCTTCTTCCTTCCAGAAAAATGGAAGGAAGCCAGTGCATGTAATGCTAGGCACTTTACAAACATTATCTTATTGAATCCTCCCCAGAGCCCCTCCTGAAGCTGGGAGAAGCTGACTAGAGTGGCCCAGGTCACCCAGCCAGGGAGCCCCACCCACAGCTTCACCTTGCTGCATCTTTACCGCTCACTCCCTCTTGCCACCAGCAACACCTAGGTTCGTACCCTGAGACCCTCGTACCGTTCTTTACCCCACTTTGTAGAAAAAGGTGTAGATATAGAAGCCAGGATGTTGATGCAAGCCAGATAAAGGTTAATGTTTCCATCTACCCTCTCAGCTGAAAACCGCGCTTCTCCTTTGTGAGTGGAGGCGCTGCCGCAAGCCTCACAGCCAAAAATGACTTCAGAGCATCTGGGTCCGCAATCCAGGGCGGCTCTGTAAACACACTTGTTGTTACACATTTTACTTCCTTGCAGGAGACAGGCAGTGACTCTGAAGTCTGACGGTATGGCTGGGTGTAGGCAAAGCTCTTAGCGGTGAGTAAGGACCAGATTGGCTGTGACAGGATCTGAGAATGGGGGTCTAGTTGGCTGTGTCTTTGCAGTCAAAACTGGGCCTTTGAAATCCACTAATAACCCATTCCTGGACATCGAGGCCCCCTGAGGCCTTCCAGCCTGCCTTTATTTGGGCACTTGTTAGAAAGCTAGGGAGTAACAACCTTGGATGGGGTGGGTGAGGAAAAGAGGGGCTCCAGAGGAGCACCATTGAATCGAATCACTCCCACAGTCAAGTTCGAAAACACAGAAGGAACACAGCCAAGGGCTTCCTCTGCCTTATCCTTCACCTTTATTTCCCAGGCTTCTCCTCGACTGAGAGGGCTTGGGAGGCCTGTGCTGGTGATGATGGGGTCGGTGAACAAGGTGCACCGTCTGGCTAGAACATTCACTGGGTCAGAAGCACCAAGGAAACTTCCCTCCCAGAACATGAACCCTCATCTTTGGGAAACAGATAGGATGAAGTTTCTCTTGGCCCCACAATGCTCCCCAACACCAGAGGAAGAGAGGATGTAAAGAAACACTCAGGATACCCAAAATCAAATTATGTCTCTTGAGTCTTCTCTGATATCCAGGAATTAAATGTTCCCCTGAAGAACTTGAAAATGTGTTCTCTTTGCTCTTGACAATCTTAGCCGTCCCTAAACTGAGGGATCTGGCCACTTATGCTGCCCTGGGATTTTGCCCTGGGACTTCTGAGGTACTAAATCAGGGGGTATCCCGATTCTTATTTTATAAATGAGAACATAGGGCTCAGAGGACAGGAGCCAGAGCTGGGCAGAGAACCCAGTGTCTCAGCTGGCTTCTGAGTTTCACAACCCTGTTTCCCAGATGCTCTGGGACAACTGCCCATGCCAGGAAACTTTGTTCTTTTGCATAAAGGTGAACTATCAACTGTCTAACAAAATTTCATTTAAGTGTTAAATCTTCTGTGGAAGTTTGTCGTGAGAGTTAGTTGGCCAGGTAAATCAAGAGTACCTGACAGGCCCTGCAGCTCAGTGTTTGGGTGGAAGTTTGGTCCTATAAATCAGCACCTTAAGGAGGGAGATGGGTAAGTCAGCTTGTAAAAAGAGGAGCCAGCAAAGGCAGGACTGGCAGGGTGTGAGACCACCAGTGAGGAGAAAACTGGGCCTCATCTCCTGCTCCTGGCTTGCTGGTCCCAGTTGCAGGCCAAGGGGATGACCACCCGCAGAGGCTGCCTGGGCCCAACTCTGATGCTGAGGGATGAAAAGACAACAACCTCACAGGAGTGCTTCTCAAGAGAGGGAGCAGATGGTTAGGCCTTGTGCCCAGTTCTGGGGAGGATCCCTTTGCCACCTCTCCCACCAGCAGTAGGGTCTTCCTGAAGACTCCACCTGCCTCCCTGGAAGATTCCTCACCTCCCAGGATCTGGGAGTCACAGAGGCCAAGGGGTCTGATTGGTCTGCCCAGAGCAGATGGTAGCAGGGACTGATCCACCCAGGGCAGGATTCTAGAGTGGTTATTTGACAGGAAAGGGGCAACATGGGTTAACGGAGCCCCAATCCTCCACCCAATCCATGGAAGGGAAGAGAAGACAGGGCTCCAGGCGGAAGGCACAGCCATGTTCCTCCTGCATGCAGCAGCATGCCCTGCTCTGTGCCACCTTGGGACAAGTCCTCTACCCTTGAGTTGGCAGACCTGCCACAGTGGGACAAGGTAGTAAGGTGGGAAGGGTGACTTCCTTTGAATTCCAACTCCATGGCTATGTCACCCTGGGAATATTTCTTTACTCTCTGAAACTCAGTTTCCTTATTCATAAAAGGGAGACAAAACTATCCACCTTCCAGCATCATTTAAATAATAATGAAATAAAGCATGTGCCGAGCTCAAAGGAACACTCCTGTTAGCTGTCCCTGGTATTAGTTAAATATTGCCGGGCCATCTTGCCTATCTTGGCCTCTTGGGTGTCTTTGTTGAAGAGCTGTTTCTGATGTGAAAAGGCAGCCTCACTTCTGATCACTGGGAAAGGTCCCTGGTTCTGCCCATTGGTGTAGTTTCTGTAACAAAGGCCCTTTCTGTAAAGGTTCTGTATAGGTTCATGTGAGGGTCAAGAGAGCAGAAGAAGGGTATTTTACTGCACAGTGAAGCCTGTGTCTCTTCGGTTGGTGTCTTTACTCATGTCTGCCCTGGGCATTTGTCCAGCCTACTCTGTGCCATGTCCTCTTAGATAGTTATAGTCTGGAGAGGATGGCCAGGGAGGCCTGACAGCAACCACGACACTGAAGCCAGGTGCTCCAAGGTGAGCAGGCACCTGAAGGTGAGGGAGCAGGGACTGGTGTCCAGGCAGAGGAGGCTGCCTGTTGCGAGGCTGGGCGTGGAGGCTCCAGAACATGAGAGAGTTGCCAGGACAGGCAGAGTGCAAGAAGTGCATGGCACTGAAGCCAGGTGTGAAGGGCAGAATCACCAATCCAAGTACAGCACTTGGACTTTATCCTTCTGGCACTGAGGGACTGGCCAGCAAAGGCTCCTGAGCAGGGGTGGGGGCTGGGTTCCAGGAAGACCAATCTTCTGTCCAGATGTGGCCTAATTACATGGGAGTGGAACGAGGCTGGGACCCGTGATATAGGCCTGCACAGGACAGTAATGTTGGGACAGGAACAACCCCACAGAAACTTCCATTAAAATAATAAATCCTGAGAACTTGCTCTGGAAAAGTGGCTGGAGAATGGGAATGGGCAGGAGGAAGGTAGAGGTAGGGCTTGGTTTCCACCTTTTGCAAACTCTTTGCTTACATCCAAATTGCAGTAGGTGGTGTAAGCACCCAGGCAGGGGTGGGGCAAGGAGAGGAGTATGGCATTTGAAGCCAGGGACTCCCATCAGCTCTGCTATGTGTCAGTCCCATGCAGGTGCTCAGCTGACCTTCCCAGTAACCCAAGAGGTAGTCATTATCATCCTCAACTTGCAGAAGAGGACACTGAGGCTCAGAGAAGCTAATGATTTGTTCAAGGACACACAGCTAAACTTGTAAAAGCTGAAAATTCAAGGTAGGTCCAGGGCTTCTCACTGGCTTCCTGAGATCCTTGGGGTCCCCAAGTGGGACCAGGATGTTAGGGTCAGGTAGAACTGGGTTTCAGGTAGTGGGGCTCCCTTCCACTACTGCCAATGGCCAGGACCTGTATCTGCCTAGGTCACCTCAGTGTTTGGGCAGTAGACCTCCCCTCAGAGTTACATGGATTTCAAAGAACTCTCAGGAGGCCTGATGCAGGGGGAGGAAAGTCAGTCCAAGAAGAAAACCCAGAGTGGTTCTTTCCAGTGAGGAAAAGACAGTGAGGCCCCATCTGTTCCTCACAAGCAAACTGAGGCTGGGGAAAGTCTAGGAATACAAGGAGGAAATTTTGAGAGAATCATAATTTTCCTGAGTGTAGGTCAGGGTTTCTGAACCTCAGCACCACTGACAATTCGAAGACTTTTTTTTTTGTTTTTATGTTTTGTATCGATGCATAATAATTACATATAACAGTGGGATTCACTGGTGTGTATTTGTACATGTGTATAACATAATTTGGTCAATCTCATTTCCTAATTCCTCCCCTTTCCCTCCCCCTTCCTCTATTCTGTTGATATCCCTTCTATTTTTATGGGATTCCCCACCCCAGTTCTTTTCACCTTTTCCTCTCTAGCTCCCACATATGAAAGAAAACATATGATCCTTGACTTTCTGAGTCTGGCTTATTTCACTTAACATAATGATTTTTCTGCAAATAACATAATTACATTCTTATTTATGGATGAATAAAACTCCTTTGTGTAGGTATACCACATTTTCTTTATTCATTCATCTGTTGATGGACACCTAGTCTTGTTCCATCATTTGGCTATTGTGAATTGTTCTGCTATAAACATGAATGTGCAGTATCACTGTAGTGTACTGACTAATTCTTTACGATAAATATCGAAAAGTGGTATTTCTGGTTCATATGATGGTTCTATTCCTAGTCAACAAAGACAGGTGTTTTGGCGGGGAGGTGGTACAAGGAATTGAACTCAGGGGCATTTGACCACTGAGTCACCCTATTTTGTATTTTATTTAGAGACAGGGTCTCACTGAGTTGCTTAGTGTTTCACTTTTGCTGAGGCTGGCTTTGAACTCAAGATCCTCCTGCCTCAGCCTCCAGAACCACTGGGATTTCAGGCATGTGCCCCACGCCCAGTCAAAGACTATTTTTCAGAACAGTGTTAGGTTTCACATCAAAACTGAGAGGAGGCTATAGAGATGTTCTGTATACCTCCTGCCCTGACACATGCATAGCCTGCCCATGTTGACAACATCCCCCATGGGAGTGGTACATTTGTTAAAAATGATGAGCCTACAATATCACATCATTATCACCCAAATGCCATAGTTTACATCGGCGTTGACTTGGGTCTTATGCATTGTCTGGCTTTAGACCAATGTATAATTATAGTGTCGTACAGAGTATTTTTACTGCCCTAAAAGTCTTCTGGGGTCCACCTATTCAAACTTCCCTCCCTGATGACCCCTGGAAACAACTGATATTTTGACTATCTTCATAATTTTGCCTTTTCCAGGATGTCATATAGTTAGAATCATACAGTATATAGCCTGTTCAGACTGACTTCTTTCATTTAGCAATATACATTTAAGCTTCCTCTGCATCTTCATGATTTGTTTTCATTTCTTTTTAGAGTCGAGTAATACTCCATTGTCTGAATGTACTACAGTTTATCCATTCATCTACTGAAAGACATCTTGGTTGCTTCCAAAATTTTTCAATTATGAATAAAGCTGCTATAAACATCTGTATACAGGTTTTTATGTAGTCATAACTCCTTTGGGTGAATATTAAGGAATGTGATTGCTAGCTCATATGATAAGAGGGTGTTTCATTTTGTAAAAAGCCACCCAACTGTCTTCTAAAATGACCGAGTCATTTTGCATTCCCACCAATGATGAATAAGAGCTCCTGATGCCCCATATCCTTGCCAGCATTGATGCTGTCAGCTTTCTGGACTGTGATCCCCTGAAGGGTATGTAGTGATATCTCATTATCATTTTAATTTGCATTTTTCTGATGACATGTGATGTGGAGTATTGTTTTATATACTTATTTGCCATCTATATATCTTCTTTGCTGAGGTGTGTGTCTGTTTAGTTCTTTGGCCTGCTTTCTTTTGTTTTTTTTTTTTCTCTCTCTTCTCATGCACTTTATTATACATAATATGAAAGAACTCAGCCAATAACAAGACTATGAGACAATAATTAGATGGATAATATTTTGTACTTGGAAGGGTTTGATGAATGGGTCTTGGTGAATGGGACCTATAAATACATATGTTAGGGGAAGATTCCATTAAAAATGAACATAAAGCAATTAAAAGCTTTGGGTGGGTTACTAGCCATTTCAAGAGATTTTTGTAGCTAATGTGTTATTGACTCTTTTCACCTCTTTTTAAATTGTTTGTTCTATTTAGTCATACATGACAGCAGAATGCATTTTGATTCATTGTGCACAAATGGGGTACAAATTTTCATTTCTCTGGTTGTACACGATGTAGAGTCACACCATTCATGTAATCATCCTGTACGTAGGGTAATGTTGTCTGTCTCTTTCCACCATCTTTTCTTCCCCCAGCCCTCTCCCCTCCCCTCAATTCCCTCTACCCATGAATTCTTCATTTTCTTATTGTTGAGTTTTTAAAAGCTCTTTGAACATATTAGGAAACTGTCTTTTATCACTTATGTCTTTTGTGAATATTTTCCCCCAATCTGTGGCTTGTCTTTCCATTATCTTGACATTGTCTTTTCCAGAACTGAAATTCTTAATTTATTGAAGTCCAGTTTATCATTCTTTCTTCATAGATTGTGACTTTGGTGTCCTGTAAAAAAAGTCACCATCAAATCCAAAGTCATCTAGAACTTTTCCTATCTTATCTTCTAGGGGTTTTATATTTTGGGGTGTTATATTTAGGTCTGTGACTTATTTTGAGTTAATTTTTGTGAAGTGTGAATTTTTGTGTCTATATTCTTTTTTTTTCTTTCTTGTTTTGCAGTTAGGTGTCTTTTTGTTTAGCACTATTTATTAAAAAGACAATATTTGATTTTTTCAATTGCCTTTGTTTCTTTGTCAAAGATTACTTGACTAAATTTTTCTGAGTCTATTTCTAGGCACTTTGTTCAGTTCCATTTGGTCTATTTATTCTTTCCCACAATTCTACACTGTCTTGATTGCTGTAGCATTGTGATATATCTTGAAATTGAGGGTAGTTTCATTCCTCCAACTTTGTTCTATTTCAATTTTGTGTTCACTATTCTGAGGTTTTTGTTCTGTTTTGTTGTTTTTGCTTCTTCAAATGCATTTTAGAATCAATTTGTCAATACACAAAAAATAACTTGCTCAGATTGTGTTTGGGATTGCATTAAATCTGTAGATCTAAGTTGGGAAGAACTAACATCTTGACAATATTGAGCCTTCCTATCTATGATCATGGACTATCCATTTATTTTGTTTCTCTTTGATTTCTTTCATAATAATTTTGTAGTTTTTCACATATATATCTTTTATCTATTTTGTTAGACTTACACTTAAGTATTTGATTTTTTGGTGTAAATGTTATGTTTTTAATTTCAAATTTCATTTGTTCATTACTTGTATGTAGGAAGACAACTAACATTTGTATATTAACCTTGTATCCCACAACTTGCTATAATTGCTTATCAGTTCCAAGAAGAGTTTTTGTTTGTTTGTTTGTGTTTGGGGTTTTTGTTGTTGTTGTTGTTGTTATTTTGTTTTGTTTTTGGCAATTATTTCAAATTATCTGCATAGATTATCATGACATCTATGAACAAAGACTGTTTCATTTCTTCTTTCCCAATCAGTATTCCCTTTATTTTCCTTTCTTTTTAAATCACATTAGCTAGGACTTTCAGCACTATGTTGAGAATGAGTAAGAGGGAACATCCTAGCCTTGTTCCTGATTTTAGTTGGAAATCTCCTAGTTTCTTGCTACTAAATATAAAGTTAGCTATATATCCTTTTTGTAGATATTCTTTATCAACTTAAAGAAGTTCTCTCTCAGTTTACCTAGAGTTTTTATCATGAATGTATTGGATTTTGTCAAATATTTTTTCTGCATCTATCTGACCATGTGATCTTTTTCCTTTAGACTATTGATGTGATGAATTACACTGATTGATTTTTTTAGGTGTAACCTCCCCTCCTCCATTTATAACAATCGTACCTCCCATACATTACTGAATGTTTTTTCCTAAGGGAAGGAAAGTGATAAAACCAAGCTTGCATACTTGAAATAAATTACATTTGGTTATGGTACATAATTCTTTTTATAGATTATTGGATTCAATTTGCTAGTGCTTCTTTGAGTACTCTTTAATCTATGTTCATGAATGATATTGGTTTTATAATTCTTGTAGTTTCTTTGGTTTGAACATTAGAACAAGGCTGAATGAAGTAGAAAGTATTTCCTCTGCTTCTATGTTCTGAAAGAAATTTGAGAATTGGTATAATTTATTCATTAAGCATTTCATAGAATTCATCAATGGACCCATCTAGGCCTGGTGATTTCTGTTTTGGAAGATATTAATTAACAATCCAATTTCTTTAGTGGACAAATTCTATTCAGAATATGTATTTCTTCTTGTGCAAGTTTTGGAAGACTATGTCTTTCAAGGAATTGATCCAGTTCATCTGTTATAAAATCTATGGGCAAAGAGTTGTTCATTGTATCCCATTATTATATTTTTAATGTTAATTGGATCTGTAGTGATGTCCCTTTATTCATTTCTGCTATTAGCAATCTTTTTTCTCTCACTATCAACCTTTTAAGCGTGAGTCTTCTTTGTTTGGGGAGGGGGACTGTTTTGTGTATTGTAGGATGTTTCACAGCTTCTCTGGTCTCTATCTACTAGAGGCCAGCAGCAAAACCTTCCCCTCCATTTTTTTTGACAACCAAAATTGCCTCCCAGAGATTGATGAATGTCTTCTGGGGTTGGGTGTGGCAAAATTCATCTGCAAGCTTGCCCAGCTGTGGTGACTGGAAGGCAGTGTCTGACACTGGTGGAAAAGATTTCCTGGAGAAAGCAAACTTAAGCTGAGCCTTTAGGAATTTGCAGCAGGGTTTTAGATGAGGGAAGCAGAAAGAACAAAGAAGTGGATGTAGTGATTTCAGTCCCTTCTGATCAGTCAGTATTGAGCTGTCCAGATCAGAGAAGACCAGTGACTGCACTGCCCACCATCAGAACTCTGGTACCCAGCACTGGGCCTAGGTAATGCAGACTGATCAGGCAGATTCACATCTTGAGTGTACCGCATCCCTAGTTGGGTAAGCTTGGGCAAAGTATTTCACTTCCCTGAGCATCATTTCATATCTATCCATGCCCAGGTGGATTGTGGTCAGAGCTAAGTGAGCTCAGGAGCATCTGAGGGCTTACTTAACCACAAAGAGTTGCCCTAGGTGAGAAGCGATCATCATCATACCCAGTGGAACGAGATCAGACCAATAAAGGCACCAAGCCTGGAAGGTGCTAAGGACTTCCCACCCTGAGGGTGAAGGCTTGTCTGATTGGTCTGATCAGGGTAGGTGAAGATGGTAAGGAATGGGGGCCATTCTAGGCCAGAGGATGTGATCCTTGGTGAGCAGCAGTTTAGGCAGGCCTTGGCCTGGGCTGTGCCCACATGCCTGCTGGTGCATGCAGAAGCCTCTTCCAACCCCAGAGCCAGGCCAGAAGGGGGATGCTGCAGGAAGACTTCCGAATTCTGTGGTCAGAGCTTCACAAGTCAAAACGAAAGCAGGTAATGCAGAGGTACCAAAGCCTATTCTTAGACACAGTTGGTGAGAAGAGGTAACAAAGGAGGGAGGGGCAGAGAGGGCTGTGAGACTGATTCCAGACTCAGGGGAGGAGCAGGCCAGATGACTAGAAAGGGAAAAAGATTAAAAAAAAAAAAAAAAAAAAAGCAGTAGGTGTGGGGTGGGGGGGCACACAAAGGGGTCAGGCCTGCAAAGCCAGGTCTGCTAGAAGGAAGCGTCATGGCAGCATCAGGAGGGACAGCTTTTTATCTGGAGAAAACAGTGAACTCCCAGCAGGAACCCTCTGCTCCTTGCCTGGTAAGCGGAGGCCCCAGCTGGCTGACTGCAGAGACTGCCTCCCAGTGGACCCCAGGACCACTGGCCATGTGTATGTGGAGTGGGGATGTGGTAACTGACTGGATGTGGTATAAAAGGAGCAGACAGGACCACTGCCCTGACCAAGTCACCACAGTCCCCAGGTCCCTGCAGCCCTTCTCAGGATGTCTGCAGACTCAGCTGCTCCAGGAGCTCAAAGGCCCCTTTCTGCCCAACAGGCTTCTGGAAGAGGCTGCAGGACTCACTCTACATTGCTCAGCGTGAGGCAGAGGGAAAGCAGCAGGACTTGGGGCTAGGCCGACATGCTTGGATCTGGGCTCACCAGCTCTGCGGACTGTGGAAGCTGCCTCTCTTTGCTAAAGCCTAGGCTTACCCACTCAGACAGTCATAAGCCCACTGGGTGGGGCTATAAAGAGTACTGAATGAGATATAAAGTACTTAGTGTTTAGTGCAGTGCCTAGCGTACAGAAACTCTCAGCAGTACTTAACTGCTCATTGAGTGTTTACTGTGCGTTAAGATGATGCTTCGAGATAAGGGACAGTGGCCATATCCAGGGAGCTAATAGGATCCCAGGGACTTACACATTTCCTCACTCCTTCATTATTCATTGGAAGTGTTCTCTCTGTCTGGCCTTGGGATGCTAATGGGGCTCAGAGTGATGACCTAGGAAATCACCAGAGTGGACAGCCTGGTGAACAGCCAGACCCTGGGCAGAGTGGTCAGGACACACACAAGTAGGCACCTGGTCCAGGTCCAGGGCATCTGGGAAGGCTTCCCTGGGAGGGATCTGTGACTCAGAAGAATGAATGGGAGGTTGCCAGGTGCGCACGGCCTGGTCCTCAGCTCTTCCTGCCCCAGCAGGGGTACCGGCCCAGTTTGCAGGGGAAAACAAGGCAACCAGCTCTGCCTCAGGGAGGAGGCAGCTCAGGACACCAGGGGCTCCCTAATTAGGGAGCACCTGCTTAGGACCCAGGGCTGAGAAGGGAGGCCCTTTCAGGAAAATTCTTGCCCTGCACAATGCCACCCACTTAGATACAAAAAGTATCTTCATAATGGTCAAGTCCAAACCACAGAGCTGAGCAGTGGCCACAGCTTGCCTGGTTCCAACATGTACCTCCTAGCAAACTCAAGGACAGTGCTGCTGTGGTCACCTAGCAAGTTGTGGAAATTTTGCTAGAACTGTCTAAAAATCTCCTATTCAGGCAGGATCTTCCAGCCACAGAGGAGCTCTGAGAGACAGCCCCTCCTGCATATCCATGGCAGAGAGCCTCTGGTACTTTTTCTTTTCTTTCTCCTTTCTGGACTTACACCCACCCCCTCTTACCCACAGGGCCTCAACCTAATCATCAATCAAGATAAAATCCATCAAATTCTCTGGGCAGGAGGAGGATGAAAAGAGCTTGTGGGAGTAATAAATCTCCTTTACCATAGGTGGTGAGCAAGGAATTCATCCCAGACTGTGCTCCTGAAAAATGAGAGGCTGTGTATGGACAGAGTGTAGCCAGAGCATGGGGGTGGGGTGTGCAGGAAGTGTGAATCAGTCCCCTCAGATCCTCAGATGTTCCAGCTGGAAAGACTCAGAGCCTCTCTGATCACCATTGGCAGAGCCGGGCCTAGAACCAAGCACCAGGACTCTCAGCTGGCCCCATGCTGCCTTCCCTGGTAGAGGGACCTGGTTTTCTAAGCCTAAACTTGTTCTTAATACAAGAACTAACTGCATTCATCTACCTAGTTCTTTCATGATTCACACATTCGTTTTTCACTCAGTTATGCATTCATTCACTGCTGTTTCCTGAGCACCAAATACATACCCAACACTGTGCCCACAGCAGGGTTGCAGAGGACAGAGAACAGACTCCATGGAAGCAGGGCAGGGTTCTGCCCATTATCCTCTCACCTTCCCCCCAAAATGCCATAGCCCCTGCTCATAAAGCGGGAAGAAACCGGGCTGTCTCAGTACTGCGCAGGCTGAACGGCATGGCAGGGTCTTGCTCCGAGACCAGCCTTACACTCAGAAAGAGGCTTGTCTGTCATCCCAGGGCGATCAAGGGCTTCTGTCCCCATACCACTCTCCTTCATGGTAACACAGTGAAGCAAGCATGGGCAGGGTTGTGGGGAACCTGGGGCACTCCCCATCAGTAGGTGTCTTTGCTTGGGCTTCTGTCACCAGGTGACCTAAATAATAGACATTTACTTCTCAGCATTCTGGACTCTGAGAAGTTCAAGATCAGAGGGCCAGCATGGTCAGGTTCTGGCGAGGACCCACTTTCAGGTTTGCAGATGGCCATCTTCTCACTAAGTCTTCACATGGTAGTAGAGAGTAGGAGCAGGAAGCAAACTGCCTTGGATCTCACCTTATAAGGCACTTACCCTATTATGCAGGCTCCACCCTTACAACCTAGTGACCTCCCCCAGACCCCATCTCCAAATACTATCACATCTGGAATTAGAGTCTGTACATATGGATTTGAGGGAGCACTAACGTGCAGTCTGTAATAATACCGAAAATGATAAATAAATCATACTGTCCACACAATGGAAGTCAGCCACTAGAATGAGTGACTTGCGATTTGCCTTTTTAACTTTTAGACAATATCAGGCTAAAAAGGCAAATCATAGAACAATATGTGCAGTCTTCCACTTCTACCAATTTAAAAATAGATAATATTTCACATTGTTTATGCTCACATATGCACATAACAAAAGAAAAAATGGGCACCTCCCACCCTCAGAAGTGATCTGCCCTGGAGGGGAAGGGCGGTGAATGGAATCACCATGCAGGGAGGAGACTTCTGATTCTATACATTTTATTCCTTTTACAAAGTATCTGAAATGAATAGTAGAAGATCCTTGAGTGTTTAAGGTCCATGGTAAATATATTGATGTTTGTTAGATTTCTCTGTACTTTTCTGTTTGTTTGAAATTTTCATTTTAAATAAAGATGTTTAAACAAAATCCAGACAGTCTAACTTGAAAACCCACATAAACCGCAAGTCTAAGGGCCTTAAGTCCCAGCACTGTGCAAGGTTCTCTTCAAAATATTTGTACATGAGTCTTCAGTCATCCCAACAAGAAGGCTTGTAGCCTTCACTTCACCAATGAGCAAATAGACACAGAACGGGCAAACAACTTGCCCATCATCCCTCAGCTACTAAATGGAAGGTCTGGGCTTCAGACTTGGTGCACATTCAGTCTGATATACATGACTCCAAAACCATACTCTGTCCTTCACCTCTTAACACCTACATGAGCTGCCTTAATATAATATAAACTCAATCACCAAATGAAATGCAAACCAGCTCAGGGTGAGAGGCCAGAGCCTGACGTTGAATTCCACCTGTCACCACCTGTGACCCTTAGCAAGCTGCTGTCCCTCTCCAAGCTACACTTGCTTTAGCTGCAAAATGCAAATTGTGTGCTTGTTTCTGTGGACCTAAAGCAGTTTATCAGTGTCATTATGACAGTGTCCATTTCCCTAGTTTCAGTGTCATTATGACTTGTGGTGCCCTAGACTCAAATTTGAGACTCTCGCCATCAAGTGGTAGAGGACTAAGACTTATTCCAAGCAATAAGAAAAGTGATTCAGTCAGCTTCACCGACTGGATAAACATTTCTGCCTCAGTTGCATTTGGATTCTATGACCTCAAAGAAAGGACACCTTAGTTTAGATACCCAAAGTGTCATCCCCAATTCTTCCCCTTCCTTCCAGTATTTCCAGAATGGAGGCACCAGAGGAAGGAAGAGAAGTGGGTCTATGAAAGATATCCTAAGAGAGACAAGGCTTCCGGACACCTCTGAATGGCCCCTTCCCTTGTCTCTTGTTTGTCACATGACCAATCCCACCAACTCTAGGCAGTAGGCATCATGCTAACACTCTGACCTCCATTTCCCTAGTTTCATACCCAAGAGCCCATCCTCATTTTACAGAGCTTAGAAATTTGACTGGCCCAAGATGATGTAGCTAGTAAGTGGCAGCATTGAAACCCATGTCTTCATGACTGCAAAGTTCTTCTTGTGGCCATTGCAATATATGAACTGTGGGAAAGAAGTCAGAATGAGGCCAGAGGGAGAAGGAAGCAATCATGGGATTGTTAAGATCTCCTGTGAGCCATGGAAGGTGTGGGTGTTGGTCCTGCAGGAAGTGGGTCCTTGAGTGTTTAAGCAGGGAATAGAATGCTATTTGTTATTCATGGAGTCTACTGGGGCTGCAACTTAGAGAATAGATTTACAGAATGAGAGGCAAAACCCGGGGAACACAGTCAAGAGGCTATTGTTATTGTTCAAGCAAAGGGGCTTAGGCCTGGGCAGCACCAGTGTTAAAGAAGAACAAGACAGACTTATAGAGTTACTTAAAACTTAATAAATATTGTGTACATGGATGGATGCCTGGATGCATGGACGCATGGATGAATGGAGAGTGGGATTTAGAAGGACAGAAGAGGGATCAAAGATGACTTCTCCCAAGATACCCCATATTAATCAACATGTATCCAAGCAGGTCCTGAGCTGGGCTCCCAGAGATCATTTTAGACTCTTCCTTGCATGACTTGCCTGGTTCTTAAATATGTGAAAAGGTTCAAGGTCAGATAACAATGAGAAATCCCAGCAGATATCCCCAGCCCCCACCTCCAAGTCTAGTGACTGCCATCCTGTAGACCCAGAGTGCCTTTGGAAAGAGATTCAGGGCAGCGGGAGGCAGGGCTGTCCAAACACAGATGCTGCTAGAGGTGGGACCCAGTGTGTACCAGCAAATATTGATCCTGCCCCTGGGCCAGCTCAGGCCATTGCCGGACAATACAGAGACCCATTGGTGAGTTTCAGCCTCAGGCTGCAGGCCAAGGAATGTGGATGTCCAGGGATCTGTGTTTGCTCTTCGCCCAGAGCTTGACATTCCTCAGCACGACCACTCTCCCATGAGTGGCCCTCAGCCCCAGCACCAAGCAAGTCTCCATTCAGGGTATTTGCACAGAGGCTGCTCTGCTTCACCAACATTCATTAGAAAAGGCTTTTCTCTGCTAGGCATGTTTCCAGGGGGTGAGGGAGGCCCTCTCAACCCCTTTACCTGCCCCACCAGCCCTGGCTGCCTTTGGGAAGCCATGGAAGCAAAACTCTTTAACATCAAAGAAAATATGAGAACGCAGCCAGGCCTTTGAGGAGGTATCAGTCACCATCACCCCCATTTTAAAGATAACCAAGAAAAACATACTTTGGAATGTGCAGCTCTGGGGCAGGTGTTATGGTTAAGAGCTTTGGAGACCAAGACCCTTGGGAAGAGGAGGTTGGACAAAGAAATTAACCTCAACATCGCCACCACCCCCCGGCCCATCTCTTCATCTGCAGATTAGAGATAATAATAACACCTCCACTTCCAAGATCAAGTGAAATAATTTATAACCAGTGCCTAGAACAGGCAGAAATGGATAGGCTCTGAGGGAGCCAGGCAATCACCGTGTGCTTTGAGAGTCTGCTGATACTGCGGAGAGCTTAATGCCAGAGAGCTCTGGCCAGACATGACCAGCAAGGGTGGCCCTACTGGGCTGTTAGGAGGCTCAGATTCTTGGCGCTGTGTAGCCACACGGGACCTGTTTTCAGCTCTCTGAAACAGGCTCACACCATTCAAAGGGGATCGTGAAAATGGACCCGTAGAGGGTCGGGAGGTGGGGGAGGCCGAAAGTCAGTTCTGTTCATGCTCACTTGGATTACTTTGGCGTGGAATTCCTAGTCTCCGACAGCAACAAAGGCAGCCTTAGAATCCTGTGAGGGAGGCTCCCTGGGGCAGGAGCACCTCACAGCTCTGCCCAGAGCCCCCTTCCCAGCCTCTTCTGTCGCAGCCACAATCAGAGCCCAGCTGTAGTTCCACAGCCCCCGCCTGAGGTTTCTTGGAAACATGGCCCACCAGGGGCCACAGCTGTGGCTTGTGGGTGTTTGGGTTTGGGGTTATTCTCTGGACAATTTCTATCTTGATGTTTTGCTTTCCCCAGCTCTAGGCCAGAGCACAGAGTTCCAAAATGACTCTTGACAGCTTCCTCTGCTTTTGCTTGCGTTGCCTTCTGGTTGTTCTTTTGTCATTTCTAAGATACTTGTCAAGGGCCCGCTGTGTTAATCACACTGAATAAGAGCACAGAATCTGGAGCCAAATGACCGGGTTCGAGTTCCACAGCCAGCATCTAATACCCAAGCTGACCTTCGACTTCTCTGAACTTCCACTTCCTCATCCATAGTCCCTGCCTCACAGGGCTGAGGGGAAGGTTCAGTAGAGTGCTGTATATGAAGATAGGTCCTCATAGTCAGTGTCATTGTCCCCCAGTGTTGCAGGGAATGGGTTCCAGAATCCCTGCAGATACCAAAATCCTGGGATGCCCAAGTATCTTATATAAAATTTCACTGTATTTACATATATTTAATTGTATCCTCCCAAATACTTTAGATTATCTCTAACTCAATAATACCTAAAACAATGTAAATAGTTATTAGGCTACATTGTTTAGAGAATAATGACAAGAAGGAAAGTGAATGTTCAACACAGACACAGTTTTCTTCCAAATATTTTTAATCCGCTGTTGGTTGAATCTGTGAACGCAGAGCCCAGCGATACGGAGAGCTGACTGCGTTCAAATCTGTGAGATATATGCACTTACATACTCGTCTCATCCAGTCTCACGTGGCCCCATAAATGGGGTTATTGCTCCCATTGTGGTTGGGTATCACTTGCCTCAGCGAGTGACAGAGAAGACTCAAATAGAGGCCTCAGACTTAAACAATGATCTGACATTTCTCCAGCTCAAGTATAACTGCAAAGAATATCTACATTTCTTGCTAAGTGAAGGTGATGAAAGTCTCTCTCTCTCTCTCTCTCTCTCTCTCTCTCTCTCTCTCTCTCTCTCTCTCTCTTACTTCCCGCTCCTCCCTCTTCTATTCATGATGCCCCACTCTGACTCAAAACTCTGCACTTGCTACTCCATAGGTTTGGATACATTCTCATGAGTCTCCTTAGGTCCCAAGAGACCCCATATTTCAGACAGTAGGTACCTATTTTGATGACTTATTCATACATTATATTTTAGGCAGATGCCAATAAGCTATGTCAGTTCTTGTGGACTGGGGTGGGTGTGGAGCAAGGCATGGGAAGAGGAATAAGAACTCAAGCTAGCCTGAGACAGAGAGGTGGCCAGGGAAGCCATCCAGAGGAGGGGAAGGGAAACTGGGCTGAGATTTGGATAGATATGAACCAGAAGTATGTGGACCAAGTCAGAAAAAGGAAAGGGGTACGCCTGGGCAGTGGGAGGGCTGGCCCTATTGATGATGGGCAGCCTCTGCCTTCATGGTTTAACTGATAAGGAGGCCACACTGGGCCCATGTCTGGTGCACTGGCCAGTTAGATTCAGTCTTCACCATGCATTCATCCACATCTGTGCTCTTGTCTACCTGAGAATTCCCTTCCCTTCTTGAAAGACCTAGTGTAAGAATTCTTCCTCTTCAGGAAAGCTGACTCTGGCCACATCCTTCCACCCCACTTTATGGAGGGGGATTAGGCTGTCCTCCATGTGTCTTAGCTGGTGGTCTCCATTCTCTGAGAAGCAGACCTGAAGGGAAGGATTTGAATACAAATTGTTTGGGGAGCACTTGAACCCAGGGGGAGGTGGAAACAAACCAGTAAAGGGTGTAACACAAAGCCAGCTGTCACTTGGATGGAAGAGCTCAATCTGCAGAGATGCTCTGGAGATGGTAGAGAGCACCATTCATCCATCTGAGAGGCGGGGGAGCCGAGGTGTTCATACTGCACTTTCTGTCAGTGAGTGGCCCAGAGAAAAGCATTCATTCCCCAACGCTGGCCTGCTCAAGCAGAGTGAAATCTGTGCACTAGAGCAAGACTTGGATAAAGAAACATGGGTACTTTGGAAGTCAGCCAGGAGCATTTCAGAGTGAAGGGATACGGGCATGGCATGGACAGTACACCTGTTCTTCCATCTGCCTCCTTGCACGTGGCACTGAACTATCATCCTCTCTCTGACTGCAAACTCCTTCCTGGCAGAGTCTCACTCATCACAACACAGGCCTCAACACAGGTGAATGTTCAAGAATGACTGAATCTAGATTCTTGAGCTTCTGCTCTTTCAAGGCTAGAAGAGGCTCTTAGGGTCATTTTGGTCAAACTTCCATATGATGCTTGGGTCCTTTCCTCAATTTCCAACAGTAGCATGCATACCACCCTTGCTGGCAAACTCTGCAGTGCCAGGGACAGCCTACTTCCCCACCAGACCACTGTCTGTGAGAAAGTCCTCCATCAGCTGTCATCTTAGTTGCTGACTCTGTGTCCAGGCCTGTGTCCCTGCCTTGACTGAGAAGGGCTGGGCAACTCCTGCAGGAAGTTTGCAGCATCCTCTGAAGATGACTGTGACTGGAAGAAGATTCCCCTAGAAGCCACACCTCCTGTGCCATGACCCAGTGACACAGTTGTCTGTGGTCCAGCCACCTCCCAGCTGAGGGTGGGAAATAGATTTTCTTCAGTATAAACAAGTAGCTCAAAGACCCAAGACAGGGGAATTTGATCTGGGGTGAATGCCTCGGGTTTTGCAATTCTCTTGTGAGTCTGTGGGCCAGAGCTGGCTGGGTCTACAGCTTCTTCTGGAAGGAATGGGCCTGTGAAACCCCAGGTTGAGCCAAATGACCCATCAGGGGATTCTACTTTTGGCTACAGGGGGTGGGGACTGAGCAAAAACGCAGTTGTGTAAGGCCGGGTGCTGACCACAGCTGTAACCAATGCAAAAGCACTGGGTAGGGGCCAGGCTTGCCTTCAGAAGCCAGGGTCACCCTGTCCTCCCTGCTCCCCAAGTCCCTGAGCTGCCCTGTTCATCCCCTCACCCAGCCAAACAGCAAACACTAACAATACCCACTGCCAAAGGGCGATCTAGAGTTTAGAACTTCTGTCATCTCAGAACTTGTACACTGTCAGGGTTTTGAGAGGTGCCCACTACTCACAGGAAAAAACTCAGAACTGGAAGTCAGAAGGCTTGGGTTCAAATCTCACCTGAGTAAATCTCGAGTTAACCACACCAGTTTAGTCTGCTCAGACTGCTATACCCAAATTCCACAGGCTGGGTGGCTTAATTAACAGAAATTTATTCTCTGACCATTCCAGAGAGGGCATCCAAGACTGAGGTGCTGGCAGGGTTGGTTTCCTCTGAAGCGTCTCTCTCGGTCTTGCAGACTGCAGCTGTCCTGTGCCTCTTTGCGTGGTCATGCTGCTGTTCAGGTCCCTAGAGTTGTGCACATTAATCTCCTTTATAGAGGGAACAGTGGCATTGGATTAGGGCCCACCTCACATTAACATAATTATCACTTTAGGCCCATTTCCAAATACAATCACAGCCTGAAATACAGAAGTTAGGGCTTCAAAGCATGATTGGAACACAATTTGTTTAACAACGACCTAACTGCTCTGATCCTCAATGCCTTTCTCATCTGCAACCAGGACTAAGGGACTGCTATGGAGTTCAAATCAGGAAACAACACAAAACCTGTAATGTCCATACAAAGACAGGAAAGATGGCAAATTGGGAACCCAAAGGGATGAAGGCCTCTGTCCCATATCAGGAAGCCATAGCCATAGGAGAGATATTTAGGAGCATGTGACTATCTGAGACAAACCCTCCCCTTCCTTATCTCTTGGGGACATAAAGTCAAGAATATCCAGGCATTAGGACCATGGAGTTAGACTTGGATGACCATGATTTATCCTTGCTGCTTTGCATGGGAAGAAGTGAAGGCTGATAAGAAATTGTGTCAGGATAGGAGTTAAGTCACCTGGGCATACTTACCCCACTCTTCCAGGTCACTACCCCAGAATTTGCAGAATATTTGTGGGTCCTCAATTTTCTTATTTGCATGGTGGGCAGAGAGAGAATTTAAACTAGATTTCTAAGCTGTGTAACTCTGGGTGCTGACCGCAGCTGTAACAAAGGCAAACTCTGGGATAGAAGCCAAGTTTGCCTTCAGGGACAAGGCTCAGTTGACTGTTCTCTGTTATGACTATGACTCTATATGCTTTAATCCCCTGTGGGCCTGTGACCAGGGTCCAGTTCTACCCACTTAGTATAACCTGAGCCTGACCCTCTTCTAGCCTTCACCCTGATCTCAAACATAGACTGAGTTGTGTCACTGAGCAGACTGAGCCTTAATCCTGGTCACAACCTGAGGCTTGATCCTAATCATAGCCTGAACCCTGATCCTGCTCACAGACTGACTATGAAGGATATGGATGATATAATGCACACACTTTCATTACATAAATTGCACCTAAAATTTGGAGCAATAATACATGAATCCCCTTCTCTCCTCAGCCCTCCATCTCCTATTAAGCTGAATTATTGAATATTTCAGACCTGGCCCTCATCAGAGAAAAGAGAGTCTTCCAGTCCCCTGCACCTTCTTTGTGTTTCTGTAGTCTGCAGACAGAAGGCCACCCTGATCTCTTCTTTCCTTGGGTGTAGCAGGGTTGGGCATTGCAGCTTGAGAGATAAGCTTCTCAAAAGCTCTGTCCGAAGCCCCAGGCTCTCAGGTAGCTGGTATTTATTGCATCAGCCCCACCCCATGTCATTAATAAAGGAAAATTAGCCCTCTATGGGTGAGGACATTTTTCACTGGAGTCTGAGGGCTGTAATGAGGCGCTATCAAAGCCCCAACGTGCCATATGAATTTTATATGCCCTGTTTCCTACAAGTTCTGAACAGCTTGGCCGATTTATAAGGTAATGATTTTTCCATCCATAATTTCTTTCGTATGATTTTTGTAATGTGGACATTTCCCCTCCTGACTGGGCTGTGCACAGCCTAGTCGAGAGGATTAAGGCAGAATGGAGGGGGTGCGGTTCTTCTGAAGCCAAGACCAGTGTGCAAGAGCTGCAGAGCGCTGGCAGGGTGCAAGGGAATGCAGCTCAGTCCCACATCTGCCGCCGACTCCTGCAGCCATCTGGGACAAGTGACTGCCCCTGCTCAGGGCCTCAGTGTCCCCATCTGTCCAACGAAAGGGCATTATTTAGAATCAGTCTACAAAATAATGTCAGAAACTCTTCCATAAATGGTGACCCTACCCCTTATGTCATGCATGTCTACCTATAGCAGGCACTCTGCTGGGTACTGGGGACACTACTGGAAAGTTAGTGGGCTCTCCCTCCAAGAGGGCAGAACGTTACAAAAGAAGGTGCATATTTTGAGAACACAGAGAAGGTGGGTCCTGGAGGTGGTGCTTGCATAGAGCACCATGAAGTGTGAATCCAGTTTGCCTGGTCAGGAAGGATCGCTTGCAGACATTTAAGAGGGTGTCCCCTTTACCAGCTAGAGCCTGGACAGTGGGAACCTACTGTCCTGAGTACAGAACTACCTCCAAGACCCCTAAAAAATACTTCCAAGAAGGAGATGTTTCCAGGAAAAGCCCATTTTCTCTCTCCCTTCTCAAAGCCAATGCTTCCTCTTCAGAAGCTCCAGTGAGGAGGGAGTGGTAACAGAAACACCTGGGAGGAGCCCCTCCACGTCCATAAATCTGCCCCCTCCCCCCTTTGATCTGGACACTCCTCTCTCTCCAGGATCAGTGCCTGGGAGGCAGCTGGTGAGCTGAGGGTCAGAGGGCACCCAGACCTCTCTTATGAGTGAGTGTGGGGCAGGGGGAGGGGTGGTGTGCTTTAACTTAACCTGGCTTGCACTTGGTTAAGCTGGAATCTTACAGTCTGGTGGCCACTGCAGACCCATATGCTTGGTCACCCATTGTCCTTGTACCTGCTCAAAAGGGTTCAAATTGTAAAAGACCAGTGAGTCCCCAGATATTTAATCTATGGGACTCAATGAACCCCTGCAGAGACTATTTCCTTTTGTTCCTGGAATTGAGCAGGTGCCTTAGCACTCCTGAGACCCTGACTCCACATTTTCTGCACTTCACTGTCTCCCTCCATCTCCCAGGCACTTCAGAGATGGGGGTAGACATCAGTCCCTTCACCAGGTGGAGAATAGAGCCCAGAAGGGTGGCTTTTCCTGCTGTGGACATGCAGCAACTTGGAGGAACAGGAACAGGCCTTCCGATTCCTAGATCAGCACACAAGTTCCTCCTCATGTTGGCTCCTTCGTGCTGCCCAGGAGTGAGCAGAGCCCATTTCAGGGATGAACTGGACGGGCATGAGGGCACGCGTCCGCAGGCCTAGAGGAGAGCAGGCTGGAAATGGCCACAGGGCAGCTCTTGGCATCCCTTTCCCACTTCTCAGAAGTTGGTGCGTTTCCCTTGGAAAGAAAAGCCACTTCAACTTTCCTGCAATAAAGTTTTCTAATTAACTGGAGGGGGAAGCATGCTGAATGCATTAACCACATCTTAGCCATATATTGCTCTTTCATTTTTTTTTAAGCTCCTGCATTGAGAGGCTTTAGGAGTCTTTGCACAGCAGCTGTTTAAGTATCACCATAAAGCAAGACATGGGCAGCTCCTAGGCCTGGCCATGCACCCAGACACCCTCAGCAAATGCACAAGCACCTTTGACTTGCCCATCACGCGGGTCAGCCCTGGGGAGAGGAGGCCACTGTGTAAGTCCAGAAGGAGGCTTTGTCCACTCGGTAGGCATTTATCCAGTACCCACCATGAGCTGGGCATTGTTTTGGGAATTTCAAGTAGAATAAAATGCATTCATTTTCCTTCAAAGTTCACAGTTTAATGAGGACTAAACACATTAGGAGGCTATTACTCAGATTATAAAAATATATTTCTCACTACACAGAAATAACAAATTTTCAGCCACACTGCCTTTAGCCATATACTCGCCTACCTTATATCCAAGGTCTCTAAACACAGACTTTAAACACCCACTTGCATAAAGAATTTGCTGCATATACACCTGGGAAGGGATAGTATATATTATTATTATCTCTGTTGTTGTTAATAGAAGGCTTTGGAATCAGACTTCCTTGGGTCATCTCCCAGTACCACCATTTACGAATTGGGTGGCTGTGGGCAAGTCATCTCAACCCTCTGTACCTCAGTATGCTCAGATGGAAGAGACTAACTGTGCTCATACCATAGATTGTTTTGAGGCTTAGCAGAAATCATTCCTGTAAATCTCTTAACCCAGTGCCAGACACTTAATTAAGTGCAAAATAATTGCTCGGTATTGTTGTGGTCATTATCCTAAAGATGAAGGGGAGGAAATTATGGGTTAGGGAGATAAAATATGGCAGGTAGGGTCAGACCCAGGACCATGCTCCTAACTGAGATCCTAGCCAGTTATCAATCACTTCCACCATAATGAACCCAGCACTGTCCCTGACACACAGCAGAGAAGCCAGCTCTGGTAGGATGGTAGGTTTTGCTTGTGGGTGGATAGGGTGGGCCGAGTCCATGGAACATAATGGGGAAAGGCTGATCACAAGCACACACCTGGTTGGCATCCAGAGATTTATGGACAGGGACAAAGATGCCTGTGCAGGATGGACTCCTGACCCACGTCTCCACCTATCTTAGAAAGTGCCACCTGTTGGTGACTGGTGCAGGGCTCTCCTGCCCTAGGGAAAGAGCTGACCAGGTGTGCTTCTGTTTCATTCAAAAAGGTTCAATTTTTGCATTGCGGGGTCCCATCAGTCTGTGACTTAAGCAACTGGAAAGTCGTAGATTCCAAGGGTATAAGTCAAGGGATCTCAACCCTAAATGTCCAGCTGGAGAATATACCCAGCTCCTGGGCCTTCGCTTACCTTCCTGCCTTGCCTGGGATTCCCTCTGTTGAAATCTTACCTCATAGGCCCAACAGACGCTCCCAGATCCATCCTCCCTTCCTCAGTGCTCACCCACACGTGCTTTCCTCTGCCTTGCCCAGAGGAGAGTTTCCCCTGCTCTCCTGTGTTTGCCTGGAGAGTGAGCACATGAGCACTCAGCTAAGCGCCTGGCCAGATAGATGTTTGTAGAACTGATACAGATTTGAATTAGAGGGCTGGATGGCTTCGGGACATTGGGTGAAACAAGGTACAATGACATAAGCAGGGGACACAGACAAGACAAGAGACAAGATGGGTCTCTTCCACCTCCCAACTGGGCTGCCTGCCAGCCCTGGACTGGTCCCAAGTCATATGGACCTTGTCTAAGAAGGGGCCCGCAAGAGCCACCCTCCCTCCCTACCAAGAAGCAGGCGTGGACACACACGAGTTTTGTGGGCTTTTAGAGAAAGAGGCCCATTCAAAGGGTGGCCTATAAAACCTTTTAGCTCACACTCAGAGGCTTATATCACTCTTAAAAGTGTGGTCAGCACGATGTTATTACACTGGGGCTGCAGGGGACGGTGACATGATTTACTCGAGTAATTAACTGGTCGCTGCACCCAAACTCTAAGCAAACACAGTGCACTTGGCTGAAATTACCTGCTTCCGAGCTCCAGCTTTTTCTTGTGGGGTTCAAAGACATTCCAGGAATTAGGACTAAATTCAGCTTCTACAGGGGCTTTCTTTCCCAAATTAGAGAATGGGGCTAGGTGCCCATCCAGAGAGAGATCCAAAGCCCTGGCCATTACACTTCCAAAAAGACCCATTCCAAGTTGGCATGGTGGGAAAGAGGTAAACTACCTCATCTGGCTCCCTCCCTTTGCAGGTTCCATGCACACCTCCTCTGCCTTCTCCTGGAGGGGGTTCTCTTGCAGGTCTGAGTGGGTAGCTCCTGCCTGCAGGCGTCTCTTCTGTCTCTGACCTCTAAAGACTGAGTGCTCCAGAGCTGTCTCCCCAAACCTCTTCTCTCCTCTGCCTTCCCTCGTCTTCAAAGTCATCTCCCAAATTTGTATCTCAGTCATGAACTTCCCTCCAGGACACTAGATTCATACACCCAAAAGCCTCCTCAACAGCTCCATCTGGTTATCCAAATGAGCATATCCCCAAGCAAACTGACTGTGCCCCTGACCCCACCCCCAACCTGCTCCTCCCTACTCTTCTCCAACTCAGGAAATGGGACTCCCTGCCCACAGTTGCTCAGGCCATTGCAACCAGATTCATTCTTGACCCCTTTTTCTCTCACATCCTACACCCAATTTTTCAGAAAATCCCATTGATTCTGGCTTCTAGGTATATCAGAAACAACTACTGCTCATGGTCTCTCCCTCCACCACCTAGCCCTAAGCCCACCGTCTCACCTGGGATCAGTGCAATAGCCTTTCCCATGGACTCTCCATTTCTGGTCTTATCCCTTGCATTCTCTCCTCCAACTTGCAAGCAGAGGTAGCTTTTAAGGTGCAGGTTGGGGATGTGGCTCAGAGTATAGACCTTGTCCATCATGCGTGAGGCCCTGGGTTCACTCCCCAGCATTGCAAATCATAAAGTACATATCAGGTTTTATCACTCCTCCAATGGCTCCCTCCTTGCTGTAAGGAAAAATCTATGTCTTCAAGGAAGCTAGTCTGACATGATAATCAGAACCTCAAGCACCATCTCTAGTCCCCCAGTGCTACCTCTCTGGCCTCATCTCAAGTCTCCTCCCCAACTCCTTCCACAGCACACAGCTACACTGACCTCCAGCTCTTCCTTACACAGGCCTGCCATGCTCCATCCTCACGGCACTCTCTTGGTCTAGAATGTTCTTGAGACAGCCCTCAGTCCCTTTAGATCTCTGATCATTGTCCCTGTCTCAGTAAAGCCCTCTCTGCCCACACTAGATAAAGCAGCACCCCACCTGCCCTCCAGGCCTCCCATTCCTGCTGTCTCCCCACTGGGGCTCTTCCCAGCCAACAGGCAATGTGTTTACTTGTCAGTTAATTCCCCTCTCTCCCTCTAGAATGAAATCTCAACAAGTTAGAGAGTTTATTCTGTCCACTGCCATATGCCTAGAATCTAAAACAGTTTCTGAACGGAGTAGACACATTCATAAGAATGAATCATCCATTTAGCCACGTAGTAAGCACTGTAGGGGTTGAAAGTGAAAAAGAGAAGCAAACCACTTGCCTATGGTGGCAGTGGCCACCCTGGGGAATAAATCCAGCTCTGGCTGCATACTTGTCCTTTCCTTTCCAGGAGTGTGGACTTCCGAAGTCTGCCGCCTCTCCACAGAGGCCGGTGCTGAGAGGGAGAGGAGGGGTTATGTCTGGGGAAGTAGTCTCCTCCCCAGTAGGGGGCCAGGTGGAGTGAGAAAAGCAAGGCAGGAGATGGGCAGATGGGACTTTCAGAGGCAGCCGAGGGATAGGTGGAGTCTCATGCCCAAAGGCAGGGCTTCCCAACAGGGGAGACAAAATATGAGCTCCTGAGTCCTTAGATGGTGGAGAGAGGTCTGAAGTGGCCACAGACTCTGGATCAATGACCTCCAGCTATGGCAGCCTCCACCTTTTCTCCCAGTCTTCCCTGTGAATGTTCATTTTTCATATGGGACTAGTCAGGAAAAGGTTTAGAAAGGGAACCTAACATCAAACATCTACTTTGGACCAGGTACTTCCAGGCTTGCTAACAAAGGAGGGGAAGAAGAAGGTCGATTAGGCCCAACCTTCTGTCCAGGGAGACCTGGTTCAGCTCATGGGTGCTGGCTCTGGGAGCTTCCCTTCCCTCCACCTGCCTCTTCCCAAGCTGAGTTCATTAACCTGGCTGGTGCCTCCCCTGCCTGCTCTGTCCATGCTTCCCCCTGGACCAAGCTTCTCTAGGCAGGGAGTTAGGGCAGGCACAGCTACCCATCCACCAGTGCTCCCTGCCTGCTCAGAGGGCCTGGAAAAACAATGAGTGAATGGAGCTACGATAGGGCCGTGGGACAGCTCCAGGATTCAGACCTTGCCTCACCTCAAGCTTCCTCCCCAGTCCCTTCCACAGCACACAGCCACACTGGCCTCACGCAGGCTTACCATGCTTCACCTCAGGGTGCTCCCTTGGTCTAGAATGTTCTTGAGACACCCCTCAGTCCTTTCAGATCTCTGATTCATTATCCTTGTCTCAGTAAAGCCTTTGCTGCCCACACTAAATAAAACAGCACCTCACCCACCACCCTCCAGATCTGGGTGCCCCTGCAGGCTGAGGAACAGATGGGGACCTTGTATCCAGGGAAGCAGGAAGTCTTATCTTATTGCCATGGCATCTGGTATATGTGTTGGGTTGAGGAGGGGTTTGGCCTGTCTTGACAGATGAGCTGGGAGAGGCAGACTGGGTGTGGGATTCCAGCAAGAGAGCCCCAAACCATGTGTCAAACCTAGCACGAGTCTGGAACAGTTTTATCATCATGTGGGTCCAGCAACCCAGCATTCAGAAGGTCCAGGAAAACTTTCTGGAGGTGGGAAAATAGCACTGGAAAGTGATCCACCACTATAGAGCCTGAGGACCATGCCCATCTTTACACTTAAGCAACAAGTTTTTCTCTGCTTCCTAATCCCTAAGAAATGTCATCACACCCCAAGTTGATTCCTCTTCCCTGGGCCCCAATTCAGGCAGAAGCTCAGTTCTGCCAACAGGGAGTTCAGAGCTTGTAACTCAACCATGGGCAGGGCCCCGGGGGCGAGGGGGGGGCTGATGCCAATTAAAGATGTCAAATGTACTTATGGATTATGCAATCAACAGGTATGCAGCAGTCTCGGTAGCGACAGGGCCACCCTGAAGATAGGCCTGTAATTAATTAATCCCAGTGGGGTTGCCAAATTCTCTTTCCAACAGAGTGCTCTGAGGAGTGCTGGGGACCAGGGCTGGTGCCTGAGTCAGACCTCACCCTGCCTTAGGGAGGGACAAGGAACTGGGCCTAGAGGGGCTGTGTGAGCAGAGAAAAAAATGTCAGAAATAGACTCAGAGGGTCTGGGTTCAAGTCATGGCTATACTGCTGATATGACCCTGAAGGAGTTTCAGAAGCCCTTAGAGCCTCAATCCCTGCTTCTGAAAATGAATAGGATGATACGCACCTCTGGAGGCCTAGGTAAGGACTACTGGAGCTGAGGTAGGTCCTGCCCATGGTGGCTCTCTTTAATGTTGACGGAGTGGCCTTGCTTCACCTCCTCATTCCCCGAGTGACGGCTTGGAGGGAATCCATAGGCTGCTGTGAGAAGGATGTGCCCTTCATCTCTGAGCCCCCCTTTCCTTATCCCGCCTTCTCATCTCTTTCTGCACCTTGAGTTCTTACAACCTGATAGAGTCTCAAATGAGATGCTCAGATTGTTCGCTCAGCAAATCTGGGCTCAGGACAGATCCTGAACTGCACCCAGGGCAGGTACATACTCCCAGTCTCACAGTCTGTGGAGCAGACAGGGTGAGAGCAGGGAGAGCAACAAGCTGGGTCATCACCCTGCCAGATACTGCACACCACACTGCCCGTGTGCCAGCTTTTCAACCTCCCCTTTGTTCTGCCAGGTAGATGAGGTCTCCTCTTTATGGCTGAGGAAAGTCTCAGAGATGAAGCAGTGCAGCTGAAGTTGAGCACATGGCCCTGGGCCTTTGCTGGAAGCTGTGGTGACAATGGCAGTGATGATGGAGGTACTGTCGAACATGCCCAGTCACCACACACCACACACGGAAGCTGGGTTACTGCAGAGCTGCTGGGGTGGGAGGGTCCTCAGTTTGCTCTCTCCCTTTCTTCCATTCCCACCAGAGGTATGATTTACATTTCATAAAATTCCCTCTGGCTACATGAGGCCACATACTCATCCAGTTGGAAGACCGTGAGGTCTAAGGCAGGCCGTGTCAGGGTGGTAAAGAGAAGGCTGTGGCCCCAGACATTCAAGAGACCTTAGCTGGCAGCCAGGATACTGGTCTGGTGCAGTGTGTGCATGGTGGGAAGCAGTGGGAGGGGTGAGCACGTGCAGCCTGTCCCCTGCCACTCCCACTGGTCCTGGTTGTCTATCAGAGCCTGCCCTCTACCCAGCGGGCTCTTGAGGACAACTGGGGTTGCAGTGGGGTTGTGGCCTGTCAGGTGACCCTTCCCCTGTGTAGCAGGTCCTGTCATCAGAGTGCTCTGCATCGTGATCTCCCCAAAACCCCTCCCGCCCTCCCCCGCCCCATGGCCTGTGAGCTGGGTGCTCTCCATCCCACCAGGCTTGAAGCAGAGGGAGTGGTTTACTCCAGGGATAGGGAACCAGAACAGTCACTAGAGAGTAATGCCAGCAGGATCCTGCCCAGGGCAGCAGGCCAGGGGGTTCCAGCCTCATCCCTGATTCAGCATCTCCCATTTCCTCCCAGGAAAAATTGGGGGTCAGCTTGGACCCTCTGATGAAACAGCTCATTTCTCTATCTCCTCTTATCATGAACAAGGCCTCCATCTGCTGTGTGACCCTCAGTCTACCCCTAACCCTTCTGCGCCTGTATCTTCTCGCCTGTCAGTTGTGGGGTTGCACCATTTGATTGCCAAGTCCCCTCTAGCACTGACCATTTGTGATTCATACTACCTCTCTTCAGAAGTGCCACCAAAGGATTTAGGCTTCTCCAGTGATGACTTGGGAGTGGAGACCTAAATCTGTCAGCTGTAACTGACCCTAGAGACCATTGTTCCCCACTCATGTGTTACTGATCAGGAAACAGAAGATTCAGAGAAATTAACAAAGTGTCCAAGGACACCCAGCAAGCTGTCAATAGAATCAGAGTCTCACAGAGCCAACAGGAACCTCACAAGTGACTCGCAGTCTCTGCTTGGAGTGTTCTCTGCTGACCCTCCTCCAGAGATGGGGGGCACCTCCTCCTTGGAAAACCCATTCTGTATGGGCATTGACTCCCTCAAAAGCCTCAGTCTTCCCTGCCCCCTCTTCTAAGCATTTGCTTTCTTGCCAGGATACTTCCAGGTCCCTGAGAGAATGATTTCTAGAAAGTATAGCCTGGCTCAGAAGCCAGCCACAAATGTGTCTACAAGGAAAACTCGTATCCCTGGCCTGGGGCAGGGTCTGAAAAGAGGACAACGGCTAAGTCTGGTTGCCAGCAGACTCTCTCTCTGCCTCCTCCTGGTGTTCTGTGAATCAGCACTAACTCAAACAAGGCAGGACTCTGCTGGCCTCCTAGCCTGCTCAACCTTTCCTTGAGTTGTGTGGATTGTGGTAAAGCACGGGGGTTTTGCCCCAGAACACCTGGATGCCAATCCTGGCCCCATTCCCTCACTCTGTGCACTTCAGCACATTGTTTTGCTTCTCTGTCTCCATTTCCTCATAGGATGAATTGGGGGCCATGATAGCATCTGCCTCCTTGGGTCTCTGTTGGACGAGGAGACACAGGGACAAAGCCTGCCCACAGCTCGCACCCTTAGTCCTCCTTTCCTGCTCACTCAGCCCCTGTGCCAGCTTGATGCAGTAATTGCCCCCCTGGAATGATTTTCAACCCATTGCTCTTTGAACTTTCAGGAGGCCCTGGAAGTTGCACTCTAGAAATCTGGTTCCCCTATGTGCAGAGACCAAGAGGGACAGGTGATACAGCCAGTCAGGAGTTGAATCCAAGGCTCTGGATTTGGATTTGGTCTCAAGGAGGCTCTTGGAGACCTTGGCAAGAACAGAGACAGGTGAAGGTCTGGGTACAAGTCAGGTTGGAGTGGGTGAGAGAGGGAGGTGGCAAGAGGGGACTGCCAGGGTCAGCTGTGAAGGAGAAGAGGACAAGCACGGGGTAGAGGCAGGATGTGGTGGTTCCTTTAAGAGATTTTAAATGGGCCTGGTCAGCCTCAAATCCCAAATATCTTTCAGGGCCAGGAACCCATTCTTAGCAAGATGTCCTAATGTGGGAAAAACGCAACTCTGCTCCCTCTGGGTGCTGAGGTTATGACATTTCCTGCTAAGGAGTCCACTGCACCGCTGGGCCTGGACTCCAGAGCCCAGCAGGGGAAAGAGATGGATCCCACAAGTGACTTTTCTCTCCTGATTTCAATTCTGACCTCCTAAGCCCCAGTCCTCTCCTCTGTGCATAAAGGAAGGGAGAAAAGGAAGGAGGGAGGGAGGGAGGGAGGAAGGAAGGAAGGAAGGAAGGAAGGAAGGAAGGAAGGAAGGAAGGAAGGAAGGAAGGAAGGGAGGGAGGGAGGGAAGGGAGGGAGGGAGGGAGGAAGGAAGGAAGGAAGGAAGGAAGGAAGGAAGGAAGGAAGGAAGGAAGGAAGGAAGAAAGGGAGGAAGGGAGGAAGGAAGGGAGGGAGGGGAAATGGGAAGTAACATGCCTTAGATCATAAGATCATCTAGAATTAAATCACAGCTCTGTCATGTGAACCTAGGTCTATGACTATTAGTTATTTCTTTAGTGGTTGCCCTGGGATGTTCAGATAATATCAACTTAATGGCGATAGCCTACAAAAACTCTTCTTATATTGCTCCTTTCCCTCCTCTCTCCTTTGTGCTATTATTGTTATGCAAGTTATATCCAAATGCATTATAAAGCCTATCAATACACATCTATAACTTCTTTATGTCATTGCCTTTTAAACTGTATAGTAGAAAAAAGAGCCACAAACCCAAAAGTTAATTTATGCTATCTTTTATATTTATTGTATTGTTATCTTTATCATTGCTCTTTGTTTCTTATGAATTTGAGTTACTCTCTGGTGCCCTTTCATTTCGGCCTCTTGTAGGGCAAGTCTACTGCTGGTGACAATTTCAATTTCAGCTTATAAGAATATTTTCATTTCGCCTTCATTTTTGAATAGTTGTGCTGGTTATAGAATCATTTCAGCATTTTAATAAGTCATAACCTGGCCTCCGTGGTTTCTTTTTTTTGCCCCCAATACTGGGAATTGAACCCAGGGGTGTTCTACCTCTGAGCTAGCTCCTCAGCCATTTTTATTTTTTTGAGACAGGGTTTTGCCAACTTGCTTAGTTCCCTGCTAAGTTGCTGAGACTGGACTCAAACTTGCAATCCTCCTGCCTCAGTGTCCTGAGTTGCTGGAATTAGAGGCATGCACCACCCCACCCAGCTGGTCTCCATGATTTCTAACGACAACATTTTTTTCTTTTTATGCAATGCTGGGGTTACTCTTTTTAGCTATGTGATGAGTCACTTCTCTCTTACTGCTTTTAAGCTTTGCTTTTGAACTTTAGCTTTTGACAGTTTGATATGATATATCTTAGGGTAGATCTCTTTGAATTTATTCTACTAGGAGTTCATTGAGATTCTAAGCTGTATAGATTCAAGGGTTTTTTTTTTTTTTAATCCAATCTGGAAAGTTTGAGGTCATTATTTCTGCAACATTTCATCCCTTTTTCTTGAACTCTCAGTGTGCGTATGTTGGTACACTGTAGATCTCCCATTTTTCTCCATTCTTTTGTCTTTCTTGTTCATTAGACTGAATAATCTCAATTGACCTATCTTCAAGTTTGCTGATTCTTCTACAAAAAATAAATTGAACCTCTCTAATGAATTTTTTCATTTTTTGGTAACTGCACTTTTCAACTGTATAGTATGTGTTTGTGTGTGTGTGTGTGTGTGTGTGTGTGTGAGAGAGAGAGAGAGAGAGAGAGAGAGAGAGAGAGAGAGAGAGAGAGATTGCTGTTATTGTTTGTTCAGGCATTGTTTGTTCAGGCATTATTCTCATATTTTAATCTTTTAGATATAGTTTTGTCAGTTCTTTAATCATATTTAAAACAACAGATCTCAAGTCTGCCTAATAAGTCCAGCTTCTGGACTTCCTCAAGGATAGTCTCTATTAACTACTATTTTCCCTATTTATGAGTTACACTTTTTGGGGGAGATATCAGGGATTGAACTCAAGGGCACTCAATCACCAAGTCACATCCCCAGCCCTATTTTGTATTTTATTTAGAGACAAGGTCTCACTGAGTTACTTAGTGCCTCAGCCTCCCAAACCACTGGGATTACAGGTGTGTGCCACTACACCTGCTCACACTTTTTTGTGTCTATGCATGTCTAGTAATTTTTCGTTGAAAACTAGACATCTAAAATAATTGCCGAGTCTGAAAAATCAGATTCTTTTCCCTCTTCAGAGTTTTTTATTGTTGTTGCTATTTGCTGTTGATACTATTTAATTGGTGACTTCTCTGAACTAGTTCTGTAAAGTCTATTCTTTTTTATTTATGGTCTTTGAAATCTCTGCTCAGTTAACTGAATGATCCACTAATGATTGGACAGAGATTTTCTTACAGGTCTAGAACCAATAAGTCTCCCAATCTTTGCTGAAAGCCCTGCATATGTGTTGGGGCACCCCTTCAGTAGCCATCTATGAATTTTACAACTTTGCCTTTGTCTTCACTTGTTTTCAGAGCCTCAGGGTTAGTCAAAAGTGAAGGTTCAGCTCATTTTGCGTCTTTTCTGAGCATTCTCACAGCCCTACCCAAACAAGCTGATTTCTAGATTCCCAAGAGTATGTTGGAATGTTTCAATCACCTCTCTGGGCATCTAACTTGCCAAGTTTCTTGTTAAGCTTTTTTATTGTCCTATCATTTGCCCCATCTCTTTTTCAATGCCTCAAGCAACTATGATACTAAACACTTGCCTCTGGTTGTTTTCAACATCCCTAGGGGAGAAAGGCTGTTGGCACTAAGCAGACTCTGATTATTCCGATCAAATACAGAAAATCTTGAGAGTGGAGTCCTCCGGAGAACCACCAGCCAGGTCAAATAGTGATAGTTCACTGGGGCTTCAAAAGAGCTCCAACCTTGTTCTGCCCCTCCAGTCACTGCTAGGCTGCTGGTTTTCACTGTGATTGCAAGAGTTGGTTTTCAAGGCTACTGCTGACAGGTATGGGAAATAGGGCAAGTTGAAATGCCACAAAGCTGTTCTTACCAAGATCTAGCTGTATTTTTTCCCTTTATCAAATGTCCCCCAGAATCCTGAAAGCTTTTGGTTCATTTCTGAAAATGTTGATTCTGACCATTTTTTTACCAATGTTCTTATTGCGTTCAGGGTTATTTTAAGAAGCATTTCCCTTGGGGGCTGGGGTTGTGACTCAGTGGTAGAGTGCTTGCCTAGCATGTGTGAGGCACTGGATTCGATTCTCAGCACTACATAAAATATAAATAAAGATATCTTGTCCATCTACAACTAAAAATTTTTTTTTTTTTTAAAAAAAGTGTTTCCCTTACCAGATGGCTCAGTGATGTCCAACTCCTCCCTTTTATCTGGAGGCAGGATATGAGCATGAAAGGAGAAATCAGGGGTAGGAGAACGCAAAAGTCAACAACTTGAAGATCGACCAGGTGCCAAAAGTCATGGCTCTGATAACGAGGGCCACAGAAGTCCTCAGAAGGGCATGGTCAAGCTGAACTGAATTACAGATAAATGTCATTAAAGGAGGTGAGATACCCACTTACCATGGTTACCAAGAGGGAGGGTCTGAAGGGACCTCCAATATCCAGTTCTTCTGTCGCTTCACAACCTCTTCTTCCAGTAGTCATCCCCTGGCCAGATCATTGACCAGGTCCTAGGTTAACTCAACTCAACCAAAGGCCACTGCTCCATTCTGGGGAGTCATTTTCGGGTCTTAAATTTTGGCCTGTCTTCAAGGCTATACCTTTGGATCTGCTCAGGCAGGTTGAACTGAGACTTTATCTTAAACTCAGTGCCATCTTGTTCTCACCTGTGATGGGCCTTTTCCCCCTTGGACCTGAGCTCAGGACCAGGTAAATTGAGACTCAGAATTCCTTGGCAAATCAGGGCTCGGATCAGGCCTCCCTGACTTAGAACCTCCCTGCCACCACCTCCAGAGTATGCCAAATCATTGTCATGTCCAAGCATTTGTATGTAAATAAGTTCAGATTTTCTGAAATGCAAGTTCCAAGGGGTCCCTAGCCTGGGACCCAAACCTGGTAGATTCTGACACTTTCTAAGTGTGTCCTAGGACATGATTTACATGGTCCTAATTTCTATACCTGTAAAATAAGAGGGAGGTCTTATTATATAAAATAAGGACCATCTGAGGCCAGGAGCCTATGACCGTGCCTGCTGGGTGAAGGTCCCTTTCTCAGGAATCACAAAGTCTTCAGAGTTCCTCAAACAAAAGTTAGATGCCTCCCAGACATTCCCACAAGCCCCAGTGCTTCCCTCTGTCCCATAACAGGAACCCTAAATATAAAAAGGACAAGGAAACTTCCAGATTCATCCCCATGCATCAGGACTTGTAGACAGCAGGTGCTCAAGTAATGCCAGTCCCCACTATTGAATTCTTGGAACTTACTAGGGTTTCCTGATAGTCCCACTGATCCCT